>NC_060146.1:27915392-28540392 GCF_021461385.2 Schistocerca piceifrons | reverse complement strand
CTGAAGTCAGTACAGTTCATATCATGAGTAAATAATTAATTCCAATCCTGACAACACAGCATAAAAAATGTAACACCTTGAGGTGTACATTTTATAAACATAGATAAAAGTAGATTGCTCAGGTGAAGCAGACTGCACCCTTTCCCTTACATGTCAAATAAGTATTGTTTATTGCTTGTCTTAATTTTTTTCATCTGCTTATGAATTTATTGGAACAGTATAACACAAACTCTGTTTTAAACTGTTTCATCAGCTTATGTATGCCTTGTAATACAGTAACACAATAAATTGTTGAAACTCAAGACTTCAGAAGAGCAAGTATCAAAAGTTTTATTAAAGAAATGTTTATAACACTATACACAAATAAAAATCACAAAAATCTGTTTTATATAATATCTATCAAGTTGCTTATTAGCAGTTAATTCTAAAATGTATAATTTCAAGCTTTTACTAAATTTCCTTTTTATATGTAATAGAATGGTAACAGTGTTTTGTATAAATACATAAAATTGATAGTTTGTTGCTTGCTGCTTGGTTCATCAGAGTGCAGAATCATTCCTTTTATCTCAGTGTTGTATTAAGTACTTCAGTACCTGGAAGCTGTGGGCTTTAAAAGTTATTTGGAAAATAATGGACCACATGTATTTTTTCTATAATTAAAACACTGTATGTAATAAAACTATTTCTTACCTCTATATTTTGTCTGATGTTATAATTCATGTTTGTGAAATAGATCCCACTTTTATTCACAGAGACAACCTCAGCTGAATGTTACACATTTTACATGTATGAGGACACTATGAAAAATCTGAGCTTTACAGTGAAAAACTGTATGTGGATACTATGACCTCTTTACTTGACACAAAACGTATTCCAGCACTATTTTTCCCTTCTGGTGACAGATGGAAGATGGAATGTCGCAACAGGAAGGGGATCTGCCCACAAAATTCAATAAAACAAAATTATCAAAACTTGAGTACAGTGGAGCCCATAACTAAAACAGGGTAAACATGAACAAGAAGAAGAGATATAACACATGGAAGTCAGAAGGTTGCAGGCTTCAGCTGTTTCATAAATGTTCCAACAATTACTTCGTTTAATTCTGTATTTACACACTGCCAAAGTATTTATGTTGGCAGATGGATAATCCTGATGAAAGGTTTGTTTTTCTTTTCTTTTTCCATCTAGATTTCATCTTGAATATGTAGTTATTTTCAAGAAGTATCTGAAACTTTCACAGTTAAGGCTTAACCTTTGTCAGGTAATGAATAAGATGACTCCTTCACTAGGAAATCAGTAGGATTTGAGCAAATTTTTTTCCAGCTCGATCCAGTTTTTGCTGAAGACCAGTCCACATTATGTTGTATGATGTAAAAAGGGGACAGTCTTGTTTATATCACTTCTGATCAAAAATGGAGCCATAGCCAGCCGCAGTGGCCGAGCAGTTCTAGGCACTTCAGTCTGGAAGCACGCGACTGCTACGGTTGCAGGTTTGAATCCTGCCTCGGGCATGGATGTGTGTGATGTCCTTAGGTTAGTTAGGTTTAACTAGTTCTTAGTTCTAGGGGACTGATGACCTCAGATGTTAAGTCCCATAGTGCTCAGACCCATTTGAATGGAGTCACATATGAGCAAGGTATTCTAAAAATAATCAATGCCAGTTACAAGTTGAAGTCCACCAGAGGATCAACACTTGGTGAAGGGATTGGTATACATAAACAAAGACAGTAATGCACATAAATAGCGCCAGAAAGTCCTGTTATTATTTGGTTTTGCTGTTACTAATCAATGGAAACAGTCACTAGCACTAAATATTTGTAACTGTGTGTATGGAATGATTTTTAAAGGCAAATACCAAAATAAATACAATTGTAGGAAATGTAGATGTCATACTGAGATTTGTTGTAAGAATCTGCAGGAACTTTAATTTACTGGTGAAGGGGATTGCTCACAAAATCTACATTTGAATGGGATATTTGAGTGTTGCATTTCACCTGGGACTCTTAACCCGGAGTGAATGAGGTGCGAAATTGTTACACCAGCTATGAGGTGGGTATGAGATACCTGAAACTCTGATGACAAATTTTTGATACTGTAGTAGTGTGTTAAATATTTTTTTACTTGTGATATTAATAATGATGTCTATTCAACAAGATGAGTAAGTAGAATACTATATTTAAGACATAAAACCTTTTTGGGGGGGGGTTGAAATAATGAAGTGCGTATATTTTCTCAGAAAAAGTACAAGTTTCAGAGGTTTAACAGTTTTTCATACAAAATTCGAAAAAAATTGCAGTTTCTTTCATTAATTATCATAATTATATTATCTTATAATACCTTTTTGTGCCCGGAGAACTGGTAATAATACTCTCTGAATGAATACGAACTTTTTGCCTAGGACAATCCTTCATCCATTTTGTAGCACCTTTGGACGTATAAAAAATCCCATGTACTTCAGGTGACTAACTAGGAGCCACTATCGCAGATTTTGGCTCTTCCGAATCATACAAAATACCCTCTTGCTCCGAATCACTTTCTTCACTTCCTTGGGAAACTCTGTCAATCTCTTCCTTGCTCTCGGAGTCACAGGAAATAGCGTTTGAACAATTTTCTAAAACTGCTTCTAGAAGTTCTTGTAGTCGACGTTCCATTTCTTCATAAGACATCCTGAGAAATGTAAAATCTAAAAATAAATCAAGGAATACTATAAATTACTTTGTATTTCATAAAATCGATGAAAGCTCAAAAATGTAACACCGACTACGAGGTCAGGTATGATGTACCCTAGCCACGTTTGCACACGTGTATCTCCCTCTTACGCTGGTGCAACGATAAACTCAACACTGCATCTTGCCCCACTCTCCCTTACCTCCAGCTACTGAGACAGCAAGATTTGTGTGGCAACCATGATGTTCAACAATCAGCACTTCAAAACAGCTCTGGTATGACATACCCGACGTCATGCCGGGTTAACAGATACGATTCATAATTAGAAATAGAGTTCATTCAAAGAATAGAATCGTATTTGGTGACAGAATTCTTTAGTAAACGTGACACCATCACAGAAATGCTCATCCAACATCAAGTGTAGACACTACGAGAGAGATATTCACCATCACAGTATAGTGTATTAAAATTCCATGGGTCTCCTTTCCTAGTATATTGCTCACTTACATGTATACTTCTTGAGAAGACCGTGAATGTAATGTCAGAGAACTTTGAGCTCATGCAGAGGGTCAGTAGTTGAGGATCTTTCCTCACATGATTTACAACTGCGACAGCAAAAAAGCTTTCACATCAGCGGCATTGTTGACTAGTTTGGCGCCCGTGCGGAATTTTTACACGTTTGTTCCCCCTCTTGATACCCTTGAGACCATAAAAAACATCAACCAACTTTTTTAGGAGAAGCAACTTTTGGACATAAGTGGATGCACAAGCAAAATATAATGGTAAGTATTTCGTAAACAGTCTTTATAAAAGGAGACAAATAAGTGAAATGCATTTTAATCAATAACACAAAATAAACTTCTTCTTAGTCATAAGTACTTCATTTTGCAGTAAATTTGCCAACTGATGACATAAGGAAACTTGTGCTGCACTGGTACTCCAACCCGGATTTCCTGCTTGTTGTGAGTGGTCACCTGAACCATTAGGCTATCCGTGCACGCCTCCTGATCTGGCCTAAACTTTATATGTAAACCGTGTTGTTGTTGTGGTCTCCAATCCAGAGAGTTGTTTGATGCAGCACCCATGCTACTCTATCCTGTGCAAGCTTCTTCATTTCCAAGTAACTACTGCACCCTGCACCCTCCTGAATCTGCTTGGTGTATTCATCTCTTCGATTTTTACACTCCACTCTGCACTCCAATACTAAAATGGTGATCCCTTGATGCCTCAGAATATTTCCTACCGACCGATACCTTCTACTGGACAAGTTGTCCCACAAATTCCTCTTCTCCCCAATACTATTCAGTACCTCCTTATTAGTTATATGATCTACACATCTAATCTTCAAGATTCTTCTGTAGAAACCCATTTCAAATGCTTCTATTCTCTTCTTGTCTAACCTATTTATTGTCCACGTTTTATATCTATACATGGCTACACTCCATACAAATACTTTTAGAAAAGTCTTTCTGACACATATATCCATATGTTAACAAAGTTCTCTTCTTCATAAACGTTTTTCTTGCCATTGCCAGTGTACATTTTATATCCTCCCCACTTCAACCATCATTAGTTATTTTGCTCCCCAAATAGCAAAACTCATCTACTCTTTTAAGTGTCTCATTTCTGAATCTAATTCCCCCAGCATCACCTGATTTAGTTAGACCATCTGGTTTCAGTACAAATTGTAAATATCCTTTTGATCCCTGTGTTTGACCCCTGCCACCTTCAGAATTTGAAAGAGAATATTCTAGTCAACATTGTCAAAAGATTTCTCTAAGTCTACTAACGCTAGAAACATAGGTTTGCCTTTTCTTAGTCTGTCTTCTAAGGTAAGTCATAGGCTCCGTATTACCTCACGTGTTCCAACATTTCTACGAAATCCAAACTGATCTTCCCCAAAGTCACCTTCTAACAGTTTTTCCATTCGTCTTTGAAGAATTCGTGTTAGTATGTTGCAGCTGTGACTTATTAAAATGATAGTTTGGTAATTTTCACACATGTCAATACCTACTTTCTTTGGCATTGGAATTATTACATTCTTCTTGAAGTCTGAGTGAGAGTATTTCGTTAGTCTCATACAACTTGCTCACCAGATGGTTGAGTTTTATCAGGGCTGGCTCTCCCAAGGCTATCAGTAGTTCTAATGGAATGTTATATACTCCTGGGGCCTTGTTTCGACTAAGGTCGTTCAGTGCTCTGTCAAATTCTTCACGCAGTATCTTATCTCCCATTTCATCTTCATCCTCTTCCATTTCCATAATATTACCCTCAAGTACATCACCCTTTGATAGACCCTCTATATACTCCTTCCACCTTTCTGCTTTCCCTTCTTTGCTTAGAACTGGTTTTCGATCTGAGCTCTTGATATTCATACAAGTGATTTTCTTTCCTCCAAAGGTCTCTTTAATTTTCCTGTAGGCAATATCTATCTTGCCCCTAGTGTAATACACCCCTACATCCTTACATTTGTCCTCTAGCCATCCCTGCTTGGCTATTTTGCACCACCTGTTGATCTCCACCCTATACATCCCTATACTGGAGAGCCTGGGGGTTAATGATAAATGGGAAATCAGAGTTCGAGTCTGGCACGTGTCACCAGTAGGTGGTACAACTGTACCAAACACAGCTGAGACCGAGTTTTGTCTGGCTCGATTCCATAGGGAAACAGTTGTGCCTAGCGACTGTATTCGTTTCGGTTAGTAAAGGGAACAGCAATCAGTCGCAAATGACCTTTATTGCATGTCTAGATTATGGCCACTGTTTCACCATCTTCAGTGCTAGAAACATCTAAAGAACCAGTCACAATAAGGTAACATGCCTGCCTTATTACATTTTCAGCTTCATAAGCTTTTAATGCAAGTCAGTCATAGAATACATACCGGAAAATGTAAGTTAAAACATTAAAACAACTTGTATATACTCACAATCCCAACTGGACTATTCATGTAGAAGGCTGAGTTCCACTGAGGGCACTGTTTACAATCATAACACAGCTAGTTGCAATGTATGTGATACCAATCTTCAGTGCCGTCCTTACATGTATGATGCAGTCGTGACATGTATTAACTTTATTTTACAATTCGTATGTTTTGTCGTTCTATTTATTATTCTATATTTTTTAAAAACGTGTGTACATAATTTAGAGTTATTGTAACTTTTGTGGCGGCGTTCGTAGCGACAAACAATTCGCTGTAGAAACGGCTTACGAAGTCACCGCCACACTTTTACTAGCGGGCCGACCGGTCCGCTGGAACAGTGAACAGAAAGATGAAAACCCAAACACTCTGAATAAATAAAAGTCGGTACTTATATTTATTAACGAAGATACAGAAACACAGTAGTGAACTCCGTGTCTACACAAATCTGTCTAGTTCGAGTCGGAGCGGCTAGGTCAGCGTCGGCTGACCACAAACAACAACTCTGCTGCGATGAACACACAACTGACTAGCAAGTACACAATTCGGGGGCGAGTATACAACTGAGCGGCGAATACAGAACTGTCCTAGCGCTCGCGACTCCAGCGCTTAAGAAACCAGAAGCCAGCGGTGGCGCGCGCAGACTTGCGGCGATTTCCTGTCTCGCTGGCGCTGCTTATGCGGACGGCGTCCGGACTTTGATGCTGCCAACCTTTTGGCAGCGGGCTCGGGTGGCATTACTGGCTAGGATATAACAGTAACTATAGTGTCTAATATCTTACAGTGGTACAAGGCGGTGACTGTGTGGACTAGCGTGGGGGGGGGGGTCAATTAGTTCTGCACATTTCACAAGTGAACCTAGTTTAAAAAATGCAAAACATTTTGTTCAGATACCTAAGTGATTAGTATGTAGCATGGTTTTAATAATAAAAATTTTGTTAACTTGGATATCTGAACGAGATGTTATGGTTGACATACATTTAAGGCTTATGCAACTGCACATTTAATAAGGCATGCACATTACCTTATTTCAACTGGCTCCTTGCATGTTTTATAGCAACGAAGGTGGCCACATAGTGACCTAAATCTAGATACGCGGTAGACTTCACTTGCGACTGATTGCCCTACCCTTCGCTTCTCGAGGCCAAGTTATTCGCATTCAGCGAATACATTTCGAATTAATTTCGGATGGCCGTCTATTGCCATTAATGTTTTTTCATCCAGATATGCAACTAAATATTTATTATGCTCCTTACACTCTCCATCTAACTTTTTCCGCTACAAATTTTGAAACTTTGTCACAGAAATCGATACCTGTAGCTCCAAGTTGACAAAATTAACAAACCAGGTAGACATACTTGACTCATAGTGGATCCAACATAATTCTTAATTATTTTGAGTTTTCAGAAACTTAGCTCACTTGAAGCTACTGAAACAGACTAACTTGTGAAAAATCTTGCCACCAGAATGACGTTGGGAACAGATTCGGAAAGTTCATATTCGGCGACGAACTTTAAGAATCTTAAAGATGCCCAGACTCGATACTCTCCTTTTGGATCTTAGGGAAAAAGAACCAAAAAATGTTGTAATTTAATCTCAAAGATACAAGAAGAAAATTTGTTCGACTGTGCTACCAGAGGAATACTCTAAAAAAACTTTTTTATTATTGAGAGACAAAGGACTAATTTCGAGATTCTTTTATTACTTCTAGTATTAACGACCTTTTTGTTCTGATGTGCTGACGTAAAGACGTACTGTATAGTTTCATGTCTATGTGTGTGTTAAATGAAGGTGTTAAATGATGAAAAATGTGTTTTATAATTTCTGTCAAGATCAAGCCTAAATCCCATACCAATAGAGTACAAATTATTCTGTTAATTCGAGAAGGCGAATTTTAGATGGAGGCGCTGCTTAACAATAGAGGTACGTGATTATGCTCACTACTTTCCTTTGGTGGCCGCTAAGATTAATTTCGATGTGTTTTTGCCGAGACATTCAGAACCTGCAATCTTCCTTTTCGTTTAAAAATAAGAGTCCAACTGAAAAAGAAATATTCTTAAATTTAAATAATTGCAATTCTTTTACCCAGGCCACGGGGAATGATAGAAAGTACGTGGCTCTACCCTGATTGTACGTTCGAAATCTCCGAGTGTGTTACGACGTAATTATTTTACACAAAAAAATTAAGATAGATCTTTCTCATCAGATCGCAACGGGAATGTACGTACCCTCTGAATGTGTCTAGTCAGTCGTGCGCATTGTTCTAAAGCTTTTCTGTTAATATTCTGTGGATTGCATCTCCGCAATTAATTTTTGTTTATGCCGCAAATCGCACTTCACGCGAAGTATTTATTACGCAAGTTTCAGGCTCCATTTAATGTCAAAAAATTCCGAAGTACGGCTGACTAAGCAAACCGCTACAATAATTTCATGTCTCTAAACAACTACAATAACAAAAAACAAGAACAAAAAAAAACAAGAGAGAGAGAGGATACGTTACATTAGGCATACGATTTCTGCAAGAATACCATCTTCAGAAATGTTAAAATAATTCTCACCTAAACTTTTTACAATGTGGGAAGTTCCACTTTTGAGATTTTAATTATATTTTTGGGCTCAAAAATTGTAAAAAGGTCTGATATTCGTTCCACGGTTTAGCAGCGTGTAACGATTTCTTGTAGAAACCTGTCGGTGCACTGTAACACTGAACTTCTCGGTTTCTTTTGCAGAGTCAGAGTCTCGGCTGCAGCCTTCTCTCGAGGTATCATCGCCTTCTACTAATTTTTTACGCGGGAATGCCCGTCTCATAAAATGTGTCCCTCACAAATCGAAGTGCTTCGTCAATAAGATAATTTGTCTCGTCTTTGAAAAAGAGTTTTAAACTTCTCATCTTGGCAGTACGCATTCCGAAGCTGAGTCCGAGGACGTGTAAATGCTTTTGAGTACGGTCGACTTCTTCTGAGACAGCGCTACACTAACGCGAGAGACAGTAACGGGAAGGTGCAGAATGCAGCCGACTGAGGTCTAGCGGACCCTTCTGGTTTCTATATTTTACGGAGAATGGAACAGTTCCTCGTGTCTAAGATCACACAAACAGCTCACAATTCATTATCATCGGCGTTGCAAAGAAATTTTGGAAGAATTTTCATGTATTCTGCTTCAAGGAAAAAGAAACGTTTGGTCACAATCCTTAATGAATAAGAGACGAAGACACGATGTACAAAAATATTCACGAATAGTTCCATTTTCTTACGTAAAAATGAATAAAACATGTTCTATTGGATCTTTTCTATGCTTGCAGGAGAAAACTCTCATTCGCGTCGGGTCACGCACGCTGTCATACTCGAGTCGGTTGAGACACAGTGTTGGCAATTTAAAGTGTAACAATAATACCAAATATGTAGACAATAACAGAAACTACATAACAGTAAAAGGTTTCAGAATAGGCAAAAGAAAGCTCTCTCCGGTCATTTTAATCCGAAATGGGCACTTACACACTTGCATAACATAACTTAAAAAATGTGCAACGTTACTAGAAAGAGCGCCGCGCTACCGCAGCGTGGCGTGCGTTCCCTGGTGTCTCGCGGTGTGGATTCCTCAGGGGCCGAGGTAGACCCACCCTGTGCACAGGCAGCACGACACAGGGCAACTCGTGCAGGTTTCTGTGATTTCATGTAACAGGTTACCTTTTTGTAGGCCATACTCGGATTTTTTCACAACAAGTTGCATTACATCAGGCCAACGATTAGGCTCGAAGGAGTCATTCATTCTTGGGAAACGATAGTCGATGAGACCCGCGTAGTTCTCCCTAGAAAACGTTGCCTGCAGCAGGTAAAATTATCGGATAAAATATCCTGGGGGTTGGGTGCAGGGGGGCGGAGGTTCTGGCTCTTAATTTGAAACGTCCCCTTAAAACAATTACACATGACTGTCCTTAAACTGACACACAATATTTTTAGCGCAACGCAATCTTTCAATAATTCCTACAAAAGAATGGCCCTGACTAACATTAACCTATACCTTTCACAAATCACTTACCTCACAAAAATCTTCGTTACTCGAACTACTGCAATATAGCGAGCGCCACTACTGCCAGCTAAATAAAAGATTCTAACTACGGAAGGCACTAACTACTGATAGGCATAGTTAGCAAATGAAAGATTTTGATAGAGAACAAACAATGTATTTACCTCAATAGTGTTCAAAAATCATAATGTATATAGCAGTTCATGATATCCAGTCTTACAAATTTCAAAACTCCGCCATCTCTCTCCCCGCATCCACCACTGCTGGCGGCTCACCTCCAACTGCACAACGCTACGCGCTTTTCACATCCAGCTGCCGCTGCCCAACACTACAATGGCAGATAACAGTGCAAACTAGCCACAGACGGCACACAGCACAGCCAGTGATTTTCATACAGAGCGCTACGTGGCATTACCAGTAAGAAAACATAAACAGCCTACTTACATAGCCCCCATGCTCCCCACAAAAAAATTTACAAATTGTTTTGGGCAGTGGCCAATAACGATTTGATAAAATTTTTCATACTTACAATAACAAAGATATCAAATGCACACACTTATTGATACAATGTTGGTCAAAAGCTAAAATTTTCTCACAGTCCTTAAAGACAGTCCTGATCGTTCATCACAGTAAAATAGCAGTGTTTTTCTCAAAGTCTGAGCAGTACAAGAAAATGCACACGGAAGAAGTGGATTTCCATGCAGTCTTGAAGAAGTAGTGTTGTCCTTCCAACGAAAAGACAGTGCTGACTCTTGACATGCAGACAGGTAATGGGCCACAACAGAGCAAACCCACAACAGAGTCATTCGAAGTTTTGAAGACTGTTGGTAGGTAAGTCATCACAGAGCAGACCCACTGTAGTCCTGGTACAGATTATGGTATTGGTGGGCCACCGGAGGTGCAGACCCACTGCAGTCCTTGTAGAAATAATGGTACTGGTGAGTCAGCAAAGGTGTAGACCCACTGTAGTCCTTGTAGAAATAATGGTATTAGTGGGTCATCAAAGATGCAGACCCACTGTAGTCCTTGTAGAGATGGCCAGCAGCCATCTGTTGTGATTGTGCAGGTGCACAATCACCATTGAAGAGTTTTGCGGATAATATAGCAAGTCCATAACCACCACTTGTGCACTCACAAAGTTTTTGGAATTGTCCTTAGAACCCGCAATGCTGTTATCCAGTCCCTTGCTGAATTAGTAACACACGTGCAAACACTAACAGTCCCTACTTCTCACATATTGTGCATTACTATGACCAACAGAAACGTGTGCAGTGAAATGTAACTTAATTTGAAGAACTGGTGTTTATACAACTACAACATAAGAATACAATTACAAAGGTACAAAATACATCATTAAAGAACATAACAGTACAGATAACATTTGTAGTAACACAGACTTTACAAAAGAATAGTAATAAACATATACATCAGTGTTACAGGAATTATGAAATAAGTAAATAAATAAAATAATGAGAATAGTTTTCGAAACATTAATTTCAAACATGATAATTGAAGCAGAACAGAATTAATAATGTCTAAACATCTTTACAAAGAAAATAACATATTCTAAATGCAAATTATATTTGAGGATAACAGTATTCCTCATCAGAGTGAATGTAGCTGAGTATTAGAGAAATTCTACAACATAAATCTTATTAGCTAAACACATAAAGACAGGAAGAACACAAATACACAAGGGTACACAAAAACATAGCGAAATAATACAAAAGGAAAGACAGGGTTCGTTTTCAGTGTGACATTTGGTACTGCAGTCCAACCCAAAACTTCGTTCTGTAGATCTTTCTCTTATTTCAACATTTGTTTCCACCAAAAAAATCCTGTTCAAGCATGCTTTCTACGAGGGCGGTTCAGAAAGTAACCTCCGCTTGGTCACAGTGCGGGTTGTGGGGAGAGTAGCGACGCCATCTGTGCGTTCACGCACTCAACAGGTCAGTCGGCATCAAGCCGTGGTCGAGTGAACGTCGTACCTGCGCTAGTTTAGTTTTTGTGGCAGTTTGAAATGTGTGCTGCAATAGAAAACCCCGCCAAATGTGAAGTGCGTGCTGTCATAAGGTTTTTTACAGCCAAAGGATATTCTGCAGCAGCTATTCATCGTGAGCTTTGTGCCGTGTACGGACCAAGAGTTATGAGTGAAGGAGTTGTCCGTGAATGGGTACGTTTATTTAAAAGTGGACGAGAAAACGTTCATGATGAAGAGAGGAGTGGTAGACCATCATTGGTGACTGACGAACTCGTTCAGACAGTTGATGCAAAAGTTCGTGAAAATCGACGTTTCTCAATGTCGGAGTTGTCTACTGGTTTTCCACAGATTTCTAAGACTCTCTTGTACGAGATAGTGACAGCAAGATTGGGTTACCATAAGTTCTGTGCACGATGGGTGCCCAAAATTCTTACCGACCACCACAAAACTCAAAGAATGGCCTCTGCATTAGACTTTCTGTCACGTTATGAGGACGAAGGAGAACCATTGTTAAACAGAATCGTGACCGGTGACGAAACCTGGATTAAGTACGTGAACCCTGTGACAAAAGAACAATCAAAGATGTGGGCACATTCAAATTCGCCTACCAAACCAAGAAAAGCCTCGCAAGATTTTTCTGCCAGAGGGATGCCAAAGGGGTGTTGTTGGTTGAATTCATGGAACGTGGTACGACCATTAATCAAGACGTGTACTGTGAAACAATAAAAAAGTTACGACGGGCTATACAGAACAAAGGCCGTGGTATGCTGACTTCCGGTATGGTTTTTTTGCACGATAACGCCCGTCCTCACTCTGCTCGCAGAACAACGGCCCTTCTTGAGTCCTTCAAGTGGGACGTTATCAACCATCCACCTTACAGCCCAGACCTGGCGCCAAGTGATTATCACCTCTTCATGCATTTGAAGAAATGGCTCGGGTCACAGCGGTTTGATGACGACGAAGAGCTCAAAGATGCGGTCACAGGCTGGCTCCAGGCACAAGCGGGTGATTTTTATGCAGAAGGAATTTCAAAGCTTGTGAAGAGATACGATAAGTGCCTCAATCGCTATGGAGACCATGTAGAAAAATAGTGCAAAGATGTAGTTGTAAGATGTATATATTAAAATATTTTTATTTAACTTGGTGTATTTTTTTAAATCAACCGGAGGTTACTTTCTGAATGGCCCTCGTATATTCTGTTCACATCCTCTTTCAAAATTCATTTTTGGCCAAACCATTTTCTTATAGCTTCTCAATGCATTTATTCCAATTCATCACAACTCGTTCTCACATATAGCCTACCCCATCTTAAGCTAACTTAAATCTACTGAGCTCAGATGCTAAACTAAGGGACGAGGCAATGTAGCAGCACAAAACAATTAACACAAATAGCAATGACAAAAAAATGCAGAGTGCAAAGCAAGCAGCATTATAGAAATTAGCAAAGCAAGTGCAATATTACAACTAATATAAGGCAATATGCAGCAAACAAGAAAAATAAATCAGTAGTAAAACTGGCTTAACAGAGTAATACAAAGTGCAATTCAGTAGCACTATGCCTGGCAAACAGCAGCAGCAAATGCAATAACTTATACCTAAACATGACATAGCTCAAACAGAAAAAATATTACAGTAAAATGGCCATGTTTAATACCTATGTCAGATCTTAACACTAGAGTGTTGCATCACTGTAACTTGCTCTAGCAGACAAGTTACCAAGTCACTGACAAAAATTATGTATGCAATTCCTGTGAAGTGGAAACATCTTTTTGTGCTCCCTCATTTTTTTTTGAGTACATCCATCATAAAGTTATTTTTTACTGGATCTGTACGCATAAAATATTTATATTAGTACATCTATAAAATTTTATTTTAACCAATGCTGCAGTGCAGCTAGGAACTAGATATTAAACAAAATGAGCAATCTCTCAACTAGAAAGACAATAGATGTAAAATGTAGCTCATCATTTCATTAGGCATTTTAGTAAATATCATAAATTAAGAGCGCCACAGTGTAATCATATGTTTTCAAGTTTGAGCGTGTCGTATTTGCGATGCTTTCGACAAATAAATGTCAATAGCGAGGATAATGGCTTTTTTTTTTTGCACCTAATGGCTTTCTTTTGTCAGACGACTACCTCTCAGCTGGGCGCCCAAAACGCATTACGTCAAGGTCACTTACCTTTCTTACTGAAATATTTACGACAGCAGTTTCCGCTACAGTGGCAGTCTCATATAAAAATATTTCACAGGTCAAGAATTTGCGTTACAAATCTGTAAAAACAAAATCCTATTGATATAACAGTGTCCAAAAAATTTTCGTCAGCATTGTAATACATTTACACATTTCATACATTTTCATAACTCTTATTAAAGTACGATTCTTGGTTTCCAACAACCTTTTTCACATACCAGAGTCCCTAACCACTACTCATTATTCCTTACCTTATTCGTCGACACTTCTTCAATATTTCACCATAACAGATGCGTAGCATAATCAAATAACTCATATAGCATCAGCTTATTGATCATAAACGTACCACAACAGCGTAATACACATTGTCATCATAACATCATAAAACCTCAGCCAATCGCAAAAAAGGCGTAGCTTTCTGCAATAATGTCAAAAAATAAAAAAAATTCTCTGCTTATTTCAATAGTGTCATCTACCTCCAACGTACTTGAAAAATCATGACCCCATACCAAATACATCATTCAAAGCTCTCATAGTATCACAATGGTTCCGAAAAAATATGAACAGTTCACAAAGTACAGACAAAATACAATTTCGTAAGTGTGAAGTTATCCAAAGGTGTAATTACGTAAACATCTGTCACTGATGTAGTGAAATAAATGTTTGTCTCTTTCAGTTAAATGATCAGGTAGCTGTGTATTTTGTGTTGGAGAAATATGGCACCGATGTGTAAAGTTGTATAAGCAAATACCATATTAGCTAGGGCTCCTTGTGCTTGCCACACACATGGTACACAAAGTAAGCGTGTAACCCCCTGAGGATTAATGTAATTATACCCTCAGGCGTTACAGATTACAGCAATGGAATGAAATGTATTACGGAAAACCCTTGTATCATTGTACTTCAAATATCTTAAAAAATAAATGATTTAAGTACAAAATTAATCACTCAAATACGTGTCTTGTAGCGCTAAATGTGCGTCTTGCTGTAAGATAATCTCTGTGGAAATGTCGTAGTTATTTTCCTCCGAAAGCTAAGTTCTGCAGAAGCCAATGTACTTACCTCATGATAAACAAAAGTGAAATGCTTTGCGTATAGATATCGTAGTTATTACGCTTATTGCCATGATAAAGAAAGTACTGTGCTGTAACGTATTGTTGTGCTACGGAAAAGGCTGTCTCATTGTAGCTATACCACAAAAGTTACTACTAAAACATGTTTTACTTTCCAGAAGAATTCAGAAAAACTGTGCAGAAATAAAACAGAAACACTGCAAAAGCAACATTGTATATTGTCACTCATTAGTAGCGTCGTGATAAAATCGTGTAGCTGTCACATAAACTAACCACTGTGTCATCTGGTATCTCACTGAAAGTACTTTAAATCCAGAATGTATTTTCAAGTAAACCAAAATGTTGCATTAAAATCTCATTAGCAGTACCAGTATATGTCCTAAGTATGTAAGCCTGATAGTCGTTACGTAATCGTGCAACTAACAAGCAAGAATGTACAAATACAACACTGTGTCGTCTGTTCACTATAACAATGCATTCGTAATTTCTGTTTAAAAATGTCCCCTAGGTTCTAGACTGGATATTTAACTTCAAACATTGTTGCATGTTAACAGTTTCTTAAGTCAGACAAAGCATACTAGAAATGTGAAGTGAAAAGTTTTATGGCAAAGACAAAGTTAAAAAGCAGATTATCTCTCAATAAACGGTTTTACATGTGAAATGTGGTGCAATCTTTTACTCTTCATAGTACTCAGAGTTTCAACTTGAACGCAATTATCATGCGGTATACGTCGGTAAAGAATGCTGGAATTTTTCTCAAGGTTAGCGTCTTATGTTATTTTTCTCTGAGCCAGCCGGCGCACGCGGCTGCCTGCAGTGCGAGTCATTGTCTGTTTCTTTGTTGGCGCGTGTCGTTATTGGGATTAGGAGACCTAACTTCTACAAATTCACCTTGCCGAGAGGGCCGAGCTCTGTTTAAATCCCGCCAGCTGTGATGCAATTCAGGTCTGTGGTCTATCGTCTGTCGTCATGTCCGTAGATTCCGTAGTTTCTTCCTTGTCCGTGGAGAATTTCTCCCTGAATCGTAACTGTGCGCCGAACTGTTGCATCTGAAGTTATTCTGTGTCCCTTGATAATAATTGTTTTCGTTCCCATATTGTCTGTTTCTATGGTAATCTCTGTCATATTCATTCCTACGGAAATGCGATCTTTCTCTGTACCTATTATTACTCTGCCAGTGGTTGTCATATGGGTGGTGTCTGTTTTGGTCACGATTTGCGTTGTAAGAATAGACTTATCGTGTCCAGTTATTGTTTCTGTCATCACGGAATTGTGACGGATGTGACCTGTAGTGATTGTTTTCCTGTTTTCGCATCCCGCGACTGTCTGTGTCAATTTCTAATTCTTGTAAGAGTCCCTGAAAAGCTTCAATGTCGTCTTTGCAATGTCCTGCCAAAATAATATTTCTTAAATGTTCAGGCAATTTCATTAAGCAAATGTGGGTGAGTTCTGAAGGGCTGTATGGGTTTGAAAGATATTGATTCTTATGCAACATGTCTTCAAAATATTTGACAAGACTGGAAAATTCAGATTGTTGAAAGTGCTTCATCATCATGATGCTATGTTCTACTCGGTCTTGTGTAGCTTGAGACCAATATGCTGAGAGGGAGGCATGGTAAAATTCTCCTTCACTGTGGCAATCGTGAATGACCGATCGCATTCTTACAGCTGGTTCATTCTCTAAGTAGTCACACATAAATTCTAATCTGTGCTCTAATGACCAGTTGGGAGGAAAACAATGAGAGAATTGATGGAGCCATGCTTGTGGATGAATGTCGTTGCCAGAATTCTTAAATGTTTTGAATTTACGTGTAGTAATGAACAGCTTATAGTCAAAATCATCATGTCGGCGAGTCACATGTCGGTCATTGTTACGTCGTTTCGGCGGTTCCATCTCAAAATTCGGTGTGCCTTGCCAATTTCTTTCATAATTTCCGAAGTGTCCTGTGTTATTATTTTGTGGTTGTTCCGTATTTCTAAGTCCCTCTTCCCGTGTTGGAGCGCGAGTGTCCTCTGAAATATGTAATTTTTGTATTACTTGTGTCAGCTGATCTTGCACTTCCCGGATTTCTCTTTGGTGTTGCGTATTAATTTGATTCTGATTTTGTTTGAATTTCCTAATTTGTTGCACTCTTCTGTGTCATTAAAGACTACCGGTTTTGTGTCACTCAGATTATCACCTACCTTCACAGATAAATTATTTAGCTGATCCGAAAGTTCAACTACTTTCTCTGATAATGAACTAATTTCCTCCATGTGTCTTTCTACTGTGTCCTTTAAGTTTTCCTGAGTTTTAGCAGGTTGCGTAACCGAATCGGTAGATGCAACTGAGTCAATTTTAGCTTGCAAGGTCTCATGATTTTCATGAACAATAATTTGCAGTTCTTTTATGGCTGCTTCGTGATTCTGTAATGCATTTTCATGCCGCGAAAAAATAGGTTGGAAATGCTCACAAATTTGTGTTTTTACGTCGTTACAGACTTTTTGACATTTAGATTCGATTTTATGTAACTCAGTAGTTAAATCTTCACGTGTTTGTTCAAGCGTGGTGTGAAGATTTTGTTCCATTGCGTCTAACTGTTGCTGTGTTTGTCTCTGGTGTTGTTCCATTGGGTCTAACTTTTGAAGTTTTTGTCCCATTTGATGCATTAATTGTAATAACATGTTCCTCAGTGCTTTTCGGCAGTGAATTTGCACCGGCAACATTCACATTTTGATAAGCGGAAAACGTGTCTTGACTCATTTGAGAAAACGGTGAGAACCCAAAACCTGAGTCTACAGTATTTGCAATATTGTGTTCTGTCATTCCCGAGTCCTGAGGCGAGCTGTAGCCGACCGATCGATCGATAATGCTTCCCTGTTCACTACCTGTTTCACTGTCTACACCATTATTTGACGCCCGCTCCATTTCCCTATGCACAGTTACCAAATCACTACTTTGAATGTCTGTTAATTCATTACACAGCGGCGCTGGTAAGCTACGATCGTCGTCACTATTATTTCACAGTTTACTTTGGAGCCTAGTGTTACGTTTTTCACACGCCATTATTGTCACAATATTTCACATGATAACACAGAAAATAAGAGAACACATTAACATAGCGCTGAAAATAAAATCTAGTTAATTGCAAGCTGCGAAATAATTGGTGCAAATTTACATGCGTGCCACACCTGTTTTACTGTACAACAATGAAAGACTGCAACTACAAAGGAGATTCTCTCTCCAATTACGAGCTAGCAATAAACAAAATCTACACTAATTACACAAACTACAAGAAAAAATCAGAAGATTCCAGTGAGGTATCCTCGGCTAAGGGTCGACATATGAAACGTCCCCTTAAAACAATTACACATGACTGTCCTTAAACTGACACACAATACTTTTAGCGCAACGCAATCTGACTTTCAATAATCCCTACAAAAGAATGGCCCTGACTAACACTAACCTATACCTTTCACAAATCACTTACCTCCAAAAATCTTCGTTACTCGAACTACAGAAAAATATAGCGAGCGCCACTACTGCCACTAAAAGGTATCAGATAGATTATATAATGGTAAGACAGAGATTTAGGAACCAGGTTTTAAATTGTAAGACATTTCCAGGGGCAGATGTGGACTCTGACCACAATCTATTGGTTATGACCTGTAGATTAAAACTGAAGAAACTGCAAAAAGGTGGGAATTTAAGGAGATGGGACCTGGATAAACTAAAAGAACCAGAGGTTGTACAGAGATTCAAAGAGAGCATAAGGGAGCAATTGACAGGAAAGGGGGAAATAAATACAGTAGAAGAAGATTGGGTAGCTTTGAGGGATGAAGTAGTGAAGGCAGCAGAGGACCAAGTAGGTAAAAAGACGAGGGCTAGTAGAAATCCTTGGGTAACAGACGAAATATTGAATTTAATTGATGAAAGGAGAAAATATAAAAATGCAGTAAGTGAAACAGGCAAAAAGGAATACAAACGTCTCAAAAATGAGATCGACAGGAAGTGCAAAATGGCTAAGCAGGGATGGCTAGAGGACAAATGTAAGGATGTAGGGGCCTATCTCACTAGGGGTAAGATAGATACCGCCTACAGGAAAATTAAAGAGACCTTTGGAGATAAGAGAACGACTTGTATGAATATCAAGAGCTCAGATGGAAACCCAGATCTAAGCAAAGAAGGGAAAGCAGAAAGGTGGAAGGAGTATATAGAGGGTCTATACAAGGGCGATGTACTTGAGGACAATATTATAGAAATGGAAGAGGATGTAGATGAAGATGAAATGGGAGATATGATACTGCGTGAAGAGTTTGACAGAGCACTGAAAGTCCTGAGTCGAAACAAGGCCCCCGGAGTAGACAATATTCCATTGGAACTACTGACGGCCGTGGGAGAGCCAGTCCTGACAAAACACTACCATCTGGTGAGCAAGATGTATGAAACAGGCGAAATACCCTCAGACTTCAAGAAGAATATAATAATTCCAATCCCAAAGAAAGCAGGTGTTGACATGTGTGAAAATTACCGAACTATCAGTTTAATAAGTCACAGCAGCAAAATACTAACACGAATTCTTTACAGACGAATGGAAAAACTGGTAGAAGCGGACCTCGGGGAAGATCAGTTTGGATTCCGTATAAATGTAGGAATACGTGAGGCAATACTAACCTTACGACTTATCTTAGAAGAAAGATTAAGAAAAGGCAAACCTACGTATCTAGCATTTGTAGGCTTAGAGAAAGCTTTTGACAATGTTAACTGGAATACTCTCTTTCAAATTCTGAAGGTGGCAGGGGTAAAATACAGGGAGCGAAAAGCTATTTAAAATTTGTACAGAAACAAGATGGCAGTTATAAGAGTCGAGGGGCATGAAAGGGAAGTAGTGGTTGGGAAGGGAGTAAGACAGGGTTGTAACCTCTCCCCGATGTTGTTCAATCTGTATATTGAGCAAGCAGTAAAGGAAACAAAAGAAAAATTCGGAGTAGGTATTAAAATTCATGGAGAAGAAATAAAAACTTTGAGGTTCGCCGATGACATTGTAATTCTGTCAGAGACAGCAAAGGACTTGGAAGAGCAGTTGAATGGAATGGACAGTGTCTTGAAAGGAGGATATAAGATGAACATCAACAAAAGCAAAACAACGGTAATGGAATGTAGTCTAATTAAGTTGGGTGATGCTGAGGGAATTAGATTAGGAAATGAGGCACTTAAAGTAGTAAAGGAGTTCTGCTATTTGGGGAGCAAAGTTACTGATGATGATCGAAGTAGAGAGGATATAAAATGTAGGCTGGCAATGGCAAGGAAAGCGTTTCTGAAGAAGAGAAATTTGTTAACATCTAGTATTGATTTAAGTGTGAGGAAGTCATTTCTGAAAGTATTCGTATGGAGTGTAGCCATGTATGGAAGTGAAACGTGGACGATAAATAGTTATAGAATAGAAGCTTTCGAAATGTGGTGCTACAGAAGAATGCTGAAGATTAGATGGGTAGATCACATAACTGATGAGGAAGTATTGAATAGGAATGGGGAGAAGAGACGTTTGTGGCACAACTTGACCAGAAAAAGGGATCGGTTGGTAGGACACGTTCTGAGGCATCAAGGGATCACCAATTTAGTATTGGAGGGCAGCGTGGAGGGTAAAAATCGTAGAGGGAGACCAAGAGATGAATACACTAAGCAGATTCAGAAGGATGTAGGTTGCAGTAGGTACTGGGAGATGAAAAAGCTTGCACAGGATAGAGTAGCATGGAGAGCTGCATCAAACCAGTCTCAGGACTGAAGACCACAACAACAACAACAACAACTACTGCCAGCTAAATAAAAGATTCTAACTACGGACGGCACTAACTGCTGATAGGCATAGTTAGCAAATGAAAGATTTTGATAGAGAACAAACAATGTATTTACCTCAATAGTGTTCAAAAGTCATAATGTATATAGCAGTTCATGATATCCAGTCTTACAAATTTCAAAACTCCCCCATCTGTTTCCCCACATCTACCACTGCTGGCGGCTCACCTCCAACTGCACAACGCTACGCGCTGTTCACATCCAGCTGCCGCTGACCAACACTACAATGGCAGACAACAATGCAAACTGGCCACAGACTGCACACAGCACAGCCAGTGATTTTCATACAGAGCGCTACGTGGCATTACCAATAAGAAAACATAAACAGCCTACTTACAAATTGAAAAAAAAAACGAAAGAACGCCAGTAGTGACCGTTCATTCTCGTCTGACCAATCCGATGCCTAACTTTCCAGTTTTTCCCGGAAACATATAAGAATGAAAAGTAAATTAAATAAATGATAAGGAGACAGGGTGGTGGTTGAGAATAGTGATGAACTCGACAAAACACACACTCAAACACACACACACACACACACACACACACACACACTTGACACCTGAGAAATTCCTGTCGAAATACGTGTTCACATAGGCACCATTGCTGGCGTGATGACGTATAGCTGCAGTGCGGGTCCAACACAGAGAGAGATGTTCCGATGCCTCCCAGTATAGCACAGGGTTCATTGTTCCTAGCGATCCTAATGGGACAGCCCATTCGTCACTGAATTTACCCATCAAACTGCTGGTGGTGGTGGTGGTGGTGTGGGAGCACCGTCCGTCATGGATTTCTGCAGACGAGACATGTAGCAGGTAAATTATTTTGTACAGATCGCTAGATTGCCCGAAAAAGTTGTCTACATATCATCAAATACATACAAGACTCACAAGCATACTGCGAGCCACGACAACATTTACTGTTGTAACTACAATTAAATATTACCATTGCTGCTGCAGTCTGACACCTATCGATGTACAGGTAATGTCTGGTGTTGATGGATGTGGTTCTAGAACGAATCTCTGTATCTATAGCACACATAATTTTCCACATAAAAATCTCTCTCATACCTTTGCAGTTATCGATTTGCTGAATCTATACGTCCCTCACAATAGGACATACACTCATCTACTCTGATCGTGCCATAACATAAGCCGCAGTATCTTCACACTGCAACATATACGCATTTCAGACAAACAGTGCAGTTATCTTTTATATCTGTACAGCACCTAAAAAAATTATAGTATGCCTACACTCACAACACCTATATGTCTCGATTCTCCTCAGTCCTAGGAAATTATCTGACAAAGTCTTTGAATCAGCGCTTCTGGAAGGTGCTGCATCCTCCCAAGATTCTCTCAAACAAGTGTTACGAAGGACAGGAGTCCGATACTATGTGTGATAATGAATACTGCACCCGCGGACATAATAAAGAATTTTCATGGTTGGACAACACTTTCTGCGGATGGACGGCACTGAAACAGTGATCGCATACATGACTGCAATATGAGGAATCAGTCGAAATGGAACATGGAGACAACAGCTATTCTGTCACTGACAGATGAGTTTAAATGTAGAGGTTATCTATCACTTTCAGACAGCAGTTTGAAAACTCTCCACAACGCTGCCAAACTCTTACAGTTTCCTTATGTTGTAACTGTCTTTTATTTAAAATCATCCAGTGTGTGTAGCGTGTTATGGTAGGCACAGTAACAACACGATTTACACCGTGTGAGGTCTAGTTTTCTGTGAGAGGCAATGAATCAGAACATGTTAATGTCAGTTTAGAACCTGACACAGACCTCGAAGTCGTGGTGGAAAAGCAAAATGTATGGCAGCGTACAAAGCGTGTTATAGTAGAAGAAAAAAACAATGTTTCAAACAACGACACAGGTTCACAGGGAACATCTCTTGTGACTTACAGTATAGTCTCGTACAGTATAGGAGATGAAACTTTAAACTGGTATGTGCAGTGGATCAATACCTGTATACCTAATGGATTGTAGCATGTGCTCAAAGCTGGCATGCATGAGGTATTTGTTTTCGATATATGGGAGGAGAGAGATGCGGGTAAAATCTTATCGAGTTCTCTATCAGAGGGGAGGATGAGAGGGGAGAGGGGATTACCACAGGAAGAGAGATTAATTAATTGATCAACTTAATTGAGTAATCAATCAAACTGATAAGAATGAGAGGGGTCCTATTCCAATAATTCAGACATGAAAGTGTACCTGTAGCAGCGAGGGGATGGGGGTTGGGGAGGGGGAGGGGGCAAGGGGAACAATGGGTTAAGTGCCTGTCAATCGAAGGAGAACAATGTGTTTGCCATGAGTGTACCTGCTCCTGATTTAGGCAACCTGCAATAACAAAATGCACTGGTGCCCCAATCAAACAGAAGTATCCTTTTAGCAGAACAATAGATTAAGTACCTGTCAATCATAGGAGAACAATACGTTAAGTATCTGTCAATCAAACGAGAAAACAGAGTTTCCCCTGAGTGCATACCTGCCCCTGATGTAGGCAACAAGCAGTGACAAAATGCACTGAAACGAAGGTAGTCCTTCTACTTTGGTCTCGATTGCTGCACACACTAGTACCTCCAATACCCAGCAGCACATCCTCTTGCAATGATACATGCCTGTATTCGTCGTGACATAGTACCCAGAAGTCCATCAAGGCACTGCGGTCCAGATTGTCCCACTCCTCAATGGCAATTCGGCGTAGATCCCTCAGAGTGGTTGGTGGTTCACGCCGTCCATAAACAGCCCTTATCAATTTATCCCAGACATGTTTGATAGGGTTCATGTCTGGAGAACATGCCGGCCACTCTAGTCGAGCGATGTCATTATTCTGAAGGAAGTCATTCACGTGAAGTGCACGATGGGGGCGCGAATTGTCGCCCACGAAGACAAATGCTCAATATGTTGCTGATATGGTTGCACTACCAGTCGGAAGATGACACTGACATATCCTACAGCCGTTACGGCGCCTTCCATGACCTCCAGCGGCGTACGTTGGCCCCACATAATGCCACCCCAAAACAACAGGGAACCTCCACCTTGCTGCACTCGATGGACGGTGTGTCTAAGGCATTCAGCTGAGCGGGTTGCCTACAAACACGTCTCCGACGATTGTCTGGTTGACGGCATATGCGACACTCACCAGTGACGAAAACTTGATGCCAATCCTGAGCGGTCCATTCGGCATGTTGTTGTGCCCATCTGCCCCACCCTGCATGGTGTCGTGGCTGCAAAGATGGACCTCGCTATGGGCGTTGGGAGTGAAGTTGCGCATCGTGCAGCCTATTGCGCACAGTTTGAGTCGTAACGCGACGTCCTGTGGCTGCATGAAAAGAATTGCTCAGTATGGTGGCGTTGCTGTCAGGGTTCCTCCGAGCCATAATCCGTAGCTAGCGGTCACCCACTGCAGTAGTAGTCTTTGGGCGGCCTGAGCGAGGCATGTCATAGACAGTTCCTGTCTCTCTGTATCTCCTCCATGTCCGATCAACATCGCTTTGGTTCACTTCGAGACGCCTGGACACTTCCTTGTTGAGAGCCGTTCTTGGCACAAAGTAACGATGTAGAAGCGATCGAACCGTGGTATTGACCGTCTAGCCACGGTTGAACTACAGACAACACGAGCCGTGTACCTCCTTCCTGGTGGAATGACTGGAACTGATCGGCTGTCGGACCCCTTCCGTCTAATATGCACTACTCATGCATGGTTGTTAACATCTTTGGGCGGGTTTCAAATGGTTCAAATGGCTCTGAGCACTATGGGACTTAACATCTGAGGTCATCAGTCCCCTAGAACTTAGAACTACTTAAACCTAACTAACCTAAGGACATCACACACACCCATGCCCGAGGCAGGATTCGAACCTGTGACCGTAGAGGTCGTGCGGTTCCCGACTGAAGCGCCTACAACCGCTCGGCCACACCGGCCGGCTAGCAAAGCTCACTCGGTAAGCAATAAGAGCGTATAGTTATCGGAAAAATATCAGAGCAACAGCAAAAATCAACTATGTACACCTGTCAACTCCCTGTTGCACATCCCTCCTCGGTAGAGTACAAGTCAAATGAACGTGGTAGAACTGCGCCAGACTTCGAGTTTCCATCAAGTGCGTCGCTATATGAGTCTGCAGACAAGCCCTCTGATGTGCTGCAGCATTATACGGATTTCCTTCCGGGCTACGATTTTTCGATCTGCACCACCCATTGAGTGTTACTATACTTTTCATGATCTTCCTACCCAAAATACATGCATGTAGATTATCGGGAATAGGGAAATTCTTAGGATTTTTCAGTAGGGTGGTGTATAGCACACGCAAATATCTCGTGTAAAATACAGTAAAACAATACATGGGTATGCCAGCAATATGACAGGATACATACGGAAAACTATCGAAAAAATTATGAAAAAAGACATGAAATCGATAAAAATCGAGGAAAACCTGGTATGAAACTTCCTGGCGGATTAAAACTGTGTGCCCGACCGAGACTCGAACTCGGGACCTTTGCCTTTCGCGGGCAAGTGCTCTACCATCTTTTTTTTTTTTTTTCATGGACTAACAAAACATCACCCGATGCGCTAATTAACAAACTGTTCTCTTGAGGTTCAATGTTCGGCCCTTACTAAAGCCCAAGTTCGAGCGTTTCGCGTTATTGGCCGGGAGGTCCCTTACCGGCACGTCCGGCCGCCTTGGTGCAGGTCTTATTATATTCGACGCATCATTGGGCGACCTGCGCGCCGTATGGGAATGAAATGATGATGAAGACAAAACAACACCCAGTCTCTGAGCGGAGAAAATCCCCGATCCAGACGGGAATCGAACCCGGGCCCCTTAGGACGGCAGTCCGTCACGCTGACTTTTTTTTTTTAACAGCCGGGAATCAAACCCGGGCCCTTAGGATTGACATTCCGTCGCGCTGACCACATTTTTTTTTTTTTTTTTTTTTTTTTTTACGGGCAAGTGCTCTACCATCTGAGCTACCGAAGCACGACTCACGCCCGGTACTCACAGCTTTACTTCTGCCAGTATCTCGTCTCCTACCTTCCAAACTTTACAGAAGCTCTCCTGTGAGCCTTGCAGAACTAGCAGTCCTGAAAGAAAGGATATTGCGGAGACATGGCTTAGCCACAGCCTGGGGGATGTTTCCAGAATGAGATTTTCACTCTGCAGCGGAGTGTGCGCTGATATGGCAGAAGTACAGCTGTGAGTACCGGGCGTGAGTCGTGCTTCGGTAGCTCAGATGGTAGAGCACTTGCCCGCGAAAGGCAAAGGTCCCGAGTTCGAGTCTCGGTCGGGCACACAGTTTTAATCTGCCAGGAAGTTTCATATCAGCGCACACTCCACTGCAGAGTGAAATTCTCATTCTGAAAACCTGGTATAATTACGACAAATTCATGGGAAATACGTAATATTGAGGGAAATACGACGAAATATGTAAAATCGCGAAAAACTTGCAAAATTCCGTAAATTGACTGAAAATACTTAAAATTAGAGAAAAAGTACCATGAAACGCGGGGAGTTGAGGTGGGTTGGAGGTACTTGGACACTCAAGACCGAGAAAAGCATCAAATTTATGCTCTGTCGGCATTCAGTTTTAACCGTCCTCCTGTAAACTATGTGGATTTTCGTAACACATGCTTCAACAAATGTGATACAAGCACTACAGAGAGGCGCTATATTAAAGAGGCGAAACATACGTATCCCGACCGCGAATTGTGTTCTCACGGAAGCAGTCGAAAAAACATATTGCCGAACTGAGTCTCACGAGCTATGTTATTTCTTAAGTATTAAGTAGAAAAATCAATGCGTTTATCAGATCTAAGCCATTCCCTAGGGCGTTCTGTAGGAAGCTGACTGATGCCACATATATCAGCTTTAATAGCGTGAGGAGGGTGTACTCTAGAGACAAGATGTTACGACGAAATTGCTATATTATTGTACACGTGAGAAAATCTGTCTACCATCAGATCAGATCAGGATTTTGGCGTGCAAGAGAAATGCTACCAGGGTCTTGGTGACGCTACTGTAAACAGCAATAAGACTGTTACATCTCCTTTAGCTACTGATCACGGTGCTTACTCCCTCGTAAGAAGTTGCAGCTTCTTCGTCTGCATTTTCGAGCAGCAGGGCATGGGTGATAATTCAATGTATGCACTATCGAAAATATACATGTCGTTTCTTTCCTGCTCTATTTCCTAGTTAGGCATAGCCACATACGTCAAAACCGCTACTAGTACTACTACTACTATTAGTGTTGTTATTGTTGTGGTCTTCAATCCAGAGACTGGTTTGATGCAGCTCTCCATGCTACTCTATCCTGTGCAAGGTTCTTCATCTCCCAGTACGTACTGCAACCTACATCCTTCTGAATCTCTTTAGTATATTGATCTCTTGGTCTCCCTCTCCGATTTTTACCCTCCACGCTGCCCTCCAATACTAAATTGGTGACTCCAAACTGATCTTCCCCGAGATCGGCTTCTACCAGTTTTTCCATTCGTCTGTAAAGAATTCGTGTTAGTATTTTGCAGTAGAGGCTTATTAAACTGTTAGTTCGATAATTTTCACATCTGTCAACACCTGCTTTCTTTGGGATTGGAATTATTATATTCTTCTTGACGTCTGAGCGTATTTCGCCTGTCTCAAACATCTTGCTCACCACATGGTAGAGTTTTGTCAGGACTGGCTCTCCCATGGCTATCAGTAGTAATAGAATCTTGTCTACTCCCAGGGCCTTGTTTCAACTTAGGTCTTTCAGTGCTCTGTCGAACTCTTCACGCAGTATCATATCTCCCATTTCATCTTCATCTACATTCTCTTCCATTTCTATAATATTGTCCTTAAGAAAATCGCCCTTGTATAGATCTTCTAAATACTCCTTCCACCTTCCTGCATTCCCTTCTTTGCTTAGAACTGGGTTGCCATCTGAGCTCTTGATATTCATACAAGTGGTTCTCTTCTCTCCAAAGGTCTCTTTAATTTTCCTGTAGGCAGTATCTACTTACCCCTAGTGATATGTGCCTCTACATCCTTACATTTGTCCTCTAGCCATCCCTGCTTAGCCATTTTGCACTTCCTGTCGATCTCATTTTTGAGACGTTTGTATTCCTTTTTGCCTGCTTCATTTCCTGCATTTTTATATTTTCTCATTTCATCAATTAAATTCAATATCTCATCTGTTACCCAAGGATTTCTATTAGCCTCATCTTTTTACCTACTTCATCCTCTGCTACCTTCACTACTTCATCGCTCAAAGCTACCCATTCTTCTTCTACTGTATTTCTTTCCCCCATTCTTGTCAATTGTTCCCTAACGCTCTCCCTGAAGCTCTCTACAACCTCTGGTTCTTTCAGTTTATCCAGGTCCCATCTCCTCAAATTCCCACCTTTTTGCAGTTTCTTCAGTTTTAATCTACAGTTCATAACCAACAGATTGTGGTCAGAATCCACATCTGTCCCTGGAAATGTCTTACAATTTAAAACCTAGTTCCTGAATCTCTGTCTTACCATTATATAATCTATCTAAAACATGTCAGTATCTCCAGGCTTCTTCCATGTATACAACATTCTTTTATGATTCATGAACCAAGTGTTAGCTGTGATTATGCTCTGTGCGAAATTCTATCAGGCGGCTTCCTCTTTCATTTCTTCCCCCCAATCCATATTCACCTACTACGTTTCCTTCTCTTCCTTTTCCTACTAATGATTTCCAGTCACTCATGACTATTGAATTTTCGTCTCCCTTCACTATCTGAATAATTTCTTGTATCTCATCATACATTTCATCAATGTCTTCGTCATCTGCGGAGCTAGTTGGCATATAAACTTGTACTACTGTAGTAGGCATGGGCTTCGTATCTATCTTGGCCACAATAATGCGTTCACTACGCTGTTTGTAGTAGCTTACCCGCATTCCTATTTTCCAATTCATTATTAAACCTACTCCTGCATTACCTCCATTTGATTTTGTATTTATAACCCCGTATTCACCTGACCAAAAGTCTTGTTCCTCCTGGCACCGGACTTCGCTAAGTCCCACTGTATCTAACTTTAACCTATCCATTTCCCTTTTTAAATATTCTAACCTACCTGCTCGATTAAGGGATCTGACATTCCACGCTCCGATCCGTAGAACGCCAGTTTTCTTTCTCCTGATAACGACGTCCTCCTGAGTAGTCCCCACCCGGAGATCCGAATGGGAGACTATTTTACCTCCGGAATATTTTGCCCAAGAGGACGCCATCATTTAACCATACAGTAAAGCTGCATGTCCTCGGGAAAAATTACGGCTGTAGTTTCCTCTTCCTTTCAGCCGTTCACAGTACCAGCACAGCAAGGCCGTTTTGGTTAGTGTTACAATGCCAGATCAGTCAATCATCCAGACTGTTGCCCGTGCAACTACTGAAAAGGTTGCTGTCCCTCTTCAGGAACCACACGTTTGTCTGGCCTCTCAACAGATACCCCTCCGTTGTGGTTGCACCTACGGTACGGCTATCTGTATCGCTGAGGCACGCAAGCCTCCCCACCACCTCTACTACTGCTACTACAACTACTACTACTAATAATAATAATAATAAGCACGACTGATGCGGGAAGTGTGATTGAGGGTACGTATGTTTTCGTCTTAAAAAGATGTACAAAATGCAACAATTTCCTAAGAGACAGAACAGTGTCTCCCGACTTTGTCTGGTTGGTTTATAAGCAGCTTGAGCGGCGGGTGTACACCGTCGATGCATTCGTAGTGAGTGACGAACAGCTGGCTCACCAGAATAGTTTTATCCTCTTAAAGTTTGTCACCGTCTTGACTGGCATAAAAAACTTCCAGAATGGTTCCATGATGTTTGACAAATATGTCCAGCATTAGAGTATTAAGAGCGTTGCCATAGGAGTGTGTGTTTATACTCTACGATTTTTTCACTCATGCTGGTACCTTCTTGGTTCTGACTCCACACGCTGCATTAATAATCCAGAATTGATAGCACAGTTGAATAAAGTGAAATGTTTCATATTCCATCCATCTGCAGCTCCATTGCGTATAATCCACACGTTTCTTCTTAACCGTCTGTTACATCACTGCGACACTCTCATGTGTACTCTAATCTCCTAGAGAAGCTCACATCTGGAGAGATCTTGTGCATCCGGCTGGGTGCCATAGGTAAGATTGGTGTGGACCGGCCTTCACTGAAGAGCGGTTATGGATACAGCTAGCTCCGTTCCTTCAGGAGGTGTGGAATGCAGTGGGTATGGTAGCCCCTACTTCCGGTCAGCTGCAAATTAAATTGGCCACCGCGTTGCAGGGACGATTGCTCAAGAACAACGTGGGAAGATCGGTCAATCTCCGAATTTACCCTATGAATGCGAGAATACTCTGTGACTCCCATCCACACAGGGAAAGATGGCCAGTCGTAATCGTAAATTCTGCATTATGATCGATGTGCTGGAAATATGTAGATATCCTAAATGCATCGCTATAGGACGCTGTCTGGTACCAAAGTATACCAGAACGAATGTATGTACTGCACAATCATCTGTCGCCATTCGGAATCTAGTTTATCGTACTTGCAAAGTAGTGGAGGGGTGGCTTAGCGACGACACAGAAATTGGGAAGCGTTTTGCTGTGTTATTGGCCGGCGTGAAACTACGGAACAACTGATAAGATTGCTAAACTTGATCACGCTATCATCTGGAGTAGTACACCATCTCATTTCGATGATGCCTTTCCCATCCCATCCGTCCACCGGTTTGCTGTTGATTACCACATAATGATTGACTGACACCTCTTGAATGAGATGAAGAGCCCTGGTGGAACACTCGAAATCTGCTACATTCCACTGTCGACCAGAGGATTAAATGTAGATGTCACCTTCAGATAGTTGTTTGGATGCGTTCCTTTATGCTGCAGACTCGTCGTAATTCCATATGCTGCGATGCCCTCCACATTTTTTAACCAGTAAAATAACAGTTCCTCTTTTTATTTTTGCTGTCGTGCATTTTGTGAACAGCATCTTCCGGTGATGATAGACTCTGGAACAGTGATCACGTGCCTGAGTGCAACTGCAAAATGAGGAAACAGTGCTCTTCGAAACAGAACACCTAGACATTTGCTATCCTGTCACTGTGGAAGATGAGATTAATTGTATAGGTCATCACCTTCAGACAGCTGTTTGGAAATGCTCCACAGTGTTGCAGATTCTCCCACAATATTGTCAATGAGAAACATCGCCTCTGTTTTATTTCACCTTCATGTGTGTTGTGGGAGGAGCATAGTTTACACAATGTGATATCCAGCTTTCTGTGAGAGTCGATGGATCGAAACATGCTAATGTCAGTTTAGCAGCTGACACAGACCTCGAAGTCATGGTAGAAAAACAAAGTGCATGGCGGTGTTCAGAGCTGTAGTCATAATTGCTTGGATGTGTTACAGTTGAAAAACAAGCTCCTAAACTGCTTATGAGAGAAGGACACAGGAACCTTCTCTTGTGATTGATAGTCTAGTCTTCCTCCAGAACAGGTGACAAGACTTGACACAGGTGACTTCGACCACAGGCCGCCTGCTCCAGTGTGCGTGTAGTGCGCTCCATGTCAACACGCTGGTGGTACTTGTTTTTCGACGTATCAGAAGAGAGACACTTTAAAATCTTATAGGAAGATCTGTGACAAGGAGCGGCGCGAGTGGCTAAACTTTGGATGCAGATACTTCGTAGTTTTTTACCTACTTGGATGTTACAAAATTATGATGAGGATTGCTCTCGAATGTACTAAATGACTGTATACATGCTGATATATATTTCATACATCTGAAATGAATGTAATGCCCTCGTGCATGAAAATTCGTAATTTTAACACACGGAATGCTCTCAAACGACACCAGATTTTCTCATAAAACTAATAGAAATTGACTGTATCTATTCTCGACGATTCATGACTGGTTTTATCATTGTCGTCATGATTGCATGTTTTAAAATAGGTGTTACCACAAGTCCTGTGTTACGTCATACATCATAACCTGTAACTACACTCCTGGAAATGGAAAAAAGAACACATTGACACCGGTGTGTCAGACCCACCATACTTGCTCCGGACACTGCGAGAGGGCTGTACAAGCAATGATCACACGCACGGCACAGCGGACACACCAGGAACCGCGGTGTTGGCCGTCGAATGGCGCTAGCTGCGCAGCATTTGTGCACCGCCGCCGTCAGTGTCAGCCAGTTTGCCGTGGCATACGGAGCTCCATCGCAGCCTTTAACACTGGTAGCATGCCGCGACAGCGTGGACGTGAACCGTATGTGCAGTTGACGGACTTTGAGCGAGGGCGTATAGTGGGCATGCGGGAGGCCGGGTGGACGTACCGCCGAATTGCTCAACACGTGGGGCGTGAGGTCTCCACAGTACATCGATGTTGTCGCCAGTGGTCGGCGGAAGGTGCACGTGCCCGTCGACCTGGGACCGGACCGCAGCGACGCACGGATGCACGCCAAGACCGTAGGATCCTACGCAGTGCCGTAGGGGACCGCACCGCCACTTCCCAGCAAATTAGGGACACTGTTGCTCCTGGGGTATCGGCGAGGACCATTCGCAACCGTCTCCATGAAGCTGGGCTACGGTCCCGCACACCGTTAGGCCGTCTTCCGCTCACGCCCCAACATCGTGCAGCCTGCCTCCAGTGGTGTCGCGACAGGCGTGAATGGAGGGACGAATGGAGACGTGTCGTCTTCAGCGATGACAGTCGCTTCTGCCTTGGTGCCAATGATGGTCATATGCGTGTTTGGCGCCGTGCAGGTGAGCGCCACAATCAGGACTGCATACGACCGAGGCACACAGGGCCAACACCCGGCATCATGTTGTGGGGAACGATCTCCTACACTGGCCGTACACCACTGGTGATCGTCGAGGGGACACTGAATAGTGCACGGTACATCCAAACCGTCATCGAACCCATCGTTCTACCATTCCTAGACCGGCAAGGGAACTTGCTGTTCCAACAGGACAATGCACGTCCGCATGTATCCCGTGCCACCCAACGTGCTCTAGAAGGTGTAAGTCAACTACCCTGGCCAGCAAGATCTCCGGATCTGTCCCCCATTGAGCATGTTTGGGACTGGATGAAGCGTCGTCTCACGCGTTCTGCACGTCCAGCACGAACGCTGGTCCAACTGAGGCGCCAGGTGGAAATGGCATGGCAAGCCGTTCCACAGGACTACATCCAGCATCGCTACGATCGTCTCCATGGTAGAATAGCAGCCTGCATGGCTGCGAAAGTTGTATATACACTGTACTAGTGCCGACATTGTGCATGCTCTGTTGCCTGTGTCTATGTGCCTGTGGTTCTGTCAGTGTGATCATGTGATGTATCTGACCCCAGGAATGTGTCAATAAAGTTTCCCCTTCCTGGGACAATGAATTCACGGTGTTCTTATTTCAATTTCCAGGAGTGTATAAAGTAGACACCACTTGGATTATAGCTCGTTGTGGAACCTAGAAATGATATTGTTTTTACTGAAATGTGAGTAGATTGCAAGAAACGTGCTGTTCTGTGATGATCTAATTCCTTATGAAAATAGAACTGATCAAGCTGCTGTTATTGCGAATGATTGCCTGCTGTATGAGAGAACCTTCATGCAGGTTGTTAGAGGAGAGTTACGGAGCAAATACGTCACACATACGGCATTTGTTCTCAACGTGTCGGAGGAATCTTATACGATTCTCTACTAGGTGATATTAGGAGGTTCTATTGCAAGACGTGTTCTTATGATTTGTTTTGTAAACGCGAGTTTAATATAGCATTGCATTGGTGAAACGGGAACTGCCATAGTGTAGAAAATAACAACATCCTCTTGAATTATAGCTTGTTGTCGAACGTAAAATGATTGTGTTTCTTCCGACAAGTGAGCAAGTGGCAGGAAACGCTGTGTTCTGTAACGTTATTTCTCGTGTCTGAAATATCCAAAATGCAGACGTACGTTACAGTTTATTTACAGACACTGATTTGAACGCAAGGAATGCTCTCAAGTCATGTAATTTTGTCCATCAAGCAGAAAGAAATCGCTAAACATAGTTGGTTTCTTCTTTGGAGTCAACTTCTCGTTTTTTCTGTACTCTGATGACACCATCGAAATAACGAGGACATTCTGCAGTTATCAGCGGTTTTGGCAGCAAGGTAATGGAAGTTTTTCCGAGTTTACGCAGGGTCAACATTTATAGGAGATGTAAGTTAATAAATCTGTCAGATGTGTAGCCCGACCTGTGCAGTTTGGTCACCTGTAATCGGCGACGGTGCTAAAGATTTTTTTTTAACTTCGTTGCATGTCGCAAAATAACACACCGATTTTGCTCATAAAAGTAAAAGAAAATGGATTGCTCCTTTCAGGACATTTATTATCATCGCAATTGTGTATTCTTTTTAATAGATGCCCTCTCATAAGAGATGCACTGACGTGAAATAAAAGTGTTGCCCATTGCAGGATGGCTGGTAGCGTGGAAGCCAGTGTGGCGGCCCATGCGAGCCGCGACCGCTTTGTTCAGGGGGCGTCTGTGTCGGTGTCGTTAGCGCGGAGCGGCCAGCCACGTGCTTCGCCGGGGAAGAACTGAACTGAAGACTCTGACCCCGTGTACGGAGGGAGGCTGTGGCGTGCGTAGGTGGCTCGCGGAAATGGCAGCAGCTGGCCGTATCAGAAAGCCTGCGTCCCCAGCCACAGTGGCGAGAGGGAGGGAGGGAGGGGGGGAGGTAAGCGTGGCTCTGAGTTGGGTAGTTCGTGGTCGCACACTGATGAGAACATAAGTGCAATTTTCGCCCCTCTCTTCTGGGGCAATCTTTTGGGGTGACGATTTTTGCCCATCACCAACACATGTATTGCAATATGACTCATTGATTACGAGTGCTGTTTTTCTTCACGCAAATTTCTGTGTGTAATTACAACAATGAAGCTTTTTCCATCAGTTGTGGTAGTCTTTGTCGGCTTACCTGAATTTCGATTATCTGGGCTGCAGGGTGTTTGTCAAGCAATGCAGCGGGAGGCATCTGAAGCGAACTCTGGCGTCAAACAGACGCAGACACAGTCCTCAGCTGTATGCTTACTGTAGTTATTAAACTCCTCTCTGTTCAACACTAGCCTCTCGTCAGTTGAACATATTTCCAGCCAAAAATGAAGATAGTACCTTCCGCTGCACACTTCTTTCTCCGCCAGCTTGTAGGTGGAGGATAGAGTTTAAGTACATCTGCCACTAGTTGCGAGTGGTACCGTGAAATCTTTTCCCAGCAGAATAACACCAGTTGTTTGGCATCGTCCATTTTTGAGCTGTGTTGTGATTTTAGACACTCCTTGTCTAGCGCTAAGCATACAGCTGTGTAATTAGAACCGGTCTTTATGATTGATTATGCAGTTAGGACCAATTAGGAGCAATTCAGATGTGGGCTGCTGGATTTGTTACAGGTAGGTTCAAACAATGTGCAAGTGTTATTGAGATGTTTCAGGAATTCAAACGGCAATCCCTGGATGAAAGGCAACGTTCTTTTCGAGAAACACTACTGAGAAAATTTAGAGAACTGGCATTTGAAGCTGAGTGCCAAACGATTCTACTGCCACCAACATACATTGCGCGACAGGACCACGAAGACAAGATACGAGAAATTAGGGCTCATGCAGAGGCATATAGACAGTCGTTTTTCCCTCGCTCTGTTTGCGAGAGGAACAGGAAGGGGAGTGACAAGTAGTGCCGAGTACCATACGGTGGATTGTGCAGCATCTATGTAGATACGGATGTAGAATCTTTACTTCAGTTTCACAACCAGAATAAATAAAGTACACCAACGTAACCTTCCTCTCCTGCATTTGCACAGTTTCCATGTGTTGGAAGGGGGGGGGGGGGGGGGGTGCAGTTGGGCTGAGGACTGGGTTCGAGTCCCGAAAAGGGCACCGTCGTTTTTGATTTCCCGCCAATTCCAGGGTGAGGGGTGGTGTGGGACGTCAGCACAGCCCTGGGACACAGAAATTCTCTCCAAAATTCTAAATTCCCGCTAAAATTCGAAATTCCCGCTAATAGGGTTGGTGGGGAAATGGGAGGGGCGGGAAGAGTGAGGAAGCGGAGACGTACGTGCTGGCTGGGGAAAACACGTCACGTCATCCGGGGATGGAGGTGGGGGAATTAATTGATCAATTTAATTAATTTGCATATCAATTTGATATAAAAATTGCGCTCTTAACGCCCTAATTCCATTTCTCTTGCTGTTTGGAAACTAGATAGCAGAGTGTCGGTGAATTCATTTACAACTTCAAACAATCTACGTTGAACAAGTAAATTAAAATAATTTGTCACTTGGCAAAATTGGTGTGAAACTTCTGCTTGCGATCGGATTTGAAGTAAGGTCCCTGGTTCGAAAATAACTACCTAAGACAAGATCACGTACTGGTGCAAGGCAGTCCCTTCGTTGATACTGCAGTTCAACAAGTTCGTACGCAGAGCTTATTAATTGTAGCGCTGAAATGAATGTAGGTAGGTAGGGTCAATAAGAGTGATGCAACTAGACGACGTGGCATGGTGATTTATAGTTTCAAATCAAAATGTTTATTTTAAAAAACTGCAAGAGATTTTGTGGAGGAAAATTGTTGAGATAGCAACTCAAGCTCGCAGACGGTTCTCACAGTTCTTCACTTACATCTCACTAAATGAAGGACAGCGTTTATTTCCTCCGCCTGTTTCTACTTTTCCACACGACGTCTGACGAAAAGATTCACTGCCTCTCCAAGATGTTGGCAATACGGGCTCTCTTGTGGTTATTACGTCGCGCTCTGTGTGGCGTGAAAGCATGTAGTGGATCGGTTGCGAAGGGTGTGATGAAGTAGTTGTAGCCTCCTCCTGGGGCCAAATGGCCTACCACTTAAGTAACTGCCACTGGGGTGGAACCAACGTCGGAGCTGGGCCCACACGTGGACGTGGAACGCCCAAGTGGCATCCAGTTCAAAGACTTCCACCAGGTCATTGAGCGACACGACTTTTTTTTAACTCAACATGGCGCACGCAACTCAGAGACATGTGTCATATGTGGACGAGCATTTTTCTGTTCAACAGTTGGCCAGGTGCGAGTGGATCCGCGCACTGAGGGTTCCGTAAAAACTTAATTCACTCACACAGGCAGTTCATCCGTTTCGGGAATCGAGAGTCTATGATTTTTGCTGGTTATCAACAGTCATACTGGCGAGATGTCGGTCCCAGGGGTTCCAATAATTACGAGTGTGTTTTAATTTCACGTCTTAAGTCGGATAACAAGTGACAAAAGAATTTTTTTTCCATGTGATAGAATTACAAATTAACAATTTTGATATTCTTTTCCTTTACTTTCACTACGAATCCTTTCTTCTTGCCAAATTTACTCATTCAAGTCAGGAGGAAGGCCCTATATATTTTGATCTGCTGGTTGGTTGGTTTGGGGAGTAAAGGGACAAACTACGCAGTCATCAGTCCCTTTTGAATCTGCTTAGTGTATTCATCTCTTGGTCTCCCTCTACGATTTTTACCCTCCATGCTGCCCTCCAATACTAAATCTGTGATCCCTTGATGCCTCAGAACATGTCCTACCAACCGGTCCCTTCTTCTGGTCAAGTTGTGCCACAAACTCCTCTTCTCCCCAATTCTATTCAATACCTCCTCATTAGTTATGTGATCTACCCATCTAATCTTCAGCATTCTTCTGTAGCACACATTTCGAAAGCTTCTATTCTCTTTTTGTCCAAACTATTTATCGTCCATGTTTCACTTCCATACATGGCTACACTCCATACAAATACTTTCAGAAACGACTTCCTGACACGTAAATCAATACTCGATGTTAACAAATTTCTCTTCTTCAGAAACGCTTTCCTTGCCATTGCCAGTCTACATTTTATATCTTCTCTACTTCGACCATCATCAGTTATTTTGCTCCCAAAATAACAAAACTCCTTTACTACTTTAAGTGTCTCATTTCCTAGTCTAATTCCCTCAGCATCACCCGACTTAATTCGACTACATTCCTTTATCCTAGTTTTGCTTTTGTTGATGTTCATCTTACATCCTCGTTTCAAGACACTGTCCATTCCGTTCAATTGTTCTTCCAAGTCCTTTGCTGTCTCTGACAGAATTACAATGTCATCGGCGAACCTCAAAGTTTTTATTTCTTCTCCATGGATTTTAATAGCTACTCAGAATTTTTCTTTTGTTTCCTTTACTGCTTCTCAATATACAGATTGAATAATATTGGGGAAAGGCTACAACCCCGTCTCACTCTCTTCCCAACCACTGCTTCCCTTTCATGTCCCTGGACTCTTCTAACTGCCATCTGGTTTCTGTACAAATTGTAAATAGCCTTTCGCTTCCTGTATTTTACCCCTGCCACTTTCAGAATTTGAAAGTGAGTATTCGACTCAACGTTGTCAAAAGTTTCTCTAAGTCTACAAATGCTAGAAACGTAGGTTTGCCTTTCCTTAATCTTTCTTCTAAGATAAGTCGTAAGGTCAGTGTTGCCTCACGTGTTCCAGTGTTTCTACGGAATCCAAACTGATCTTCCCCGAGATCGGCTTCTACCAGTTTTTCCATTCGTCTGTAAAGAATTCGTGTTAGTATTTTGCAGCTGTGACTTATTAAACTGATAGTTCGGTAATTTTCACATCTGTCAACACCTGCTTTCTTTGGGATTGGAATTATTATATTCTTCTTGAAGTCTGAGGGTATTTCGCCTGCAGTGTCAATATATGTGACATAAATGGCCGTATGTTTTGATTGCATTGACTTAAGGCTAACGTTTATTATATCGCCAAGGGACCATAGATCTCAGTATGTAACATAAATTTCAACTCGATACATCTGCCCAATCCTGATAAAGTGCGGTTTTAATAGACAGACGAACATACAGACATTAAATGTACTTGCAACTGCCGTCAGCTGTAGAATGGAATGACGACACTGAAAATTTGTGCTGGGTCGGGGCTCGAACCCGGCATTTCCGCTTATGGCGAGCGGACGCCTTAACCGCTTTGGCTATCCGAGCACGACTCAAGGCCACACCCGAGCACGCGTCTACGACGTGGTCTCGTACGTCCATTACGTGTATTGCCGTACACGTCAGACGTCGTGCTTGAACGTCGCTTGCCCGCTACCGGCACACAAGTACGACATTGCAGTGCCTGCGTTACGCATGCGTGTCCGAAGAAACTTTTCAACATAATCTGTTTCTGTGCCTGTACGGGGCACGCGACTTTCAAGCACAACGTCTGACGTGTACGGCAATACACGTAATGGATTTAGGAGACCACGTCGTAGACGCACGGTTGACGGCAAATGGAAGCTTGGGTGCGCCCGTGAGTCGTGCACGGGTGGCCGAATGGTGAGGCTGCTTTCCGCAGGGCTGCGGCGAGGGCGTCCTGTTCACGTCCCGTCCGCGCGCTCGTGACTCTCCGTACTACTTCGTCGCCGCTAGTTTAGAGTCCGTCACTACCGACGTAGTGTGGCACATCCGTACAGAGAAACCTCCATCGAGATCAGTTTTGAACTCGATTGTGCACAGCCGCGAGCTTTTGGAGTGGAATGTTTTCTACGTGACGATGTTAAAACTCATCCGAAGGACATAATTGGTATCCATCTCTCCATCACGAGCAGTGTTGTCTACGTCAGGTTGATAAGTAACGAGGTATGCAACAGAAATGTGCGCGCAGATGCGAACGATCTTAAATTCAAACATTGTGACGGCCATATTGGGGCAGTCTATCGATCGTGCGGGGCTTGGCCTCCGTACGATACGGAGTACCACCGGGCGTGGTCACCGCGGCTCCCCAGCCTTACGGCAGAGTGGTCATTGTGATATTCGCTATTTTTGGCTTAATTAAAACAGCAAATTCAGCCAGAAGGCAAATACTTGTTTATAAAGAATGATTAATATATAATAAGGCGTCGCATGGCGACGGTGGAATTTTCTAGATAATGTAATTCGTCGTCTTTGGGCGGCAATATAAACAGAAAAGTACGGATGGATATGCGATCCTTCACTATTTTGTTCGCTGGAGAACAAATGAAGCCTTGAGCGCTAAAAAGACTTTTACTGTTTTTCTCGAGTAAGACGGACGCAGATTTGTGGCGGTCTGATCTAATTATTTTTACTAAATAAATAAAAACGTGTTCCGTCTAAGTTTTGAGTGAAGTGTAGGAAGAAGAACTGTTGTAACTTACCGTGACGAAGCACGAGCGACTCAAGAGGACAATGGCTATATAAAAGAACGCTCAATGGATATGATATGGACATAAAAATCTACCGTCATTGTAGTATTAAGCTTAAGGTACGATATATGTTTTAGTTATAATAAATATTTGTTCTGGGAATACTGAATCATTTAGCAGTGCTCATTTCTATTATCTCCTCAGTATTATTTTCATTTTAATTATGCATTTTGCTAATATTACAGACTCCAAGATCAGCAGTCCAATGTGCGTGTTACATTGATAAAAAGAAAACTGTTTTATCGTCTTCTTGCATCAGCTTTAATATTGAATTTCTCTTTTGTGTGATGTTACAGTTGTTTTTGCGCCCTTAAGAACTTTCTGGTCCCTTAGGAAATTGTTTTGTCATAACAATAACTTCACAACCGGGTATGATCGTATCTACTGTTGTATCCTAGCCAGTAATGCCAACCGAGCCCGCTGCCAAAAGGTTGGCAGCATTAAAGTCCGGACGCCGTCCGCATAAGCAGCGCCAGCGAGACAGCAAATCGCCGCATGTCTGCGCGCGCCACCGCTGGCTTCTGGCTTCTTAAGCGCTGGAGTCGCGAGCGCTAGGACAGTTCTGTATTCGCCGCTCAGTTGTATACTCGCCACCGAATTGTGTACTTGCTAGTCAGTTGTGTGTTCATCGCGGCAGAGTTGTTGTTTGTCGTCAGCCGACGCTGACCTAGCCACTCCGACTCGAACTAGACAGATTTCTGTAGACACGGAGTTCACTACTGTATTTCTGTATCTTCGTAATAAAGATAAGTACCGACTTTTATTTAATCAGAGTGTTTGGGTTTTAATCTTTCTGTTCACTGTTCCAGCGGACCGGTCGGCCAGCTATTAAAAGTGTGGCGGTGACTTCGTAAGCCATTTCTACAGCCAAGTGTTTGTCGCTACGAACACCGCCGCAAAATCTACGATCATGAAGTAATTAGAAAGACGATAACGCAACTTCTTAATCAATAGCACGCTAGTTGTGACTGCCTCAAGCCACGCGAAACCGCAAGTAAAAACTATTCACATCTCATAATGCAATATTTTATGACAATGGTCAATCCATGATTCTTACGCCAATTGTGATTGATAAAACAGTTAGTTAAATCTCAATTTCCAACTTTCCATTGAATAGCAACATCACTTCTATTTTGTAACATCACACTTGTAGCTGCCTGAATTTTTGTGTTTAATGTTCCAGATACTTCAGCTATTTCACTTTTCATCTGTTTCTGCATTTTCTGAATTTGATCACTGATCTTAGTTTGCACCTCACCCAAATGGGTATTTAATTCAGCCGTAATTTCTTTATGCAGATCTGTTTTGATTGTGCCTAGCTCTGTTTTTAATGATTCGCTTACAGCATCTAGTCGGGCGTTAACAGTCTCATTTTGTGTTTTTATAGTCTCATTTTGTGTTTTTATATTCTCATTTACTGCGTCAAACTGTTGTTTCAGCATTTCCATTAACGCACCGAGGTCATTTGTAGCTGCAGCGGGACGAGTTTGGACTTCAGGGTCACTTTCCCCTGTTACAGACATGGTTAGTTCAGTTTCCACACGGGAACCTACCGTTCGCGATCGTAAAGGGTATGGAATACTATTAACGTCTTCACTCCCGTCTCCTGTTGTCACCTGTCTCTGTTTACTATCTGCCATTTTCGTCAGTAAATCAGGTGCTACGCAAGGCTTTCGTCGTTTGTCAGTGACGTGGTGAGTCCGCTAAGAGCACCGCTCTCGCGTGAGCAACAAATGAAATTCTATCTGGCGAGAAGACAAGATGGAACCTAACCGTTTCAGACAAATGAATGAAGATGCTCTTCACTGCAAATTGCGCACACTATCCACCATGTTGAAAATGCAATACAGGTATACTAACAATGGGGAGAAATAATTTCTATTATCAGACTACGAAGAATTTTACTTTGAAAGATAAAATAAAGCAGATTTTCTATAGCGGGAAGGAGATAGAAAGGATGTGGATCGACTTGGAAAAGCAACGTTGCTACTGAAGCACTACACTGCGTATGCAAAATTCTGACTTACTTTTTGATGGCTTGAATACCGCTATGTTGTCTCAGCAAATTCACGTCTCTTTTCTTTTCTTTTCTCTCGGTAATTAAACTGCGTTATTGACCGTTATTCTCACAGAGAGACGATGTGTACATGAAACGAAGAGGGAGAACTATTGTTATCCAGTCTGCCCTCAAATATAAAAAAAATTTGGCAAGCGCAAAGGAAAGCACAAAAAGAAAAAAAAAAGATTCAGCGTTAAATGTGTACTCGTTAAGTAGTAGATATGCTGCGTGGCAGTAGAAAATGATCTTGGGTGCACTAAAGAATAAATGCAACAAGTGTTGCGAAACCTGTAGTTTTCATAATGAGGAGATGAGCACTTAAAAGAAAGTTTGAAAGAATATTTTTAGGTTCACTAGTGAAAGCAAATCTTGAGATATAAAGAGTCCATTCATAAAGTAGTTGTTCACTGGACTTAACAAAAGGAGTGACCATTAATTGTAAATATTAGCTCGTAAGTGATATTTTGTAAATAGTAGAATATAAGTCTTTCTATACCAGTGGAGGAAACGTGCAAAATTGATTGTTTTGTAAATGAACTCCATCGGCGAAGGAACTAAGCACGAATGCTGTGTGAAGATGCACACTAAAGTGCGACGTGCATAATAAAAATAACTGTTCACTGTATACTAGTGGTAGTGTTGTACTGCAAGTGTAAAAAAAGAAGTCAAGGCTACGACAACAGGTGCAACGCAAAGTTCAGTGTTGTTCTAAGTGCAGCGACAGCTAAAACATTCGTCGTCACTTACCTGTGAGCCTCATGGGAGGCAGTTGACAGAGAAGTATGGAGGCAGCTTCAGTGTCCGGCTCCTCCGATGGGAAACGCGCGCGAGGTGTTTGTATCGATGCACTCGTGTGATACGAAGTTCACAAAAATAAAAAAGGGAGCAATCGACGACCAGCAGCTCTGTTACAGCCTGAGCGCGAACGGATACTAAGTATTGGAGCTCACGCAACACTGTGCAGCCGCTGTGAGTGGCTGACGTGTGGGTGACGAAACAATCCAAACTTTAAACTGCTAACCGCCATGACTTCAATCGTACATACTGGAGGAAAGACATTTGTACACTTGTGTGACTACATTTTCATATGTAAATTAAGCAATTTTCTTGAGTTGAAGTTAAGTTGAGTGAGAAGTAGATTGTTAGATTACTCAGGCCTTAAAGCCATTAATACCGGCACTCCTGAACACTGCTAAAATGAATTATAATCCTGTCTCTTGATGGACAAAGAAAATGAATGTGCACTATAGGAAGACCCTAAACTCCAGACCAGTCCCGACCCTTAACAAATGTATCCAGTAGCTTGTAAGTCATACTAATAATTTTCCACTTCTTCTGTTTCATATTGTAAATAAAAACCCGGGAAGCCACTTGAATTCCTGGCACCACAGTGGAAAGGACAGATGTACTGCATGATGAACGCCGTAGACAGGTAACACAGAAAGTGAAAGCATCACAAAGTGTAGTGCTACGTTATTAAACTGTAATTGAACCACAAGGAGTCAACAGATGCTCGAACATTGTCCACTCTAGTTTACTGAAAATAAGCACTCACTGTACTCATGTATTAGTTGTTAAGCTCAAGAGAAAGTAATTCCTGAATTCTATCCCCTGAAGTGCGAAATGAACGTTCACTTATTGTTATAAGCAAATATGGACCAAACTTAAATATGCACATAAATGTTAATCTTGGTATTATGGAATGAAGTGACTGATGAACAAAGAATAAAAAACTTTATTTTGAAAAATGATAAATATCTGATATATGTTTATAAATGTGATTTCAATTTATGTACTTTGTACGCCAGTAACATTATGTAAATGTCACACCAAAAATCACGAATATCTCATGAGGACATGAGGATCGAGGTAATCCTTCGGCATTCCCTCTCTCCTCATGGGAGGCAATGTGATATTCGCTATTTTTGGCTTAATTAAAACAGCAAATTCAGCCAGAAGGCAAATACTTGTTTATAAAGAATGATTAATATATAATAAGGCGTCGCATGGCGACGGTGGAATTTTCTAGATAATGTAATTCGTCGTCTTTGGGCGGCAATATAAACAGAAAAGTACGGATGGATATGCGATCCTTCACTATTTTGTTCGCTGGAGAACAAATGAAGCCTTGAGCGCTAAAAAGACTTTTACTGTTTTTCTCGTGTAAGACGGACGCAGATTTGTGGCGGTCTGATCTAATTATTTTTACTAAATAAATAAAAACGTGTTCCGTCTAAGTTTTGAGTGAAGTGTAGGAAGAAGAACTGTTGTAACTTACCGTGACGAAGCACGAGCGACTCAAGAGGACAATGGCTATATAAAAGAGCGCTCAATGGACATGATATGGACATAAAAATCTACCGTCATTGTAGTATTAAGCTTAAGGTACGATATATGTTTTAGTTATAATAAATATTTGTTCTGGGAATACTGAATCATTTAGCAGTGCTCATTTCTATTATCTCCTCAGTATTATTTTCATTTTAATTATGCATTTTGCTAATATTACAGACTCCAAGATCAGCAGTCCAATGTGCGTGTTACATTGATAAAAAGAAAACTGTTTTATCGTCTTCTTGCATCAGCTTTAATATTGAATTTCTCTTTTGTGTGATGCTACAGTTGTTTTTGCGCCCTTAAGAACTTTCTGGTCCCTTAGGAAATTGTTTTGTCATAACAATAACTTCACAACCGGGTATGATCGTATCTACGATCATGAAGTAATTAGAAAGACGATAACGCAACTTCTCAATCAATAGCACGCTAGTTGTGACTGCCTCAAGCCACGCGAAACCGCAAGTAAAAACTATTCACATCTCATAATGCAATATTTTATGACAATGGTCAATCCATGATTCTTACGCCAATTGTGATTGATAAAACAGTTAGTTAAATCTCAATTTCCAACTTTCCATTGAATAGCAACATCACTTCTATTTTGTAACATCACATCATCCACGTGGCCGAAAAATGGACCACCTTTACAGCGTACCCGGTTCTTAACGGGGTCCCACAGATCAAAATTGAACTGACCAAACACGTACCATCCTACCTTGTCATCGGCGGACGTAGGGCGAGTATTATGTGTGATGGACAGCCACTGACTTGCTCCGGTTGTGGCCGAGAAGGGCACGTCAGGTCGGATTGTCTCCGACGACGGCTTACTCAAATAGCGACGGGTGAATGTATGACGCCTTCTACGGTGACGACCCTACCTCTCAATTATGCCGGGGTTGCACGGGCGGCCACCCATTCCGATGCCCACTACATTCGTCCGATAGCGAGGCCGCGATGGATTCTGCGGTACCGGATCCAGCCACTACAACGGCGGCCTCTCCTGAGGACAATCACCGACCATCAGATGACAGGATGGACACTGATCCACGGGTTGTGCCGGCAGCGGCTTTTCTTCCAGACAGTGGAGCAGCTAAAGAGGTCCACCCACATACGGGTACTGAAACACACGTCCGTAAACAGCGTTCTCCGCGGAAACACGAGAGACGGCGGCGAGCTTCGTCGGACGAGTGCTTGCAGCGATAGTCTGACACGAACTGTGGACACTCCGACGACGGTACCGCCGTTACGGAGGCCGCAGCAACATTCCATCCGACAGACCGCCACGGTGACGGCTTCAGTCCCTCCGCAGGGTCACATGCAGACAGCCGCTGCCGATTACCAGCCAGTAGCGCCGAAGGAGTCTGCGCCGAATGCCGCAGCAGCCACCGACAGCCGATGGTAGTTCGTGGCGACTGAGCGGACGACGGTGAGGAAAACTCCTCGTCCACCGTGTCGGACGCCACGCAGGGTAATTCACCCCACCAGTGTTGATCCTTTTCCACCGTCAGTGACAGCGATGAGACAGCCAGACGTCACGTGCGCACACACCCCTTACAAGGGTGTCGATGGCCAAACAGGTGCTACGGATAGACCTCAAACTTATCGTGTTGCAGCTGTAAAGATCAACGCTATACGGACGCGCGGTTAAGTTATCCTCGCTTCAGGATATCTATATCTGCTATCGATATAGCCCTTCTCGAGGAGGTGTAAGTCTACGACTTCTCAGGCATGTACGGTTATGACGCATGCGTCTCTCCAGCTTTCCCCATAGGGAGCGGCGTCGCTGTACTTCTTCGGAAAGAGATAGTGGCGGACTTTCTGCCTGGGGCACGAGGAAAGGCAGTCACAGCAGTGGGTGTCCGCGTTACCAATATCTGCGCACCTTCTGGGACGGACAAACGTCACCAACGTTCACTGTTCCCTGCGGAAGACGTTGCCCCGTCCGTCCGAGGCCGCCACGACCATCTGGTGTTCGGGGGTGACTACAACTGCGTACCGGCACCCAGAGACCAACTCCCACCACTTAATCCGTGCCCCGAATTCGAGACGCTAATCCGAGACCTGCAGCTGATGGACACTTGGGAACGTCTTCACCGTCACTGACCGGGATTCACACACTTCACGGGTCACTCTTCCAGCCGCATCGACCGGGTTTATGTCTCACGCTCTCTTGCCGCTGGGACGCAGGATGCGGAACTGTGGCCTGCAGCTTTCTCGGACCACCCAGTTTACATCTACACCGTCACCCTGCGGCGACTACAGGTGTGGAGAAGCCGCAGCCCGTGGAAACTAAACATCGCCCATCTGTCGCACCCAGATTGCCGCCAAGCCGTTGAGGATACCTGGCATTCGTGTGCAAATCACCTCCGTGCATATCCCACAACGATGCGCTCGTGGTTGCATTGCGCCAAACCGGCTCTGAAGCGAACGTCGATAACCTACGGTTGCACCCACGCTGCTTCGCGTAGACATAAACTCCATTTTTACTTCAGGGTACTGCGAGACTGCGATGCTATGGCGGCGTCTCCGGAACGACAAACGGCGGTCCACCGAGCTAAGGCTCAGATCACCGCTAATATGTTACGCCAGCTACAGGGGGTGGTCATCCGCTCGAGGACGCAGGATAGGATAGCGAGCGAACGCCCACGTTCCACGTACTTCGTGAACGTAAACGACGCCAAAGAGCGCTGATACGCTTCATCGATACTAAGGACGGTCGTCGCCTCACCACGCAAGGTGACATAAGCACAGCGGTAGAACGACATATAGCGTGGCCGCTGGTCGTGGTATCAAAGTCGCAAAGTCAGTGGCGATGAACATCGGGGCCGGACTACCTGAGGACAGCGTCACCCCCTTCCAGCTCAGAGATACATCGAAATGCCTCGGCATTGATTTCACAGACGACATACGACGAGCCGCTGCTCCCGACTGTCGACGGCTTTTACGAAGTGGTCGGACTGGGACAGCCAAGAACCGCCTACGAGCCCTGGACATCGTCGAACGGACCCAGTGTGTCAACACACATTTAGCGTCAGGCATCCCGGACATCGCCCAGATATTACCTATACTGGTGATGAAACTTCCTGGAAGATTAAAACTGTGTGCCGGACCGAGACTCGAACTCGGGACCTTTGCCTTTCGCGGGCAAGTGCTCTATCCTTTCTTTCAGGAGTGCTAGTTCTGCAAGGTTCGCAGGAGAGCTTCTGTAAAGTTTTGGAAGGTAGGAGACGAGGTACTGGCAGAAGTAAAGCTGTGAGTCGTGCTTGGGTAGCTCAGTTGGTAGAGCACTTGCCCGCGAAAGGCAAAGGTCCCGAGTTCGAGTCTCGGTCCGGCACACAGATTTAATATGCCAGGAAGTTTCATATCAGCGCACACTCCGCTGCAGAGTGAAAATCTCATTCTGTATACTGCTGATGTTAGCTCGCGATATAATGGCGGCTTTTGGGTCCGTGAGTTCAGGAACGCTATCCATGATAACATATGAGACCCTCACCCCCCGGATCGGGGAGGGCTTGGCCTTTATCACGTTCATGGCAGAGCGGTCGCCCTGTTTGTGAGCACATTAGTCAAACTATGGCACCGCCGTCGGGACAGTGTGAAGAGTTCGTTATCAGAAGCACTGGCGCCGCCCTCCCCCTCGCGAGCCGTGTCGCTACACCACGCCCCCCCGTCACTCTTGTACGCTGCTGTCTTTCACCTCCAACTCAGTCAAGTTCGACTTGCCTTACCAGCGACGGCACGGACGGTTTATTGTGTCCTGCAGCGTGGACGAACCGACGACGTCGTGAAGGGGAGGCAGTGGTGTGGGGGGAGGGTTCCCCACGTGACGCTGGACGCTGCCGGTGTATCACTGTCAACGGTAAGCAGGTGACCAGATCGAGGCTACATGCGATCCATATGGTGTGTAAGTAGGCTGTTTATGTTTTCTCAGGCTGTTTATGTTTTCTCTATGTAAGTAGGCTGTTTATGTTTTCTTATTGGCAACGTTACGTAGCGCTCAATATGAAAATCACTGGCTGTGCTGTGTGCAGTCTGTGGCTAGTTTGCATTGTTGTCTGCCATTGTAGTGTTGGGCAGCGGCAGCTGGATGTGAACAGCGCGTAGCGTTGGGCAGTTGGAGGTGAGCCGCCAGCAGTGGTGGATGTGGGGAGAGAGATGGCGGAGATTTGTAATTTGTCATGAACTGATATATATATTATGACTTGTGATGATATTAAGGTAAATACATTGTTTGTTCTCTATTAATATCTTTCATTTGCTAACTATCCCTATCAGTAGTTAGTGCCTTCAGTAGTTTGAATCTTTTATTTAGCTGGCAGTAGTGGCGCTCGCTGTATTGCAGTAGCTTGAGCAGCGAAGATTTTTGTGAGGTAAGTGATTTGTGAAAGGTATAGGTTAATGTTAGTCAGGGCCCATTCTTTTGTACGAATTATTGAAAGTCAGATTGCGTTGCGCTAACAAAATATTGTGTGTCAGGTTAAGCACAGTCGTGTAAAAATGTTCAAAGGGGAAGTTTCAGGTGGACTCACTCACGTGCACCAGCTGTGGCGTTCGAGACAACGATGAACACCGTCTCAGCTGTGGCGAGTCTGCGGCAGTGTGGCACTTAGTGAAGCAAATGGCAGCGTACTTACTTCGAGTGACGCCGAATCATATCGAACCCAAGACTATATTGTTCCCGGATGAGACGTGTTACCCACGCATGAAAAGTAATGCGGTGACGTGGCTTCGTGGACATGCAGTGCATTATTTGTTTCAAGACGGCCCTAAGGATACTTCAGACTTTTGGAACCATTTGTAGGGGCGGCCAGGGTGGCCGAGCGGTTCTAGGCGCTACAGTCCGGAACCGCGTGACCGCTCCGGTCGCAGGTTCGAATCCTGCCTCGGGCATGGATGTGTGTGATGTTCTTAGGTTAGTTACGTCTAATTAATTCTAAGTTCTAGGGGACGGATGACCTTAGAAGTTAAGTCCCATAGTGCTCAGAGCCAACCATTTGTAGGAACGACATCGCAAGATCCTGTGTAACCCAAAGTATCGGCAATATTTTTCCAGTTACTTGTGGAGTGCGTACCACGACCCTCCACGCAGCTGGATCATTACGGGTAAGAGAAGCTAAATTTACAACACGATGGTAGAGTACAACACGGTACCACGTGGGATCTACCTCGGTCATTGGAGAAGTCGTACCCGGATGATGAAGCACATGGAGAGTTTCGTCATGAACCCTCGCACTCTGTAGCAGTATTTTTCCCATTTCCTCTTTTAATCCCAAGTGCGAAAGGTTCTTCGCAGTTTTTGTTTCCCATCTGGTGCAAGATGTAGTAGCTGTTACTGCTGGTTCGGATTCCACCCTTAGGTTTTATTTAATGGCTTCCTTAGCCTCACAGTTTGCTCTCTTTCTTTTTGCGCTTTGCTGCAACTCTAAGTATGTCTTCAGTTATATGCGTCCCCAATTCGACGCAACCAGTCTACTTATTAGTTTCAGTTACTTACCGCAAAAAAATTAATTAATTAAATAAAATAACAAAACAAATAAATTCAAAAATAAATAAAAAATGGTGAGGTGACGGATCGCGATACGCGGGAAAGCTGGGCTCGATTCCCTGTGAGCACAAATTTTTTTCAGTGTCGTCATTCCATTCTACAGCTGACGGTTCACATTATTCGCAATTGCAAATTCATTTAATGTATTAGTGTTTTACAAGCGGTCTCCTTTACAGATGAACCACATTTTCCCAAAATTCTACCAATGAACCGAAGACGATTATCCGCCTTCCGCACAACTGCCATTACATGCTTGTCCCACTTCATATCGCCCTGCAATGTTCCCACTTCATATCGCCCTGCAATGTTACGCCCGAATATATAATCGACGTGACTGTGTCAAGCGCTACACTACTAATGGAGTATTCAAATATTACGGGATTCTGTTTCCTATTCATCTGCGTTAATTTACATTTATCTATATTTAGAGTTAGCTTCCATTCTTTACACAATCACAAATCCTGTCCAAGTCATCTTGTATCCTCCTACAGTCACTAAACGACGACACCTTCCCGTACGCCACAGCATCATCAGCAAACAGCCGCACATTGCCATCCACCCTATCCAAAAGATCATTTATGTAGATAGAAAACAACAGCGGACCTACCACACTTCCCTGGGGCACTCCAGATGATACCCTCACCTCCGATGAACACTCACCATCGAGGACAACGCATTGGGTTCTATTACTTAAGAAATCTTCGAGCCACACACATATTTGGGAACCAATCCCATATGCTCGTACCTTAGTTAGGAGTCTGCAGTGGGGCACCGAGTCAAAGGCTTTCCGGAAGTCAAGGAATATGGCATCCGTCTGATACCCTTCATCCATGGTTCGCAAGATATCATGTGAAAAAAGGGCGAGTTGCGTTTCGCAGGAGCGATGCTTTCTAAAGCCGTGCTGATGCATGGACAGCAACTTCTCAGTGTCAAGGAAATTCATTATATTCGAACTGAGAAGAAGTTCGAGAATCCTGCAACAAACCGACGTTAAGGATATTGGTCTGTAATTTTGAGGATCCGTCCTCCTACCCTTCTTATATACAAACGTCACCTGCGCTTTTTTCCAGTCGCTCGGGACTTTACGTTGGGCAAGAGATTCATGAAATGTACGCAGTAAGACGAAAAAAGACGCACATCGAAGGAATTATCTGAATCTGATGGAAATTGATAAATGTGAAGTATATGTACGAAAAAACAAATGAGCGCAACTTCAGAAAAATTAGGGGATTTCTTCGAGAGAAAGAACTGCACAAAATGAGCAAGTCAATAACTCGCCGGTGTACCCCTGGCTCCTGTGCGAGCAGTTATTCAGCTGGGCGTCGGTTGGCCACAGCAGGGTCTGGTCAGCAGCTGAGACTCTCGCCGTGTGCGAGTGGGCACTTCCTAGCTCAGAAAAGTGTCGGCTGGGGTGGCCCAACACGAAGGCCAGCAAGACAGGGCGCAGAACACCGCCGACGCGCCGCAGATGGCTGAGAGGCAGCCAGTCACTCGTGGCAGGTGGGGCGCGCATCCCCAATGTCTGCAGCAGCACGGCTTTGCGCTGTCGTGAAAATATTTTGAGTACACGAACGGTACAAATTTAAATGTGCCTAAGAAATCAAACGAAATGGAATTACTCTGAAACAAACGACTTCAGAGCACAGGTCCTTTTTCCCAAAACACTCACAACACGTCATCGAACAACCTCCGAAATTTTGTCGCTAGCGGTCAGGTTCACCGTGTAGAGATCGCCAGCTCGTCCGATAAGAGGCAAAGCAACTACATCCGGCGTAGCAATCCAGCTGGAAATAGGCTGTTACATTTTAGTATTTGCAAGTCACAAACGAATTAAAGACATTAGCTGCCAGTGGGTACTGATTTACATCTACGGGTCAAATTGAAAATTTTTGCGGCGCTGCGATTCGAACCCCAGTGTCCCGTTTACTTGGCAGATGCCCTGACCACTACGCCATCCAGACACACACCCCCCCGTCAACTCGTGCTACACACACTACTGATGCAGTGCACCTGCTCATTAGCCTCATAAGTGGCGGCATCTCGCCCGTTCCTGTAACAGTTACAGCTCGGTGCTCATCTGCACTCAAAGGCTCACTGGCCGTCTTCGCCTTAACTATACATGTCCGAAATAACAGGCACCACATATATTTCACTATTTAATTTGGAACTGTCACTAATCAATTATTTCGAGTATTTGTTAAAGCAGGTTTCCTGCAAAGATATAATTACGTACCTGGTTATCGATTGTCAAGTACGTTGTTGATTTTTGGGTCAGTCTGTGGGGTGTGGAGCAAGTTCCTCCGGCTAAGCGGACGGCTCAGCTCACATCCCTACCGGCGGCCAAGTCTGTGTCACATGTCGAAGAGGAATTTTCTGATTATAGTTTTAGAAAGATTTCTCTCAATGGTGAGTGAGCAGCGATCGGCGTAAAATGTTAAAATTCAGTAGAACAGTCTCTATCGCAACAGATGTTTATTTTGGTTGGCAACCGCTTTCGGTCTGCGATATGGACCATCTTGACGCCGTAAGTACTGCAAGACGACAGTAATACATATTCGGAGGGACTTTTAGAAAAAGAGATGGTAACACGGCTAAAAAAATCTAGAACAAAAGCTAGAACAGTAACAACATAAAATGTTATGCCCACGATGGCGGTTGGTGGCGGCGGACGTCGACTGCTGAATAAGGCAATATTACTCGAGAATATATACTGTAAGCTTTGCCCATCGCTTACGGCTCTATACGATTGACAGCGAATAGCGTACTCATTACACGTGGCGTGTTAGATGCAAGGACGTATGTAAAATATACAAAAAAATAGATTCAAAAGTACGAGGGTGATTTGATAAGCCTAGTAAATTTCAATGAAGAAGTGGTACATTTTTATTGGGCTTTCACTGTTGGTAAGTTTGATTGTTCCAAGGGTCATGTGAAGAATGTCAACACAGTGAACTGCACAGATCATTGTCGACAGCCGCCTGAATTGGTCGATGTGTCGATTGCGATTGAAAATGGAGAAAACCGAGTTTCATGCTGTTACTAAACATTGTAATTTCAACGGTTTTACAGTCAGATAAATCAAAACAGTAGTGGATCAACTTCTGCACCATCCCTGAAGATCATTAACTTTTGGAGTAATGAACTTAAACGTGCTCGGACAAGCACCGAAGACGAAGCGCGGTCCATCCTTCCAGTTGAGGTCACCACGAAGGAAACCATTGACAAAATCCACGATACGGTTCTGCAAGACAGCTGAATAAGACTTCGTGAGACTGCAGAGTGCCCGCGTGCACACCAGCCTGTGCGAGGCGGGAGCCGCCACTGCGCACACGGGACCCCAGCGCCATGTCTGGCCACGTTCAATCGCTTTTCGCAAAACCTTTTGCGCCGATTTGTGGCTGTTGATGAAACCTGGATCCTTCATTACACACCAGAGATAGAACGGCAGTCAAAACAATGGACAGAGACTGACAAAAGTGCACCGAAGAAGGTAAAGAGCATTTTGTCCGCTGGTAAGTTTTTGTTTTTTTTTGTTTTTTTTTAGGGCGCAAAAACAACTAGGATCACACGCGCCCATGTCAGAACCTTAGAACACTAAGACGAAAAAAGGAGTTGAAAGCGGCTACAAGTCAAGCACATTCGGTGGAACCGAGGACGTCTTCGTGGTGAAAAGCCCGCAAAATACGCCGTAGGTGCAATGGAGGTCCCGAACTAAAGATTAAATGTCCTTCGCCATATTCCTACGACGGATGAAAAGTAAAACGCCGTCGACAGCCTGCGCGTCGTTCGCTGAAACGGCGGATAACTTACACGGCAAACATAAATGAGAACGTAAGTGGGTAAGAAAAAGGGCATTAGGTCAGGAAATGGCGAACCGTCAAAGGTTGACGACAATGAGCACAAAGTGTTAGGGATTACTACTTAACAAATGGCGATGACTAAAACGTCAAGGACCAGTACGCAACCTAGCCAGACGACCTCCGAGGTGTCGCCGGCGAGAGGGCCGGGAAGAGGCCGGCCAAACCGCTGGGAGAGGTTTGATTCCCCAGAGCTCGTTCCCACGAGGGGAAGAGCGGTGGTGATGCCAAAGTGACACCACCTGCTGACAGACGGCAACACGTAGCTCGTCGGAAGGGACGGAGGAACTAGAAGGCCGAGGTAGCAGGACTCCGGCCTTGGCAGCACACTGACGTGACCAGGGACCAGTGACTGCATCAGTGGTGAGCACGCGCAAGCTTTCCTCGATCCGTTTCGCTAAGGGATTGCCTGTGTACAGCACACACGGGCTCTGAAGGCCGCTCAGACAATCGGAGCAGATGTACTGCGTGGCCTGAAACAGGGCGAAGAGCCCTGCCGTAAATAGTGATCAGTGTTCCGGAAGTCGATACCGAAAATCGTCGGTGTCAACGACGAAGACACGCCCGACATCACGGTCAGTCCGAAAGCCGTCAGTGCACAAAAAAATACGATCGCTAAGATCCCTGTGAGGGTGGAGTAACTTACAGCGATAGATCGAATCTGCAGTAGTTTCCTTAGGAAGCGAATGAAGTCCAAGGTCAACACGGGCCGCCCCGCGAAGAAAAGGCCGTGAAGCATTCACACCCATCGGGAAAGTGGTAGGTAGTGTGAAGTTAGGCTGACGCAGCAATAGACGAAAGCGATCTGACGGAGCTAACAGAAAAAAAGGACGCGTCCCGTACTGGCGACCAGTCATGAAAGACGGAGGCGCGCGGTGGGTGGCAGAGAAACGGCGTGCCTATCCGCTGAGGAGAACGTCACGTCGCTATGGCGGCAGCAGTTCGCCAGATCGTGCGTAGAGGCTCTCACCCGGACTTGTGTAAGAGGCACCGGCGGCCGAACGAACTCTACGATGGTGGGTTGTATTTAGACGGTGTAACGTGGATGGACGTGCAGATGTGTAAACCAAACACCCATATTCCACTTTAGAATGGACAAGAGATCGGTACAAACGGAGGAGGGTTGTCCGATCCACTCCCCAGGAAGTACCACTTAGGACACGTAGGACAATGATGGACTGGGTACAGCGGCCGGTCGAGTAAGACGTGTGGGGTCGTTTGAAACTTGTGTCGTGTGAAAGAAGTCCGAGGATGGCACACAAAAAAATTCTTTCACCAGTATAATACACCAGCCCATACGTCAGCGACAACAATGGCGAAAGTGCATGATTTGGGCTTTGAATTGCTTCCTCACCCATCCTATTTACCAGCCTTAGCCCCGGGTGACTCCTTCGTGTTGTCTAACTTGAGACTTTGGCTTGCTGGAAAGAAATTTGCAGAAAATGAGGAAGTGTCAGTTGCAGTCAACATGCATTTTGCAGAGTTTGACAGGACCTATTTTACCGATGGGATGAAGAAGGTGGAGGGGCGTCGGACCAAGTGTTTGTCCCTCGAAGGAGACTAGATCGAGAAGTAAGGTGAGTTGATATGAAACAAACATTTTCTTTCTTTTTTTTTGACTGACTTATCAAACCACCCTCGAATATACAAAAACTACATACACAATGATTCACAAAAAATGGTTTCATAATCTTTTTAAAATAAACAAAACAACGAGACATGTTGTCTGGTGCCTGACAGCGCGGGCAGCTGTTGGCCGCGTGAGGTGAAGAGCACACTTGCTGCACAATTCACAGTGACACCTACAGTGTCACGTTCGATATTTTCTTGGTTCGTATCGCAACGCTTGCGGTAGAGGATTTCTCCACAACTTTCACGACTTTAAAGTGCCTTCCGCGCGGAGACATGGACTTTGTGGCGCAACTAGGTTCTGACACAACGTACACAACCTAATGTTAATCTGTCCGGATGGTAGAAGATTTCATTTTGTCACACTTGCTGCCAACGGGCTTTTGCGAATAACATACCAGTTGTATAGATTTCGTTTTGTTGCATTCTCTTACACGTGTTGAGAGCACAGTGTGCCACGCATTTTCTGAACTCTGATGTGCCTGTCATACTGTTACTTAATAACTTTTGAAGATCGTTTGCATTCATATTCAAACATTCTTTCAAATCAATTGTACCTTACTATCACTTTCCTATTTATATGAATTTATACCAAGTTGCACTTGGCAGTTAGCAAACGATCACTCAATGTGAAACGTTCTCCTTCTTTCAAATGGTTCAAATGGCTCTGAGCACTATGGGACTTAACATCTGAGGTCATCAGTCCCCTAGAACTTAGAACTAGTTAAACCTAACTAACCTAAGGACATCATACACATCCATGCCCGAGGCAGGATTCGAACCTGCGACCGTAGCGGTCGCTCGGCTCCAGACTGCAGCGCAAAGAACCGCACGGACACTCCGGCCGGCCGTTCTCCTTCTCTTCATTATCTAGTACAATACGAGGGGCGTCCAACAAGTAATGCAATAAATTTTTTCTCGGTCAGTTTTGGTTGAAAAATGCGTAATTTGTTGCGCGACATCGTGGAATATAACTTCAGGTGACAGCACTATAGTTAGCCGTGAGAATGGCGCCTGCAACGGAGGTGCATTCCAAGCAGTGAGTTGTCATCGAGTTTCTTTCGGCGGAAAACCGGAGCCTCGCAGATACTCACAGGCGCTTCTAGAATGTCTACGGAGACATGGCAGTGAACAAAAGCACGGTAAATCGTTGTGCGCGGCATCTGTCTTCATCGCAGAGACGTCGCGCACGCGTGTCCCATCTCCCGCGTGCCGGCCGACCAGCAACAGCTGTGACTCCTGCAGTGTTGGAACGTGTGGACACTCTCATTCGAGGTGATCGACGGATCGCAATCGAACGTCTCACTGCACAACTGGACGGACGTGTCTGCTGCTAGTGCTTACACACTCGTCCACGAGTTGGTGTAGTCAAACGTGTGTGCCAGCCGGTTTCTTCACCGCCATAAAGGGCAAAGAGGGACCACGTGTGCGTAGCTGCTTGCGCGTTGCGAGGCCGGTCGTGACAATTTTTTGCCGAACGTCGTCACAGGAGGTGACACACGAATTCGTCACCTCGAACCGGAACCAAAACGGCAACGCGTGCGGTGGCACTACATTACCGAAGAGAAACTTCAAAGCCGCTTCCTCAGCCGGCAACTCATCGCGGTGGTCTTCTGGGACTCTGAAGCGGTTATTGCGTTTGAGTGAAGCAGTACGGTCAGTACGATCCATTTAAAGAATTTGCGTACCAGTAATGTTAGAATCTCACCAGACTGATTGTCATAGTATCGTGTGGAGTAAGAAAAATTTTACATCGTTATAATATGGCCTATAGATAAGAGAATGAGCCCATCTGCGTTTTATTTTTGTGCGTCACGCTTCCCAGTTCCAATCTGTGCGGTTCTATGAGTGTTTCATCGCATGAAGTTTGTATGTGATGGTACACAGAGAGGTGGGGCACGAGGCAAAGGTAACTAGAGTGCACTGGGCATGGAACTGTGGGCAAGCTGAGCAAATAGATTGCCTGTAGGCCCATGAAAAGATGAACAAAGAATAGCGAGCATCAGGTGGCGACAACCATGTGAGAGGTTCGCCCCCGGGCACTCTGGCGGCGTGTCCGGGGGTCGGCCGTGCAGGGACCCTGCAGCACAGCTCGTGCTCAGCCCAGGTGGAGGCTGCCCGAGTGGGTCACACTGCCGCCGACAGCGCTCGTAGCGGCGTCGTTTCGAGCCAGTATAGGCAGCGAAGAGGCAGAAAACGATTTAATTATCACAGTTTTGTTGGTCTAACGTAACTGGTAAACTGCAGTCGTGAACATTAAGTGTGTGTTGGCCGTTGACTATGCACTCTGTTTGTGGAACACTTGTGAGTAACATCTATTCGTTTGAGAGAATTTGTCGTTACTGCTTAATTATTAAAGTTTTGTCAGATGTAGTTTTCTTTACGATGAGGTCATGGGCACATGTTCGCGCGAATTCTGTCAGCGCCGATTGTAAGACGTCGTGGTCTCCTGACCTTCATTGCTTACTTATTCCACCCTCACAATCATATTCCGCACATCAAGACGCTTCTTTCGAACCCAAACTCGATAACACAAAGTCAATGTTGTATGAATTCATGTAAACGATATGCAAATAACTAATTAATTGCAAGTGCGCACCGAGGTTGAAATACTCGAGGCTGGAGTACACACACACACATTCAAGACACGACGGTCACAAAAGCTTTTACTTTGAGAGAGCAACTGCACGTCGGGGGGCCGGGCCCAAGCTATCTACGTTGGCCAGTGACCGCCCGTGGAGCGGACAGCATTTGCCCGAACGAAAGGAGGAACGACCCCATGTTCGGCTTAAAAGCAAATTCCGCTACATTGTGTGGGAGCGGCCAGCCTACACATTCCTTACACACAGCACACAGTTTCAGAGATTTCCACAGGGAGACAGCAAACGCCAAACGCTGATACTACAGATTTCCAGATTGGTCGCCTTAAACGAAACGTCATTCTCCCGTTTTAGAAGAGCAATGCTGATTGGCAGACGATAGTCCTGACGCCTTGAGCTGAAGGAGTAATGGAAGACACCGAAAGATATACCCCTTCACGTCTGACGTGGAGAGGCGCCGTTCCGTTGTCGCTCTTGCAGCGAGAACACGTAACAAGAGCGTGCGCGCTCGTACGTGTACTCAAAGAGCGAGGAACAAGTCTCTCCTCAGTACTTCACTGGGAGTGCACCTCTGTCGAGAGCGAATCGAAGTGCGACTCTATCTTGAGTCCTTGCGATTAAGCGTTGTTCACTGTGTTGGCCGACACACTTATTGTGCGGTGTGAATGGACAGAGTTATAGTTAAACACCTGCGAGCGAATTTTTGCGTGGCATCACGGTGGACTGGTTATCTGACCAGTGTACCACGCCAATAGTTAGACTAGGGGCGAATAGGAATCCTTGACTTCATCAAGGCATAGGGACAGTTTGATTGGCGAAGGTCAATCCAGATAGAACGAGAGTTATCTTATTTGTCAGCAGCGAGCGGCGCAGACAGCAGTTATCGCAGCTTACGGTATTGTGCGTTACAGCTCTTGCGAGCCCCATATTTCCTCCACAACAGTACACTTCACTGCATTTCACACGCAACAGCCTCGACCGTACCCTTCAACATTCTAATGGATAATTATTCAAGTTGAGTAGGTGCAGCTCTCAGCCCTTCTGCCTGGTCAATAACAATCTTAAACTTGGTACAGAAATTTAATTAGCGAATCCTATCCTTAAGAGGTAACTTCACATTGCGCAAAGAACCTGCAAATAACGTGTTAAGTTCATAACCAAAAGTGCCATTGTGATTCCTTAAAATTTTTGCAAAAAAATAGATAATAATTTTCGTTAGTTTCATGTTTTTCATACACTAACTAGCACTACTCCAGTACCTAAGTATCCCACTAGTTACATAAGAAATTTTGTGAATTTTTGTGCCATTTCCGTACAGTGGACGACTCCAGAAAATATTTATTGCTGAAAGTTTTTCAGGTATTTCTCTTTAGAACGTTAGGAGCGTCTATCTGACTTCTGTAGTGCTGTGGGGGTGGAAATTGCATCTTGCAGGAGCCACAGGGTAAAGGGTACATCTCAGATTAATCCGTTTCGCAGAATAACAGAATAGCAACCCCACGCTCACGCGAGTGGTTAAGCATCTTAAACGCTCGCTAAGAGAATAGAATCCGGGCCCCAGTATTTTCATTGAGTTGCTTTATAAACTTCAGGCAGTTTTCTTTGTTACTTGTAATGCATCTACTGTATTGGACACGTGGGTGCTTGGAATGTGTTCTGGGCACACTCCAAATCTCAAGAGTGCATTCAAGTGTGTGAATCTTTTCGAAAAGTGATTCTACGACGTGTTACTCTCTTTCGTGAAGAGCTGCATAACCCTTTGGGAATCTGTATCGTTTTGCTTTTCTACAGTAAAAGCTGGTGCAATTAGTCGCAGTATCTGCCACACGCAGCCCTACCTATTTGCTGTAGTTTCCACGTCCTTTAGTGTGACTGTGATTCTGTATGCCGCTACGTGGAACAACTCTGAATTTAATCCACACCCCATCCATATACGCTGACAGAAGTTCCCTTTTTGTATGTAGCAGACCAAATAACGCAAAATTCGTAACTAATCTCATTAACCCTGTGCGGAATTAATTTAGCGGTGACTAGACACTTCAGCAAGAACAACAAACAACAGGATTAGCGTCGCCCCAAGTTAACAAATAGCCTCCAGTCCCCTAATATTACATAAATGCCCGTTCCCAACTGGCCACGGTTGATTGGCTGCTGGAGTTGGGTGCCTACAATAACTGCTTATACAAGATTTACGTAATTTGTTTATAATGATTCACTGAAAACAAGTCTTAAAACACTTCATAGAAAGACTGGTTAAGTAACTGTTCCTTTGATTAATCGGGTAATAAATTCTCGACAAATAACGGTAGCAAACAACATCACTTCCAAATAACAACTTACAGAATCGTATTGCTAGAAAAGTACCTTACAAACTTGAAAATTCACTTTCATTTATCACTCAGATATAAAAACATATCCAAAACCCACAGTTAGCATATTTGTCAAATTCCAGTATTTGTAACCCGCTGGACTATAGCCCAGAACTGACAATTTCAGATCTGTGCAATGAGTAATGCTGAGAACAGAAAATTATGTTCACAAATAAGACATATAATAGAATTTAAAGTTTAAATCTTCTGGGTTATTAGGCTGCGTCATATTTTTACTCAAATGATCGACGTTTCGACCCCTCTGCTGCGATCTTCGTCAGGATCTCACGGTGTCCACTACTACTAGAACACTGTCAGAGACGAGCGTCGCGTCCTCTTATAAAGTGGAGTGATCTCGCGTTCGTGCTACAGATGTGATGCACCTGGTCGCCTCCACAATGCAGGCCTCTGTCAACTGACACGTGGCTCCGGCAAGGCGTATATAGATGACACGGGACGAATTGTTTAGGAACACGAACGGCACATGCGGCTAAAACAAAGCGCAAAATCGGCGGTAGCGGAACACCAAGAGAACTGTGGCTCTGACATCGATTTTAATAACTTACGTGTACTGGCTAAGGAAACATACATTTATAGAAGGTAAGTCTGAGAAACGGTTGAAGTTTCCAAGAATGCATGTAATTTCAATAGAGAGGACGGCTATAGGCTTCCGGCATCGTGGCTCCCCGCCATCAAGGAAGTGAATACGCGGCCGCGGTGTGCGAGCCACATAAACAACGCGCTGCAAGTCACCTCGGCGGACAATAATATTTTGGGTAAACATTCCTCCTCTCTTGCTCTGTCCGTTTCGAATCTAGCCAATGATGACGACCAAACAATAGCAGTAGCAGGAATTTCAACCAATCCCCCTTTTCTATCTAATGACGATGGATCGCCAATGGTATCCACAGGAGATTAGCCGACAATGCCCCTTCTTCTGAATCAGAGGGGGAATATTAGCCTATGACTATGGCCCACTAATGGTTGCCATATGAATTTTAACCAATACTATGACTTCGCGAGCAGGAACGCGAGAAAACTCCCATTTATAAGAGGACGCGACACTCGTTTCGGACAGTGTTCTAGCAGTAGTGGACACCAGAAGATTCTGAGCAAGATCCCAGCACAGGGGTCAAAACGTCGATCATTTTAGTAGAAATATTTGGTGGCGTAATAACACAGAAGATTTCTCCAGTGACAACGGCCACGTAAGCCTGCTGAAGGTTAATACACGTACCGCATTCCACTGCTTTCTTCTCCAACATCATGACATCCTTATTGTGGGCGAACATGCTACAGCACAGCGTGTTCAGGTCGGGCCCACGCTGTCTCGTTTATCTACCGCGGCAAAACACCCACAAACGACATCGGCCACAGCCACAGCTAGCCGTAAACTGTGTCCGTACAACCGCAGAGCCCACGGCTTATCGCTCCACAGCAGCGTTCATTTACCAAGCGTATCGGTTTCACCATCAGTTCATTACCAGAAGTGCCAAAACTATTAATGCTCACTCCTGGACCCCAACACTGCCGTTCTGTCCTTCCAGCTCGGTACTCTCCAACTCTCCGCTCCTCGCCGCCAGAGGGCCACTGGCCGCCATCTCGGCGCCCCCACAACCTCCTGTGAGGCCAGTGTCGACCTGAACACTCGCGGCCGGAACACAATCGTGCCGAAAATCGGTACAATCCAAACGTGGTTACCATACGTAAAATCAGTGTCCTATTTACACCACTTAATGTTCAAAATTGTTCAAATGGCTCTGAGCACTATGGGACTAAACATCTGCGGTCATCAGTCCCCAAGAACTTAGAACTACTTAAACCTAACTAACCTAAGGACATCACACACATCCATGCCCGAGGCAGGATTCGAACCTGCGACTTAATGTTAGTGCTTTACAACAATAGATGTAAATGATTATAAAGAATCATGCTGAAAGTAGTACTTTACAAGAATAAATGCAGATAGTTATAAAGAACCACAAAGAACCATTGTAGCCAAAATAATACGTTATAACGCGGTGTATTGTAATCCTGAATAAAACCGAGCTCCTTTTTTTTTTTTTTTAAAAAAAAAAAGTGTTGCATTACTTGTTCAACGCCGCTTGTACTTAGCTGTCACTTTCCTGTTTGCACGAGTTTGTACCGACTTACACTTAGCGGTCAGCACACGACCTCTCGATGTGAGGCATATTAGGTAGGTGCGTAAGTTCGTTGCGTTTTTATTTTGCTCGTTGGTGTCCCATTTATTATGGGTTTATTTATGGACTGTCCTTTTTCATTTGTAGTTCACTACTGCTATTTGGCTTTACATATTGTCATTTTGTCATGTGGAGATAGTGAGTGGACAAATGGACGCTAAAAAATGGAGTGGCAAGCTTCTGTTCGAGTTGAACAGCGCAGACAGCCACACACGTTCACGGCATGTGTTGGAATAATGCCACTGGACAGAGCACGGCATGAAAACGGTTTTCTCATTTGACGTTATTGACTTTCCACATTCATGAAGACCTTCGTTTAAATACATTAATCCATAATGAGCCACGTCAGTGTACTAGACAACTGTGACCACTCCACCATAGTGCGACATTTGGGTACAATGGGGAACGTTCAAAAATCGAGTGTCTGGGTACCTATCCTCTAAGCCAAAATCAGCAGGTGTCCATTTGTGAATCTCTGCTTGCTCATCATCAATTGTCTCCTGAACAACAACGACCAGTGCTCTCCTGTATCGTTACTGGTGACAAGGAATGCCGTCTCTATGCTACCGCAAGGAAAAGAAGGAACGGTTGAGCCCAAACAAAGCAGCGATTCCCCATAAAAAGACCTGCGTGCCTCAACAAGAGAGGCCTCTGTTGGACTGGCAACAGTGTGGTGTACTAAAAATGCTTTTGAGAGTTGTAACCAGCACTGCTGACATTTATTGTCAACAACTGAGGCGTCTTGCAGACGCAATCCAAGAACGACGACCAGGAAGACTGCGTGAAGCGACGCTTCTACACGACAATGTCCGCCCGCATCATGCTAGACTGACAGAAAGCGCTGTACAGGGTTTGGAATTCATTCCGCACCCACCTTATTCACCTCGTCTTGCGCCCTAAGATTTTCACCTTTTTTGCTCTCTATCGAACAACCTCCAAGGAACTTCTACATCTACATCTACATCCATACTCCGCAAGCCACCTGACGGTGTGTGGCGGAGGGTACCTTACGTTCAGTACCTCTATCGGTTCTCCCTTCTATTCCAGTCTCGTATTGCTCGTGGAAAGAAGGATTGTCGGTATGCCTCTGTGTGGGCTCTAATCTCTCTTATTTTATCCTCATAGTCTCTTCGCGAGATATATGTAGGAGGGAGCAATATACTGCTTGACTCCTCGGTGAAGGTATGTTCTCGAAACTTCAACAAAAGCCCGTACCAAGCTACTGAGCGTCTCTCCTGCAGAATCTTCCTCTGGAGTTTATCTATCATCTCCGTAACGCTTTCGCGATTACTAAATGATCCTGTAACGAAGCGCGCTGCTCTCCGTTGGATCTTCTCTATCTCTTCTATCAACCCTATCTGGCACGGATCCCACACTGCTGAGCAGTATTTAACCAGTGGGCGAACAAGCGTACTGTAACCTACTTCCTTTGTTTTCGGATTGCATTTCCTTACGAATCTTCCAATGAATCCCAGTGTGGCATCTGCTTTGCCGACGATCAACTTTATATGATCATTCCATTTTAAATCACTCCTAATGCGTACTCCCAGATAATTTATGCAGTTAACTGCTGACCAGCTATATTGTAGCTAAATGTTAAGGGATCTTTCTTTCTATGTATTCGCAGCACATTACACTTGTCTAAATTGAGATTCAATTGCCATTCCCTGCACCATGCGTCAATTCGCTGCAGATGCTCCTGCATTTCAGTACAATTTTCCATTGTTACAACCTCTCGATATACCACAGCATCATCCGCAAAAAGCCTCATTGAACTTCCGATGTCATCCACAAGGTCATCTATGTATATTGTGAATAGCAACGGTCCTACGACACTCCCCTGCGGCACATTTTCCGGACGAAAATGTGCTGCCAACGTAGGTCGACTAGTTCTTCGCCTCAAAACTACATGATTTCTACAGTCATGAAATCGAAAAGGTATCCCAGCATAGTGAAGGAGAATATTTTACTGATGACTGCTGTGTGTATCTGTTACGTTTATTAAACTTATGGAAAAACGTTACAAATTTAAGCACCACTGCAATACTTCTTGCCTTCATCAACTAGTAGAACATGTAAAGAATTCTTATTGCAGTTCGTATCTAAAGTAAAATCAGTCCCTGAACACTGTGCATCGTATTTATGTGCGTGTCCTTCCACCACTAAAACGGAGTATTGGCGCTAACGCAGTTGGCAGAGTCGCAGTCCTTCATTCCGTACAAAGGGTGATTATTTGACGTACGTATCAGTTACCATAACAAACTGTGTCCACGGGCTAATCGCAGGGCTACAGGCCACATACCTTTACATATTTTCATGCATTTGGTACAATTCCTGAGGTTCATATAGATCAGTTTCCTTTCGCTAAGCCGCTTGTAAATCACTGCGGCCTGAGGCGCCTTGGCACGGTTCGTGCGGCTGCCCCCGTCGGAGGTTCGAGTCCTCTCTCGGGCCTGGCTGTGTGTTGTCCTCAGCGTAAGTTAGTTTAAGTTAGATTAAATAGTGCGTAAGCCTAGGGACTCATGATCAGCAGGAACCTACAAAAAAAAATCGTTGTGCAAAGTAAGCGTTCACTACCTACGTAATGTTACACAACCAAATGTTTCTCAATGTAAGCATGCACTGCCTAGGTGATATTATACGGGTACAATCAAATTTCAGACTGAAGTGACAAACGAAAATTTGTACCAAGGCTAGGATTCAAACCCAGTTCTGCTGCTCACCTATGCCTGTGTTTCAGACAGGATCCCCTGTTTCGTCCGACGCGGAGGTGCTATTCCAGTACAATTGGACAGCCTCTGCAATGATGTTCGAGTTTAGGGGGATGGGGGGGGGGGTTCCAAGTGGGTTGGGGCGTGACTGAGGAGGCAGCTGCTGTGTCGGGGGCTACGGCGGCTAGCGCGTCTGCTTGGCGAGCTGGAGGCCCGACGCCCAGGTTCCAATCCCCACTCTGGTACAAATTTTAATTCGTTGCTTCAGTCTATATATATACCTCCCGCCTTACTGTCATAGTACTTGCAGTGGATCCTGATGCAGTTTGGAGTTCCTGTGTGTTCGTCTCGACCTGGAAAGGTCTATGGTACCATATAGTTTCATTTGATGAAGCGTTCACTGCCTAGGTAGTATTACACAACTCTTTACAGCCAAATCTCGTTACTAGTTATTTCGCGCAGTTAAATATTTTGTATGAGACGGTATCTCTGTCAGTTCAGGACATAATCGGAGATACTTTCATGTGTAATATGTGATGAAAACCTAGGAGGAACTTTACAAATCGTTTCTTCAAAATCCATAAAGATTACTATGTATCGCGTCACAAATGCTGCTGTGAATAAACACGTAGCGCCGTTAGTAATTTCTGGAACAAGTCTTGTCTTCGTCGGAGACAGTGGGCGGACGTAACAGAATCGTCGTTTGCGGGAGTTTGACATCCGCTGAAGCAACAACGGCGAGTCATCTGGCGTGCACGGGCGAGGGGAAAAATAGACGCTGGCCATCGGAGATGTCTCGGAATACTTTTGCTGCTCTAATATGTCTTCCGCCCACAGCCCCGACCGCAACACACGCTACCGAAATGTTTTGAATAATGACGACTCGAACGGTCTCAATAAATAAAGTGGACGGAAACCGACGCGGGACAATCTGGAAACCTCTAGAACTGGCACGTGCTGCCCAATCCAAACGAATCACAGTTGTTTCAAAACCATCTCCTTTACTTACTTGCGGCAGATGTTTGCTTGCATATTCTGTGTATCACATTAGCGACATCTTCCTATGTTGTGGAAAGAGACATTAGGTTTACAAATAAGGTACATTTACCTGTGACGCATCGTTACTTGTGTCACTGCACAACTGGATATTTTATTGCAATCGCAATCCACAACAGAATTTGATATAGTCAGCCCAACTAAGTGTGGCTACACTATATGATCAAAAGTATCCCGACACCTGACTGAAAATGATTTAAAAGTTCATGGCGCCCTCCATCGATAATGCTGGAATTCAATATGATCTTACCAGGTAGCCTTGATGACAGCTTCCACTCTCACAAGCATATGTTCAATCAGGTGCTGGAAGGTTTCTTTGGGAATGGCAGCCCATTCTACATGGATTGCTGCACTGAGGAGAGGTATCGATGTCGGTCGGCGAGGCATGGCACGAAGTCGGCGTTCCAAAACATCCCAAAGGTGTTCTGTAGGATTCAGGTGTGGACTGTGTGCAGGCCAGTCCATTGTTGTTGTTGTTGTGGTCTTCAGTCCTGAGACTGGTTTGATGCAGCTCTCCATGCTACTCTATCCTGTGCAAGCTTCTTCATCTCCCAATACGTACTGCAGCCTATATCCAGCTGAATCTGTTTAGTGTATTCACCTCTTGGTCTCCCTCTACGATTTTTACCCTCCACGCTACCCTCCAATACTAACTTGGTGATCCCTTGATGTCTCAGAACATGCCTGCCAACCGATCTCTTCTTCTTGTCAAGTTGTGCCACAAACTCCTCTTCTCCCCAATCCTATTCAATACCTCCTCATTAGTTATGTGATCTACCCATCTAATCTTCAGCATTCGTCTGTAGCACCACATTTCAAAAGCTTCTATTCTCTTCTTGTTCAATCTATTTATCGTCCATGTTTCACTTCCATACATGGCTACACTCCATACAAATACTTTCAGAAACGACTTCCTGACACTTAAATCTATACGCGATGTTAACAAATTTCTCTTCTTCAGACACACTTTCCTTGCCATTGCCAGTCTACATTTTATATCCTCTCTACTTCGACCATCATCAGTTATTTTGCTCCCCAAATAGCAAAGCTCCTTTACTACTTACTCCTCTACTACTTTACTACTACATCCATTACAGGGATGTTATTGTCGTGTAACCACTCCGCCACAAGCCGTGCATTATGAACAAGTGCTCGTCCTGTTGAATGATGCAGTCGCATATCCGAAATGCTCTTCAACAGTGGGAAGCAAGAATGTAGTTAAAACATCAATGTAGAGGTGTGCTATGATAGTGTCACGCAAAACAACGACGGGTGCAGGCCCCCTCCATGAGAAACACGACCACACAACACCACGGCCTCCGAATTTTACTGTTGGCAGTACACTCGCCGGCAGATGACGTTCACCGGACATTCGCCATATCCACACCCTGCCATCGGATCGCCACACTGTGTACCGTGATTCGTCACTCCACACAACGTTTTACCACTGTTCAGTCGTCCAATGTTGACGCTCCTTACACCGAGTGAGGCGTCGTTTGGCATTTACCGGCGGCATGTGTGGCTTATAAGCAGCCCATCGACCATGAAATGCAAGTTTTCACACCTCCCGCCTTACTGTCATACTACTTGCAGTGGATCCTGATGCATTTTCGAACTCCTGTGTGTTCGTCTGCCTATTACACATTACGACCCTATTCAACTGTCGGCGGTCTCTGTCAGTCAACAGATGAAATCTGTGTGTACGCTTTTGTCCTGCCAGTGTTCCTTCGCGTTTCCACTTCACTATCAAATCGGAAACAGTGGACCTAGGAATGTTTAGGAGTGTGGAAATCTTGCGTACAGACGTATGACACAAGTCACACGCAATCACCTGACCATGTTCGAAGACCGTGAGTTCCGCGGAGCGCCCCATTCTGCTCTCTCACGATGTCTAATGACCTCTGAAGTCGCTGATATGGAGTACCTGGCAGGAGGTGGCAGCACCAAGCACCTAATATGAAAAACGTATGTTTTTTGGGGTGTCGGGATACTTTTGATCACTTAGTGCGTAAGTAGGCTGTTTCGGTTTTTATGTTGGTAACGCCACGTAGCGCTCTGTATGAAAATCGCTGACTGCGCTGTGTGCAGTCTGTGACTGGTTGGACTCATTGTTGGAATATTCGCTTGTGTAGTGTTGGGCAGTTGGATGTGAACAGCGCGTAGCGTTGGGCAGTTGGAGGTCAGCCGCCAGCAGTGGTGGATGTGGGGAGAGAGATGGCAGAGCTTTGAGCGGACAATCTGGACGTGTGTCCGTCAGAAGAAGGAAAGTTGTTTAATTGGATGTCAGAAAATTAAATATATATTATGACTTTTGAACGGTATTAAGGCAAAAACATTGTTTGTTCTCTGTCAAAATCTTTCATTTGGTTCAAATGGCTCTGGGCTGGGAGGCTATGGGACTTAAATTCTGAGGTCATCAGTCCCCTAGAACTTACAACTACTTAAACCTAAGCAAGCTAAGGACATCACACACATCCATCCCCGAGGCAGGATTCGAACCTGCGACCGTAGTGGTCGCGCGGTTCCAGACTGTAGCGCCTAGAACCGCTCGGCCACATCGGCCGGCTCATCTTGCATTTGCTAACTATGCCTATCAGTGCCTTCAGTACTTAGAATGTTTTATTTAGCTGGCAGTATTGGCGCTCGCTGTAGTGCAGTAGTTGTAGTAACGAAGATTTTTGTGAGGTAAGTCATTCGTGAAAGGTATAGGTTATTATTAGTCACCGCAATTCTTTTGTAGGGATTATTGAAAGTCAGATTGCGTTGCTCTAAAATATTGTGTGTCAGTTTAGTGTTGATCAGAATAATTAAAGCGAAAGCTGTCTGAGTACGTTCAGTTTTGCTGAGGTGTTTGAAAATCAAATAACGTAGAAGTGTACCAGCACAGTCATTCATAATTTCTCCAAGGGGACGTTTCAAGTGTATTCGTGTGTGGAACAGAAGTTATTTCAGTGAAATTTATACCTTCCATTGTCAAGCCAGGCCTTCATTCAGACCGAGCGAGGTGGCGCAGTGGTTTGCACACTGGACTCGCATTCGGGAGGACGACGGTTCAATCCCGTCTCCGGCCATCCTGATTTAGGTTTTCCGTGATTTCCCTAAATCACTTCAGGCAAATGCCGGGATGGTTCCTTTGAGAGGGCACGGCCGATTTCCTTCCCCATCCTTCCCTCACCCGAGCTTGCGCTCCGTCTCTAATGACCTCGTTGTCGACGGGACGTTAAACACTAATCTCCTCGTCCTCCTCCTTCATTCAGAAGGCAAGACGTCAAATACGACGGGCGTTCACTAAGTAATGCATCACAATTTGTCTCTGAAAGTAGGATGGTTTCACTGAGGAATCCAATACAGGACAGTATTGGCCACTCTTCTGGCTACAACAGCGCGTTCTTAAACACGGCCTCCCTGGCGTCACCGCAGTGGGACGGCGTGTGTGGGCGTCTGGTCCCACTCTGGTGGTCGGCGTCGGAGGCAGCACCTTGCCGCGTCACCAGCCGCCTACTGCTGCCCGCCGAGTGCCAAAGAGACGGAGGTCCGGGCGGCAGCGTGCGTGAGGGAGAGCGGCCCAGCGACGAGTAAGACGCTGAAGTCGTTTCTTCATTGCACTTGATAGCTGATCGTTGCACCGCGAGGGCTGACACCAAACAGAACTGGCGCTTCAGAGTCCCAGAAGGCCGTCGCCATCGCTTTAACGGCTGAGGATGTGGCTTTGAAGTTCTTCGGAGGCGGAGACGTGGTGTGGGGCCACTCTATGGAAGCAGTTTTGTTTTCGGTTCAAAGAAGTAAACTCGTTCTTCATCACCTGTTGCGACGTCCGCGATCAGCGTCGCAGCGCGCCTTTATGGTCTCCTGTTAGACGGCACGGGACGCAGCGTGCACACGTCTCTGGGTGCCTCGACTGGCGGGCTGGACGAGTGTGCCGACAGTAGCGACAGGTTGAGCGGCGAGCTGTCTCACTGTGTGATCTGCCGTTCAGCTCCAGTGAGAGTGTCCGCACGTCCCCGCACTGCAGCACTCGGCGGGGCGGGCGCGCGCGGCCCGGTTGCGGTGGCGGCAGGCGCCTGCCTCGGCCAGCCACTCGCCTCGCTTCTCTTCCGTGACACACGGCTACGTAGACGTTTGCGAACGCCTACGAAACTCGAGGGCAGGTCTAGGCGTGTAACGCACCTCCGCTACAGATGCCATTTTGAAGCTGCGTATAGCGCCGTCATCTATCGGAACTTCGTGAAACTACAGGGGCTGCAGCTGGAATATTCCTCCATGTCTCCCAACAAACTCCGCATTTTTTCGACCAAAACAGGCCGAGAAAAACATGTGTTGCATTAGTTTTTGAATGCCCCTTGTATCTGTATGCAATGTTCCTGGTTTTTCTGATATCGCAAGAGATGAGAACACGCAATGGATCTAGGAAGATCGTCGAATGTGATTGTTTTGGTTGTCTAGGTGTTATGTAGCACGGGCGTAAAATCCTCCAGATCTTTGAAAACGTTACACCCACTGGTCAACGCTATTGGTTACTGTACTCCTTGCACACGTGCGCCTCTTTAGGGGTGAGTGCGGCCCTGGCCACGTGCAATCTGCGACAGCATCGAACTGTGCAGATGGAAGAATTACTGGAATGAGAAGACATTCGGCTAATGGGCCGGCCTCTCCGTTCCCCCGACTTAAATCCAATGGAGTGGGTGTAGGGTGCGTCGGGCAGACGTACTGCAGGACGGCCGCGAGCTCCAGCGAACGTCCGGCAGCAGCAGGCAGCCGCACTGGCGGAGGCGGGCGTGGTCAGCGTGGGGGCGCGCATTGCCGTCCGTGGCAGTAAAGGACGACGTCTCGTCTCTTGTAATGTCTAGCGGACCGTTGCAAATCCTGAAGGCTTTAGCGTAAGCATTGGCTTCGAATAAAAACAGTATTTCCTACATGTCTCATTCTGTACTTTACTAGTTACCTTCTGTACAGTTCTTCCTGTGTATGGTCCGAGGTTACTTGCAAGGGCCACATCGTTAGAAATTTATTTTCGTCCTTAACTTTTAGCACAACAATGTGTATTGCACCAGTTTGCATTTAGAATTTCTAACTTCTTGAAAAGCCGTCTACACGATGGCTGTTTGTGACCACCACGTATTATTTTCATTATTCGCTTTTATACAATCGATATTCTCTTTGTAAGGGACGACATACGACATAAACTACTTGTTATTCCAACGGCACGAGCTGCTGGACCTAACCGTTTATTATACTCTTTCATTGAATGTGTGAAACCTTATGGGACTTAACTGCTAAGGTCATCAGTCCCTAAGCTTACAAACACACACACCCATGCCCGAGGGAGGACTCGAACCTCCGCTGGAACCAGCCGCACAGTCCATGACTGCAGCGCCCTAGACCGCTCGGCTAATCCCGCGCGGCGTACTCTTTTATTAAGGCTGTACTAGGACATTCGTCACACAAAACAACATTGTATTACGTTACTTAATAGAAATATAAAACTATATGACATCACAACAAACGTTCGTGAATTTATTAGTATTCTTCCACCCTTTCCATTTAAGTGGCACAAATTTTTGGAAGATTGTATCGAACATGGAATTATAATGTACTAGGAAGTCATGTTTGGTGTACAAAAATATTAGCTGGCTCGTAAAGGCTATAAACATGGTGTTGTCTACCAGCTCATCTAGTTTGTCTACGAACCTGTCAACTTGTTCCCCGCTGAAAGATCCTACTCGCTGGAAATTCCTGGATTCAGCTGCACTCAGCATTAAGTATTCATTTTTTTTCACAAACTCATAGTACAAGTCTTTACCGATTTTTCACTTTTGTCTTACTGAACCGATGCATTCTTTTCAGCTTCTCTGCACGCTTTTACACTAAATTCGAGAACTGATCTTTAGGCCTAGGCATCAATTGGCTGTGTGCGAAGCCTGGTCTACGGTCCGTCCTCAGTCTTGCGTCATCATGCCACCTTTCTCGAACAGTTGTGTGTGGATGGAAGTTTACACGAACTGAATCAAGTTTGACAAAGTCGCGAAAGTCTGACGGGTTGGAGCTTCGTGTGCGTGCAAGACTGCCGACAAATCTGTGCGTGCAGACGCACGTCAGTCTTATCCCCCTAACTTAGCTCTCCGCTGCGGTTCCCAGCTGTTAGTTTAGTGTGTGTAGTGGCGAAACACAATGGGAGAATTATGACACCGAACACACGAGTTTTTCACGGAGATCATACACCTGCATCAAAGTTTTCCCTGTCTCTGGCAAGTAAAAAGCTAAGGATTTACACGAGTCATACACCGCTTTAGTTAGTAAGTACAAAGAAGTGGATCGGAAACCAACAAGAGACTAGGTCACCAAAAAAGATCAACTCATTTGGAACAGTTTACCGCAGAGAGAGACTGAAAATGAAGGCGCCCACGGGACCTGTAGGAGGAACGGGAAAAACCTTTTCCATGGTACTTACATTTACCTTCCTTCTTGAGTGTCGTAGGAGATCACGGGCTAACCTAGAAAGCCATTCGTTCTAACGAAGAGTTTAGTGCCCGCGAGAAATACATAGCGTACAAATTATGCTTACGCGAAAGCTCCTTAATGAACTATTTTTTTAAAGCTGAACCGTAAGTATTAACAGAAGACTGTACACTTGGCGACAATGCTGGTTCTTCCGGAGCACAGTTTGTAATGCAACAGTGTGTAATTAGCAAGAAAATCTTCCCGGCAGCACACCGGGCTATCCACAACCTTGTGATCCACTTCAGTCTATTACTAGTTCAAGCAGCAATCATACGGAGAATTCGTCAAGGCTACCAGGAATTTCCAGATTGACACCTAAAATGATGCAGACCCTCGTCTGCCTACAGATTTTCTCTGCTCGCAGCGCCCCTCTTTGTACACACGCAAGTAGGCGCGCCAACCTTCTGCCTCGTGTTGCACTCCTCGAAGAAGATTCACACGGCAGAAAATCCCGAGACCGTCGCGAACAACGTGTAGATCTTGTTTCCTTCTTCAGTTTAAGAGTACACACTCCAACTGTCCGCACTAACAGTGCGTCCCGTATGACGATTTTCGACCGGCTGAGCGAAATACTGGGCAAAAAACTGAGCGAAAGTTTGAAAAGTGTAGCTGCGCGATTTGTGTCAATCTTGCCGTGAATCTTGCTCGATCGAGCAAGACAGACGACAAATCATTACGTTGATATGATGTAATACTGTTTCCTGTCCATCACTCAATGTTCGTGCAAAAAAATTATTGTTTCCTAAAACTATTTCGCCCTCACTTTGGCGTCAAGTTTTAAGCCTGTCACCTAATGTGCTGCTTGGAACCGAACGTATCTCACGCACTTCCCTGAGTGTCATTTCAAAAATTCTGACATCTTCTGCGGTTACCTTCATGTTCTTTTCATCCATTATGTTCTATCTACTCCATTTTCACCTCTTGCAGAAAAAAAAGTGTAAAATATTCAAGTTCTTGTGCAATCACTGTTGTTCGGCACAAGCCGAAGTTATTATGTCCGGCAGAATCCGAACGTACCGGTGTGCCAACATAACATTCCCATTGTTATTATTAGCGCTAAACACTCTCTGAAATGGGACAGCATGAGGTAAAAGTACGCATCGGTTATCCACGGGGCAGGCCGGGTTGGATACAGGAATCCTTGAGCAATAAGCAACTGAGCCTTTTTATTAAACACTCATGTTGACATACATAAAACATACAATGTTAAAATTTCCTTTGCCTGCGTTGGTTCTTGAATCACCGTCCCACTGAACGTTTAAGACAACCCTCCAACGCGGGCCGGGCTGGCTGAGCGGTTCTAGGCGTTACAGTCCAAAACCGCGCGACCGCTACGGTCGCAGGTTCGAATCCTGCCTCGGGCATGGATGTGTGGGATGTCCTTAGGTTAGTTAGGTTTAAGTAGTTCTAAGTTCTAGGGGACTCATGACCACAGAAGTCCCGTACTGCTCAGAGCCATTTCAACCAACCCTCCAACAAGTCCACGGGTATACGGCCTTTAAGCAATTAATAAGTCAGTAGCTGTGCAGAACCTTTAGAATAAGTACTGCAAAGGCCCATCGAGCTTTAACCCGTAACAGTTATACAATAAGAAAGCTCGAGCAACGTTAAATAAGGTTCACCACTTTAAATAGCACCTCAAGTAGACTGCAGTACTTGTAATAAAAACACTAAGTTTTAGAAGAACAAGCCGCTCAGTCGAAACAGAGCAATAATATACCGCACACAGTCAATCTTTACTCCCTTCTATTGGAACAAGTTTTACTAGTTAACGGATTAGGTATTGACCCGAAGCTCTGCCATTAAACAGTATTAACTTTAAAAAAACCTACGGGACAATAACAGTATTTGAAATGCATTCGTTTGGTGACTCGACCTCCATTACGGAGCTTCACCCCAGCTGCGCAAATAAGTAGTGGGCGGTACGGCACGTGTGCTGCGTCACGTGTGGCCAAACCACGTGTCGGCCGCCAGCGTCACGCGCCTCGTGCCGAGTTTGTTGAACGCCCCACAAATGTCACAGGGCTTCCACAACACATCGCACTCTGGCGAGATCAGTGACACAACTCAAAAATGCTGTACTTGAGAAAAATCCACTTACGGAATTCTATAAAACTTACACTCAAATGGTACGAGCTTCCTTTAAATTTCAAGTAGGTGTTTTTGGCAAGACATTCCCTCATATTATTAGGTTGGTGCATAGGTTGGTACAGTTTTTGTTTTGCATGTCAGTATTCTAATTGGTATGGGTTTACGTAGCGATTCTCATTTTTTATTTGTAAGTAACTGTAGCTGTTTGAGATTACATATTGTCATTTTGTCATTTCGAGACAAGTCTCTGCCCGTTGGAGGTCACTGCTGATCCCACGTTAGATGAGGTCACACAACGATTTCTCACCATGAAAGTCAACAAGTTCATTATCCTCATCCATAATACGCAGCTCCAAATAGTCCAATGTCTGAAGCGTTCCTGGAAAGTATATAGCGTTGGTAGGGCTCTCAACGTTCTTAGAACCATTTCCAACTGATGTTGTATGAAGCAACCTAGTGTTGAGATAGGAGTTGGTTGCAATGTTACATTCAACACGGATTGTGCTGACAGGAAGTATATCCATTCCCCGATCTGATTGGTAAAATTTGTTAGGATCGTATTTCAAAAACTGTCCTTTTATGAAACGCAGTAGTTGTCCTGAACTTTCTGTTAAAGTCAGACATTGCATTCTACGTCTTTATTTCAGATTTAAGTGTATTGAAGTTTGCACGTAGCACTATCCCTTTTGAGAATGTTTTAAAACATCATTAAAATCGTCAGTGTCGTTTGCAAAATGTTCTTTTTCCACAATTTCTTTTCTGCTGCTGTTTTCCAGATGAAACTTATTCTTCGCCTCTGTGATATTTAGAATGCTGTTGTATGTCTCCAGTCCAATCAGCACAATACTCCACTCTCCATTGGTTAAATCAGTCGATGGGAGGTAATTCGAGTATAATATCAAAGATTTTTCGTTTAAAGTCGCACTATATACGACTTTGCAACTTAACCTCAATTGAATAATGGATGCTTAATGCACCTCTTTGTATACATGTTTCTTTATAAACGTTAGGAGGAACATGATGCACAGATGTCCACACAGTGAAAGGTGGCTACACTGAGCCACAGCGCCAGAGATTGCGCCAAAGAGTATTATTCAGCCGCCTCCGCTGGCAGTGCTTGGGGAGAACTCGTAGTAGTCAGTACTTGTTGAGATGTGCTAATGAAAAGTGCTTGTTGAGAACTCGTGGTAGTAAGTGCTTGCTGAGATGTCGTAGTGGCGAGTCGGTGTGGAGAGATTGTAATGTTTAGAGTGCTTTTCATCAATATAAACGAAGGTAAAAAAAAATAATTTTCTTTTCTCTCTCATTATTTCAGCGTCCTGAATAATGCGTCATTACAGGTACAGTCAACAAAGCATCTGGCGTGTGTTCTTGTATTAGAGTGTAATTCTGGGTTTCTTGCGCAATTATAGTATTTCTATTTTTTAATTACTTCAGTATAAATGGTATTTAAAATTTCTTGTCTTGTTGAAGAAGAACCGTGCCAGATGTGTACGTTGAGTCACACTCCCACACACAGAACAATTACACTTGTGCTTTGGTTTCGTAGGTTTTATAGTTGCTGGGGACTTAATTAATTAATTGTGTTAACAGGAAATTTTCATTTCATTCTTTGTTGTTGTTCTATGCAGTCAGATTGCGTACTAAAACTAGTCAGGGCCAACCGTTTACGAGACCTCGTAATCGGACATACAGCTACTAAAAATATTTGCATTTTATTTAATTAAGCCCCCATGCACGTGGCGACCGCTGCTTCGGATCGTCCCTTGGAATTCTTCTGATTGTAAAAATAGTAGACAGTAGTATTGTTGTAGTAATTTGTAGTTTAGTAATTGTAGTCTATATTGCATGTGTAGATTTGGTAATTGGCATTCTTCTAATGGTATTTTTCAAAATTTAATTTTTATTGCCTTGTATACGCGTTTGACAATTTAGTGCAATTATGTCAATTGTTCGATTGATCGTGTCTGAGGGAGACATTTCATGTAATTGGTATTGTTGGAGATAAAGAGTCATTGTGTGTAATTTTCGTACAGTGACGAGTTTTGTATGTTTTGTAAATGATTACGCGATCGATGAAAAAGGCAAAAATGATGGATAGTGAGAATGACGAAATTGTTAACATGGTGAACTCGCCAACAGAGGAAAACAGTATGATGGATAATGAAGTGGAAAACAATGTAATAAGTCGGGAAAATAGTCCGGAACCATTTCAAAATTTTTCACAATCAAAAAATTTTCAGGATCCGAGATTAACGACAGAAGATTCTGGAATAGTATCGAACTCAGATAGCTTTGCAACTATGACGAAGGAAAGTGGTTTCGTGGGAAATGTTAGGGGTGAAAAGAATTTTGAAACAGTTACTATGGAGCAATTGATGAGTGCTATATTAATTAAATGTGGGATCACAGTTACGATCTGAATTTAAAACAGAGATAGGAACAATTAAAACTGAGACAGGAACAATTAAAACTGAGATGGGAACAATTAAAACTGATATGGGAACAATGGAAACACGGTTAGACTCATTGGGATCACAGTTAGGATCTGAATTAAAAACAGAGATAGGGACAATTAAAACTGAGATGGGAACAATGGAAACACGGTTAGACTCATTGGGATCACAGTTAGGATCTGAATTAAAAACAGAGATAGGGACAATTAAAACTGAGATGGGAACAATGGAAACACGGTTAGACTCACGAATAGGGACATATTTCAAAAACATGAAAGATGAATTAAAGAAAGAAATCAGAGAAGAAGTACAACCGATTTTGAATGCTCACAATAATAGATTAATTGCAGTAGAGATTAGACAAAGGGAACAGGATAGAGAACAGGAAGAAAGAGATCGCGTGATAGTACAGAAATTTTCAGAGTTAAATTTACAACGTGCAAAGGATAAGGAAGAAATATTTGAGAGAATCGAGGAATCCGTACCAAATGACAGATTAAATAACCTAACACAACAATATGAACAGCTAGCTACCAAATGTGTCAATACTGAAACCCGAGTCGCGACACTTACGGAAGACGTAAATAAACAGAAAGAACAATTAGGTGACTTATCGGAAAGAGTTGAGGAAATTTCAGATAAACTGACAAATCTCAGTTTACATGGGGACAGAGATTCAGATGATACAGCACCATTGCCATTTGCAGAAACCGAAGAGTATCAGAACATAAATAAACATGTTGAAAATCAGGGAAAATTTAATGAACGCGTTAAAAGGGAAGTTGAGGCATTACGAAAGCAAGTCAAACAAATTGAAGGTGAAATCGTAGGAAAAGACAGTAAAAGAAATTTAGAATCACAGATAGCAGAGGGTTTTGAAGAAAGTAATTTGTTTCATGTACGGGATGCAACAAGAGAGCGCCAGGCGCGTGAATTTAACAGTAATCGTCATTGGGACTGGGACAGACGCGGTAGGTCTTTGTCCCCACGAGGCGAAAACTTTGACTATAAACACTTCTTAACTGTTCGGAAATTTAAGATCTTTCGCAATTCTAAGAATGACATACATCCATGTGCATGGTTAGATCAATTTATGTACGCACTTCCACCAAATTGGCCACTAAGTCAGAAACTGGAATTTATGTGTGGATATTTAGAAAACGAACCGGCGACGCGGATGCGCGCACTCATTAGAGATTGTAATAATCTGAATGATTTTTATCATGCATTTCTATCGGCATATTGGTCCGAAAACACACAAGACAGAGTCAAACACAGTCTTATTATGCAGCGTAATTTCAAACAGTCTGAGTTCCGCACGCCAGCAGAATATTTTGAAGACATGATTCGAAAGAATCAGTTCCTTTCCAACCCTTATAGCCCGACTGAATTAATTCGCATTTGTTTAACTAAGCTGCCACAATCCATAAGACAAATTGCTTTAGCTGGAAGATGTAAAGACGACATCGAGACTTTTAAGACTTTGTTGCAAGAACTTGAGTATGACAACGACGACGGGACTTCTTGTAACTTTTTCAGTAACAGTAATTACAATAGATTTTCGGGGAAAGGGATAGTGATCGCAACGGGCGTTATATGGGTAATTTTGAGAATGACAGACGTATCAGACAGGACAATAGATACCAGCCTTATGACAATAACAGACGTTCTAACAGAAATTACACAGACAATTATAACAACGGTAATTCGTACCGGAATGATCAATCATATGGAACCAGTAATCGGTATCATCAAGACAGAAATTATTCAAACAGTAATAGAAATTCTTACTACAGAAATAATCAGGGTAGTAGATACAACAATAATTTCAGAAGTGACAGTCGAAATTATACAAGAAGTAGTTATGCAGACAGACAGGAAAACAGAAATTTTAATAACAGACACAACCAAGAATTTGCATCTAACGGACAGGAGGGATCTAATTGGCATCCTCAACTTGACAGAACTTCAGAGAGACAAGTGCAAATCGTAGAAATTGATCCGCGAAATGACGCGAATAATCAAAGACGTGACGCAAACAATCGACAATGACTTGCAGCTTCGGCTTCTGGCAGCAATATAGACGGTTCAGAAAGTAATGACACTACGACGTTACACTACGTACGCCAGGAAGACATGAGAGACATTTTGTTAGACGAAAAGGAAAATAATGTAGACGCATTTTTACATCCTGTTATTGAAGTATGTGTGGGTAAGAATAAGTTCACTGCAGTTTTAGATTCTGGGAGCCCATTGAATGTCATTAGTGAACGAGTTTTTCGTATATGTGTAAGAACTATTGCTTGTCCTGTGTTACCTGTTTCTAAAACTACAATTCGAGGCGCTATTTCTGGAAAAAGTGTGGAAGTTAAACAACAGACCAACTTAAATTTCATTTGTCAAGGATACGAATTTTCTGCTAATTTTATTATTGTTCCATTACTCAGTACACAAATTATATTAGGTATGGAGTTTCTTAACGCACATAAGGCAATTTTGAACTTTAAAGAAGGAAGTGTGAATTTGACTGTTGTCGGAATGCCGAAATGTTTGAAATTTTTCGAGTGTTTAGCAAGATCTGAATCAGATACAAAATGTTTAAGGTTTCTTACTTCTGATGTTTTCGTTGAGCATTATGACGACAATGTGTTTATTCATGACAATGACAATAGATACAGAGACGCGATGGATGATATAATTAATAGCGAAGAATTAATTAATGAAAAGGTTAAGAGAGCTGAAGTGCCAGATGACGTTGCAAGAGAAGAGCTGCACCAAATTTTGACTTCACATGCTACAGTATTTAGTCATCACACAGGAACTATACAAGGCTTACAATATTTATTTAAAGTAAAAGAACACACACCATTTCGAGGAAAAACGTACGCTATTCCTTTGGCTTACAGAGACAAGGTTAAGAATGAACTTCAATACATGTTAGATCAGGGCATTATTGAGCCTGCAGTCAGTCCCTGTACCAGCCCATTACACGTTGTTCTTAAAAAGGATGGGTCAATTCGTTTGGTTCTGGATTCCAGACAGATAAATAATATCATCACTCCTGAAACTGACCGTCCACAAAATTTAGATGAACTTCTTCAACATTTCCATGGAATTAAAGTTTTATCCACGATTGATATGCGCGCGAGTTTTTGGCAAATAGAACTCCACCCTGGTTGTAGAAAATATACTGCCTTTTTAGCCTTTGGTAACTGTTACCAGTTTCGGAAATTACCGTTTGGACTTACTATATCTTCAGCAGCATTCATTCGTAGTTTAAATGAAATTTTACCTGTTTATCTTCGTGACAATATTACTTCATATGTTGACGACATTCTTATTGCTAAACATTCTTGGAGTGAGCACAACAAAATTTTGGATTCATTATTAGGTATTTTTGCACGAGTTGGAATTACAGTGAACTTAGAAAAATCTGAATTTGGTCGTTCTCAAGTGAAATTTCTCGGTCACATTATTTCTACAGAAGGTATTCTTCCTGATCCAGAGAAATTAGACGCTATTCGTAACTATGCTGTTCCTACCACAAAACGTGATGTTCGTAGTTTCCTTGGTGTCTGTAATTTTCTTAGACGCTTTGTTAGATTGGACGATTTGGCCACACCTCGTTTTTGCGATCTATCTGGAAAATTCTTTTTAAAGGAAAATCGGTCGACAACTCTGTTTGGTTAGTTTGTATTCCTGTTGAGTGGGTTAATAAGCTTATTTGGCATACGCATTTCAGTTATGCACACTTTGGTCCCAGAAAATGCTTTCATAAATTACGGGAAAATTGCTACTTCAGTAATATGGAAAAACGTATTCGATCTGTTCTGGCCAAATGCAAATTATGTCAAAAGGCTAAGCCGCCAACAATTTCTCACAGAGCACCGTTGTTTCCTATCATTCCAGCGAAATTAAAGGACATGGCTGCAGTCGATTTGTTCGGTCCAGTGGTTCGTTCTACTAATGGTTTTGCGTACATTTTCGTAGCAGTGGAGTTGACATCAAAATATGTGTGTTTTACACCGTTACGCAAAGCAACAGCTCGTTCAGTATCTAACGCTTTCATCAAACATTTTCTTAAAGAAGTTGGTCATGTTGATAAGGTTATATCAGATAATGGATCACAGTTTCGCTCTAAAATTTGGCTTCATACTCTACGGCGTCGTAAGATTAAACCAATTTTCATTTCACTTTTTCATCCTCAATCTAACGCTTCAGAGAGATGGATGAAGGAAATCAATAAATTATGTCGTCTTTATTGTCATCAGAAGCACAGAACGTGGGATCAGTATCTTCATATTTTTCAAAACATTCTGAATGAACTCCCTAATGATTCAACTTCTTTACCGCCTGTACTGATATTAAAAAAACAAAGCACCGACAAATTGCATTTCTGAAATCGTTCCTTTTCCGCCTACACGGAAACTGCGGCATTCTGAAGTTGTGAACATGGCTCTACAAAATATTGCATCTGCGGCTGTTAGAAGAGAGAGATCAGCTAAACATCCTGGTCGTTTAAAAATTTTGTCAGTTGGTCAGAAGGTGTTAATTAAGTCTCATCGTTTGTCTCACAAAGGAAAAGGCTTGTGTCGCAAATTTTTTCTGCTTTATAACGGTCCACATAGAATTCGCAAAATTATTCATGATAACACTGTTGAAGTAGAAACTCTTAAATCACGATGCTCTAAGGGAATACATCATATATCTAATGTAAAAATTTTTGTGGAATGACATACTTTTGAGAAACTAACAGCTAGATGTAAACACGCAGAGAGTACAAGGATACCGCGCTGTGTTTTGGCGGCGTCTTATACTCAAAGCAACAGTCAAGTCTGCGCGCCGCACAAGGCAGTCGTTGACCGCAAACAATTACTTCCTACGTCACGCGCCTACAGCTGGTCGAGCGCTCAGTGCGAATGCACTGACAGCCGTAAACAAATACACAGTTTAATTTCACCGATTAAATTCAGTATAAAGCTATAGTGACTTGATGAATTATGTTATTAACATTCAGTATTTTTCAGGATACGGTTGTATAAAATATTTAAGAACTTCAGGTAAATTCTGTGCGTGTCCGACGTTAAGACGACTTGCTATCGAGAAATTTTCAGGAAGAATGTAATTTCGAAGAAGAAACTAATAAACTAAAAAAGGTAACTATTAATTTTTCAGGTAACATATTTCCACTTAGGAACGTACTTTAGACGTAATTTGCTGCTCGCAATTACGTGATTCATACTTTGTGCTAAATTTCATGTTCTATGAAATTACTTGTGAAGCGACGTGCTTGCGTACGTTAACTGATTTTGACAATGATTATTAATGAACTGGGTTGTAACTTGTGTATATTATGCATCGCTTGGCTGCACTGCTTTTTCACTGATGTCATATTTTTCTATTATGTGCCTGCTGTGCTTATTTATTTAAATTATAATTGTAACCTGATTAATTGTGCTGACTGTGATTATGTATGTAAGTTATACTTTGTGATTTATCTGTTTGCGCCTTCATGTTTACTTATTAAGATTACATATGAACATTTATTTGCTTATGCTGATATGATGCTAATGACCTGTTTATTACGTAAGATATATGTTTACTGCTATGCGTATGGATTGCATATTTATGCATTTCTGTTTGTCGTCACAACTACTCTTTGATTTGGTATATAGAAATGCTAATGTACTGTGTACGAACATAGAGTTTAGGTCACATTATTGTATTAATTATAGATTATTCGCTTGGCAGAGCCTCGTTGTAAGAATTGTGCTGCATCCACTTGTTGACATTCTGTTCTCTACTGGTATATTTACTCGCTATTGCATGTTTTGCTTACGCTCAGTGCCTTATATTTTTAAGATAAGAAAATGAACTGCTATAATTCGACGAACGACATTAGTACAGGAAACTTCATAGAAGTCACATGAGCTGGAGGTTTTATGGAAGCTGTATAAATTTATGCTAATAGGAAGGAAGCTAACGACATGACATACCAAAACTAGGTTTAGACCATTGACAGTTATTACACTGCATTTTTCGTGAGCAATTGAAATAGGAAATGACACTTGACACAAGAAATACTCCACATGTTTGCTTCTGTTTGCCATAATTCTTGAAGTGGTGTACACACTGTGAAATATTATGATCATTCACACTCCGTAATCGTACGTAATTACTGAGAGTTATTCGAAATAAGTCTGTTAGAGGTCATGTATGCATTTCTTGGTTTATAATTCATAATGAGTAGAAGATTTGGGTCAGATGGATTACACAGAGGTTGTGTGTTGACAATGTGTCTTCGGATTGCATGGGATGATGAGGTTTGCATTAGGATTTTATCTGTACTTGTTCGAGGAGACTGACTAGAGGAAAGAGTTGTTATGGAAGTGAAATGATATTGGGGATAAGGTTTATATGTGTCGACGTATTGAAGAGATATTATTGAGGTATTGAGATTATATGAAGTTGATGATTATTGGAGTTTTTGTGGACAAGAGGTAAGGTAAATGATATTGATGATAAGATTTATATGTATCGACGTAAGAGGTATTATTGAAGTATTGAGATTACGTGATGCTGATGATTATTGAAGTTTTGGTGTATAAAAGGTAAAGTAAGTGAGGTGCATATTTATTTTGTTGGTCTATATGGAACAGGGAGGATGAAGATAGCAGACTACAACACTAAAGTGGAAGGAAGATTGTCTACACACACTTTGTTAAATCACTAAGCAGTATATACTTTTTTTTGGAGAGAGGAAGTAATTGCATATCTTGGCTCACTGACAGTTGTTCAGCAACAGTACATTTGATCTGTCTTGGCAAACATTGGTCTTGACATGATGACTATGACGTTGACTTAACTATTACTGACTGTTATAGATTGCTGCCACTACTACTTGATACACATGATGAACATCAAATTCTGACAGAATTGCATTTACACAGTTAACACTATTCAATTACACAGTAGTACTTAATGTGGATGAAAGATGAGTGAGTGTGTTTTGCGTGTTTTCCTTTCCTAATCCTACCCACCTATCTCCTAAATATTATTTTATTTGTTTGTAGTGGCTTGCACTGACACCCATAAATATTATAGGTTTACTGGTATTTGTGTATTTGTAATAGTTAATATGACAATTATCTGACATCATTTGTGTGTTTGTTATGATTTTTATGTTTAGTGTAAAAGCATTTGTATGTGGATTCAAACTATTGTTCATGCCTGAACTGTCTGATTAGTGATGGTGAATATTATGAACTGTTACCTGCACTTTTTCAACATTGATGGGTGCCACTTAGAAATGTTTAATTTCTGCTGATGAACTGTGTGATTAGTGATAGTGAATATTATGGACTGTTACTTGTACTTTTTCTACATGATTAGTGCCACTAGGACATGTTTAATTTCTGCTTATAAACTCTGATGAGCAGTGTGATCAGTGATAGTGAATATTATGGACTGTTACTTGTACTTTTTCTACATGATTGGTGCCACTAGGACATGTTTAATTTCTGCTGATGAACAGTGTGATTAGTGATAGTGAATATTATGGACTGCTCTCTGGACCTGCTCATCATTGCTAGGTGCCACTGATGAACTGCTTCTAGTGAAATAATGTCACTTGTTGATCTCTGCACCTGTTCAACATTGCTAGGTGCCACTAATGGACTGATTCTACTGGAATAACGTCACATGTTGGTGTCTGCACTTGTTCAACATTGTTGGGTGCCACTAATGGAACTGCTTCTGCTGAGAAATGTGACTTGTTGCTGTGTGTACCTGCTCAACATTGCTGGGTGCCGCTGATGTAACTGCTTCTACTGAATTAATGTGACTTTTTGCTGTGTGTACCTGTTCAACATTGCTGGGTGCCACTGATGAACTGCTTCTACTGAAATAATGTCACTTGTTGCTGTCTGCACCTGCTCAACATTGCTGGGTGCCACTGATGAACTGCTTCTACTAAAATGATGTCACTTGTTGCTATTTGCACCTGTTGACCATTGCTGGGTGCTACTGCTGGAACTATCAACTACTTGTTTTTTTTTTTGAATCATTGAAAGAATTTTATGCGAACATTTGTATAAACTGATTTTTTGTGTATTGTGTGAACTATTATGTAAAGTCACATGTATGAAAAGAAGTTGTATTGCTTACTGTATTTTATGTATTAGGTTATTAAAGGTCAGTGCAAAGCCAAAATTTTAACTAATTATGTGATATTTAGGTATTAATATTATCTTTTATTTTTGTCTGTATTTTTGTGGACGAATTTGGTGGTATTTTCACCACCAATGCTGGCAAAAATACCATCAAATTCTGGCCCGTGGAGGAGGGGCATATGAAAGGTGGCTACACTGAGCCACAGCGCCAGAGATTGCGCCAAAAAGTATTATTCAGCCGCCTCCACTGGCAGTGCTTGGGGAGAACTCGTAGTAGTCAGTACTTGTTGAGATGTGCTAGTGAAAAGTGCTTGTTGAGAACTCGTGGTAGTAAGTGCTTGCTGAGCTGTCGTAGTGGCGAGTCGGTGTGGAGAGATTGTAATGTTTAGAGTGCTTTTCATCAATATAAACGAAGGTAAAAAAAAAAAAATTTCTTTTCTCTCTCATTATTTCAGCGTCCTGAATAATGCGTCATTACAGGTTCAGTCAACAAAGCATCTGGCGTGTGTTCTTGTATTAGAGTGTAATTCTGGGTTTCTTGCGCAATTATAGTATTTCTATTTTTTAATTACTTCAGTATAAATGATATTTAAAATTTCTTGTCTTGTTGAAGAAGAACCGTGCCAGATGTGTACGTTGAGTCACACTCCCACACACAGAACAATTACACTTGTGCTTTGGTTTCGTAGGTTTTATAGTTGCTGGGGACTTAATTAATTAATTGTGTTAACAGGAAATTTTCATTTCACTCTTTGTTGTTGTTCTATGCAGTCAGATTGCGTACTAAAACTAGTCAGACCAACCGTTTACGAGACCTCGTAATCGGACATACAGCTACTAAAAATATTTGCATTTCATTTAATTAAGCCCCCATGCAACAGGTAATTATTAAAGTCTTCGTAGAAATTAATATTGTAGAACACACGTCTTCTGCCAGCGAATTATCGCTGTAATTCTTCTCGAGGTTGCAGGTCTTCAAATGAATCGAAATAGTAGATATTATTTGTATTTTTCTTAACATACCGCTACCCAGTGGGTGCCGAGTTCCCCAGCAACATCTAAATTCACAATTTCACATTCTCTAGATTTCCACACAGCCTTTGGTAGTGTACTCCTCATAAACACACCTCGGAACGTTGGAATGCTGAATTTTCCCCTGACAAACTTGAGCAGCCTGAGAGTTGTGGGTGTTGTTGACTGTTTTTGCAGTAGCCGCACCACCACCACCAGCCAGTGAACCCATCGCTGAGAGACCTACAAGGGCAGGAACGACGAGTGCGCTAACTACACCTGATGCGTTGGGTATCGGTGGCACGCGGTTTGCTTTGATTAGTCCCTTATACTTTGGGGCACTTTTAGCAGCATACATCGCTGTCAGGATACGTGAGAGACATGATACTGCGAGGAGAATTTGACAGACCATTGAAAGACCTAAGTCGAAACAAGGCCGGGGAGTAGATGACATTCCATCAGAAGTATTCGGGAGAGCCAGCCATGATAAAAATCTTCCATCTAATGTGCAAGACGCATGAACAGGCAAAATACCCTCATACTTCAAGATGTATTTTTATTCCAATTCACAAGAAAGCAGGCGTTGGTAGTTATAAATAGAATCGAACTACCGGTTTAGTAACTCATGGTTGCAAAATACAAACACGAATTCTTTACAGAAGAATAGAAAAAAAGGCAAAAGCCGATATCGGGAAGATCACTTTGGATTCTCGGGAAATTTAGCAACGTGCGAGGCAATACTGACCCTACGACTTATCTTAGAAGATAGGTTAAGGAAAGGCTAACCTACATTAAGAGCATTTGTAGACTAGAGGAAACTTTTGACAATGTTGATTGGAATACGAAATTCTGCGGATAGCAGGGGTAATATATAGTGAGTGAAAGGCTATTACCAAACCCGACAGCAGTTATAAGAGTCGAGGGGCATGAAAGGGTACAGTGGTTGAAAAGGTTATTCAGTCTGTACATTGAGCATGCATCAAAGGAAACAAAACAAAAATTTGGATTGGGAGCTGAAGTCCAGGAAGAAGAAATAAAAACTTTGAGTTTTGTCGATGACATTGTAATTCTGTCAGAGACAGCAAAGGACTTGGAAGAGCAGCTAAACAGAATAGGCGTTATCTTGAAAGTTGGTAGAAGATAGACGTCAAAAAAAGTAAAACAAGGATAATGGAATGTAGTGGACTTAAACCAGGTGATGCTGAAGGAATTAGATTAGGAAACGGGACACTTAAAATAGTAGATGAATTTTGCTATTTGGACAGTAAAATAGCTAATGATGCCCGAATTAGAGAGGATATAAACTGTAGACTGGTAATGACAAGAAAAGAGTTTCTGGAGAAGAAAAATTTGTTAGCATCGAATGTACATTTAAGTGTGAGGAAGTCTTTTCTGAAAGTATTTGTCTGGAGTATAACCATGTGTGGAAGCGAAACATGGACTATGAATAGTTTTGACAAAAAGTGAATAGCAGCTTTTGAAATGTGTTGCTATAGAAGAAGGCTGAAGATTAGACGGGGAGATCACGTAACTAAAGAGGAGGTACTGCCATAATTGGGGAGAAAAGAAATTCGTGGTGCAACCTGAATAGAAGAAGGGATCGGTTGCTAGGACACTTCTCAGACATCAAGAAATCACCAATTTAGTGTTGAATGGAAGTGGGGGAATGGGAATGGGGGGCGGGGGCTGAAAATTATTTAGGGAGACCAAGGGATAGATGCAGTAAGTAGTAGGATGAAGGTTGCAGTAGTTGTTTGGAGATGAAGAGGCTTGCACAGAATAGAGTAGCATGGAGAGCTGCATCAAACCAGTCTTCGGACCGAAGACCACAACAACAACTAACACTTTCGAATTTGTAGAGGAGTCCTTCTTTCCATATTGCAGCAAGGGCAACTATAAACTCAATAGCAGCGTACGTTTGTACAGTCTGTCCAATAACGTAGGTGAAGTCTTAGCTTATTCTTCGGGATAGTTTTCTTTATTAACTTCTGAATAGTTTTCCTTATTAACCTTCGGAATAGTTTTCTTTATACTGACTCGTCAAGTAGTCACGTAGTGTATGTGTTCGGCTCATTAGGACGCTGAGCAGTTATGAAATAATTTGCTATGCACAATTTATCGAAATGGGAATCCAACCAGGTGACTGCATGCTTTGACGCCAGATGATGCTGTGCTGCGTCTGAGGTCTGAAGCGCAGTAGTAACTGCTTAGACCGTCAATGTGGAGAGTCCCCTTGTCCTAACCTGTTTTTGCCTCTCTACAACCACAATATTCAGCGCTCTCCCTTGAAGCGAGGCCGGCCGTTGCGGCCGAGCGGTTCTAGGCGCTTCAGCCTGGAACCGCGCGACCGCTACGGTCGCAGGATCGAGTCCTGCCTCGGGCATGGATGTTTGTGATGTCCTTAGGTTAGTTAGGTTTAAGTAGTTCTAAGTTCTAGGGGACTGATGACCACAGATGTTAAGTCCCATAGTGCTCAGAGCCATTTGAACCATTTGAACCTTGAGGTGTATGCTGCCTGCTTCTCTCATGTGCTGCACGGGTTGCTAGCCATCCAGGCGCTTACTGCTACAGGAGCGAGCCCATCTCACATGGGGAAGTAATACGCATTCTAAAGGGAAGGTTGCCAATTCATATTCGCGAAAAACTGATAAATGTTCCCGATAGTAATGTGGAACAATTTTTGTCTGTAGTTGATTCTATTGATATGATTTAGGAAGATGCCAAAGTTCGGAGTAATAATCAGTGGTCTGCTACTCAGCGTAATGATGCGGGTTTTAATAATCGCGGTGGTGGTTGTAATGACGACAACAGAGATAGGAATGCTAAGCCTACACTACGAGAAACAAAGCAAACGACGTCTTCTGGCTATCATAAAACTAACAATGAAAGAGATCAATATAAACGTGATGCTCATTATACTAAGAAAACCTATGGGAATAATGGTAATCGCATAAATTATATCAATGCGGGAAAGCCTAGTCGGCACCGCAGACGTGATATATATCCGGAAGAAGATCCTGACGGTATGCAACCGTGGGCAGATCTTTCGCAAGGAGCCGCACCAGCATCACAACCGCAAGGACCGATACCAATGAATGACAGACCACCGGAATTGCGGGGGGAACCAATGCCGAACTCTGAACACAATATTCGTATAGTTGAAGTTCATGAACCACCGATGAAGATATCTACCGAAAGGTTAAACTAAAACCGGTCTCCAAAAGCCTTCCTAGGATGACCGGGGATGAAAAGGAGGGCAGGCATCATTTTTCAATAAATGTATTGAGATATAATAATGATTTGGACTTAAGAGAAGAGTTGAGTGAGGAAGTGCCGAATATTTCCAATAAATGTGGGCGAATTTTACAAGCTGTGGTGCAGGCAGTAATAAATGGTATCGATATCGAAATCTTGATCGACACAGGCGCAGGCATCAGAGTAATGACGAAAGATTGTTATAAACAGATCAGCCGAGAATGGAGAGTGTTAGCGCTTCCTGTTACTGGATGCACTGTATCCGGTGCATTTGGTGCGAAGAGAGTCTCAAAGGCACGAGTCGACATTACAATGCGGGGGTCTTCTATAGAAAGTACCTTCCTGATCGTTTCGAAAATGGCCGTGCCTTGTGTTTGGGGTCTTGATTTTCTGTGTGGATCTGGAGCAGTTGTTGTTGTTGTTGTTGTTGTTGTTGTGGTCTTCAGTCCTGAGACTGGTTTGATGCAGCTCTCCACGCTTCTCTATCCTGTGCAAGCTTCTTCATCTCCCAGTACCTACTGCAACCTACATTCTTCTGAATCTCCTTAGTGCATTCATCTCTTGGTCTCCCTCTACGATTTTTACCCTCCACGCTGCCCTCCAATACTAAATTGGTGATCCATTGATGCCTCGGAACATGTTCTACCAACCAATCCCATCTTCTAGTCAAGTTGTGCCACAAACTTCTCTTCTCCTCAATTGTATTCAATACCTCCTCATTAGTTATGTGATCTACCCATCTAATCTTCAGCATTCTTCTGTAGCACCACATTTCGAAAGCTTCTACTCTCTTCTTATCCGAAATACGTATCGTCCACGTTTCACTTCCATACATGACCACACTCGATACAAATACTTTCAGAAACGACTTCCTGACACTTAAATCTATACTCGATGTTAACAAATTTCTCTTCTTCAGACACGCTTTCCTTGCCATTGCCAGTCTACATTTTATATCCTCTCTACTTCGACCATCATCAGTTACTTTGCTCCCCAAATAGCAAAACTCCTTTACTACTTTAAGTGTCTCATTCCCTAATCCAATTCCCTCAGCATCATCCGAGTTAACTCGACTACATTCCATTATCCTCGTTTTGCTTTTGTTGATGTCCATTTTATATCCTCCTTTCAAGACACTGACCATTCCGTTCAAGTGCTGTTCCAAGTCCTTTGCTGTCTCTGACAGAATTACAATGTCATCGACGAACCTTAAAGTTTCTATTTCTTCTCCATGGATTTTAATAACTACTCCGAATTTTTCCTTTGATTCCTTTATTGCTTGCTAAATATACAGATTGAATAACATCGGGGAGAGGCTACAACCCTGTCTCACTCCCTTTCCAACAACTGCTTCCCTTTCATGTCCCTCAACGCTTATAACTGCCATCTGGTTTCGGTACATATTGTAAACAGCCTCCTTCAGAATTTGAAAGTATTCGAGTCAACATTGTCAAAAGCTTTCTCTAAGTCTATAAATGCTAGAAACGTAGCTGTGCCTTTCCTTAATCTTTCTTCTAAGATAAGTCGTAAGTTCAGTATTGCCTCACGTGTTCCGAAATTTCTACGGAATCTTAACTGATCTTCCCCGAGGTCGGCTTCTACCAGTTTTTCCATTCGTCTGTAAAGAATTCTTGTTAGTATTTTGCAGTAGTGGCTTATTAAACTGATAGTTTGATAATTTTCACATCTGTCAACACATGCTTTCTTTGGGATTGGAATTATTATATTCTTCTTGAAGTCTGAGGGTATTTCCCCTGTGTCATACATCTTGCTCACCATATGGTAGAGTTTAATCATGACTGGCTCTCCAGAGGCCGTCAGTAGTTCTAATGGAATGTTGTCTACTCCCGGGGCCTTGTTTCGACTCAGGTCTTTCAGTGCTCTGTTGAACTCTTCACGCAGTATCGTATCTCCCATTTCATCTCCATCTACATTCTCTTCCATTTCCATAATATTGCCCTCAAGTACTTCGCCCTTGTACAGACGCCCTATATACTCCTTCCACCTTTCTGCTTTCCCTTCATTCCTTAGAACTGGGTTTCCATCTGAGCTCTTGATATTCATACAAGTGGTTCTCTTTTCTCCAAAGGTCTCTTTAATTTTCCTGTAGGCAGTATCTATCTTACCCCTAGTGAGACAAGCCTCTACATCCTTACATTTGTCCTGTAGCCATGCCTGCTCAGCCATTTTGCACTTCCTGTCGATCTCACTTTTGAGAGGTTTGTATTCCTTTTTGCCTGCTTCATTCACTGCATTTTTATTTTTTCTCCTTTCATCAATTAAATTCAATATTTCATCTGTTATCCAAGGATTTCTACTAGCCCTTTTCTTTTTACCTACTTGATCCTCTGCTGCCTTCACTACTTCATCCCTCAAAGCTACCCATTCTTCCTCTACTGTATTTCTTTCCCCCATTCTTGTCAATTGTTCCCTTATGCTCTCCCTGAAACTCTGTACAACCTCTGGTTTACTCAGTTTATCCAGGTCCCATTTCCTTAAATTCCCACCTTTTTGCAGTTTCTTCAGTTTTAATCTACAGTTCATAACCAATAGATTGTGGTCAGAGTCCACATCAGCCCCTGGAAATGTCTTACAATTTAAAACCTGGTTCCTAAATCTCTGTCTTACCATTATATAATCTATCTGATACCTTCTAGTATCACCAGGCTTCGTCCATGTATACAGCCTTCTTTTATGATTCTTGTTAGCTATGATTAAGTTATGCTCTGTGCAAAATTCTACCAGGCGGCTTCCTCTTTCATTTCTTAGCCCCAATCCATAATCACCTACCACGTTCTCTTGTCTTCCCTTTCCTACTATCTCATTCCAGGCACCCATGACTATTAAATTTTCGTCTCCACTATCTGAATAATTTCTTTTATCTCATCATACATTTCTTCAATTTCTTCATCATCTGCAGAGCTAGTTGGCATATAAACTTGTACTACTGTAGTAGGCATTGGCTTCGTGTCTATCTTGGCTACAATAATGCGTTCATTATGCTGTTTGTAGTAGCTTACCCGCACTCCTATTTTTTTATTCATTATTAAACCTACTCCTGCATTACCCCTATTTGATTTTGTATTTCTAATCCTGTATTCACCTGACCAAAAGTCTTGTTCGTCATGCCACCGAACTTCGCTAATTCCCACTATATCTAACTTTAACCTATCCATTTCCCTTTTTAAATTTTCTAACCTACCTGCCCGATTAAGGGATGACATTCCATTCTCCGATCCGTATAACGCCAGTTTTCTTTCTCCTGATACCGACGTTCTTTTGAGTAGTCCCCGCCCGGAGATCCGAATGGGGGACTATTTTACCTCCGGAATATTTTACTCAAGAGGACGCCATCATCATTTAACCATACAGTAAAGCTGCATGCCTTGCTTTCAGCCATTCGCAGTACCAGCACAGCAAGGCCGTTTTGATTAGTGTTACAAGGCAAGGTCAGTCAATCATCCAGACTGTTGCCCCTGCAACTACTGAAAAGTCTGCTGCCTCTCTTCAGGAACCACACGTTTGTCTGTCCTCTCAACAGATACCCCTCCGTTGTGGTTGCACCTACGGTACGGCTATCTGTATCGCTGATGGCACGCAAGCCTCCCCGCCAACGGCAAGGTCCATGGTAAAAGAAGGAATGTGTACGTTGGACTCAGGAAGCGAGGTGGTAACAATTCCTATGATGAAGGGCCAAGAAGTCCCCGAGTGGTGTTGTATAAATCTGATGGTTAGCTATATTGGTGTTAAGTGCGATATAGCAATGGAGTTTACTTTATCGAATCTTCTGAAGAAGAGATAGATCAAGACACAATACGAGTCAAAGTCTCTCAATCCGAATATCTGATGTCAGATCAGAGGGAAGACTTACTCTGCTTGTTAACTAACTATGCACCAGTATTTGGTAAACGTCCAGGAATCATCACGGAGTTCGAGTTTGGTATTCAAACACATCCTCAGGAAGCTTTTTGTCGCACTTCCTACTCTGTTCCGTGGTCTACAGGAGGGGCAGTGAAAAAAGAAATCACTAACATGTTATAGTGGGGAATAATAGAGCCCTCTAATTCTTCATATTGGAGCCCTCTCTTGGCTGTCTTAAAGTCGAATGGTGATGTAAGTCCGGTCTTGAGGCCACGGTACAAATGAGACCCGAGAATTCAGAAGAGCTTATTCAGAAGTTTAATGGTGCCCGCTTTTTGACATCCCTGGATATGAGGAGTTCCTATTGGCAGACGAGAATACCAACCGAATCACGGAAGTACACTGCTTTTATCTTTCTTGGGAGAAGCTATCAATTCATGGTTATGCTATTCGGCTTAAACATCAGCGGGGGAGTGTTTATTTCCGTATTAGATACCGTACTAGGACGAGATCTCCTTGACAAAGTTACTTTGTATGTAGACGACCTTTAGATCACGACTATGACGTGGGAGGAGCATCTCGATTTGTTAGAAAAAGTATTCATGAAGTTCTCAGAGTATGGAGTGATGGTGAATCTGACGAAGTCAAAATTCGCCAAGAATCAACTAAAGTTTCTCCGACTCATAATTATGCCGGGCGGAATTATGCCCGACTCCAAGAAGATGAATGCCATCAAAGAGTGTCCGTATCCTCGGATTAAAAAAGAATTAAAGTCTTTTTTGGGCCTAGCTTCATTCTTCCGTCGATTTCTGCCTGACCAAATAATTAGCCAAGATTGCTTATTACAACTATTGCGAAAGATCGTTATTTGGAAATGGGCCTCATGAATGCAGCCAAGCATTTGATAAAATCCGGTATGCTTTGACTAATGCACAACTCCTGCACCATCCGAGACTTGAATAAGACTTTTGTATTGCAACAAATGCCTCAGAAACAGGCTTAAGCGCCACATTGTTTCAAATAAATGATCCGCATGACCTGAACACCATTAAAATTATAGGCTCTGCAAGCAGAACACTGTCTAAATGGGAGAGAGCATACTGTACCACGGAATTAGAGGTTTTAACTGTAATCTGGGGACTCAACAAGTTCAGATTACGATATACTGTGATCATAAGGCTTTATCCTATATCTTGACGAGTTGAATGTTTCATTCAAGGTTAACCCGATGGGCCCTGTTGTTACAAGAATACAACATTTCGTTGCAATACGTAATGGGAAAAGACAACGTAATTTATTATGCTTTATCTCGATTACCAAAAGGGAGAACTAAAGAAGAAAATGATGAGCTATTTTTAAAATAATGGATATATTACTAAATTACTGTGAAGGACAAGTTTCAGAACTGTGTCGAAAGGTGCAACAGTTGCAAGAACGTTGGAAGACTATTAGGGATAAAGTTAAACATATCCTACTAATGCTAAACATCAATATACTTCACAATCTGAGGTATTATTTAGGAAACAAAACAAGAATGATAGCTGGAAAGTTTGTGTCCCAAAAGTATAGAACCATTACTTTGGTATACTCATCTGACGTGGGGACACTTTGGGCCTTCTAAATGCAAAGCTAAGTTGGGTCAATATTGCTTTTATCCGAATCTAGAACGGCTAGCGAATAATATTCGGAAGAAATGCAAAATATGTCAAACGACCAAACCCACAAACTATTGTAGAAGGATTGAGCTACATCCCACCAACCTTTAACGCTAATAGCTTGCGATGTGTGTGGCCCATGTCCCACTGCACGAGGGACACTGAAGTATATACTGGCGTGTTACGACATTTTTTCAAAATGTGTCAAATTGTATCCTTTGCGGAGTCCAGCCGTGACCTACCTGAGCCGCGCACGCCTAGTGATCGTGCCATTTATTGTTTGTCACCTTCTATTGCGGTACTGCCGCCTCGTTTTCTTATTCAGTTTACTGACGTCACTAACTTCCTGCCTTACTTGCCCGTGAGTGGCAGCAACAGCGCGTATCGATAGTGCACTGTCTTACCATCTCTGGAGCGACCGATAGTATTTCTGCGTCGTCGTGTGTCTGGAGTTCAGTTGGAGACGGACCAGCAGTGGAGTCGGGGACGGAGCAGCGGTCGACGACGAAGGAGCGTCAGGGACAAAGAACCAGTGAGGCGCGGACAGCCAGTCCTCGCCGACCGCTGGCGATACACGTGCAACACTGCCCGACTGAAGGAGACTGCGGCGGGAATGACCGTTGGTCGGTCGTTCGGTCGGTCGCCCCATCAGCCGGCGCCTGTTTGGTCCTTTGACCGTTTCTGGCTGTTGGGGCAGAGCAGCGAGGAAGTCTCCGTGGTGCGTAATCAGGCCGGTGCTGCTGGCAGTGTGCATGCGCGGTTCGAGTTGTGAGGCACTTCTTGCGAGGGTTACCAAGTCCGTCACCACCGATCTCGGACTCTAAACGTTGAGTGCTCACTTAACCTACTATCAAGCCTCAGCTGCCATCACATCTCTTTGTTTGATCCTGGTTGTCGCTTTCTGGGAGATTCCCCTGAGCAACAACATATGTGCATTGAAGTCAGCTACAATTGCAGCCGCCATCCTGTGTGGTATTTAACTTCATCAATGAAGTGCACCAGTGGTATCTACTGCCTTGTGGCCGTTACCTGCCCTGGGCGTTGACGTAGTTTTTGGCAGTGTATTTTCCTCGTCATCTTGTTGCTGTCCAGCACAGCGTGTAGTTCGACAGCTGAGGTGTGTTGGTTGTTTTGCGCGTTTATTCTGACTTGGCTGGAGATTTGGCACCAGTATCCAGAACGTTGTGCTATTGACGTCTTGTTGTCGTTTTGCTCGTCGGGTGGAGCAGAACTGATTTTGTTGGTTGGTCTGTCGGCTGGCCTTCGGTTGAGTTGCCTTCCGATTAAGAGGTTGTCGGTTTGGCTGCCTGTCTCAGCTAAACGTGCTTTAGTGTTACGTTCCCGGGCCGACCCTTGGAACCTCCTGAGCGCCTCTCCTTGTGTTTTACAGTGATTTCTTTTTAGTCTTAAGTACTCTGTGTGGCCTTCAGCCAAATTTTAGCTTTTTAGTCTTAAGTACTCTGTGTGGCCTTCAGCCAAATTTTAGCTTATTAAAATTGTTAGCTTCTTTTCTCTTTAGGCCTTAAGCTGTAAAATTGTTTTCTCCATGGTGTGTGGCCTTCAGCCGAGTTTTAAAGTCTCTTAAGCTGACAATTCAAAATTTTGTCTTGCCCTTAAGTCATAAGATTGTTTATTCTTTAGTATCTGGCCTTCAGCCGAATCTTAATCTCTCTTAAACTAAAAATTTAAAATCTTGTTCTTGCCTTAAGTCATAACATTATTATTCTTTAGTATGAGGCCTCCAGCTGAGTTTGCATGAAATGTTTTAAGCTAAGGCCCTCAGCCTGTTAAATTGAAAGCCCTTTTTCCTAGGCTTTAAGCCGTTATATTTTTTAGTTGATATGCGCCATTCAGCTGGGTTTCAGCCTATTTACAATTAACATTCAAAATCTTTCTTTTGGCCTTAACCCGTAACACTGTTCTTGCTTAATGTGTGGCCTTCAGCCTATTTTTATTGAAGTAAAAAAATATTTTTTGAAAGAAGTGAAACTTCCGTAAGAACTCCTGTACCTCAATACCTTGGTTAGGCCTTGGGCCCTGGATTTTCGTTTGTGGATTTCAGCCGATTTAAATCAAATCAAAGGAGCTCTTTCGTTAAAACTTTGAGAGTTTTTAATTCTTGCTTATGTTATTGTGTGTTTTAACTAATAAAATTTATATGTTGAGTCTGTATGTATGAACTGACAGCAACGTATTTTGGCCCCTTTCCACAAATATAACGTCACCCGCTCTGTCCTGCTACTTCAGGGATTTCACTACCACATGGCTCCAGTGCATGGAAGAAACGAATCTAGAGATTGGTTAGGGAATTGGTCCAGAATCAAAAAGATGATCTTAAGCAAGGGGACATTCTGCAACATCAGGCTGAACTACGGAAAGCAAAGTTAGACAAAAGTGTAAAGAAAGTAATCACATATACAGTTGGTCAGAAAATACTATTAAGAAATCATCCAAAACCATCCAGCAAGAGGAAACTTAAAAAGTGGCCATACAAAATAATGCAGATGTCACATAAAGGGAGTTACATATTAGCTGAGTGTGACTCATATACCGTAAACGGACTGTTTCACCATACAGAAATTAAAAAGTACTTTCAGTAAGAAGAGACGGACAGTAATATGGAAATAAACTGCAAGAAAGACGAATAAAGAAGGAATTTGATACTGGGACACCATTAGTGGAATAGAGCCACACGAGTAGGCCAGAAGCAAAGCATGAATGCTATTGTATATTAGTAGTATACAGTTAAAAGAATATTTTTTGAACTGTTATTAAATAGTATATGTACATAGTAGAAAGCATTTGTATATATATGTTGAAAGGAGACAGAATGAAGAAAGTCATGAAAAAAAAAAGAAAGGTATCCGATTTGGGAAAGTAATTGGATCACAGATTTTCCGTTAAGAAGGGAGGAAACGCTGACGGATTTCAAGAGTGTTATTCAGAGGAATGAAGAATTGATTAAAAATCTGTAAATATTTTTCTTACATTTTTATACATTGTGAAGAATGTGTTATTAATAATAGTAATAAGATGAAAAGATTTCATATGTGTGTGTAGTGGTTATAAAGAGAAAAAGGACAGGAATGATAAGAAGGAATATGTATATGGAAAAAGGAAAGGAGATCAGAATCGACGAGAAGATGACCTGCAAAAGATCACATCGGAAAATTCATTGTCAACTACAGTGAATCCGGATACCAAATAGATTAACATACTTTTATGACTGTTGTTGTAAAATAATCATCAGTAAGGTGCGAAATGGGAGGACGAGCATCGTGTAAACACGAGAATGATGGAAACACTGGACTGGTTCACCAAAGTAATATAGAACAGGGGAAGGTACAGTGCTGAAATGCATTAATAACGAGGATATCTTTCAGTGAATTAATATCGGATATCATTGGTCGTATAATTGTAAGGGAAAATTAGAGCAGATTACTTTAGCACATGCAACGACTTGTTGATAAACATGAAATGTCAAAGATACAATGCTGACACCAAAGAGAGTCAGGAGACGCACTATTGGGGAACAGAGATGACCCCGTCAGCTGAGCTATTTGATAACCTGGCGTTATAAGCGGCCTGTTTAAAATTTGAAATCGCCGATGGACGAGCAGCAGTACCGGGATCTTCGAACGACGAAGAGACGAAGAAGGTGACCGAGCTGTCTTTAGCAGCCTGGACAGCTCGGTGGCAGCCGCTGCCTGGTCATTTTTCCATCGGAAATGGCTGCAATCCCTGCTTTGTGCAGTCAGTTAAAAAAAAGGGCTTCTCAACTAATAGTGTAGTGAAATTAGTGCTGTGAAGTGAAAGTGTGATATTTTGTTATGAAAAAGTACCTAAAAATTTGGACAGATCTCATGACATTTGTTGTTTATTTAATGGGCAAATCCTGTTAGGCCCCAAATTTTATCAACACTGTATAGATCGATGTACAGTGTCCATAGCTTGTGGTACGAGTCTGAAAATGACTGGTTCAAAAACAACAGGACACAACTCCACGTTGCCATCGCTCCGAGAAACCTCCAATATCTGTGAGCTGTGATATTAAGGTTTGTGGGGGGCGGTGTAGCATTACATGGGTAGTCGTCCGAGTAGCCCAAGAAATCTCTAAGCAATAATCTTGTCGGGATGTCCATGAAAGTCAGACATACTTTGTGTCACGTGAGAGTAGGAGAGTCAAAACAGGCCGTAACGCGTGACGTCATCTCGAGTCGAAATTTTTTTGTAGTGCGATCTTTGCTGAGCGATTGACACTGTATCAATAGGTAAAGAGTTTCTTTTGACATGGCAGATCACAATGCTGCGTTATGCGTGATACATTTTTCTTTGAAAAAGTTAATAACTTCTGAGTTGCTCAAGTGCGCGGACAAGCTGTAATCGAGTGCGGGTCATCTTAATTTTATAGAATTGACCTAAAACTGATAATCCATAATCCGGAGTTGGTTTAGAAAACGTTCTAGAGGACCACGGCCAAACTTTGTTATAAACAGATCGCGCGCGGACTTTGAAATAACGGCGCGAAGTTTGAGATATGCGGTAGGCTATAGCGCGTTATAGTCATGTGAAGGATTAAGTGACACTGACCGTGGTTTATTGACATTAACCCGGTAATAACTATTAAAGAATTATTGGAGGTAATAGTAATCGTTGTTTGATTTACTGTTTGAATACGACGTATATTTACTGTTTGAATACGACAAAAATTAATCACGGAATAGTCGATTGATGGTTAGCAACCAATAAACGGATTGTAATGGAATTAATGGAACGATCATTTCCAATCATTCGTGACCAGGACACGTACACACCAGAAAACTAACTACGCTTGTTGTGAATGACATTCGGAACGGATGAGTTTCGTTTCAGCTCCTTGGGATCAATAAACTTCATCCGAAATTGGAACTTTATAAACTGTATCGTGTTCCTTCAGTTTAGTAGATCGATAAAAATTATAGTCTACACTACAATTTTCACTTCTTGAAAAAGACAGCACTTACCTTTTTAGAGAAATGTTTCAGCTTTAGTCATCAATCTTCCCAAAACGGAGATAAGGATGACATTCACACATTGCACTACGTCATGGTGATCAACCACATATGTGCCGGCCGGTGTGGCTGAGCGGTTGTAGGCGCGTCAGTCTGGTACCGCGCGGCTGTTACGGTCGCAGGTTCGAATCCTGCCTCGGGCATGGGTGTGTGTGATGTCCTTAGGTTAGTTAGGTTTAAGTAGTTCTACGTTCTAGGGGACTGATGACCTCAGATGTTAAGTCCTATAGTGCTCAGAGCCATTTGAACCAACCACGTATGTGACCCCTTCTCCCTCCCTTTTGTCGAAAACCTTGAGGTATAGCCGCGGTGCGACAAAAGAAGAAGGAAGAGGGTTTGGACAGCCGAGGAGAAAAGAAGAAAACGACGACGATGGAGCAAGAGAGAGAAAGAAAGAGAGGGGAGGTCACAACCCGACATCTCTGCACCGATGAAGGAACCGGCTTAAGTCTCGCAAGATGGACAAACTCAAGAAACCGTTCCAAGTTCAACAATGAAAAGGAGCTACCATAATCCAAAACGGCACAAATGGGTTCACCACCTACTCGAGAATAAATATAAGGCGGTGAGGGTGATGATGGAGCAGCGACACGGGCACACCAGTGTTTAAAGCCTCGACCCCAGGGTCTCTGCCCAGCCGGGCGTCATTTATTGATTCTGAGTGTCCGCGGCTGAGCACAAGTAGGAACTAAATGGCCTGTTCGACCGCACCTAAATCAACGCGGGGATTCCCCTGTAGCAGACTCAGCTGAAGCTGGTAATCCGGAGTTGCCCTCGGTGACGCCCGTGGGCTGAGCCTCAACCTCAGGGTGTCCGTCGTCCGCGAACGGCAACCCGGATATCGCTACAACGGCGGCACGAAGCTCTTCCAAAGTAGAGCGACGACCACGAAAAGCAAAGTGTGACTTATCCGCCGCTCGCATTCCCCTCAGGACAACTGAAACAAACTGCCGCTCTGGAAAATCAACTAACAAGGCCAAGCAGGCCGTCTTAACCCTTTCCACGTACTGATGTAACTCCTCTTTATCTTGCTGCATCTGTCAAATATAGCGACATTCGAATTGTTTGCGAACTCCCGTGGTCAATCTTTCGCTAATCACAGGTTCCCTCTGTTGTGACTTGGCAAGACAGCCAAGCCACTCGGAGGTAGCCGAAAGGCACGCGTTAAGCTCACGCAGGCTGGCGTGAGGTCTGGAACAGGACAATGTCTTGAGAATTGCAAATAAAGTACGAAGATCTTGGAATACTTAACTCTAATCCATAATTGGTGTACATCGCTCTTGACGGTACATTAATAACAATCTCAATATAAACTGGTAATGGCGCCTTGCTAGGTCGTAGCAAATGACGTAGCTGAAGCTATGCTATCGTCTCGGCAAATGAGAGCGTATTTGTCAGTGAACCTTTCCTAGCAAAGTCGGCTGTACAACTGGGGCGAGTGCTAGGACGTCTCTCTAGACCTGCCGTGTGGTGGCGCTCGGTCTGCAATCACTGACAGTGGCGACACGCGGGTCCGGCGTATACTAATGGACCGCGGCCGATTTAAAGGCTACCACCTAGCAAGTGTGGCCCTCAACTGCTGCAAGGACAGCCCTTCTGCCATTGCCCTGGATACCAGGATCCTCAATTCGCCTCTAGTTAAATGATACAATAGAGACAAAACTACTTGATGGGAAACACCAAACGCATCAGCGTGTTGCTCAAAGCGAACCAGCAACCATAACAACCTTTCAATTTGCTCGAGTCGGTCTATAACTAATTCTGTGATGTCTCGAAACAGGTGCAACAGGGGATTAGGTAGCTTAGCAAACGCCTGGTCTAACCCCTCGGACGACATTAGGGCATTATTCCCGGGCTCGCTAACGCACCGCCCGGAAGGCAACAAATACTGCTCCCCGGTTCTCTTCTCATCAAGCTCTAAACATGTGACCCGAAACTGCAGTTCGTTAACCAAGGACCCGAATTCGGCGGTCCATTCCTTATCACGATCCTCTAATTTTAATGCCCCTAAGTCAGATATCCGGTTGGCTAAATGTACCGGCTGCGCCCGCACCCTGTCTAACTGACAGTCACTAGGTTGAGTGCCTTCTAAAAAGCCAATATTGTCCTCGGGACTCCTAACAGCTTCAAACAAAAACTCAATGGCTGCCTTTGTCTCACCCACAACATCGGGCGCGACGTCAACCGGCTGAAGAACGGTAGCACGCAAACGGGCTGCTAAGTCCGGAACACTGCCCTCATTAGGTTAGCGTCTTATCGCCAGCTCATACATGAGGTGGCCCTTCCTCAATAGGCCGATCCTGGGGCACTGCCTGACCGCCATTACAGAGTTGATCCCCTAAAACAGAACCAAACAACAAAGACAGAACCGTACAACACTAACAATTCTTAACCAATCAAACCAACAGTAACTGAAATGGCGATATTACAATCGTAACCACGCTCTGCTACCAGTGAAACCTGGTAATTAAGTTAGGCAGGATGGGGTTACGATTGTGGACGGGGCACGAATCAATTACTATTGCAATTTCACTCATTTATTTTAGTAAATAATTTTTGAAAACAAGCCCATGAGGTCAAATCTGACCTTTAAGACACGTAACCACAATCACGGCTTAAGGACTTTAACGCCAAAAATGGCAATTATAAAAAAAATTTAACAAATATAATGTCAAACGCCGAATGGCATAGCAAAAGTTAAGTTAATAAAACAAACATCAGATAACCAAACAGGCGAGACAAGTTATGGTAATTTAATAATACAGTAATAAAATAAAACGCAAGGGCCAGTGACAGACGGTGCTCCAGGAATCGGCCTCTGAGTAGGTCACACCAAAAACCCTTTCGCGAGCGAAGAGAAAGGCAGCCAAGGATTGCATTCGGATCACAAGATGGTAACTCGGACTAGTGGCAGTCTAGCGAGCGACTAACGATAATCTTAGTGAGGCTACTTGGCATCCCACAAAACAAACGCAAGATGTAAAATTACGCCATAGCCGGAACCGGCGGTCTGGGCTCTGCCCGCAGAATACTGTGCCTAGAGCACCTGGAACATGAAGGAATGACTACCACTAAGGTAGAAGAACGACACCCAACCTACAATCAAGAAGCTGTCAAACTTACACTCCTCACCGGACAGCGGCGGCAAGGCGAGAAAACGTACGCTGCCGTTACATACGCTAACCCCCTGGGCAGGTAACTGGGGCGTTGGCGGCCACCAAGCAGGAAAATACCGCTGGTTGAACTTAACAGTATAAGAAGCTGAAAATAGTAAACAGTATAATTAGAAGCTCAGGAAGGCTAATCAGATCCGCGCTCCCCAGGCCCTCCACTCGCTGCCTTTCGCCTCGGCGACACTACGAGCAGCAACACGAACCCGAGCCACTGGAGAATCGCGGGACTTCACAATGGTGGAGGTTTCTCTACACGAATTGGAATGCACTCAGCTTCAACATGCATGTTCGGGCTTCGAGGAGGTGGTGCACCCTCGTGACCACTGCCCTTAGATCCGGCAGTCCACGGAAGCCGCCAGCGGTCCCGGCGTGTCGTCGCTCTGCGTGGACCTCGCTGCTCCTCCGTCCCTAACCGAACTCCACACTCACACCACACGGAAGAGGAACGAGATCGCCCCAAAGATAGGGCAGCAGAACTACATATCGATAGGCGCCGCTGCTGCCACTAGCGGACAGGCAATGCTTATGTAACCGAGTGGCGCCAGTGAACACTCCAAGAAGACAAACAATGCAACCGTGCCAACTAATCGATACGGTCTGGCAGAAACCTACACACGGCACCAACGTGAGCCGCAACACGGCTCATGTCTGAACTGCTTATTCTCTATATTTCGTTCTGTACAAGGCAACATTGTTCACAAACATGTTCAGAAAATACTTGGGTTTGCACTGGTGGCCAATAGTTTATCTTATTCAAAAATTATATTCTTGTTGTTCCCACTCTACATTACATAAGCTTTCTGCTTCAGTCATCGGTTAGTTGCCTTTTTTTTGCCCAAATGGCAGAACTGATCAACTACTTTTAGTGCCTCATTTCCTTATCTAATTCCCTCAGCATCGCCTGCCTTAATCTGACTAGATTCCGCTGACCTTGTTTTACTTTTGTTGATACTCATAATCACACTATCCATTCTGTTCCGCTCTTCTTCAAAGTCTTTTGCCGTCTCTGGCATAATTATAGTGTCACCCACTAACAGCACAGTTCTAATTTCTTCTTCTTAAACTTCACTTCTTTTTCAAGTTTCCCCTCGATTTCCTTTACCGATTTCTCAATTTACAGATTAAATAACATTGGATAGAGACTACAGCCCTGTCACACGTCTTTCCTTTCACACCCTTCGAATCTTATATCGGTAGTCCGGTTTCCGCACCAGTCGCAGATAACTTTTCGCTGCCGGTATATTACTGCTGATACCTACAGAATTTACGGAAGTATTTTCCAGTGAACATTGTCAAAATCTTTCTCCGAATGTACAAATGATATTAACGTACGTTTCCCTTTCTTCAGTCTGCCTTGTAAGATAAGCTGTAAGGTCAGCACAGTTTCACGTAATACTATGTTTCTCCGCAACTGAAACTGCTCTTCCATGCTGTTAGCTTCTACCAGTTTTTCCAGTTCTCTGTAATTCATTCGTCTCAGTATTTTTGGCATCCATAACATGTTAAACTGATGGACCAGTAATATTGACACCTTTTTCAGTCTCTCAAAAAAAAAAAAAAAAAAAAAAACCACATGTGCACGTGCAGAAATTCTTCTACAGAGTAGAAGTTGTGAAGCACGTATAATTTCAGTTTGTGTTTGAAGTTAACTTCATTGGCTATTAAATGCTTTACGTAACTTGGTACGTGGTGAGATTTTTGTGGGTGGATACCTCATCTTTTCCGTGCCACACTAAAGATGTCCTCCCACGGGAATGTGCAAACTCACGGGGACGAGGCGCGGGGCCAACGAGAGGTACGGGCCCTGCAACGACTTTGTGACGTCACACTAGTCGGCTTGTCCGCCACACTTCACGAAGGCTCAGCTCCGTGCGAGGCCCACGGAAAGTCAATATGTTATTGAACGGGTACCCACTTGTTTTGTCGTGTGATGTCGAGAACTTGCATGCGTTTAAACATGCAGTAAAGAACTATTAAGCTAGCCTGAGACAGTTACCCGCTCCCCGCCGGTGGCGGCTGCTGGCCCTCGTGAGACCTGCAGTGTCACGTGCTGTGACGTCAGCGCTACGGCCTGTGTCTCTCGTGGGCCTCGACGAGGCGCTGCTGACGTCACACCGTGGAACCGCCCGCTCCGCTACGGTGCGGAGCGTGGAATAAAGAAGCTGCCTAGTGCAGAGGAACTTGGCCAGCAGGGTGCGACAACTAGAACACAGGAACCACCGTATCGTATAGTGTGGAACATTGTATTTGGTGGGTTTTCTTTCTCGGTGGAGTACGGGGTACGAAAAGGATCTTTCGAAACCGAATCGCTTCAGCTACGATCTGTCATAAAAAAAATTACAGGAAACTAAGTATGACTAGGTAACAGCTTCCTTTAGTTGATGTTTTTACTGTTATAACTTGTTTTTTTACGAAAATGTACCTCTTCAGAGATACAGTACAACGACGATATATTAAAAACGCGCCTTTTTGGTGCAATCTGCATATTAAATATCAGTAGCAGTACATGATTTATAAGTAGATCGTCCATGTCGGTTTGACCCGATCACAACGGCCAGATACTAGAATTTTTGTTCTATTTAAATGTGCGGGGTAACATCCGAGATCCAGCCTCATGCCAGTGATGGATGTCCCATGACGTTAACTTAGCTCCACATAGTGAAGCACAGTCGAGGAAAGATGTCCACATTATTTGGGCGCTAGGCGTCTGCCTTATGTAGTGATACGTACTATTTACGGTTGCAGTCATGGTGACCAGCTTTCGTGATCGTAGTTTTGATACTGCTGGTGTTAGAGGCAAACGCCCTTCGGTACTGCTGCTCTTTGATGGGTGGTCGTCTATTTTGTTGTATAAAATTCCGAGATGTCCTTTTATTTACAGGAAGTGGATGTTTGTGTCATTTTTTCCCGATTCTGTGATGGTCTCCAGTATCTCCAAAATCAATCTGTTAGCATGTTTGTCGAATTTTCGGTTCCGTAATCTCTCCATAAAGCTTTGGGAGTCAGTGAGTATTAATAGTAGTGGTGGGCAGGAAATCGCGTATCTGTTAGAAATCACAGTGACTGAGAAGTCACAGATATCACAGTAGCAACTTTACAGAATCTAACTGCGATTTCAGTCACAGTTAGCAGTCGCAAGTAATATTTCACATTGACAGACGTGAGCCATCTATTGGTCGAATTTAGCACTGCTTTCTGCGATTTCAGTGACAAGTCGCAACTAAGAGTCGCAAGTAGCAACTAAAAAGCGCGGTTAACAGTGGCATCTGTTGGCCGAAGTTCGTACTACGTCCATCTCTTCGGTACGCTATGGAGTCTAACTGCGATTTCCGTGACAAGTCGCAACTAAGAGTCGCAAGTAGCAACTAAAAAGCGCGGTTAACAGTGCCATCTGTTGGCCAAAATTCGTACTACGTCCATCTCTGTGGTACGCTATGGAGTCTAACTGCGATTTCCGTGACAAGTCGCAACTAAGAGTCGCAAGTAGCAACTAGAAAGCGCGGTTAACAGTGCCATCTGTGGGTCATAGTTCGTACTACGTCCATCTCTGCGGTACGCTATGGAGTCTAACTGCGATTTCCGTGACAAGTCGCAACTAAGAGTCGCAAGTAGCAACTAAAAAGCGCAGTTAGCACTGCCATCTGTTGAGCAAAGTTCATACTACGCTATTCGCTACCGAGTCAAACTGCGATTTCTGTGACAAATCGCAACTAAGAGTCGCAAGTAGCAACTAAAAAGCGCAGTTAACATACTTTTCCTAGTGTCATCTGTTGACCGACGGATGTACTTCGTTATGAGAGCCTTGTACCTCACGAGATCGATGTGCTGTGTGTGCATATGAAGGGCTTATTTCAATGGTGGTACAAGTCCATTTTTGTTAATTTTGAGATATAGAGTCGTAAAGTTAAATGAGTGCTGAAAAATCTGCAGTTGAGATACCAGAAATATTCAAGCACATAGCTTCTTGCTAGAGATGAACCTTTATTTATGTTTGTTTGGATCACTTATTTCAGAAGCATTATAGACAGAAAAGTGTAGGTAATGGACTTGTACCACTATTGAAATAAGCCCTTCATATTATATGACGACATGCACATTCAGCATCAGTTATGGTTGGTCAAATACTGCTGTGACTCTGAATGTATTATATTAATAAGAAGCAACATTGCCTTTTTCTCCTGAAAATATCAAGTAACGTAACAAATGTGTTTGATTCTGCTTCCAAGATGACAGTTTTGGTTAATACTCCACATGCCTACAGGACTTTGCAATGTTAACACAGCAGAACTCAGACATCTGTATAAGTGTAGAGAAATGAAAACAGTCATATGAATGCCTCACTTTTGTTCCGACACAGTTCAAGACTCGGGAGAAAAGTTTTACACCTGGTGTTCTACATGGCAACTTCACACACAAGAACTTTTTGCCGACACTACTACCACCTACACAAGTAAGCTTTTCCTGTGTCACTTTCAAGTAATGCACTTAAGCTATTCCTGATTTAACTGGAAGATCTGTACTTCCCACTTTCATATCAACAGCCTCAAAATGCATATTGTAGACTTCGGGATATGTTACAGGTCAGTATCACACCAAGATTGTGGAGAAGGGGGGGGGGGCGGCGGCATGTCACTCTCCAAGTGTTTACTAATAAATAAGTGGCGGAAACTTACGGGTATAGGACGGCTTAACATGTGGAAAATGAGATTTTTATTATTCACTCAATGTATTTAACATTTATTATTTCTTTAAAATCGCACAACAACTTCAATAAAACACTTTAATCAGTCACACACTTATTTCATAATTATTTCACTTTTAAACTGCAAATCCTCTAAGAGCTGTCTTGAATCTTCACGAGTCTCTCTCAACAGCCTTGATGTGGATAGATATGTACAGCAACCAGTAATCAGTCAGAACTGCGTCTGCAAAAACACAAGGATTATTAAACAATTTTTGCTGTCACTAATTACTAGCAATATAATTGACAGAGTAGATTGCTAATATTTGCTATACCACATTTGCTAATATTTGCTATATCACATTCGCAAGAACGATCTCACTGAAGTAATTAAGTCCATCAAAACGCTTAGAAACTAACCTGTCGTCTGACGAAAACGGTCTAAAGACTGGCAATTTCTTCAGATCTGTTGACAATGATATTTTGAATTATCACTTTACTGAGTGACTGAAATGTAGTTCAGGTACCTATGAACATTACAATATGTTAGAATTCATTTTCTAAACACGAACTATTACGGTACTGTGCGGCTACTTACATATTAATTACACTATTAATATTTTCACAGTTGTTTCTTTAATACAAAATTAAAGCCAACGGAAGAATAAACGTAAAACATACTTACTAATGACAGGTTTGTTGAGATGCAATTTTCTGTGTGGACAGATGTAACTTTTTCATACGGTGGTACGTCGCAGAAATCGCAGGAGTCACAGAAATCGCAGAAGTAGCAGAAGTCACAGAAATCGCAGAAGTAGCAGAAGTCACAGAAATCGCAGAAGTCGCAGAAGTAGCAAAAGTCGCAGAAATCGCGGAAGTAGCAGAAGTAGCAGTGGCGGAGGGATACGCGACTTAGGTTCCTTAACTGCGACTCTTAACTGCGACAAATCACAGTTAAGAATAACAGATACTGGAAAGTAGCATTCACAGAAATCACTGATATCGGAAAATCGCAGTTTAGCCCATCACTAATTAATAAGATCTTAAATGTCTGCATTAGATAATAATGGCTTCTCGTATGGCCAGTAGCTCCGCTGTGTAGATGGAGGTTTTAAGAGGAAGTGTACTAATTTGATAGGTGCCGTTAGAGGGGTTGTAGAAAGCGTATCACATTCTCTCGCATGTTTTGGAGCCATCTATGTACAGTGTCCAACGTCGTTCAGTAAAATGCTACATTTCATTACTTACGTGTTTTGTAATGGGACGCGAAATTAAAGCGTCACTCATCCACAACGATCAGCTCAGTTTGCAGGTAAATATAAGTTCAATTTAGTGTTTTGTTTATGTATTTGTAATATTTTGTTATGTTTGAAAAATATTTAAAGTTTTGTATTTTTGTTTTGTATGTTTCATGTTTGGAGAGAGCACCACAACTCGCGGAAACAGCATCATCATCTTCACTGCCGGAACCAGAAAGAAAATTGCTGGCGACTAGACGTCGCGGGTCAACGGCCAAAGAGCAGCAGATCCTGTGTCCGGGCTGTTGTGTCGAGCCTCCAACAGTCAAATAAATAAAAAATTGTAATTTTCCACTGTAATGACGTCACAGAAAGTTTAGTTCATGTTGTATTTCGTTCAGTTCTGTTTTGGTTGAAATGGCTCTGAGCACTATGGGACTTAACTTCTGAGGTCATCAGTCCCCTAGAACTTAGAACTACTTAAACCTAACTAACCTAAGGACATCACACACATCCATGCCCGAGGCATGGTCGCGTGGTTCCAGACTGAAGCGCCACTCCGGCCGGCTCAGTTCTGTTTTGTCGAGTCTGATGCTTACATCTGTATGGAGCGTATACGAAGACAATAAAACAGTGTATGCTCTAAAGCTTAAATACGTGTTCGAGCATTATCTACACTCCTGGAAATTGAAATAAGAACACCGTGAATTCATTGTCCCAGGAAGGGGAAACTTTATTGACACATTCCTGGGGTCAGATACATCACATGATCACACTGACGGAACCACAGGCACATAGACACAGGCAACAGAGCATGCACAATATCGGCACTAGTACAGTGTATATCCACCTTTCGCAGCAATGCAGGCTGCTATTCTCCCATGGAGACGATCGTAGAGATGCTGGATGTAGTCCTGTGGAACGGCTTGCCATGCCATTTCCACCTGGCGCCTCAGTTGGACCAGCGTTCGTGCTGGACGTGCAGACCGCGTGAGACGACGCTTCATCCAGTCCCAAACATGCTCAATGGGGGACAGATCCGGAGATCTTGCTGGCCAGGGTAGTTGACTTACACCTTCTAGAGCACGTTGGGTGGCACGGGATACATGCGGACGTGCATTGTCCTGTTGGAACAGCAAGTTCCCTTGCCGGTCTAGGAATGGTAGAACGATGGGTTCGATGACGGTTTGGATGTACCGTGCACTATTCAGTGTCCCCTCGACGATCACCAGTGGTGTACGGCCAGTGTAGGAGATCGCTCCCCACACCATGATGCCGGGTTTTGGCCATGTGTGCCTCGGTCGTATGCAGTCCTGATTGTGGCGCTCACCTGCACGGCGCCAAACACGCATACGACCATCATTGGCACCAAGGCAGAATCGACTCTCATCGCTGAAGACGACACGTCTCCATTCGCCCCTCCATTCACGCCTGTCGCGACACCACTGGAGGCGGGCTGCACGATGTTGGGGCGTGAGCGGAAGACGGCCTAACGGTGTGCGGGACCGTAGCCCAGCTTCATGGAGACGGTTGCGAATGGTCCTCGCCGATACCCCGGGAGCAACAGTGTCCCTAATTTGCTGGGAAGTGGCGGTGCGGTTCCCTACGGCACTGCATAGGATCCTACGGTCTTGGCGTGCATCCGTGCGTCGCTGCGGTCCGGTCCCAGGTCGACGGGCACGTGCACCTTCCGCCGACCACTGGCGACAACATCGATGTACTGTGGAGACCTCACGCCCCACGTGTTGAGCAATTCGGCGGTACGTCCACCCGGCCTCCCGCATGCCCACTATACGCCCTCGCTCAAAGTCCGTCAACTGCACATACGGTTCACGTCCACGCTGTCGCGGCATGCTACCAGTGTTAAAGACTGCGATGGAGCTCCGTATGCCACGGCAAACTGGCTGACACTGACGGCGGCGGTGCACAAATGCTGCGCAGCTAGCGCCATTCGACGGCCAACACCGCGGTTCCTGGTGTGTCCGCTGTGCCGTGCGTGTGATCATTGCTTGTACAGCCCTCTCGCAGTGTCCGGAGCAAGTATGGTGGGTCTGACACACCGGTGTCAATGTGTTCTTTTTTCCATTTCCAGGAGTGTATTATATTGAGGAAGAATTATTACTGAATTTTTCTGAGATATTAATTTTCAGAATAGTTTGATTTCGATTTTTGAATCTTAAAGGTTTTACAGTCTGATTTTAATATGGGAAAAATAAGATAACTTGCAAGAATATAACTTCCAAGAAGAAACAAACGACATCTAAATTTCAAAAGTTTGCGCAAACCAGTTGGGCTGAGTGACGTAATTTTGCACAAACGATTCAACTGAAGGTGTTTTAATTACAGTTTCGTTCAAGAATATTTTATAGAGAACTTCAAAAGAATTTAAATAATTTTTGAAGTGTTTTGTAAACGACGTAGGTGACGTAGTCTGCACATGGTCATGTTTCAAACAAAATCATTGAGTTATACGCTTCGTAACACTACACCGTGGTGTTTTAATTACAGTTTCGTTCAAGAACCTTTTATAGACAACTTTAAAATAATTTGAATAACTTTTTTGAAGTGTTTTGTAAACGACGTAGGTGACGAAGTCTGCTCATGGTTATATTTCAAACAAAAATCATTGAGCCATATGCGTCATTACATTACAGTTTCCCGTTACTTAAATAGTGTGGAAAATACGAGAGTGGGGTTGTATCAAAAAAGATATCAAACTGACACTGAAAGCAAGGTAATTTCATGCCCTGTGAGATGATAGGTAAGAGATGTTGCCCTTTCTCGTAGCCTCTTAATCTCTAATCACAGAGCCCATTAATCTCTGCTTACCAAATAATTAACTGAAGAATAAAGTAAGATACGTGTGGTTAGCTAATCACTGACGAAATAAAGAAACGAACCATTTACACTAATGCATACTGCGGTGATTAATTTGCAACTGCAGGGACGAAATGAAGGGGAAAGGGTCCTCTGAACATGCCTACGGAAACGCTCCGTTGCCACAGTGATGGCGCTGACAAGCGACGTGCTGTGTGCTCCTCGTGCGTTGCAGGCTGTGTGGTCGACGCGGCGTACTGTAGGTAGCAGAATGGCCCGGTGTTCGTGTCAGGAACAAGCCGACACGGTGTTTGTGTAACGGCCGAGAGGCAGCACGGCTGTACCAAAACAAGTAGCCTCACACACACCAACACATTACACAACACTTCGAGCCCTCTTTGGCGTTTGTGTGATCGTGAGCCCTGTCAGACAGGCGAACGTGCAGGTAGGCGGCGGACACCAGATTTGGAGGACCGGGTTCTACAGGATACTGAGAGGAACCCCAGTACGAGCTCCAGCCGCCGACACGGTGTAAGCCAAAGGACGATCACGTGTGCCCTGCACGACAGCCGCTGCCGCCCCTCTCACCCGCAGTTCCACGCAGTAGTGATGGGGAGCTCGTGAATGGGTCGTTCAAATGAACGCTTCACTCCAGTGAAGTCTGAACTAACCACTCAATTTCAATGAACTGGTACTTCAAACTCTTCACAGATAGCACACTCCACACATTTTTCTAGTTCACTCACTCTCTTCTCCTCTCCCACTACATCGGCGATACGTCACTCGTTCTCCCTTCACTTCAGTCCTCCCTCTACTGCCAGTCGATGAATCGCGCGGTGTTTGTGGGTAAAGTTAGGTTTAGGAGGGGTTGGGGGGTGAGGGGCGAGGGGAAAGCAGCGTCAACTGCTTCCTGCAGTGCTGACATCATTGTTGTTGTTGTTGTGGTCTTCAGTCCAGAGACTGGTTTGATGCAGCTCTCCATGCTACCCTATCCCTGCAAGCTTCTTCATCTCCCAGTACCTACTGCGACCTACATACTTCTGAATCTGCTTAGTAGTATTCATCTCTTGGTCTCCCCCTACGATTTTTACCCTCCACGCTGCGCTCCAATACTAAATTGGCGATCCCTTGATGCCTCAGAACACGTCCTACCAACCGATCCCTTCTTCTAGTCAAGTTGTGCCACAAACTTCTCTTCTCCCCAATCCTATTCAATACTTCCTCATTAGTTATGTGATCTACCCATCTAATCTTCAGCATTCTTCTGTAGCACCACATTTCGAAAGCTTCTATTATCTTCTTGTCCAAACTATTTATCGTCCATGTTTCACTTCCATACATGGCTACACTCCATACAAATACTTTCAGAAATGACTGCCTGACACTTAAATCTATACTCGATGTTAACAAATTTCTCTTCTTCAGAAACGCTTTCCTTGCCATTGCCAGTCTACATTTTATATCCTCTCTACTTCGACCATCATCAGTTATTTTGCTCCCCAAATAGCAAAACTCCTTTACTACTTTAACTGTCTCATTTCCTAATCTAATTCCCTCAGCATCCCTGACATCATTACCCGTGACTATTTGTGCAGTTATACTTCGCGTCTACGGTTTCTACCGTTGACAGCGCTTGCAGACAAATCAATATTAAAGAGACAAACGAAGAAGCTGGCTGTGTGAGCACGCACAGCCAACATGAAAATAAAACGTTTGTTAATAACACTCAAAGAGGGATTTTACCTGAAATCGTACCAATGACTACAGGTGACAGTTTACGTTTTGAATGTGGAGGTTTATTATTCTCAACAAAAATAAAATCTACAGGAAAACGTCTGAATAATTACTCAACGTAGGTATATAGACTTTGTGACAGCGGTAAACATACTCATTCTATTTTTGATTAAATTTTAAAAGGAACATAAAATTGGACTGCATTTCGTTAGTGGCCCTGGTTTTCAGTCCATGAATACAACAAATAACGTTTCATTTGGCAGACAAAGACTTTTTTGGGCGCTTCATGAGAAAATGTCAAGCAAGATTAAATGTAAAACCTTCTTTTATGTGTTTAACTTTTCTTTGTCCCTTTCGACCGTACTCTATTTAACCCTGACGCTGTAAGAGCGTAAAACGTTGCGTGCACGTTACTGCACAGTTCGGCCATCGTTGGTAAAATTATGAAGTATTACGAAGCTTTATTGTACGAACGAGGCGAAGCGAGCGTAGCCGCGGCTGAGCGGCGAACTGGGCAACTTCGCCAGGCTTCCGTACTTCATGAATGAACTACTTCATCTGAACGCTTCACCGCAAAGAATGAAATGAATGAAGTAGTTCACGGGAATGAACGAGTTCGACCAATCTCTACCACGGAGGCCACTTTGAACATCTGTTGTGTCGTGGATGCGATGTGGAGCTGTACTGTGTTCCGGGACGATTTGATGTCGTCGTACGCACCCCGTCCATTTCCGGACACATGTTCGTAGGACCCTTATTTCCCCATTTCCAGTCGAGAATCCGTCCCTGCAGTTTGTCAGTTTTTTTAATGTTCACCCTTTATACAGGGTGGTTGTAATTTGAACTATCTCTACTTGAGAGGGCCCCCTTGACAAACGAGTCATCGTGGGGCAATGAAACTTTCGCTCTACTGCTGCACCGTGGAATGTTCAGCAGTCGTCACATGTCCATCATTCTCAGTGAGGCAACAGTAGTAACTTCCTGAAGAATTTGTAGCGCAACTAGTCGTCAGCCTATCCCAAGAGCAATTCCAAAATCGCCAGTCAATTAGAGCTTCCGAATAATATTCGTCAACCCCGATGAGGAAAGAGGATTTGTCTGTATTTCTTTAGTGCGTCCATAATCGCGAAGAACAGCAGCTCTGTTACAGTTGTCCTGATGAAACAGCTTTACGGGTGAGGCCCTGCTCGCCTGGTCCAGAACCGAGCTGCCTGTCCGCAGCTGTAATGCCGGCGAGCCGAGCCACTAACATTGCTAACATCGCAAATCCTGTAGCGCACGGTTTGAACATCATTCCTATGAAGTTGGCTACCCGTATGGTAAATACCCTACTGGCCATTAAAAATGCTACACCACGAAGATGACGTGCTACAGACGCGAAATTTAACCGACAGGAATGATATGTCTGCGTAAGCAGAAGAAACTAATGATCAAAGTCCGAAAACAATTTATTGGACAGTTCAATTAACCAAAACAAATTCTCCATGTATAACACCAACACAAAACAGTGATCCGTCCTCGAATCACAACTACATACAAGAATAATATAGAAAACAACAGAAATAATTTCCTACTAGTCTCCACCAGGGACTTCTCCGATATACCGAGCCTAACCCAGAGATCAGCGAGAAGATCAAAGCCGGGCTGCCGGGGTAGCAGCTATCCACGTCTGCTGGCGGTCGATGAACTACCGATGAGCGGCCGAGCGCCGGCCTTCATAGCGCTTCGGCGGATGAGTACCTCGGAACTATTTTCCATCACGTGGTTTGACGTGTGAAAATAGTTTTGGGATCTGCAGCGACCTCTTCCTTATGTTTATGTGGGCCGGTAGTGGCCCGTGGTGGCCGCTGGTGTCTTTGCTCTGGTGGTGTTATGGCCGTTCATCAATATTGCCTGTCGGTTGTGTAGTGCTTCGGTGTGCCTGTGAAGCGGGCAACCCGCGGCTGCAAGCTGTCAGTTTGGTTGCTGATACTCTAGGCGCCGTGATGTCTGGTGGAGAAGGCCACAGCATGAAAGAAAATGCTGTGATATGCAAATGATTTGCTTTTCAGAGCATTCACACAAGGTTGACGCCGTTGGCGACACCTACAACGTACTGACATGAGGAAAGTTTCCAACCGATTTCTCATACGCAAACAGCAGTTGACCGTCGTTGCCTGGTGAAACGTTGTTGTGATGCCTCGTGTAGGCTAAGGAGGAGAAATGCGTACCATCACGTTTCCGACTTTGATAAAGGTCACATTGTAGCCTATCGTGATTGTGGTTTATCGTATCGCGACATTGCTGCTCGCGTTGGTGGAGATCCAATGACTGTTAGCAGAATATGGAATCGATGGGTTCAGGAGGGTAATATGGAACGCCGCGCTGGATCCCAACGGCCTCGTATCACTAGGAGTCTAGATCACAGGCGTCTTATCCGCATGGCTGTAACGGATCGTGCAGCCACGTCTCGATCCCTGAGTCAACAGATGGGGACGTTTGCAAGACAACAACCATCTGCACGAACAGTTCGACGACGTTTGCAGCAGCATGGTCTATCAGCTCTGAGACCATGGCTGTGGTTAACCTTGACGCTGCATCACAGACAGGAACGCCTGCGATGGTGTACTCAACGACGAACCTGGGTGCACGAATGGCAAAACGTCAAATGATTCAAATGGCTATAAGCACTATGGGACTTAACATCTGAGGTCATCAGTCCCCTAGACTTAGAACTACGTAAACCTAACTAACCTAAGGACAACACACAGATCCATGCCTGAGGCAGGATTCTAACCTGCGACCGTAGCAGCAGCGCGGTTCCGGACTGAAGCGCTTAGAACCGCTCGGCTACAGTGGCCGGCTTCCCGCAAATCGTCATGTTTTCGTATGAATCCAGGTTCTGTTTACAGCAACATGATGGTCGCATCCGTGTTTGGCGACATCGCGGTGAATGAACATTGGAAGTGTGTATTCGTCATCGCCATACTGGCGTATCACCCGGCGTGACGGTATGGGGGTGCCATTGGTTACACGTCCCGGTCACCTCTTGTTCGCATTGACGGCACTCTCAACAGTGGACGTAACATTTCAGACGTGTTGCGACCCGTGGCTCTACCCTTCATTCGATCCCTGCTAAACTCTACATTTCAGCAGGATAATGCACGACCGCATGTTGCAGGTCCTGTACGGGCCTTTCTGGATACAGAAAATGTTCGACTGCTCCGCTGGCCAGCACACTCTCCAGATCTCTCACCAATTGAAAACGTCCGGTCAATGGTGGCCGAGCAACTGGCTCGTCACAATACGCCAGTCACTGCTCTTGATGAACTGTGGTATCGCGTTGAAGCTGCATGAGCAGCTGTACCTGTACACGCCATCCAAGCTCTGTTTGACTCAATGCCCAGGAGTATCAAGGCCGTTATTACGGCCAGAGGTGGTTGTTCTGGGTACTGATTTTTCAGGATCTATGCACCGAAATTGCGTGAAAATGTAATCACATGTGAGTTCTAGTATAATATATTTGTCCAATGAATACCCGTTTATCATCTGCATTTCTTCTTGGTGTAGCAATTTTAATGGCCGGTAGTGTAGTTTTCTGTGTACACTGGCTCGAGTAGCGAAGGTCTCGTTACGCTGCTTGACATCTGCTAAGGAACAGTGATGTTAAACTCCCTGGCAGATTAAAACTGTGTGCCCGACCGAGACTCGAACTCGGGACCTTTGCCTTTCGCGGGCAAGTGCTCTACCAACTGCCCGCGAAAGGCAAAGGTCCCGAGTTGGAGTCTCGGTCGGGCACACAGTTTTAATCTGCCAGGGAGTTTCATATCAGCGCACACTCCGCTGCAGAGTGAAAATCTCATTCTGGAAACAGTGATGTTGGTGGACAGGAATAATGACAGGTAATGAAACACAGTAGACACGTAACAGAGATGGTGTGTTTATAACGCAAGACAGTACAGGTTTCAGCACGTGGGAAAGCAAGATAAAAGACATAAATAACGTTCATGTTTGAGACTGGCCAGACTCCCAACATAAAGGTCGATATCGGACTCTCAGTAGGGAACACGCCCTCCTCAGGCAATAACGCACATTTGACACCTGTAATGGACATTGGCTATCAAACTGTTGGGAGTCCTCGGGTGATATTTGCCCACCCCTCTCTCAACCCGTTTTTCAGTTCTTGCACGGTTGGGGGAGGGGGGTCTACGTTGAGAAACAGTTCTTTCGAGAGCATCGCGAGGATGTTCTGTAGCGTTTAAGTTCGGTGAGTGCACAGGCCATTCCATACGGTGAGTATCTTTAGTTTCCAACGTGTGCGACACTTCAGCGTTCTGTGTGGGCTGCCATTGCCATCCATAAACAGAAAGTCGGGACGTAGGGCACGCCTAGGTGGACAAGATCCAGAATAATTTCCCTCCAATACAGCTGTGCTGTGACGGTACGCAGCGGTGTTCTGTCACTGCGCACGGTGCCTGCCCGCGTCACAACGCCGACGTCACACCGATGACGTTCACCAGCAGCCTGCGGTGTGTAACGTTTTCCCTTCTGTGTCAACACTAACTGGGGGTCAGGATCACTTGCCACAGTGAAGCGGGATCCGTCGGAGAACATCACTCCGTACTACTATTGCTGGTGCCAACGAACGAGCTGCCTACACCAACGAACTGTTTCTTGACGATGGGTAGTTGATATGGGATACACTTAACAGGCTTCCGTGCATAGAAAACAGTTTGATTTATTCACCACGAATTGGTTCTGGGCAGAGACACGTGTACAGGTAGCGGTTTCAAGGGCTGCTGCGATCTGTCTGGGAAAGACACGAGTGTTCCCTTTCGCGACTAAAAGCATTCCGAAGTACAACGGCCTTTTTTAGTGGCACTTGGACTGTGCTTCGAGCCGTCCAACCGGTCGTCCACGGTCGTGAGCACTCAAACCGTGTCTCGCAGACGTGCCGCACCACGCGGAATGTCGCACTAATCGGTGCCTTCGGTGACAACCTTCGTCAAACACGGCACTGCGTGGACGTGGACTGTCGAGCGCGTACAGAGCGTTCGGGCACAGACTCCGCTGCAGTTAACACGCCCCGCCCCGCCCTCTGTATCTCATTTTGCTATCATTTGTCGCGTCTTCCGTAGCAGTGCTCGCCGTTTCGTAGCAACTGACAGAATTTGTTCCTTAGCAACTTTCAGCTGTTCCTTGACAATTGTCAGGCAGTGTGAAATCACCCTGTAAACGGCTTCCGCGATTTTCCTGACCCCGGTCGCTTCGAGGCACACGATAGAATGGCTCCCCAATCCAGGCCGGGCCGCCGTCCAGTCACCACCTCGTCGTTGCTGAGTCGGTCGTTTGTGCTCGGCGACCTCGCTGCCTACGAATCGTTACGTCGACCCCCCCCCCCCCAAAAAAAAAAGAAGACGCAAAAGAAATAATAAATGAGTACCATGCAAGTTCTGTGTTCAGATAAGATCACATATCATTACAGAGGTAAGCACGCGAAATGTTTTTCTTGCTGTTCTGTTGTTGTTTTTGTGGTCTTCAGCCCGAAGACTGGTTTGATGCGGCTCTCCATGCCAGCCTATGCTGCGCAAGCTCTGTATCTCTGAAAAACCACTGCGGCCCAGCAGCCCACACGCATTTCAACGTTATGCTTGTATTCAAGCATCGGTCTCCCTCTTATTATTTTTACCCCCCCCCCCCCCCCAACCTGCAACCCTCCCCGACACACACACACGCACACCACACACACTTCCCTTTATTACAAACTGACGAGCCTCAATGCCTCAGTCGACCCCTTCTTTTAGTCGAGTTATGCCATAATTTTTCCCCATTTCCATTCAGTACGTCAGCATTAGTTACTTGATCTACACATTTAATATTTTCTTATTACTTTTGAATGCATTATGGGAACAGCAGTGATCAATAAAATTGTAAATAATTACTATTAAAAACAGTCTTGATCACAATTTATTTTATAAGGTGACCGGTTTCGACCACTGCTGTGGTCATCTTCAGACCATTGAGTGGAAACCCCTTTCTGTTGGAGAATCACAGCAGTGGTCGAAACCGGTCACCTTATAAAATAAATTGTGATCAAGACTGTTTTTAATAGTAATTATTTAATATTTTCTTTTCGTAGCGTCATATTTCAACAGCTTCTACTTCCATTTGTGTAAACTGCTTATCGTACACATTTCACTTCTGGTCAAGGCTACACTCCACACAAATACACTCTAAAAAAATAATAAAAAAGAACGCAACACTAAGGAATTATCCGAATGGGGCGGAAATCGGTAGATGTGATGGACATATACAGACAAAAAAAATTGATGAATTGTTGTTGTTGTGGTCTTCAGTCCTGAGACTGGTTTGATGCAGCTCTCCATGTTACACTATCCTGTGCAAGCTTCTTCATCTCCCAGTACCTACTGCAACCTACATCCTTCTGAATCTGCTTAGTGTATTCATCTCTTGGTCTCCCTCTACGATTTTTACCCTGCACGCTGCCCTCCAATGCTAAATTTGTGATCCCTTCATGCCTCAAAACATGTCCTACCAACCGATCCCATCTTCTAGTCAAGTTGTGCCACAAACTTCTCTTCTCCCCAATCCTATTCAATACCTCCTCATTAGTTACGTGATCTACCCACCTTATCTTCAGCATTCTTCTGCAGCACCACATTTCGAAAGCTTCTATTCTCTTCTTGTCCAAACTGGTTATCGTCCATGTTTCACTTCCATACATGGCTACACTCCATACAAATACTTTCAGAAACGACTTCCTGACACTTAAATCTATACTCGATGTTAACAAATTTCTCTTCTTCAGACACGCTTTCATTGCCATTGCCAGCCTACATTTTATATCCTCTCTACTTCGACCATCGTCAGTTATTTTACTCCCTAAATAGCAAAACTCCTTTACTACTTCAAGTGTCTCATTTCCTAACCTAATTCCCTCAGCATCACCCGATTTAATTTGACTACATTCCATTATCGTTGTTTTGCTTTTGTTGATGTTCATCTTATATCCTCCTTTCAATACACTGTCCATTCCGTTCAACTGCTCTTCCAAGTCCTTTGCTGTCTCTGACAGAATTACAATGTCATCGGCGAACCTCAAAGTTTTTACTTCTTCTCCATGAATTTTAATACCTACTCCGAATTTTTCTTTTGTTTCCTTTACTGCTTGCTCAATATACAGATTGAATAACATCGGGGAGAGGCTACAACACTGTCTCACTCCTTTCCCAACCACTGCTTCCCTTTCATACCCCTCGACTCTTATAACTGCCATCTGGTTCCTGTACAAATTGTAAATAGCCTTTCGCTCCCTGTATTTTACCCCTGCCACATTCAGAATTTGAAAGAGAGTATTCCAGTTAACGTTGTCAAAAGCTTTCTCTAAGTCTACAAATGCTAGAAACGTAGGTTTGCCTTTTCTTAATCTTTCTTCTAAGATAAGTCGTAAGGTTAATATTGCCTCACGTGTTCCAACATTTCTACGGAATCCAAACTGATCTTCCCCGAGGTCCGCTTCTACCACTTTTTCCATTCGTCTGTAAAGAATTCGCGTGTGTATTTTGCAGCTGTGACTTATTAAACTGATAGTTCGGTAATTTTCACATCTGTCAACACCTGCTTTCTTTGGGATTGGAATTATTATATTCTTCTTGAAGTCTGTGGGTATTTCGCCTGTCTCATACATCTTGCTCACCAGATGGTAGAGCTTCGTCATGACTGGCTATCCCAAGGCCATCAGTAGTTCTAATGGAATGTTGTCTACTCCCGGGGCCTTGTTTCGACTCAGTCTTTCAGTGCTCTGTCAAACTCTTCACGCAGTATCTTATCTCCCATTTCATCTTCATCTACATCCTCTTCCATTTCCATAATATTGTCCTCAAGTACATCGCCCTTGTATAGACCCTCTATATACTCCTTCCACCTTTCTGCCTTCCCTTCTTTGCTTAGAACTGGGTTGCCATCTGAGCTCTTGATATTCATACAAGTGGTTCTCTTCTCTCCAAAGGTCTCTTTAATTTTCCCGTAGGCAGTATCTATCTTACCCCTAGTGAGACAAGCCTCTACATCCTTACATTTGTCCTCTAGCCATCCCTGCTTAGCCATTTTGCACTTCCTGTCGATCTCATTTTTGAGACGTTTGTATTCCTTTTTGCCTGCTTCATTTACTGCATTTTTATATTTTCTCCTTTCATCAATTAAATTGAATATTTCTTCTGTTACCCAAGGATTTCTATTAGCCCTCGTCTTTTTACCTACTTGATCCTCTGCTGCCTTCACTACTTCATCCCTCAGAGCTACCCATTCTTCTTCTACTGTATTTCTTTCCCCCATTCCTGTCAATTGTTCCCTTATGCTCTCCCTGAAACTCTCTACAACCTCTGGTTCTTTCAGTTCATCCAGGTCCCATCTCCTTAAATTCCCACCTTTTAGAAGTTTCTTCAGTTTCAATCTGCAGTTCATAACCAATAGGTTGTGGTCAGAATCCACATCTGCCCCTGGAAATGTCTTGCAATTTAAAACCTGGTTCCTAAATCTCTGTCTTGCCATTATATAATCTATCTGATACCTTTTAGTATCTCCAGGATTCTTCCAGGTATACAACCTTCTTTTATGATTCTTGAACCAAGTGTTAGCTATGATTAAGTTATGCTCTGTGCAAAATTCTACAAGGCGGCTTCCTCTTTCATTTCTTCCCCCCAATCCATATTCACCTACTATGTTTCCTTCTCTCCCTTTTCCTACTGACGAATTCCAGTCACCCATGACTATTAAATTTTCGTCTCCCTTCACTACCTGAATAATTTCTTTTATCTCGTCATACATTTCATCAATTTCTTCATCATCTGCAGAGCTAGTTGGCATATAAACTTGTACTACTGTAGTAGGCATGGGCTTCGTGTCTATCTTGGCCACAATAATGCGTTCACTATGCTGTTTGTAGTAGCCTACCCGCACTCCTATTTTTTATTCATTATTAAACCTACTCCTGCATTACCCCTATTTGATTTTGTATTTATAACCCTGTAATCACCTGACCAAAAGTCTTGTACCTCCTGCCACCGAACTTCACTAATTCCCACTATATCTAACTTTAACCTATCCATTTCCCTTTTTAAATTTTCTAACCTACCTGCCCGATTAAGGGATCTGACATTCCACGCTCCAATCCGTAGAACGCCAGTTTTCCTTCTCCCGATAACAACGTCCTCTTGAGTAGTCCCCGCCCGGAGATCCGAATGGGGGACTATTTTACCTCCGGAATATTTTACACAAGAGGACGCCATCATCATTTAATCATACAGTAAAGCTGCATGTCCTCGGGAAAATTTACGGCTATAGTTTCCCCTTGCTTTCAGCCGTTCGCAGTACCAGCACAGCAAGGCCGTTTTGGTTAATATTACAAGGCCAGATCAGTCAATCCAGTCGATCATCCCCTGCAACTACTGAAAAGGCTGCTGCCCCTCTTCAGGAACCACATGTTTGTTTGGCCTCTCAACAGATACCCCTCCGCACATACGGTACGGCCATCTGTATCGCTGAGGCACGCAAGCCTCCCCACCAACGGCAAGGTCCATGGTTCATGGGGGGAGGAACAATTATTCGAGGAAAAGATCTTCGAAAAAATGGCTCTGAGCACTGTGGGACTTAACATCTCAGGTCATCAGTCGCCTAGAACTTAGAACTACTTAAGCCTAACTAACCTAAGGACATCACACACATCCATGCCCGAGGCAGGATTGGAACCTGCGACAGTAGCAGTCGCGTGGTTCCAGACTGAAGCGCCTAGAACCGCTCGGCCACACCGGCCGGCAAAGATCTTCAAAAATTGAGCAAATCAGTAATGCGTCGGTCCTCCTTTGGCCCACATTCGAGCAGTTATTTGGCTCGCTCTTCATTGACAGAGTTGTTGACAGACGTAGTGCCAGATTCTGTCCAACTCGGGTGTTGGATCGTCAAAAGACCGAGCTGGCTGGAGGGCCCTGTCCATAATGCTCCAGACGTTCTCAATTGGACGGAAATCCAGCGACTTTGGCGGCCAAGGTAGGGTTTGACAAGTGCGAAGACAGGTAGTAGAAACTCTCGACGTCTATGGGCGGGCATTATCTTCCTGAGATATAAGCCCAGGATGGCCTGCCACGAAGGGCAACAAAGTGAGGTTGGAATGAGGACTCGTTGCCGAAGACAGTTCTACTCCAGTGAGTGTGATTCCAGGCCCAGTGTGCCCAGACTTTGTAATACTATTGGGATTTCCGTAGTATGAAAGCTGTGAGTACCCTTGGAAAGGCATTCACCTATCTGTATATTAAATGGTCAAGTTATGAAATCAGACCTGTGCTTTGAAAAACATTAGTTTTATATAATTTACGTAACTGTAAAGATGCGCATATAGCGCGGACGCTAATACATCGTTTTCGCAGTGAAAGAAACATTTTAACAGAAGCTGAACGGAACGTTCCGCTTCGATCTAAATAAAAGATGACAGTAAAAACTTTTGTAGATCTTCAGATTTTATCGTACTTCTGCTTGTAATGTGAAAGCATAAAGAAGGTCTTGCCAGCGTGCAGACAACAGTTATTAATTAATAAAATTCAAGTAATTTATGTTCGATACTGTGAATCGGCAAGTTATTGTTATGACGGTGTTGAACGGTGCAAGAATTGTCTCGAAGGAAGGAGAAAAGTAACGACTGTAATCTGTGACAAAAACGTGAACCAAGAAACTAGTACAGGACAGGCTGAAATCTGATCGCAACATACAGTTAGAAAATTACTTATGTAAGTTATACTGTTTATAAAGAAGCTCTAATTGCTTGTGAGAATTATTAGAATATATTTAGTGTTTACCAGATTTCTTATTCTATTATTTTCCTTTATTTTTTTCCCTCCAGGTCATATTATTTTTGTAATTATCAAACAGCCTTTACTACAGCAGAGAATACTGCGACATCCTGGTCGTGTACAGAAGGCCGCCCCTTGTCTTCTATACAACTCATAGCTGCCCCATTTATTAATGATTTCATTTGCAAATGCAATTTTTTTATTGTTCATTGTTAAAGGTCGCTTAGGTGATTATAAATTTCATACTGATTACGTAAAGAAATCCTGGTTGTTCTTTTCCAAATAATAGAAGCCTTTGCGTAATCAAAAACTAGCCTTCTTCTGACAACTATCAGGAGCCGACCAGAAGACGGACGTCTTCGACCGCTTTCGTGTTTTCTGTGTCAAAGCTGTGCCAAACTGGGAACACGGCATTCTAGTAATATATAATTATCAGATTAAAATTGAAAAAAAATTCAAATATATTTAACCTATTTTTTTTATCATACTAGAACTTGTCGGTGCAGAGGTCAGTGGCAGCTGGCGCGAGGGGAGCCGGGGGCTCATCCCCGTTTCTGCGAGCCTCCTATTAATGGTCCCCGTGGTCAGTGAAGGCCCGGTCGCACGTCGGATCGTTGACTGCGGGGCCGTGGGCGGCTCAGCTCTCGAGTTCTGCCCTCTGTCTAGGTCGACCGCTCCCTTCTTAACGCCGTGATCGGCCGTAGTTCACACATTCCCGGCAACATCGTACAATAGTGGCATCGCTCCTATGCAAATGTCGATCTACTGGCCGATTATTGCAAACGGATTATTTGAAACCGACTACACTCCTCTCTCAAATGCTGCCATCTGCGTATGCTGTTCACGCGTCTTTGTGCGAGGCATACTTACTGTGTAATTGAAAACGCGGAATGAAATTCGCGAGGACTTTCTACTCTGGTATCCACATGTCCTCTGTATACTATCCTGCCAGATACACGATCAAATTGGACTGCTGCGTCACGCATTGCTGCGTCACGCTTTCGTCCACTGGCTGTCCAAGTTCACTGTTTTGCATTTTCCGTCGATGCCTGTATGAATATCAATTTGTGACCAGTTTGCATAACTCCTTCCTGATGCGTTGTTTTTTCCTTAGAATGTATCTTCATAAAAGTCTTCTTAACCCTTAAATTTATACTGGATGTTAACAAATATCTCTTTTTCATAAATTATATTCGTGCTATAGCCAGTCCACATTTTACATTTTCTCTACTTCGGCCAAATAGCAAAACTGATCTATTAATTTTAGTGCCTCATTTCCTAATGTAATTTCTTCAGCTTTACCCGATTTAATACTGCTACAGTCCATTACTGCTATTTTACTTTTGTTCATATACATCTTATAACAACTTTCCAAGACACAATTCATTCCAATCAACTGTTCTCCCAAGTCATTTGCTACCTCTGAAAAGATTACAGTGCCATTGGCAAAAGTTTTTATTTGTTATTATATTATTCGTAACATTCTTTTATTCGTAGCTGATATTTTTCAGCGACTGTAGAGTAGATTTCAGAATATACTTCAGTCGTCATTTCCCCTGACGTTTTTATTTCTCTTTACGGTTCTTTCGTTTGAGGTATAAAGGGACCGAACTACAGGATCATCAGTCCGTTTTTCCTGACGCAAACAAGGCTCAACGTAAAACAATAACCAAATTTACAGAAATCACGGAAAACCTAAATCTGGATGACAGGAGGCGTGCTTGAACCGTTGTCCTCCCGAATCCGAATCTAGGGTTTCGCAGATGTCAGTATCTTCTTACAGAAGTCTAATGCCATTATAAATCCAGAATTGTACATGTAATAAGTGATAAGCGTAAACACGGAGTGAGAGATTGATAAAATTTAGGCAGTAAATGAATCATATCTACGTACCCGTCAAGCTGTTGTCAAGTAACATATTTGTGTTTCTTGCTACTGACACAACACATTGGCGTGTACATGGATGTGATTCATTTGCTGCAAATCGTAATAAAAACACCTCCACAACTAACTATTGAATTTTATTCTGAAATTATCATTTCTTCTCTCTTAATTTCAACTTCTTTTCCAAATTTATCATTGCTTTCACTTACTGCTTGTCACTGTTGCTGTTCAGTATTCCAGTGAAATATTGGACGGCTCCAGAGACTTTTTAATCTCAACGATCATGACATTCGTGTAGGAAAACAAGTTTTTCTCACAGGGTCAGCACTAATTCAGTAAAAAGCCACTATTGTGAAAGATAGTTGCATTATTCACACGCAATGTCTTACACGCGGTACATGCAGGTGTTACTAGATGTCCGAAAGGCGTTCGACACTGTTTCACATTGTCGACCAATGATCATGGCAAGACCATACGGAGTACCCTGCCAACATGTCACTGGATCGAGGAATATTTTTCACTAATGAGACCCAGTACGCTATAGTGGACATAGAATGTCCAGCGTCTTCAAGAGGACAGCTGTGTTTTTTCTGGGGCCGTGATGTGCGATAGGACTGTTGATATTTTAAAACATATCGGGAATCTGAAATATCGATATATTTGAAAACTGTCATTTTCGGACTCGATATATCGACGTAAGTATCGACATACAGACAGAAAAATATGGACCTACCAGCGTATAAAAATATTGGATGCACATTGTATATGTGCTGCCAGTTTTACATCTGTATATTTAAGTATTGATTTATTATCAGATATTCTGCACATAAACAAGCTAGCTGCCTGCCTATCCCCCTTAGACCAAGAACTGGAAGGAAAACTATGTACGTTCACGCTTGGCCATAACCACTTTGAGTGAAGGCTTTCACGACCGGGTGACGTAGCTGCTGGTAAACCTTTCGGGATGTGAGATCGTGGTCCAAGAAACTCTTGTGTTCCTGACGTTTCGTCCAGGACTGCGCTGATCATCTTCAGAGGCGCACCTCCGCTGAGTCTAAGCTAGAGGAGATGCAGCATGACACCGATAGGTGGGCTCGTACTAGCTATTTATATCTAAATTTGGCTCGATGTTGTAGTCGTCGAAAGAACATCACATACCAACTCAACCCTCGAATGGCATCGCGTGTGCCCCACAGAAGCTTAACTGGACCTCTAAACGATATATCGGACAGGATCAGCAGTAACAGTGATTATAGGCGAACGTTGCCGTTGTGCAGAGAATAATAACAACTGTGGCTGCTCCGGGTGCCCCACCTGCGGGACGCCGAGTCGCCTGATGCAGGGCTTTTTAGCTGAAGCCGCCTCGGCCATCTGGGTGCCGATGAGGGCGAACTGATGATGAAGACAACATAACACCCAATCCCCGAGCGGAGGAAATTTGTAGAGCTCTTTATCTTATCTTGAAGAAATTATCAGACTTTTCCGAAACTGTAGTCATTTGTTTGTCTGTACACGTACGCATCTACCGATTTCCGTCCGATTCGGATACTCCGTTCGTGGTGCGTCATTTATTTTTGTCTTAGAGAGTATTTGTACGACGTGACCTGTTCCGGATTCTCCCCACTAACCTTCTAATCGAATACTATCGGGCTATATCTCTTTGTTGTATGCATTAGCTCACGTTTAACGAGATCTGCCACTCATTACAATAGGTGGACAGTTGTGGCCTTCAGATCATGCAACTACGACACTTTCCTCTAGACTTTCGCTTTCCAAGCAGATAAGGCCAGAGGTCAGTGCGGCGGCGTGCTGTGCGAGGTGCCCAGGTTCGATTCCCAGCCGGGCTGGCTGGTGAGAGAGCTCTTGGCGAAGGACATGAAGAAGCTTGTGACTCGGCTCATCACTGGCATTGAGCGGGATGAAGATAATGCGGAAAACTAGTCGCCAGGTGTATCAACAACATCCTGCAATTTTTTCAATTAGTTTTCTAAAAAAATTTAATAATGTAGTACTTACTTTTTGAACACGCCTCTTGCCTACTCTAGTCGCTCACACATCGGCCGCTGGTGTGCAGTCTACGTGCACAGAGTGAGCCTGCCTTCTGGGTGCTCCGGCTCTGTGTCCAGCAAGTGCAGCATCCCAACACGAACAAGTGCGCGTTCTGTAAGTGACCTCGCAATCGACAGCACGGTAAGAGCACAAGTTCCTAGTTTTTACAAGACGGTACTCTACTGCTACGTGTCCTGATCTCACAAACTGTGCTATTCCAGGCGTCGGTGATATCATAAGGACAGATTATTCTTACGTCCATTGAAAGTGGATTATTTTGCCCGAATCGGAAATCGCACGCGCCAAACCAGTTGAGTGGGCGCACGGCTTCACTTGTTCCCCATCCAGACCTCCTGCCGACTGGCTGCTCCGTCGGCCTTGACGCAGCCGCAGCCGCTGCTGGTCTACAGAACTTGTTTCCATTCGTCCTTAGAGTCGTCTACATTTCTGCAAGCCGTGACATCATACGAACGCCCCTACTGGTTCCCAGCAAGGCTAGCTCCCACATTAATGTCACCACCTGTCAGAAGCCAGCACAGACCGCAGGAGCGGCCTCAGTCAAGTTCTGGAAGCTACCGACAGGGGTATGGGGCCACGCTCACTGCACTACTGTGGCCAGCTGCACTACGTTTCTCGGTTGCGGATCCACGGCGCGAACAACCGGACCGAGGTGGTCCCACAAATTCTCGATTGGGGTAAAATCCAGGGAGTTTGGTGGGCAGGGAGAACGGTAAACTCATGCTGGTGCTCTTCGAACCAGTCACGTACATTGCGAGCAGTGTGACACGTTGAGCTGTCCTAGTGGTAGATGCCGTACAGTGGGGAAAAACTAACTTAATGCAGGGTGGACGTGGTTCCTAAGGATAGATGCACTCTCGTGTCTTCCAGAATGAGATCACCCAGGGAACGCTACGAAAACTGTCCCCAGGCCATAACACTCCACCTTTTGGCCTGGATCCTTGAATCGACTGTTGCAAGGTGCTTACTTTCGGAACTTTGACGCCAACGGCAATCTCTCCGATGGATCATAAGAAGTGATTCATCTGAAAACGCCACACATCGCTCTTCAGTGGACGTCTAGTTGCGTTCGTCACCAGTCAACAGCAGGCAGAATGAGTGCACACACAGCAACCCTCTCTGGACAGTCATTGAGGAGACGGTTTTGGTGGCCCCTCGGTTCATACGGGCGGGCAGCTGCTCAACAGTGGCACGTACGTTCGCCTGTACACATCTCTACATCCATTGTTCATCCCTGTCATCTCTGGCCCGTGGTGCCATTTTGTCATGCACGATGTACCGGGTGATCAAAAAGTCAGTATAAATTTGAAAACTGAATAAATCACGGAATAATGTAGATAGAGAGGTACAAATTGGCACACATGCTTGGAACGACATGGGGTTTTATTAGAACCAAAAAAATACAAAAGTTCAAAAAATTTCCGACAGATTCATTTGATAAGAACAGCAATAATTAGCATAACAAAGTATGACAAAGCAAAGATGATGTTCTTTACAGGAAATGCTCAACGTGTCCACCATCATTCCTCAACAATAGCTCTAGTCGAGGAATAATGCTGTGAACAGCACTGTAAAGCATGTCCGGAGCTATGGTGAGGCATTGGCGTCGCATGTTGTCTTTCAGCATCCGTAGAGATGTCGGTCGATCACGATACACTTGCGACTTCACGTAACCCCAAAGCCAATAATCGCACGGACTGAGGTCTGGGGCCCTGGGAGGCCAAGCATGACGAAAGTGGCGGCTGAGCATACCATCATCACCAAACGACGCGCGCAAGAGATCTTTCACGCGTCTAGCAATATGGGGTGGTTCTAGTAAAGCCCCATGCCATTCCAAGCGTGTGTGTCAATTTGTACCTTTCTATCTACATTATTCCGTGGTTTATTAAGTTTTCAAATTTAAACTGACTTTTTGATCACGCGGTACTTTAACCACGCAGCGCCACGCGAACACTTTACAAACTTGGCCGTTTTGGCAGTGCTTCCACGTTTGGTCAGAAAGCCAGTCATCATGCCCGTTTGGACGTCAGTTAAATCGCTCCGTTTCTGCACTACGACAACGACTGCACTGCTTGCCGCGTCGCTCCGACACGCTTTATATATCCTCCAGTGCTAGTGCTGCCAATTGCAGTCTGTAAGCGGTTACTGCACGTAGCAGTCGAACAGAGGCGGTGGTCACATTGATATCACTGTGCCACGTATTCCACGGCAATGTGTGGCCAGAGTGGTTTAGCCGACACAGTTCCTGCAATGTACCTGCAATACGCGACAATATTGCCGTACGATCTAGCAATATTACTGACGGAGAGGGGTCGTGCAAGTTGTGACCGAGGTACGGCCGATGTTGTCCACCAAAAGTGGAGAATATTTCGTGTGACCGGGCTGTTATCTATCTATCTCTGCCTTGTCCATAGGCATTGCTGCAGTTTAACTCTGTCACCACTGTAAACATGAGTGATACAGATATTAGTGTCGCTGGTGTTGAGGAACAGCTGAAATCGCTAAAACTGAGCAAAGTTCGAGGACCCGATCGAATCCCTATCAGATTCTGTAGCGCTGACGAGTTAGTTCTTTTGCTAACTATAAACTACCACAGATCCCTCGAACAAAAGACCGTGCCCAGTAGTTGGAAGAAAATACGCGTCACAGCCGTGTACAACAAGAATATCCCAAGTGATCCAAAATCCGAGCCAACCAGCGTGGATTCCGAACACATCCAATATGTGCAGCCTAACTCCCATTTTTCTCTTATGTCTTCCTGGAAGCCACCGATCGAGACAGTCAGGCAGAAACAGCATTTACCGGTTTAGAAAAAGCATTGTATTCAGCACCACACCCACGCTTATTGTAAAAAAGTATGATCGTATGTCGTATCGAGCGAAATTTGTACCTGGATTGAGGATTTTATGCTCGGGAAGTCGCAGCAGTTTGTCTTGCATGGGGAGTCATCCGCAGATGTACAAGGAACTTCCCTGTGTGCTCCAAGGAACTGTGTTGGAAGCCTTGTTGTTCTTGTTCTGTACTGATGACCTTGCAGACAATATTAATGGTAATGCCAGACTTTTCGCACTTGATGCAATTACCTATACTGAAGTACTGTCTCAAAAAAGTTTCACGCATTAAGTCAGACGGTGATAACATTTCAAAGTGGTGCAAAGGGTAGCAACTTGGTTTAAAAGTTAAGAAATATAAAATTGTGCACTCCACAAACCGAAGATTGTAGTATACCTTAAGTCGCCAGTACCGACGAGTCACACTGAATCGATCAACTCATACACATACGTGGGTGTAATACTTCTTAAGGGTGTGGGATGCAAAGATCGCAGGTGGGTGAAGCAGGTGCCAGATTTGGGCTCACTGTGAGAATACTATGAGGGAAATGCAGTCAGTCTACAGAGCGGGCAGCTGACGAACCACTCGTGCCAGAGTGTTACTTAAGCGTGTGGAAGCTGGAAGCTGTGAACGTACACAGAGAAGGGGCAGCATGCGTGCTCACAGGTTTGTTTGACTAATGGGAGAGTGTCACAGAGATACTGAACTGGCACACACTTTAAGATAGACGCGAACTATCCCGAGGTTCCAGGAACCGGCTTTAAATGATACATTACAAATAAACTGACAATGTTGTGGGTGCTGATGTGTGGGCTTTCTGCATCGCAGGACGCTGGAATGTCGTAAGTATGTTCATTAATCGGTGTGCTCACGGAATATGCTGAAAGAAAATAATATTTCCACTTCCTGACACCAGGTGAAAATATGGCGCAGTATGCTGACAGAATGTGGTAGGGGTGCAGGAGAAGAGGAGGAACGATCATACACACGAAGACACAGGTTCTGACACGTTGTTTAGGATGTGGCCACAAGTGACAACACGTGTTCAACGCGTTCTCCCGACTCAGCTGCACGCTGCATACATGACAGACACGGTCGGCAGCTCATCCGGCGTAACCACAGCGACAAGTCGTCGTACGCTATCCTTCTGATTAGCGAGAGTCCGGGTACATTCCTGCTAGACGCGATCTGCCTGATATGTCCACAATACAAGTCACGTGGGTCTAGTTCGGAAGATACGGAGGCTACACACCTTGAAATTGCCTAGGGGTGGCGCAGTCATTACCGAAGGTTTCTCGAAGCAAGTCTTTGACGTGGCAAGCAACATGTGGTGTCGCCCCATCTCGCATGAGAATAGTGGTGCGGACACAGCTGCGTTCTTGCAGAGCTGGACTCACGTGTCGCGCGAGGAGGTCCTCGTAACGTGCAGGTGTCCTAACAGTCCCGCAAGGCGTCAGCTCCTCGAAGAAAGACGGACTCAGTCAACATCACACAGCCACCTGAGCGGAGTGCAGTGCATGCTCTCACACAACATGTGATGGAGTGGAACCCCATAAGCGACAGTTCCACTCATTCGCAGCACCGCGCAGAGTGATATGTGCCACGTCTGTCCAAACAACATTAACCAGCCGTATCTCATCCACTTCCGTCTGTGCCAAGGGAAGACCGGCAAAGTCACGGCGTTGTAGTCTATCTTGGGGCTTCATTCGCTGCAACATTCTGAATCGTGGAGAGTAAAATGCACAGCAATATCTTTTGAACTGTTGACCAGGGGAGAGACAATTCTTGTGACACAGCTCGGGCCCTGGCTGGTGCTGCCAACACCACCTAGACTACAGGCCTGCGCGCACACCTGTGACGTCACATACCGATGGCCGGGTCTGTATCGGAACGCTCCTGTTTAACACTCTGCAGCTATACGAACTTAACGAGTTTCAGAGCTGAGACCGCATAGGGATTCAGGTGCTTTCCTCTTCTACATGGCCTTCTAATGAAAGTATGGAAATTTATATCATTGCGTGAAGTAACTGAAAAAAATGCCCATGTTATTTCAAGATGTAAAATTATTTTGACGATTTGCCTTACATACGAGTTTCTAGGCTTGAATACAAACTGTAATTTTAAATTCTTTTACCTCAGGAGCTACGTTTTCTTGCAGTAAAAAATCGGCAATATGCAATAACAAGCAGACGTTTTCGGTTTTAAATAAAGCAGCTGGAGCTCCTACAGAATTTAAGAATTTGTTTCCCCGGTTGTTTTCGTAAATTTTCCTCTCCACTTCAAAATTTGCTGACCTTACACGAAACTCAAATCATACGGCGAAATGGAGCACCTCCTGACATAATGTTTAATAAAACAGAAAACCCGAAAAAATATTTTATTTCCCTGTTTCTCCAGAACTTTAGAACCTTAAACATTAAAAGACTGTTTCTTCTATATCCTTGACTGAAATTCGTCTCACAGAGTGCTGTTAATTTAATCACAATGCACTTACATCGAAATTCTGTTTTCTATACTGCTTAATCCGTCGAACACTGAATTCATTAAAGCCATTTTCTAAGGTAGTTTACTCAAATTGAAATTATTTCCGAATAGCTGTATATGTAAAACTAAACAAAATCATTCTGCAGCTCTTGCAAATAAAAGTACTGGAACCTCAATAATCTCGTAGGAATGATAAGGAATACTAAACAGTTTCGAGCCACACTGATCAATATAACTATTCTGTGTGACAATAGTTGCGAATATGAGAGAAATTTCACAGCCAGCTTCGTATTAACGTTGCAGCAATAGTCCAGAATTAAGAAACAAATTATACTGGTACATGATACATAACTGCTTTTAAAAAAATTGGCAAATGTGGTGCAATGGAAACAAATAATACGCTAGAAATTTTTTGTCATTTACTTACCCTTAACTGATGCGTAGACACAAATTCCTGTCTAGGAATAGCTGCAATCCAGCGATTTCTCAACTTTACACATTTGGGAGATCGAAACATGTGCCCTTTCATGCCTTTTTGGGATTTATAATTTCCCTGGCAAAAGGGAACGCAACACTTGTATCCCATACTTCGAGGAACTGAAGGCGAATACTGTATGAAATATGTATCACTTTCTCGTGGCACACACTTTCAACACACCATACACGCCGACAGGACTGCCGACTACAGATAAGATAGTAAACAGTTTGTGACGTCACGTGCCAATATGGCCGCTGTGCGTAGGCCTTGTATCTAAAAGGGTTTGGTGCTGCACGGTCGGTTATAGCTGCACCAACTTCATCAGCCACTGCCAGGGGAATGGACCTCTTTCTCACTCAGCTGGACCACCTAATTCACCTGTTTCTTTAAATTTCCTGATAATATTGTTTAGCTCATTCATTGACATGGGGCCTCTTCGCAGCTGTTCTGTCGGCGATATTCCCGCAATGCAGTGCTGCTACTATTGCCGTTCTGATAATACAACTTTATCAGCAGTGCACGGTCTTTCTTCTCAATAGCCACCACGTTTCGTACAGAAAACTTGAACCTCCATAACCATTTACACCAGCAGTCACGTCACAAAAGAAGTCAGTGCGCGTCACTGAGAAACAAACAGCGTACTGACGTCAAAGAAAATGGTTCAAATGGCTCTGAGCACTATGGGACTTAACTTCTAAGGTCATCAGTCCCCTAGAACTTAGAACTACTTAAACCTAGCTAACCCAAGGACATCACACACATCCATGCCCGAGGCAGGATTAGAACCTGCGACCGCAGCGGTCGCGCGGTTGCAGACTGTAGCGCCTAGAACCGCTCGGCCACCGCGGCCAGCACTGACGTCAAAACAGGAAAACATTTCACACTGTGACTGCTCACAGCACCGTATTTTCACCTGGTGGCAGACAGTCGTACAACTTTTGCGGGGTATTCCACGATGCACCGATGACGAACGGCCGGCCGAAGTGGCCGTGCGGTTAAAGGCGCTGCAGTCTGGAACCGCAAGACCGCTACGGTCGCAGGTTCGAATCCTGCCTCGGGCATGGATGTTTGTGATGTCCTTAGGTTAGTTAGGTTTAACTAGTTCTAAGTTCTAGGGGACTAATGACCTCAGCAGTTGAGTCCCATAGTGCTCAGAGCCATTTGAACCATTTGATGACGAACGTACCTACGATGTTTCAGGACTGTAAACGTGTACAGCCCGCACTGCAGAGCTCGGGGCGCCGACAGTTTAGTTATTGGGTTGTTGCATGAGCTCGTAGAGATTTTCCATAAATTAAGCACGACACGTACCATAGCAGAGACTGTAGTGATCAATAATATCTTCTCCTTCACTGTTTACCATGGAGGTGAGAATAAGGGGAGATGGCGCTACGTATCCCAGCCGTACTACTTTTTGAAGCCATGGGGGCGTGGCTCGCTGCCAGACACTCTGACCAAAACATTGCCAGTGTGCTATAGCGCTGCGTGTATTACAGTCGCTAATTGCACCATATACGCATGTAACGTCATCAGATCTGTTGTTTCAAAGTTTTTGTTTAAAATAAAATCTCGTAAAGGCGAAATTCCGCGTTTCTTCTGATTAAAAATAGTTTTTAATGTAATATTACGAATAGCTAGCCTTCAATGTAAACGATACAATTTTGTTAATTCAGTAATAAATAGGTATCACAAACTAAATAATAGAAACTGAAAACTAAGTTAGCTATACCCTCCCTCCAAAGCCCCATAAATACATCTTGTTTGTAATACGTACTGGGACATTTCAGTTATGTTACACTACTGGGAAACACTGTTCATTACCACCAATATTTAATGAAATACGGTACATAGAATGGCAAATCTACACATTGTCCTGTTTAGGCCTATACTTTACGCCAGTTAATGTAGTGTTAGCTTTTAATTTGGTACATGATGAAGACAAAGTGAATTACTCAACACTTCAATTATCGACGATACGTACGTATTATACTGAAACGTGAACTTGAAAACTAAGAATTTAATTCTTTGAATTAACATACCTTTTGCAAATGTTTTGGGTGTGTAGGGAAAACTGATGGTACAGCATTTTCTCGGAGCCTTACTGTTGAAAGGGAAGTTCGGTCTATGTCCTCTTCTCGGAAATGCTGAGAACATATAGTGCTCCATTTAGACGCACGCCAATTCTTCCTCCTCATGGCATTCTCCCACAGAGCTTTCCGACTTTCATTTTTAGGAAATCTAAAATCATACAGGAGAAAAACACCCTCTAGTACAAGTACCGATGTAGCACACGTTCATTCACAATGAAGCTGTAAAATCACACTTAACGAGACAACTTACACATGAAACGTTATTCCCTTCGATTTCGCATCACAATCAGAACGATTCGTACATCCGAACACCACACAAGTCACCATAATAGCGCAAAGTCCTTCCAAAAGCGAGCGACAAGCCTACGCACACAAGCTTACAGCAGCAATGTTGTGGTCGGATTGAGGTGGCTACCCTCGGCTTCACATAGCTTCACAGCTGTGACGTCACGGCGTCTCCCTCTATTCTTACCTCCATGCTATTTACAATAGTCTGGCATCGTTGGGGTAACTTTTCTATTCCGCAACTGTAGAAACGACGTGGTTTTCAGGCGAACAACTCGTCGAACCACGTTCGGGGAGAATTTTCATCGGGAAAGGAAGTTCCTCGACAGAGAGCGGAGAAGTTGAAAATCCGAGGGCGCGGAATGACTCCACAACACAACTGCCGCGTGGTGTTTACTGCCTGTCTAGCGGGACGCAGTCCTCCTGGTCGTTGCACTTGTACTGTTGTGCAAGACGCCTCAGTTGTTGACAACAAATGTCAGGAGTGACGTGGTTACACCTCGGGGAAGCAGTTCGTAGTACACCACACTGTTGCCGGTCCACCAGATGGACAACATTATCCGTTGTGGATGCGCGCAGGCCTCTGTGCGGTGACTGGCTGCTCCGTTTAGGGCTCGACCACTCCTTCCCTTCCCTTACGTTAGCGTAAAGACACCAGGATAGGAGCGGTCGGTGTTGTTCACCAGCCAACTGATGACGGGAAAGCAGGGATACACACACGGCCACACGGCGAATTTTTGTGATTTTTGTTTAGAGCGTGTGGTTCCGACACACCCGATTTCTGAATCTTTCCCATTGCATTCAAATGTCGCACGATGACCCGACGATCGGACTCGATCGCATTTGCCAGTTGTCGAGTACACTGGCGTCAGTCACTGCGGACTGATGCTTCTAAACGATTTTTCATCAACCGATGGAGGCCCTTCTGAACGTGGAGGGTTGCTAGTGTCGAAACGATCTTCCTCAAACCGAGAGCAGGGTTTCCCTGTCCTGGCATCACTCCCACACACGGTGCAAACGCTTCCGGCTGCCTCCGCTGCTGTCACTCAAACTCACTGAACTCAAACAGAATATCGTGGCGGAAATGTTCCGATTTTTCCACTTCGCACTCCATTTTCTAGTGTTCACAGCTCCATTCACTACGACCTATAAAGGCACATTTGCATGCCGTGCGTGAGTTTCCTCGGAAACGCGAAATCTTAATTAAATAATTAATCTCTGACAAATAAACAAAGCCTATGGCACAGAACTACAGCGCTGTGCCGCTGATAAAGCAAAATACAATTATAACACTCTTATGTTTCATTAAGAAGGAGGAGGTCGAGAAGAATAGCTGAGGCTGGAAGCACGCATATTTTATTAACTGGAACACCGCCATATTTGATGTTATATAAGAACACTGCGAGTTGCAATCTCACTAGCCACTCGACTCTGTAAAGATTCAATATTTATGAAAGTAAGTTGAATTATTTAACTATAGGCTTATTCGTTGAATATATCTGATTTAACTAACTGTGTAAACTTTTTATGTTTAGTTGACAGTCACCTCTGTACGGTGTATTGACATGGCTGGCAAATTATTCTAATATTGAGATTTAGATTTAGAGTCCGCAGCTACCGCAGCAGTCTTTGGAAACGATTTAAATACGAAGTCCGATTATTTGAGTCTTATTTCACGGTCAACTACGAGTAACATTGCATTTACGAAAAAGCCATAGTCAAGCGTCTGATACCAAATAATTAAACGTCCACGTTCCAGATAAGCAAATATTAATTACAACCAATCACTATAATACATAATTAATAATTAATATTTTATTTTATTTTATTTATTTTATATTGGCGACTGCGTGTCGGACTTGTTATTTTGTCATTTGTTACATTGTTCTCTTTGTTTCATGTGAAAAATCAACTTTCTGGACCTGGACTTGAATATATGAGAAATAACAAAAATCTGAAGATATTTTCCAATTCTCAAATTTTGCGGAAGGCGCAACGAAACTTCCAGCAAAATAAGGTAAGACGCAGCATCTTTACATTGGCAGGCTTGACCAGACGCATAATTCAGTGTATTAGCTCTTCAGTAGATTCTGTAGTATTTCTTTCGCGCGTAGCAGTTTTCAGTGATAAATTTCATTCTCAGTGCTTTTCCTTAAACAATAAATTCTGCAACAATTCCTATACACGAGTGTACAATATGGCCGACTTCTGTACGATACGTTGTAACATGGCCAGCAGCCATTAACAATAATCCCATATTCAGTTTACATTTTTAAGTTAACAAACAGCCATTGTTGCTACGAGCGATTCATGTTCAACTGCATTTTATTTTAAAACCAGTGTCAAACTTTATTTTCTCGAAGCATATCTTACGAGTGGCATGGTCATAACTAGAAAACAATACGCAAAAATGGAACAGCAAAGACATACTATTCAGACGCAATCCGACTCGGACGAGAGACAAATGTTTGAAAATGACTTTACGACAGCAACCGGTAGTGACGATTCATCAAATATTGACGCAAGTGTTAACGGAAATTTTGACAATAGGCCGTCCACCACAAAAATTTCAGTCTCAGTCAGAGCCCATGTTAATACATGACGTCACGTCTAATGACGCGGCGGGGGCAAATACCTTGCAAACAGCAAACATTGCCAACATGTTACAAATGCTAATGAAACAAAACGCAGAAAATATGCCAACCTTAAAGACACAAAATAAACAGTTAAAGACATAAAATAACAGTTAAAGATTCAAAATGACGAAATTAAATCTGATCTTATAGCAATCAAGACAGGTAATGACACTTTATGTAAACGTGTGGAACTTATAGACGCCACACTGACCAAACAGATGACTTAACTCAGTACGAAATTTTCCAAGCTTAATACGATACAAGAAAAGGCTACAAATGACGTAGCACTTTTACAGACACAAGTAAAAAACCTTAATGTCACGTGTGAAGCTCTTACTGGACAAATTCAAACATATCCTTCAGTACATGACAACCTTGAAAAACGAATTACTGACGTGCAGAATAAATTTGACGATGTTGAACAACACCTGACTGACACCTTACAATCTGATGCCACAGCTCATTTTCAAAATATTAATAAGGAATTTCATGATTGGGTAGAGAACAAAGACAAACATTTTGATAGATGCATACGTGAAAACTTACCAGCAATTGTGCACAACTCCGTAGCGGAATACATCACTAATAACAAACAGCTGATTAGTGATGCAGTACAATCCGTCACTGCACCCATGAGACAATTCACCGATCAACCAGAGTCTGAATGTAACGAAAATATCAGTCAAAATGTACAGTTCAGAAACCAACATACATACGAGTATGACGCACACATACCGCACACGACAAACACACAAGAACAAAACACACCACGACAACAACACATACCACGTCGTGCAAACACAAACACAAGCTATTATCATGGTAAACCACAGCAACATTATCGTAATTACTCGCCATCTGAACATTACAGTCATTACAGTGGAACAAATCCATGTCATAATGCAAAGGAAGAAGAAAGCTTAATAAAACACAGGCAATTTCAGACTTTTATCCCAGAAAAACGAACCATTCATCCGGTGATTTTTCTTAAATCTTTTAGTAACGCATTTCCACGCACTTGGAGTGACCGGAAAAAGATTTCATATATTGTCGGTTACATCCAAGGCGATGCAGCTGTCTGGGCATACAGTCAAGCTGACGTATGTACCACGTACAGTGAGTTTGAGCGTGCTTTTCTGAACAAATTCTGGTCGCAATCCGTCCAGGAGCGACTCAGAAGACAAATTTTATAGAGCCTGAAACTTTTAACAGTAAAAATGGTAACTTACGCAGATATTTTGAAAAATACTTGAACATGGGACATTTTTTGGACGAACCAGTCGCAACACATGATATACTCCGTGCGTTGAAGGCCAAATTGCCTTTCAACATTAAAGAAAAACTCTTACATATTCCGGATGACGATCCAGATTATTTTTTAACAGCTTTAGATTCGGTTGGCATGTTACTAGAAGATCAGCGCTTCGCGCGGCAAAACAGCAGCCACAATGTTTATACTAGTGGTATGCAAAACATGCAGGCTTGCCAACTCAATTCTGGCGCGCCCACAGTTGGATACGCGGTACAGCAAAAACAGCAAACTCACATGCCGTCTCAATACGGAAATCAAAATCAACACGCGTATTCTAATACAAACAACAGTTACAACAGTAATAACACTTCATGCGGCAATCCATACAAAAGGCACCGCGGTAACAACAACAACAACAACGGTAACAACGGATACAAATGTAACAACAAAAACACAAACAGAAATAGAAATAATAATAACTACGAGCCAAGACAGCATAAAGGCTGGACTCGTAGCGATCAATACTTTCATTTAAACACTGCTATACCACAGCAGCCAACAGGACAAAATTGGAGCATATCTTACGACCGACAGGTAAGTGATAATGCGCAACAGCAACAACAACTGCAAAAGTTTGGAGATCACAACAGGCAATATCCGAATGTGAATATAATAGAAGTGACACCAGACACACAACCTCAATCTGTATCAGTACCTAATACAAATGCTAATCCAACAAACTAGAAACAGTCACTTCTATGCCCCGGGTCGTGGCTGAAGAATTCTTGGGGGGCGACTTCAATGTTAATCAGTTACTTGACACCACCACTGAACAACAAAATATTGATATGCCTAATAATTCTAAACAAAAACTACCTGTTTTATTTATAAGATACAACCACAATGACAATATATCAGATGAACTTTTGCAAGACAGTACACAATGTCGTTCAAACACAAATGAAATTGTTTTAGCATCTACTACTGGTGTAGTAGGCAGGATTCCAACTACTATTATCTTAGATACAGGTGCAGCTGTGAGCGTTTTGTCTTTTAATTTCTATAAAAAGATGTGTGAATTGGAGCCTGTGCCTGAGTTTCCTGCCCAAAACTGTAAAATAACTACTGCTCTAGGTAATAAGTCATGTAGGGTTAAGAAGCAAGTTTTTGTAAACATTAAAATAGGTAATGGAACCGTACAATGGCCATTCCTAGTTGTACAAAACCTTGTGACAAATTGCATATTAGGATTAGGTATTATGAGCGAGAAGGACTGCATTATAGACTTCTCCAAAGGTAAATGTATTTTAAATGATAAAGGCAGTGTAATTATTATTGATTTGGACAGGAGAACTCTAAAGCATGACAAACACTGTACAGGGTACAAGGTTCAGTTAGTATTTGACAATGACATTCAAGACACGCACACACACTCATCTGACACAGAGCTAATGGACTTGAAAACATTGCTTGATCAAAAGATAAATGAAGCTACAGCTCTCAGTGTACATGAACGTATAAAACTACAGGAAGTGTTATCCAAATATTTACAAGTTTTTACCAAACGATTAGGTGTTATCAACACGTATGTGTACAAGATTGAAGTTAAGCCTCACAAGATCTTCTACCACAAGACATATAACGTACCGTTATCTCAACGACCTGCTGTGTGGCAAGAATTAAAACAAATGTTAGACTGGAAGGTCACTGAACCATCCACCTCACCTTACTGTAGTCCTCTACTTGTTGTCAAAAATCAAATGGTAGCATTAGGCTAGTGTTAGACGCACGAGAAATTAATGAAATAATTTTACCGGTTCACACAAAACCCGAAAATTTAGAAGAGCAATTACAGAAATTTCTAGATGCAAAATATTTTTCCACAATAGATCTCGCTAATTCATTTGGCAAGTAGGTATCACTCTTGATTCTCGGAAATATACTGCATTTATATTCGGGGTGCGAACCTATAGGTTTTGTGTTCTACCCTTCGGATTGAATGTCAGTTCTGAGGTATTCATTACAACCCTGGATACCATGATTGGCGATGATTTAGTTGAGACAGTCACACACTATGTAGATGATATACTGATAGCTACACAGTCTAGGAATGAACACGTTGACACACTTCAAAGAATTTTAGAAAAATTTGCACAAGCTGGAGTCACAGCTAATCTTAGAAAATCAAAATTTGGTTGCAGTGAGATAAAATATTTAGGACATATCATTAATTCACAGGGCATACGTCCTGATCCCAGTAAATTAGATGCTATCAGAAACTTTCCTAGCCCTCGAACAAAAAAGCAGTTAAAATCATTCCTTGGGCTATGTTCATTTTTCAGACGTTTTTTACCACAACCACTTTTGAACAGTAAACATCTGTTAAATCTACTCAGAAAGAATCAAGTTTGGATCTGGTCAGAACAGTGCCAGAATGACTTAAATACAATTAAACATGCTTTAGTGAATGCAAACATATTGAGCCATCCAGATTTAAATTTAGATTTTTGTATGACTTGTGACGCTTCATGTTCTGGCTTGGGCTGTTGCTTATTTCAAGTTGTAAAGAATAAAGAAAAGGAACAGATAAGAATTATTGGGTTTGCAAGTGGTACTCTTAAGTGAATGTGAGCGTACATACTCCACTACTGAGCTAGAAACACTTTCCATAGTCTGGGCATTCAAGAAATTCAATTATTATTTAATTGGCAAACATACAGTAATTTATACCGATCACCAGGCCCTGACATTTTTGTTAACTTGTACATCCTAGATTATCACGATAGGCAGTTACTCTTCAGAACTACTCTTTTGAAATTAAGTACATAAAAGGTAAGGATAACACCATTGCCGACGCTTTGTCTAGACTTCCACAAGGTATGAATGAAACCAACAGTGACTTAGAAAATATAAATGACTACAGAATTCTCTTAATGCAAGACAAGCAGTATCACCAATATTATATTGATATGTGCAGAAACATGGCTAAATTACAAAAATCTGATCCTCACTGGTATAAGATAATAACATTACTGGTAGAAAAACACAATCATCCTTTGACTAAGTATTACAAGTTACACAATGATGTATTATTTTATCGCCGACATCAAAATGCTACTAACTGGTGTGTATGCATTCCCAAGGAGTCTGAACGTAATTTGATTTGGCACACACACTTATTTTGGGGTCATTTTGGGACGAAAAAGTGTTGGCAAAGCTCAGCACATACTGTTATTTTAGCAATATGAGAAGAAAAATTTACAGGGAACTGAAAACATGTGTCATATGTCAAAAATCAAAACCTCAGAATTTATCCACAAAAACAGATTTACATTCTATTATACCGAGTAAACCCCTGGAAATTCTGTGTACTGACATCAGTGGGCCGCATCCAGCAAGCTCTGGAGGCGTCAAATATATCTTAGCTTTTTACGATATATTTTCTAAACATGTAAAACTTTATGCTTTAAAATCCGCCACTGCAAATGGTATAATACGAAGATTCTCAAGTGATTACCTGACGCACGTGGGAAAACCTAAAGCAATTCTGTCAGATAATGCAGCATACTACTCTGGATACAAATGGAGAAATTTCTTGAGGGACAATAACATTAAAAGTATATTTATTTCAAAGTTTAGTCCACAATGTAACGCGACTGAGAGACTTTTCCGAGAACTAAACCGATTCATGAGGACTTATATTTCATCAAAACATACTAATTGGGTGTCCTACCTAAGTCTTTTCGAAGACGTACACAATAACTTAAATATTTACAATACAAATTACACACCTAACGAGATCATGTTCAATTGCAAACAGAACGATCAATGGATAGAACCATTACCTAAGTTGTCAGACAAGGAAATCACACCTGAACAGAAAATAAAAGAAGTATTGACTACACTGACACATCACGCACAGATACGAAACAAACATCACGCAAACATAATAAAAAGAAAACAAAAATTCAAGGCAGGAATGCTTGTACTACTTCGTACTCATCATAAATCTGTAGCACTCAAACGACGCAATGCTAAGTGGCGTCTGCTATATGAAGGACCTTATATTATTGTTAACATACCGCATCCTGGTGCGTATCTGTTACAACATCCTAGAACTAACAAAATTATTGGGCTATACGCACACCGAGATCTTAGAGCATTTCATGCTAAATAATGTCAAAGTCATATCCATGAAAACATTGCTAAGCGACTCGCAAAACTCTATTTACTACAACATAGATAATAAGTAGTATAGAAATTTTCATTTCAGCTGTACCAGTGACGCAGTTGAAGACAGAAGAACTTTTCTTTCAACGCCGCGGCACTACCAAGAAGACTGAATATTAAGGTAAAATTTATCATTACGTAGCAGTGAATGATGTATTAATTTTTCACGGAACATTTGTGACTGTAGGTAGCACTGACGATTAGACGCACATCTCTCAGCAAGAAAAGCATCTACCAGTAGCCAAGGCCACACAGACACTATACACACACGCACAAAACGAGAGGAATCGAAGAGTTTTCCGTCTCTTATTATTTTGAATATTTATTGAGTATTGAAAACGCCTGGTCTTGCCTACTGATGTAATAAATGTTGTGTCTAACCTATCTTAATTTCAGATGACATCACAAAAAACATCGATAAAATCCCAGCAAAACCGTTAAAGAGAAAGTAAATATCTGCAATTCATGTAATTAAATGTGACATAATGTAATAATTTATAGCTATGTAATGATGATGTAAACATGTTTATGTGTAACTGTATTATGTTTATGCTAAGAAAATATGTGACGTGTATATGTATGATGACTTATGTTTTTTTAAAAAATGATGTATAATGTAACTGTTACTATGTGAAAATTTGAACGATAACGAGTGCCAAAATGAGAAAAACTTTAAAAAAAATTGCGTAGTGAACCACTGCTCACGGACATTAACGTACATTACTAAGTCTGCAACTACGCAGAAACCTATGTGAAAGAAACTGTTAATGACATTCATCATGCATCGTACCTTTGTAAACGCGTTGAACGAGTTCTTTGATAAGTAACCACGAACATTTAGGTGAGCTATATTTTAAAAGAAAAACTGAAAATGTGAAGTGCATAATTGGTGCATCGTCTAGTGACATTACTACAGTACCTAACTTCAAGATGTTAACTGGATTAAACGGTCACAACGTGCCTGTCCAGACAACAACACGACGAGTGGAAGAATTTTGGTTGGAACTTCAGGGAATGGAATGTTCTCGAAATGTGACGGACACACTTACCTGGACTATCCAAGGATCGACGCCAGCTATGTGCCGTCCGAGGTTCTGCAGCCAAGCTTGTACGGAATATCGAAAACAAACTGCATATGGACCAATTACTCGGCGGGTCACGTCCGATCTGTAATAAACAATGCTTTTTGTCACAACGAACTGCATCACAACGACTATAATGGAAATAGGAAATGGACATGCTTATGTATCAATCACGTTGTTATACAGCGATGTTACTGTGATCAAAAAACTTTACCACGAAGACACTAACCTGTGAAACATTACTGTGCAGCAGATGAATATAAACTGTAATAACGACACGATGTGTATAGGTCAACGCACCTGAAACATAAAGACATTTTTCTTTGAAGCATTTCAATGCAATACTACGTAACTAAGAACATTCAACAATCTAAAGTTCTATTGTATTATAACAAATATTGTACTTTTAAAATTAAGTTACCTGTCATAGAATGTACTCTTCATATGTAATCTTGGTGGAATATTTTCTTTGTTCAATGGCTTAAGAAACGCGCGCGCACACGAACAATATGAACTGTAATACCGTGCCGCGTGATGTAAATTTACGATATAACGGCAGTGCCGGAGTCACATAGACGCTTCTGCGCATGCGCGCACTCTATTTTGCCAACATAAGAACTTTTACGGCGCACGCGCGTCATTCAAATTTTGTATATAATATACTGTGTAATGTGTCTTGTAAACAGTTGTAGATAACTTAGATTTTCTTGTGCCTTTAGGTGAATCGCTCGCCTGCAGGTGTGTCCTTTCGCGTCGCAATTCAGGGGGCAATATAAAGGCACATTTGCATGCCATGCGTGAGTTTCCTCGGAAACGCGAAATCTTAATTAAATAATTAATCTCTGACAAATAAATAAAGCCTATGGCACAGAACTGCAGCGCTATGCCGCTGATAAAGCAAAATACCATTATGACACTCTTATGTTTCATTAAGAAGGAGGAGGTCGAGAAGAATAGCTGAGGCTGGAAGCACGTATATTTTATTAGCTGGCACTGCCATATTTGATGTTATATAAGAACACTGCGAGTTCTAATCTCACTTGGCACTCGACTCTGTAAAGATTCAATATTTATGAAAGTAAGTTGAATTATTTAACTATAGGCTTATTCGTTGAATATATCTGATTTAACTAACTGTGTAAACTTTTTATGTTTAGTAGACAGTCACCTCTGTACGGCGTGTTGACATGGCTGGCAAATTATTCTAATATTGAGATTTAGATTTTGAGTCCGCACCTACCGCAGCAGTCTTTGGAAACGATTTAAATACGAAGTCCGTTTATTTGAATCTTATTTCACGGTCAACTACGAGTAACATTGCATTTACGAAAAAGCCATTGTCAAGCGTCTGATGCCAAATAATTAAACGTCCACGTTCCAGATAAGCAAATATTAATTACAACCAATCACTATAATACATAATTAATAATTAATATTTAATTTAATTTATTTATTTATTTTATAGACCAAACGACAAAGTGTAACCTAAAATAGCAACAGTGAACTACAAATAAAAAATGAAAATCGGTAAATTAATCCAGGGCAACCCGAAAACCAACACACAAAACTACACGATCGGAACAGTAGGAAGCCATTATAACCAGTACAGTAGTAGTAGAAGATCTGCGTTAGTGAGATATAATTTTATTCTGTAACGGTTCTTAAGAACTCGGAGCTTTTTGAAGCTTCGTCACGAATGTTGTGGAGTTTGCAAAGGCAGCAATACCCAAACTCGATCTTCGTAGGGAAGATCGAGGTAATAATGTCACCTTAAGGGAAATTGATTTTTGTACCTCATTAGATGTCTCATTTTTTCTTTCAGAATAATACCATAGCTTTATCAACTAATAATTTTTATTATAATTTTTTCAGACATATTTTCTTAAAGTTTTATAGTTGAATACACAGTGCAGCCTTTACATTGGGTACCGGGGTAATTCTGTGTCACTGGGATAATGGCCACCATGCATCCGAAAGTCAAGAAAAAACGCAATTACTAAAAGAGTATTAGTAAACAGGTGTTGTAACACTTGTAATTTATATTTATCATTTTTTGTAAGACATCAAGAAGGCTTGACAATACTTATCGACGTTAAACTTCAATAAAAATACATTTTGTAACTTAGCCTCGATTAAGACATTTGGCACAAATCGCAAATATAATTTTCTGCAATATCAAAACCACTGTATTCTGCGTGAGACCATTCGTCACTATATACTGTATGCATGTATATCGCAGTTCACTTTGCCCAGACTCCACAAACAAGACAGATTTCAACGTATTCAACAAAAATATTGAAGGTGTCCTCATCCTCGTTATCATCATACTAATATCAATTGCGATCATCGTTATTAGATGACGAAGACTGAAAACTGATTAGATGTTTGCATGGCTTTTTTTCTCTTTAGGCTGCCCTGTTTGTTTTTTCTTTTTGTTATTTCCTTCTTTCAGTTTCTTCTCATTCATTTTTTCCCCTGTCTGTCCAATTTTTACTACAGCTTTCTCTTTTTTCCTTGCCTCGGCATAATCGAGGACTGTTTTCACTGGAGTTCCGTCGAATGTCTTTTACGATGAGAATTCCTTTTCGTTTGACGTTTTGTAGTGTTGCCGAATGCTTTTACAAAACTTTCTGCAGGTGGTTCTGTCAATTTTCTTGGAACATCTTTTGTTGTTCTTGTTGTTAAGTGTAAACCGTAAACATGGCAGTTGCGAGCTCGATCATTGTTGTTGCTAACGCTGTAAACAAAACGGATACCCCGCGCCGTAACAGTGGCGCGCCCGGTGTGTGTCTTGGAAATTACCAGTTTCTCAGAATGTACATTCGGAGCGAGACAACTGGAAACAGTGGGGCAGGCCATTTCACAGTCACGCTGCTATTGGCTAATGTTTGTGATATCATCTGGAATACTGTTCTACCGAGAGAGTTTAACATCAACCCCACGAATTGCGTGTTGTTTAGTGCTGAAGCACATTATTAAGCATCGTTTAAGCCTAATGTTACAAGAAATAAACACTTGCATGTTGTAATAGCCACCTTCAAAGATGTAATATTAAGAGCTGCGTTCATAGCTACTCACTGTAGCTCAGGAAGATGACGACACGGCAAGTCTGTTTTTTGTTTTAGCTTTTGTGTTGATATGCCTTATCCTAATGAAAGTTCTTGTCCTTTCGTGGTTCATTTCGAGAAACTTTCAGGTTATTGTAGCAATTAACTTTTGCACTACTCCGTCACACGTCGCCCATGAGAACTGCAAAATATCACTCCTTTATTTAATTGAAATAATCAGTTGAAGGGGAAGTGAGCCGCCCTCTGGAAATGACGGAGATCCGGTCGTTACCGGCGACATTATTTGAGTCCGGCAGAAGTTTCGGTGAGACCGAACCCAAGGAACTGTCAAAGCGCTTGCATCTAAATGCTATGTCGGCTGCAAGACATCTCAGTGCATCTCGGGATTGACGGTCATCGCTGGTGGCTGGTTCATCATTAGGAAGCTGTAACACATCTAGCTCTGGTCCTCTGTCGCCAGCTTCCACGCTTCCAGTCACGTTGATACACAACTCGCTTGCGGTCCTCTTCACTTTCTTCAACTGGACACGCCACCAGACCAGTGCTCGCCATTATGGACGTATTTGCCGACAAGGGGATCTGTTCTGTATTTCCAGTCAATATTAGAATCCGTATTCTGTTTTTCACTTCGAACACTGGACTCGCATTCGGGAGGACGACGGTTCGATCCCGCGTCCGGCCATCCTGATTTAGGTTTTCCGTGATTTCCCTAAATCGCTCCAGGCAAATGCCGGGATGGTTCCTCTGAAAGGGCACGGTCGACTTCCTTCCCTGTCCTTCCATAATCCGATGAGACCGATGACCTCGCTGTTTGGTCTCTTCCCCCAAAACCAACCAACCAACCTTTTCACTTCCAAAAGTTGTAGACCACGAATTTTGCAGACAAAGATCTCTCAACAGTCTTGGTTTAGCCTGGAAGTCAAGATATACGAAGCTCCCATACACTTTATGCCATTGTACAGTCCAATGAATAAGTTTAATGAATTTATGAAACCTTTCTGGATTTGGAACAGGCGTTGTTTTTGTGTATTCTCCTGTCTTTAATCACTTCGAAGAGATGTCTTGTCATCCTTAGAAAGTGTTGCGTTTAAAACATCAAAGGCGTCATTGATCAGTTATGTTACATTTCCTTCCTGCTGTTTGTTTAGCTGGTATTTGATAACTCTGGCACAAAGGTGTGAAAACAGGTGTGCTGCCATTTGCACATTCTGCCCAGCTGGTTCCATTACTTCTACATGAGCCTCCATAATGTGATGTGTGATGCTTAAATCCCTGCTCTGTGTTGCTAACAGATTTTCAAAAAACTTGTTGCTCAAGACTCGTCTGAAACATCTTTTCTAAGCAATTTAAGCAATTGCGGACAAAACAGAAAAACTACACTCTTGTCTCTGGGTCCATAAGGTTTGGAAAATATGTTTTTGTTGTGGAAGCTCCAAACTCCGTCCAGACGTTTGAGTTCTTGTCTTTCGTGTCACAAATTAGAGCTGTAGTTTGGTTCCCAGCTGCTTCCAACTGCTTTAATATGTTCCGGAGTAACTCAATAGTCACCATTCTATCGAAATCAAAATATACACGCTGTTTTCGTGATGGCAACAAACCACGATCCGTGACCACCATAGCATAGGATTTCTATTTTCTCTAGAAGTTTGAATGTTTATGTCTTAGCAAAATAAGAAACAGCACTTCTTTCGGAATTCCATGTGTTTGATCCATTTCTGAAGTGTTGACCGGCAAGGAAAAGCGCAGTTCTTTTTTCGGAAGTAAATGTAAGCTTTGGAAGAGAAAACTCTTCAGATCAGAGCATTAGCACTGTCTTTCCCGTCAGCCTTCACCCTCTTTTTACCAAGCAAAGATCGAATGTGGCCTGGTGTCAAATACTGAAACAAAATGCTGTTCACGTTATCTCTGATTTGTTGTTTTATTGCAGATTTACTTCCGTAGTATACTTCGAAAACTCGGCTTTCAGGACCCTGTTACTTCTTTTCAAAACGTAGTTTTCTTTCCTCAGCAGTTTTCAATCAATTTCCTCTTTAGCAATGACGTCTAGGTCAAGAACTACCTCTGTGCTGGTCGACTCACCAAATTTAATTTTTTCGGAGGTAAAGCTTCTAATTCTCTTTTCATACAGGCAATCGCTTGCTGGTGCTACCTACTACTGTTTCAAAATACCATTGTTATTATTATTATTATTACTGTTGTTGTTATTATTGTTAACCTTTCCACTCTCTGTTATTTGACACAGCCACGTACAGTAAGTCACCGTTTTCCTTCAGTTGTTGGACAGCTGTCATTTTGTCGATCGTCACCCCTATATGGCGTGAAACAAGACCTACGCGAAACGTACATTTGTTGCGACAATTTAGGAGTCGCTATTTTTTGCTCTCGATCATTCGTGCTCGAATATCAACGATCACAGAGGTGTAAGAACGAACGGGGATCGATTTTTTTTTGTTTTTCCTACTCATAGTAGTAAGCCACTTTGTCACCTAAACCTGTATAATGCTTTTTTGATCGTACGGAAACCCCAGGAAACTTTTTTGCAAATGTCCCGCGTTTCCTTAAATGAACCGGTAGAGACGCACGCCTCCACTGTTGCGATTCTTTCTTGAAGATACATCTCGCTGAGATATTTACTTCACACGTCTCGATCAAGTCGCAACGGCGTTCGTACTGACGACACAAAACGTACTCGCAACAGCTTCGGAACAACAGATGACAACTGAAGAGCGCCAATGAGCAATCGGAACCGAATTTTTCGTGCGCCGTCCTGTATAGCATCGTAAGATATTTAAGCAATTAGAAAACGCGACTGACACCGGCAAGTACTTTGATGTTAAGAACGACACTACAGAAGAACATGACTGTTGAATGAATAACCTCACTCTGTAGATGTTTGCACATAGGCAAGCAAATACCCTGAAGAAGAACTGTGCACCCACATGCGTCAGTACGGAGCAGTTCCCTGTTCTACGGCGGACAGGAGGTTCCCCGCAGCACTACTGGCAGAGCGCACGCTGCCTTCTGCCGGCCGTCCTTGACATGTGGCTGTTGCCAGGCAACGGCGCGACGCCGCAGCGACGTAATGTCTATTGTTAGAGTGCCCCCTCCCCCTCCGCCGCGGCCGCTCCTCCCCCCCCTCCCCCTTACTCCTATCCCGCCGCAAGTAACTGCCCGAGCAGACACGAGTCGGCGCCCATTGTACCCGTTTAGAGTGCCACGCGCTACGTAACGCTTTATAAATAAAGGTGGCCGCAGTTCCGAGAAAAAATTAATAATAAAACCAGCGCTGCTCGTTTAGCGCCAGGCGCTGGGGGCGTCCGGCGCTCTGCAGGTAAACACGCACACACACACACAGAGGAAGCTACTCTGTCAGTCGGCATTACTTCACCATTACCACTATAGTGTACCAGAGCCATTCCGTGCTTGTTCTGTTTCCCCACAGTTCCGCAGGGATAAAGTTCGTTCACATGCTCACGATTGCAATTTTATTGCTTATTTCGTTTTGCAAAGTCTTCCTTACGGGGATAGACCAGGCTAGAAATTTTTTTAGTTTAATTTTTTGCTAGCTTAAAATGTTCCTTAGAGAGTCACTTTTGAAGATTCATTCATATAATGTGTGCAGTAAAAAGCAAAATACCTTAAAATCGCGGTTCACCGCATGAGGGATCTGGCACATCCGAGAGCTCCAATTCAACCGAAGTAATACTATAGTCGCCGGCCGAAGTGGCCGTGCGGTTAAAGGCGCTGCAGTCTGGAACCGCAAGACCGCTACGGTCGCAGGTTCGAATCCTGCCTAGGGCATGGATGTTTGTGATGTCCTTAGGTTAGTTAGGTTTAACTAGTTCTAAGTTCTAGGGGACTAATGACCTCAGCAGTTGAGTCCCATAGTGCTCAGAGCCAATACTATAGTCGTTACCGATGGAACAGGGGTTTTCGATGGTATCGCAGAAGGCATTAGTGTCAACTAAAATACTATTTTCAAAACAATTTCTGTTCGTAACACGACTCCTTTATGGTAAACAGTCTGAAAGCACGTGCATGTTTTGCGTCCGCTTAACTTGTTATCTCACTTGCATTATATACGAAGTAAACCGTGGGTGCCTGAAAATGACGATCAAACGTAGTCGTGCGGACAAAAAAGTTTCGAAAAGTAATCCGAGTCGTGCAAGAATGCTTCGATCGGTAAGCGAAAGCCAGTTAATCCGTATGATTTCGTCAAAATGAGAGTGTTCCGACTTCGGCGAAAAACAAAGCCAACGGTACAGTGCTGACACATTGCCGATTAAAGGTTTGTTCAAATTAAATATTTAAAAACTCAAGTTGAAACTTTGAATGCTTTTTTCCCAAAACAACATTCTTGAAGTTGGTAGGAACAATAACTCATGAAATCTAAATGCAGTTACATTATACCTTTTTCTCAGTTGTGGATCGGCGTTTTTTCTTCTGTAACTCGTGGGATTTTTGCTATATATTTTAATCTCGATTTTTAGTGCACATTTTTGTAAAGACTTTTTGATAGAAACATTGACTTGTCAGAGTGCCGCCATTTTGTTAAAAACATTTCTTTTAAATATCTACACGTACTGCGTTAGAAAATATCATCAGATTCAACGTAGTTTTGTAAATTTGTTCTAGGATGAAAATTGTGGTGTTCAGAGCTCCCAACAACCGCTCTGCGAAGACCTTTCGTCGATTTCGTGTAGTGTCCCCTGGATGAAAGTTTTTTTACTTAAAAAAATACATAAAACAAGTTGTACAATAAAGGTCTAAAGTTAGTTTTGTTATTTTACTGAAAAAAATCATGAATATCGGTTCCGAAATGGCTTGTCTCCCTGGTCTAGCCCATTAAACACCGAAGCGAACACAAGCGAACGTGCAACAGCGACCGACAACTCTCTCTCCTGCAAGCGCTAGCAGCGTGCGAGTACGCGGCATTCCCTCGATTCCGGTTCGCATTCGCAAACACCGAAGCGAACACAAGCGAACGTGCAACAGCGACCGACAACTCTCTCTCCTGCAAGCGCTAGCAGCGTGCGAGCACGCGGCATTCCCTCGATTCCGGTTCGCATTCGCTTGCGCTCGCTCTAGTTCTGCATGTTGTCTTTCGGCGAACAATCAAACATATTTCTTATCCTCTCTGCTTACAATAAATCTAGTGGTATCGTTCTTGCATTCCATGAAAATTATACCATCCGTTAGTTAGTGTAAATTTACAACATCGGAATTTACAAATATTGAACACAAGAATTCGACTGCGAGAATGTCTTACAAACTGACTGCGAGAAAAAAACTAGAAACTGCCTATATGGATTTCTGTCTATTTAAACATTCGTCGTGGCAAGCATACTGTCTGAATTTAACACTGTGAATCAGCAAATTTTCGAACTGATGAATTGAGCCTTTTTTATTTAATTTTGGCTTACCTGTTGTACAATGGAAACACCGTGACACTGCTATTTTCCTGAAAGCGTGTCACATTTACTGAGCTGCAACTAACGACGGAGATGCCCTGACGCAGTGCAAAACTGAATAAGTAAAAATGATAACTCATATTTTGACATGGACTTTGGATGCAGACAATGGTTGGGATAAATTATAACATCAAATGCAATTAGATTTCAGACTAGAAAAGTTCTAGACTGAAAAATTATGTTTCTTTGCTTCACAAACAGTTCTTAAGAGAACAAACAGAAGTAGTCTTTAACATCAATTGAGATCTTTTCAGACGTGGAACTCCTAAAAAATGACATTAAATATTCAACAGTTATTCCCACCCACAAATTCAAATTGAGAATTGTGCGTTGCTGTTTATCTTTCCCTATACTCAAGTCTCTGGATGTCTGAACCAAGAACGCATATCTACAGGCTGCCCCAATAAAGTACAAAATCTGAAGTCCATTAGCCGGCAGCGGTGGCCGAGCGGTTCTAGACGCTCAGTCCGGAGCCGTACGACTGCTACGGTCGCAGGTTCGAATCCTGCCTCGGGCATGGATGTGTGTGATGTCCTTAGGTTAGTTAGGTTTAAGTAGTTCTAAGTTCTAGGGGACTCATGACCACAGATGTTAAGTCCCATAGTGCTCAGAGCCATTTGAACCATTTTTTTGAAGTCGATTACCTTACATTAAAACCTGTTCTGTTACTCATCAAAATAATTGTAAAATATTCTTGCCTCTTTCCTCATCTCAAATATATGATAAGTAAACCAACATGTACCAATTCCTCAGACAAATACACTATGTGATCAAAAGTATCCTGACACCTGGCTCAAAATGACTTGCAAGTTCGTGGCGCCCTCCATCGGTAATGTTGGAACTCAATTTGGTGTTGGCCCACCCTTAGCCTTGATGACAGCGTCCACTCTCGCAGGCGTACGTCCAATCAGGTGCTGGAAGGTTTCTTGGGGAATTGCGGCCCATTCTTCACGGAGTGCTGCACTGAGGAGAGGTATCGATGTCGGTCGATGAGGCCTGGCACGAAGTCGGCGTTTCAAAACCTCCTAAAAGTATTCTATAGGATTCAGGTCAGGACTCTGTGCTAGGCCAGTCCATTACAAGGATGTTATTGTCGTGTAACAGGCCGTGCATTATGAACAGGTGCTCGATCGTATTAAAAGATGCAATCCCCATCCCTGGATTCAACAGTGAGAAGCAAGAAGGTGCTTAAAACATCAATGTAGGCCTGTGCTGTGATAGTGCCACGCCAAACAACAAGGGGCGCAAGCCCTGTCCATGAAAACCACGACCACACCGTAAGGCCACCGCTTCCGAATCTTACTGTTGGCACTACACACGATGGCAGATGACGTTACCGGGCATTGGCCGTACCCAAATGCTGCCATCGGATCGCCACGTTGTGTAATGTGATTCATCACTCCACACGTTTTTCCACTGTTCAGTCGTCCAATGTTGACGCTCCTTACACCAAGCGAGGCGTCGTTTGGCACTTACCGGCGTGATGTGTGGCTTATGAGCAGCCGCTCGACCATGAAATCCAAGTTTTCTCACGTCCCGCCTAACTGTCATAGTACTTGCATTGAATCCTGATGCAGTCTGGAATTTTTGTGTGATTGTCTGGATAGATGTGCTATGCAACATATTATCACCAACCATTTCTGCTTCCCACTAATGACTCTACAGCTGACTACAAAAGAAAACAAGGTAAGAGAGGCGTTTTGGTAAAGTAGGAAGCTTAAATGTAGTGAAAATTGAAATACTTACAATTTATATTTCTTTCTTACGTTGCTATTGTTGTTACTGTGATGTATCCCACTTCCAAACTTCGGAGGAATTCAAGCAGCTCATTTCATCTATTCTTAATGGGATTACATCACGTTCATGGTACCTGTTTTTACATAGTTGACGTTATATATACGACGTATTTGCGACGATAAACTGAAATGGTCTGCCTTGGCTCACGCTGTCTGCTCTCCAACGAACTGCATAGATCATTCCACGCGAAGTCGCTAATTTGGGAACTTTTTCTACTCGACCATTGCCAATTTAGATGAAATTTTGAGTGAACTTTGGCACATGTTCCCTATGAACATTGGTAAACTTTAACGGTCGCCGAAGCAACGATGGTCGAAATACAGTCCCTTGTTTGACTGCATACGCGACTTTGCGCAGAGCGAGCGTGAATTTCCGAGTTTCTAGGGCTTGTGACCTGTTATATTACTTCGGGTAATATTTTGTTGACAGAAATAAGCGATGCTCAGTCAGAACAGTTCAGGTAAACTCGCCCTAAAAATTTAGAGTTTGGCTTCTTAAATCTCGCGGACTAAAGGTATGATGTTGTGAAACATCATATGTAGTAACCTAACAACACAAGGTTTTAAAATATAAAGTTTCATTTATGTGACACTTTCTAATACTGAATAAATTAAGTTGAAAGTGGAAGATTTTGCAAAAAAGTAAAAAAAGTGGCATTTTCACCTGATTTTGCAAGAAAAAAATAAGTTCTATAAAACTCTCCCCAGTAAGAAGACGATGGTTTGAACCACAAAACAAAGATTTACAACGCTCGTTGACAGTGTTTGATAATTTGAACCAAAGTTGGGCTCGAAAAAAATGTGAGCTTCAGGTTCTTCTATCTCGTAGAGTAAATGAATGGTTAGCATTAAACGATAGCCCAACGATGTGGAAGCATTTCATTCAGCTACTGTTTTCCAATAATCTACAAATTCATTGAGATGGTGGTGACTTTTGTGAGAAGATGAAAATTAGGTGTGATTTATAGTGTTAACAGAAATTTCAGGTATTTCTTTTTATAATCATGTGAATGACCTCACGCTTTTCCTTATTGAGCAACACTGCTACTTTTGGCAATTTTCGTGTCAAGTCATTTTGCAATTGGGTTTGGTCATCAGATGGTTTTACCAGACGGTAAATACAGGGCTATTACAAATGATTGAAGCGATTTCATAAATTCACTGTAGCTCCATTCATTGACATATGGTCACGACACACTACAGATACGTAGAAAAACTAATAAACTTTTGTTCGGCTGAAGCCGCACTTCAGGTTCCTGCCGCCAGAGCGCTCGAGAGCGCAGTGAGACAAAATGGCGACAGGAGCCGAGAAAGCGTATGTCGTGCCTGAAATGCACTCACATCAGTCAGTCATAACAGTGCAACGACACTTCAGGACGAAGTTCAACAAAGATCCACCAACTGCTAACTCTATTCGGCGATGGTATGCGCAGTTTAAAGCTTCTGGATGCCTCTGTAAGGGGAAATCAATAGGTCGGCCTGCAGTGAGCGAAGAAACGGTTGAACGCGTGCGGGCAACTTCCACGCATAGTGATGTGAAAGATTCAGTGTTTCTACCTCCTCTGCCAAGAAACGTGCCAGAACTGAGAGCTCGCATCAACAGTGCTTTCGAACTCATTGATGGGGACATGCTGCACTGAGTGTGGGAGGAACTTGATTATCGGCTTGATGTCTGCCGAATCACTAAAGGGGCACATATCGAACATTTGTGAATGCCTAAAATAACTTTTTGAGTTTTTGTATGTGTGTGCAAAGCATTGTGAAAATATCTCAAATAATAAAGTTATTGTAGAGCTGTGAAATCGCTTCAATCATTTGTAATAACCCTGTAACAGCATCATCTGCACACGATCTAAGAGGGCTGCTCATATTGTCTCCTAAATCGTTTATGTAGATTAGTAGCAGCAGAGGGTCTATAAAACTTCCTCGGGGAACTCCGGATATCACTTTTGTTTTCCTCGATGATTTTCCGTCGGTTACTATGTACGAGGTCTGTTGAAAAAATTCTGGAACCATGTGCACAAAATTTTCCTACGCTTACCTTTTACTTATTGTGCACGGTCTCGTTCGAAATACTCTACTCCACAACTGATACACCGCTCCCAACGCCGTTTCTACTTGCGGAAGCATCGTCGGTACGCCTCTTGCTGGATCGCGCGGTGCGCTGTCTGAGAATCCTCTTTCATACCGTCTATCGTTGCAAATATTCGTCCTTTCAACAGGGTTTTCAACTCTGGAAATAAAAAAAAAATATGTCCTCAGGATCCAGGTCTGGAGACTACAGAGGAAGAGGAAGCACAGTCATTTCTTTTTATTTTATTTTTTTAAATTTTTTTTGGTGCTATAGCAACGCACCAACAGGGATGAATGTGTGGGTGCGTTATCGTGAAGCAAGAGCCACGAATTGTCTCGACACATTTCAGGTCGTTTCCTTCTCACATTTCCTCGCAGGCATCGCAACACGTCCCGATAGCACCATAGATTAACAGTGTGCCCCTGTAGCACGAGTTCATGGTGAACTATTCCTTCAAATCCAAAGAAAACTATCAGCATGGCTTCGACCTGACAAGCTCTTTTTGGTGTTAGAGAACCTTTCCCGACCCAATGTGAAGACTGAATTTTGGTCTTAACATCATATCCGCAGACGCACGTGTCACGCCAGTTGCGATTCTCTTAAGGAGCATCTCGTTCTCATTTGCTCGATTCAAAAGCTTTTCACAGATTGCGAGGCGAAGGTCTTTCTGGTCTTGACTCGTGAACCGCGATACGAACTTGTCGCTAACACGATACAGCCGGTCGCGGTGGTCTAGCGGTTCTAGGCGCTCAGTCCGGAACCGCGCGACTTCTACGGTCGCAGGTTCGAATCCTGCCTCGGGCATGGATGTGTGTGATGTCCTTAGGTTAGTTAGGTTTGAGTAGTTCTAAGTTCTAGGGGCCTGATGACCACAGATGTTAAGTCCCATAGTGCTCAGAGCCATTTGAACCATTTTTGCTAACACGACACATCCCTAGATGCTGTGTCAGAAATTCACGATGTGATCCAACTGGAATGTTACATTCCTCTGCAATCTATCGGACAGTCACGGGGAGACAAAATTTTGTTGACCTTCCTGAGACGAGCGTCGTCGCTAGACGGCGAAGGGCGTCCTGAACGAGTGTCATCTTTTAACTTCCGTCCGAGCATTTTTACACCGCGTGAACCATTCGTAACACCGAGTATGGCTCGAGGACTCACTCCTGCGTTACGTGGTCTGTCTCTGCAAAGCTTTCCTGACTTTCACGGCACAGTTGCTCCTCTGACTCGGCCACCTCGAAATTCGTAAACTGTGCGACACGACGTTCTGCATTCAGCACTGAATAATTACTGACAGACATGTAACAATGAAACTTCCGACAACTACATATTAAACACAGGTGTGTGCAGGGATGCCGACCGCATTTCGATCCAACACACTACCGGCGCGAAATTACGAATGTTCCGGAATTTTGTGAACGGACCTCGTACTGTGACCTCTCTGACAGAAAATCACGTATCCAATCGCAAGACTGAAACGATACTCGGCAGGCGCGCAGTTTGATTAGAGGTCTCTTGTCCTTATCACACAAATTGGCTAAAGAAGACTGTGGAGAGCTGCGTTCGGCCTGGAGACTGCAGCGGCGCCTGGATCCCCCCTCCGAGTTGTGCTGCTCTCCCGCGAAGTACGGCGCTCGGGCCCGCCCCGCACAGTGGCGGTGACGACGAGGCTTCGCGGCCCGTGCGCTCAAGTCTGTTGTCGGCCTGTAGCCCAGCCACATGCTCACTTTCCCGTTACAAAATTGCGCAAGTTTCTTTCTCAGCCCTTCGATATGTTTTCTCTGGTGCTGAATCCGAATTCCATATTTTTTGCCTTTTCGGCTTCATTGTTCCCACTTTTTTATTTGTCGCTTATATCTTGAAACCTTCCCGTCTCCTCTATATCTCTTTTGTGTTACGCTAACTTTCCCTTCTACAATAACCTATGAAACATTCCCTTAGGATTTCTATCTCTTGCTTAATAATAACAAATGAAATCTTCCCTTTGAAATTTATTCTCTTTCTCAATCTTCGCATACAGATTTAATTGCTGCTTATTAAAAGTGATTTTCTGATTATTTAGACGAAACATAGAATGTGTCGTTGTCGTGGCCCTCAGTCGTTATCTGCAATAACCCAAAACTGTTCCTTACCTTTTTTTACTGTTACTGGATCGCCATCTGACTGCTACATCGAACTGCGACGTGAATATACTTACTCTGGTTTACTATACTCTATTAACTACTGGTGGGCTGCCATAATAAGTGACTGTATTTATTACCAAAGCTGACGTTATTTTTTAATAGCAATGCTGACGTTATTTTTTAATTAATTTGACTGAAGTTACCTAATTCATAGTTACACATTTTTTTAACAACAATAAAATTTTTGCAAAGTTTTACGTTGATGGTTTTTGGGATGGATTATAACCAGTAATGCAACATTGCTGGCAAAAATTAATTATGTTCTGAAAACGCTTCAAATATTTACTGTTGGTAATGAAATGATTTTACAAACGTTCAAATGGGACTTGCTTTTTACAATAATCTTACAACTAGCATTGCGCAAACATACCTTCAGTAGTCTTGAGTTTCGCAATGAACATAATTCAATAATATTAGTTCCTCTTATGATAATAGTTAGCTGATGTCTCTGTACATCCGTTTCTAATCTCTTGTAAATCATAGCTGGTGGCTGGCAGGCACACCGCTCCTCTCAACCTGTCGCTTCAGACCTGCCACCGACTCGCTTCACATCTCGCTTACTACTGACTTCCTACGAACGCTGAAGTGCGGTCTCTCCTGCCAACAATGCTTTCTGGTGCAGACAATCCCTGCTACCATTACAAAATGTATCATTGCGCGGTCTGTCCCGCTCTTTTCTTAAAATGTATCCATACGCGGTCTCTCCCGCCCTTTTTAAAATTATATCAATTTGCGGTCTCTCTTGTCAACAATACTTTGGTGCAGACATTCCCTGCTACCACAATTATTTCCAACGTGACAAATATTAATTATTCCTACTTAATCCTATTAATAAAATATAAACATCTTTCATAAATTGTGATTTGACAATAGACAATAGAAATATACACGTCTTACAATCTCGAAAACTATACGTCCTTCAAATATGGCCACTATTTTCAGAAATTAAAGTACACAAAATTTCCTACAAAACGCATTAGTCAGATTTGTCTTCATGGCGAGCAGCGTAGGCTCTAGAACGGACAGAAAAGCAACGATTTTTTGGCCCTTCTCCGAAAACGTCAAAATGCACACTCACAACCCATACAACTCGGAAAACATACATGTTACCAACAAAAACACCTACACAACGTAAAAGCGCATTAAATTTCGTACAAGAGAAGTCTGTTACATTCAATTTTCTGACAAGGGAGGCGTGAGCAAAGCGAAAATTAGGAAAAATACCTTCTGCTTCCTAAAGCCAGACGACACCTCCCCCCCCCCCCTCTCTCTCTCTCTCTCTCTCTTCGACGCTATACTTCGGGTGTATTACGCTTCAAAAAGGCTGTTTTCAATGAATTGCTGGGAAAGCATATTTGACGAAAAGATATGCAAATTATGTTCGCAGCATATTAGGTACATGACACTGAACAGAGAGATGAATATGAAATCTGTATGTAGTAATACTCTCTTTCAAATTCTGAAGGTGGCAGGCGTAAAATACAGGGAGCGAAAGGCTATTTACAATTTGTACAGAAAGCAGATGGCAGTTATAAGAGTCGAGGGACATGAAAAGGAAGCAGTGGTTGGGAAGTGAGTGAGACAGGGTTGTAGCCTCTCCCTGATGCTATTCAATCTGTATATTGAGCAAGGAGTAAAGCAATCAAAATAAAAGTTCGGAGTAGGTATTAAAATCCATGAAGAAGAAATAAAATCTTTCAGGTTTGCCGACGACATTGTAATTCGGTCAGAGACGGCAAAGGACTTCGAAGAGCAGTTGAACGGAATGGACAGACTCTTGAAGGAAGGGTATAAGATGAACATCAAAAAAGCAAAACGAGGATAATGGAATGTAGTCGAATTAAGTCGGGTGATGCTGAGGGAATTAGATTAGGAAATGAGACACTTAAATTAATAAACGAGTTTTGCTATTTCAGGAGCAAAATAACTGATGATGGTCGAAGTATAGAGGATATAAAATGTAGACTGGCAAAGGCAAGGAAAGCATTTCTGAATAAGAGAAATTTGTTAACATCGAGTATTGATCTAAGTGTCAGGAAGTCGTTTCTGAAAGTATCTCTATGGAAGTGAAACATGGACGATAAATAGTTTAGACAAGAAGAGAATAGAAGCTTTCGAAATGTGGTGCTACAGAAGAATGCTGAAGATTAGATGGGTAGATCACATAACTAATGAGGAGGTACTGAATAGGATTGGGGAGAAGAGGAGTTTGTGGCACAACTTGACCAGAAGAAGGGATCGGTTGGTAAGACATGTTCTGAGACATCGAGGGATCACCAATTTAGTATTGGAGGGCAGCGTGGAGCGTAAAAATCGTAGAGGGTGACCAAGAGATGAATACACTAAGCAGATTCAGAAGGATGTAGGCTGCAGTAGGTACTGGGGGATGAAGAAGCTTGCACAGGATAGAGTAGCATTTAGAGCTGCATCAAACCAGTCTCAGGACTGAATACCACAACAACAACATGTAGTAATATACACGTGTCATGAAACGACTGAATATCGAGCCCATTATTGGATCATCACTTCGAGTAGGTTCCCTATGTGGAATATAAAGAAGGCATTTAGTGACACAACATGATACAAAAGAAAGATGATTTATGTAGTGAACTATCGATATGGGTAGAAACACGTACTGATGTCGTGTACGCAGTTGTTTTACTCGTCTCCGTTTGGGTGTCTGTAGCCCATGCAATGTCTGTCCGGCACTAGAGGGCTCAGGTGGAAAGTCTTCGGCCATGGAAGATCCAGGAAAATCGTCCGAGGCTGTGAAAGGTCCAGGCTGAACAGTGGGTTGTTTCTGTTCTACAAATGAAAAATTGTAACTGAATCATTAACGTTACGAAAGAAAAATTATTAGTAGAGATGTACAATGGTGCAAAATATTACGTGATTTATACCGTGTGTCACCTCGGCTGCTTTAGACAGCGTGACTGCAAGGGGGTCGTCCAGGTCCTCGTCGTCTTCCCTATCAAAACTGGCGTCCGTGTCGGAGCTCCATCCGTCACATTGCTTGCACAGTTTCGTGCAGGTCGTCTCGCCATACTCACACCGACCTTGGTAATTTGTCTCGCGTTTGCAAGATGCATACATGTTATATTTCGGAGTATTGCCCATCTTAACTGAGAAGCCGCCAACACCCAAGCGGAGGCGACTAAACGAACTGCTCACGTGACATCAGTACAGTTATTTCACAAGCGAAAACCAGGGGCAAACTTCGCGGTCTTTAGGACCCAGAAAGATTAAAGGAGGCTATTGCCAGACTACACGATGACGACACAAAAGAATCGAAGTATCGCTAGATATGTGTAAGGAGTGTAGAGAATTATACCTGTGAATTACAAAAAATGTGACTGGTTATGTTGCGAACTTGTAAGTTTTGCTTATACGAAGATTGCACAGTTTTTGATATGTTTCGTGTCGACTGTGGCTCAGAAAATGGAAAGAAAACCGAATGAAATAAGTAATTTTGGGAATAACATTGTGCATTGATCTGCACGAGACTGTGTGAACACCTAACGAAAAAAAGAGCAGCGTGTGTACCGGAGTCGCACGGACTGGCCGCGTGGTTTGAGGCGCCATGTCACGGACTGCGCGGCCCCTCCCGCCGGAGGTTCGAGTCCTCCCTCGGGCATGGCTGTGTATGTAGTTCTTAGCATTAGGGACTTTAAGTAGTGTGTAAGTCTAGGGACCGATGACCTCAGCAGTTTGGTTCCTTAGGAATTCACACACATTTGAACATATGTACCGGATTTTATTGCAGCATGTATCCCGATCTATAGGGGATAGACGCCGCACCTTATAAATTCACGACCTTAGTAGCCAAGACAGCCGTACTAGAATCAAAACAAGCCCAACTTACTGCTAATACAACTACTGAAACATTTGGTTATATTTGACTGTGCACCATATACTAAGACCTAATCCTGACGCTGAGAAGTTTATGAAGGGACGTTTGTACACGTACCTCGATTGTTCCCCACGAGCTTATGTACAACTTGCTCGATCGTAACGTTAACACTTATATTATGGCGTGGCGTGCACTGACAAACTGCAGTGCCGATACGCGCACACTCGGTCTGTGTTTGCGGTGCGCAGCCTGTACCATAGTGCATCCGGCACCTCCCCCGGATTTACCCTACAGAAACTCATCGTGTTCCTGACTGCCCATGACAATCACTTTTTTGGCTAGCTTATCAGCCACTTTAATTCCCGCGAAGGGCGCTATCTGTTTTTACTAATTTAAATAACCTTTACATACGCATATTCAATTATCTTATAAATGCAGGGGATTATATGTCTACGGGACGTTAAACAGCAATCTTCTCCTCTTCGTCTCCCCCGTCCAGGGGACTGTATGATCCTCGCAGCACCTTGACGCTTGTGTCCACTGCCGGTGTCAGGGTCTTCCAACTACTACCGAGCTCTGTGATTGCATGCTCTTGTAGAACACTTTTACATGAGAAATACTGAGTTCGGGTCTGCCTTGTGAGAGTGTGTGATTATGGAGGACAGTTCGGGAATTTGAACTATGAAGAGTATAATACTAGCGAGCTGCCCAACTGTGTGTCTGTGGCTGCACGAGTTGTCTGGCGTAGTGGTAATCTACTACATAATTACACTGAAGAGCCAAAGAAACTTGTACACCTGCCTAATATCGTATAGGGCCCACGCGAGCGCGCACAAGTGCCGCAACACGACGTGGCATGGACTCGACTAATGACTGAAGTAGTGCTGGAGGGAACTGACACCATGAATCCTGAGGGGCTGTCCATAAATCCGTAAGAATACTAGCGGTTGGAGATCTCTTCTCAACAGCACGTTGCAAGGCATCCCAGCTATGCTCAATAATGTTCATGTCTGGGGAGTTTGGTGGCCAGCGGAAGAGTTTCAACTCAGAAGAGTGTTTCTGTAGCCACTCTGTAGCATTTATGGACGTGTGGGGTGTCGCACTGTCGTGTTGGAATTGCCCAAGTCCGTCGGAATGCACAGTGGACATGACTGGATGCAGGTGATCGGACCGGATGCTTACGTACGTGTCACCTGTCATACTCGTCTCTAGACGTATCACGGGTCCCATATCATCCCAACTCCACACACCCCACACCATTACAGAGCCTCCACCAGCTAGAACAGCCCCTGCTGACACGCAGGGTCCACGGATTCGTGAGGTTGCCTCCATAGCCGTACAGGTCCATCCGCTCGATACAATTTGAAACGAGGCTCGCCTGACCAGGCAACATGTTTCCAGTCATCAGCCGTCCAGTGTCGGTGTTGATGGGCGCAGGCGAGGCCTAAGGCTTTGTGTCGGGCAGTCACGAAGTGTACACGAGTTGGTTTTCGGCTCCGAAAGTCTATGTCGATGATGTTTCGTTGAATGGTTCACACGTTAACATTTTCCGATGGCGCAGCATTGAAATCTGCAGCAATTTGTGGAATGGTTGCACTTCTGTCACGTCGAACGATTCTTTCAGTCGTCGTTGGTCCTGTTCTTGCAGGATCTTTTTCCGGCCGCAGCAATGTCGGAGATTTGATGTTTTACCGTATTCAACTGCTTTTAAAAAGGGAACATGCCTCGGATCACGGAACGGATTTAAAGGAAACCGACCAAGCAATGGAAAAGGATTACGAGATGGTTTACGACTGGGCACCTTAAACGTAAGGACTCTAACTGGGAAGTTAGAAGAAATTGTAGAAATGATGGAAAGGAGGAAATTGGACATCTTGGGGCTTGCTGAGACTAGGTGGAGAGGAGTTGGTGAAAAACCACTAACAAGGGAACCTCCCCATCGCACCCCCCTCAGATTTAGTTGTAAGTTGGCACAGTGGATAGGCCTTGATAAACTGAACACAGATCAATTGAGAAAACAGGAAGAAGTTGTGTGGAACTGTGAAAAAATAAGCAAAATATACAAACTGAGTAGTCCATGGGCAACATAGGCAACATCATGACAGTGTGAGCTCAGGAGCGGCGTGGTCCAGTGGTAGCGTGAGCAGCTGCAGAACGAGCGGTCCTTGGTTCAAGTCTTTCCTCGGGTGAAAATTTTACTTTCTTTATTTTTGCATAGTTATTATCTGTCCGTTCGTTCACTGACGTCTCTGTTCACTGTAATAAGTTTTGTTTTGCGACCGCATCGCAAAACCGTGCCATTAGCAGACGAAAGGACGTGCCTCTCCAATGGGAACAGAAAACATTTGATCGCAAGGTCATAGGTCAACCGATTCCTCCACAGGAAAACATGTCTGATATATTCTATACGACACTGGTGACGGCATGTGCGTCACATGACAGGAATATGTTGTCGACCCACCTAACTTGTACACTTGGCGAATGGGTAAAAAGAATCTTCTACCTTGCCCGATTTAGGTTTTCTTGTGGATGTGATAATCACTCCCAAAAAAGTGATGAAAACATGAGAGTTTGTCACATAAACTGAAAATAAAAAATTAAAATTTTCAGTCGATGGAAGATTTGAACCAAGGACCTTTCGCTTCGCAGCTGCTCACGTTACCACGAGACCACAGCGGTCCTGCGTTTCTTATGTCCTTGATATTGAATATCTTCCCATGAACTACTCAGTTTGTATATTTTGCTTATTTTTTCACAGTTCCACAAAACTTCTTCTTGTTTTCTCAATTGATCTGTGTTCAGTTTTTCGAGGCTTATCCACTGTGCCAACTTATAACTAAATCTGAGGGGGGTGCGATGGGGAGGTTCCCTTGTAAGTAAAGGATGTAAACTGTACTGGATAGGGAATGAGAGGGGAAGAAATGGAGTGGCAATAGTGGTCAGAGAGGGTCTGCAGGAGGAGGTGGAAGGTATCAATGATCGAATGATAAAAGCCAGAGTACGGGTGAAAGGAAAAAGCATTGAAATCATCCAACCATATGCCCCACAGGTGGGGTGTAAAAAAAAGGAGAAGGAGGAATTTGAAGATGACATGCAAAGGCAGCTAAATGGAGGTAATCAGATTATAATAGGGGACCTCAATGCACATGTTGGCACAGACAGGAAAGGATTCGAGGAGGTAATGGGACCAGAGGGCTGGGGGAACCGAAACAGAGAAGGAAAATTGTTGCTGGAATTCTGCAAGAGGAATGGGCTGGCGATCGCAAATTCCTGGTACAAGAAGAGAATTAGTCACAAAATAACTTGGTACAGTGGGGACTGGTCCCAAACTTCAGTAGTAGACTATGTACTAGTGGATAGGCAGATGATGAGCAGCCTCACAGATGTTAAGGTCATTCCATCTGAGGCCTCAGACAGTGACCATCGGCTGTTGGTAGCCACCCTGAGAGAGAAAAAAGATAGGAGGGCAACAGATATACAGGAAAAAAGGTTGAAGACATGGATGCTGAAAGAGGATGAACGGAGGACCCAGTACCAGACACTGATCTGGAAGAAGCTGCCAAAGGAAGATCAGAGAACAGTGGAAGAAAATGGGGAGATTTTAAGAGGGTCCTGGTTGAGGCAGCTGAGACTGTGTGCGGAAGAACTAGCACAAAGAGGAGAAGTAAGGAAACCACATGGTGGAACAACATATGTAAAGAGGCAGTACTTCGAAAGAACAAAACCTTCAGAGAATGGTTCCAGACCCGAATAGAGGAAGCTAGGGTAAAATATAAGGAAAGCAAGAAAGCGGCACAGACCATAGTAAGGGCGGAGAAGAAGAAGTGGATGGAAAAATGGACAAGAATGTTAGAAGAGGACAGTGAAGGGAACAAAAAAGTACTTTACACCATGGTAAGAAATAAGAGGAACGACAGAAGCGAGTGCCTGAGGATCATGGATAATAATGGAAGAGTTGTGGAGGAAATGCATGAGCTCAAAAAGATTTGGAAGGAGTACTTTGAAGATCTGTTGAATGCCGCCAAGCGGGTAACTAACAGCGATGGAGAGCCTAAGGCAGCAGACGATGATAATAGTGGGGAAATTGATGATCTAACTGGGAATGAAGTGGAAGAAGCCATAAAGAGGATGAAAGGGGGCAAGGCACCAGGTTGGGACGAAGTAACAGTGGATATGATACGAGCAGCAGGAGAAGTAGGAACCCAGTGGCTATACAGAGTGCTGAGGGTGTTGTGGAAGGAGAACAGAATTCCTGAGGATTGGAAGAAAGGAATTATAGTCCTGATCTTCAAGAAAGGGGATAAAAGGAGATGTGAGAACTACAGAGGAATCACCCTGCTATGCCACTGTGGAAAAATCTATGAAAAGATCCTGGAGAAGAAAATAAGAAGCAGTATTGAAAGTAGACTGCAAGAGGAGCAGTATGGTTTCAGACCGGGAAGATCAACAACGGACCTCATATTTGCGGTAAGGCAACTACAGGAAAGGCACTATGAGTACGGGAAGGACTTATTCATGGCCTTTTTAGATATTGAGAAGGCGTATGACAGCATCTGTAGGGACAAGCTCTGGGATGTGCTGAACGCAAAAGGGATAGATGAAGAGATAACACGAAAAGTCAGAAAAATGTATGAGGGAAGTGAGAGTTGTGTGAAAGTGGGGAGGGAACGTACTGCATGGTTCAAGCCGGAAAATGGGCTGCGACAGGGAAGTGCACTTTCGCCTTTATTGTTTATTATTGTTATGGATGAAATCCTACAGCAACTATCAGATGCAATTGGAGAACATAAAATGAAAGCAGTGCTTTTTGCCGATGACCTGATGTTATGGGGAAATTGCGAGAAGGAGGTGCAAGAGCAGTTAGATGCATGGGAGGCAACGGCAGCACAATATGGAATGCATTTCTCTGCAAAGAAAAGTGAAATAATTGTCACAACAAGGAAGACGAATAGGCCAAATGTGGATATAACTTGTGGAGGGGAAAAACTACAAGTGGTAGAGAACTTCAAGTACCTGGGAAGTGTGATTGAAAGTAAGGGGGGAAACGCAATGGAAATAAATGAAAGGTGCAGAAAAGCAGGGCAGTTCTACAAATGCATTAGGGGGCTTATTTGGAGCAAGGAGGTGCCACAGAAATCCAAGGGAATTATATACCGAACCTACTTTGTCCCCATATTGGCATACGGAAGTGAGACATGGGTAATGCACAAAAGCGACAAAAGTAGAATACAGGCTAGTGAAACGAAGTTCCAGAGGAGCAGGTTGGGTGTAACAAGACGAGACAGATTGCGAAATGTGTATGTGAGGGAAAGACTAAAGGAGGAACCAGTACAGGACATGATAGAAAAATCAAGACTGCAGTGATATGGACACATGAAGAGAATGGATGCGGGAAGAATTCCAAAGAGGATGTTTGATCTGCAACTGGAGGGGAAGAGGCCCAGAGGAAGACCAAGAGATAGATGGGTGAAGGGAGTGAAGGAATGTATGACGAGAAGAGGAGAGAACTGGACGAAGGTGGAAGAGGGGGAATGGTGGAAAGACAGAACACGATGGAGAGGCTTGTGTTCCCGACAGACCCAGCCAGTGGCTGGAAACTGTCCAAGATGATGATGATGACCGTATTCCTGATATTCATGGTACACGCTTGAAATGGTCGTACGGGAAAAACCCCACTTCATCGCTACCTCGGAGATGCTGTGTCCCATCGCTCGTGCGCCTATAACACCACGTTCAAACTCACTTAAATGTCGATAACCTGCCATTCTAGCAGCAGTAACCTATCTCACAACTTCGCCAGACACTTGTTGTCTTATGTAGGCGTTGCCAATTGCAGTGCCTTGTTCTGCCTGTTTACATTTACTCAAGCCTATATCAGTTTTGTTGTCTAACGTTGTTACCCAACAACTCGGAAGGTTTTTGACGATCTACTTCAAATTATAACACGATATTCTAATAAACCTTCAGACAGACATAGGCTACTTTTTTTAAAATATATATGGCATATAAATAAATATCTACGTACTATATAATGGTGAAACCTTGTTGCCAAAAATATCGAAAAGTTCTTTACGAATTCACTTCAAATTTTTACCCAATACTCTAATGTACGTTCTAACGGATATAAGCTTCACAGTTTTTAAATATATGTGATACATAAAGATACTATATATCATACATAAAAAGTAAACTAGGGCGGAATCAGGGGGGCATGGGGGCACGTGCCACCCAGACAGCCTGAGAAAAAAATAAAGGGAGGAAAGGAGAGGAGAGAGAGAGAGAGAGAGAGAGAGAGAGAGAGAGAGAGAGAGAGAGAGAGAGAGAGGGAGAGGGAGGGAGGGAGGGAGGGAGGGAGGGAGGGAGGAAGGCAGAGCGTGAGAGTGAGAGTGTCTTTATTTTAAAATTAGTCTCACAAAGCCTGTAAGACGTGTTTACCCTTCTAATACCTGTGTCTCACACACACTATGGCACCCCAAGAAAAAAATTCTGTATTCGCTCCCGGGAGTAAATGTTGTCAGCAAGAATTTCGAGTAGTTCCATACCGATTTACTGTGAATTTTAATACGTGTAGAGGAAGTGTCGTTAGTAAAAATCTCGAAAAGTTTTTGCCAATTATCTACAAATTTTTATGCGATTCTCTGATAAACGTTTGGACAGATGTAGACTAAATATTTTTAAAAATCTATTGTGCGTCAATATGTACACAATACACAAAGAGTAAAAGTTGTTAGCAAAAATCTCGAAAAGTACTTGACCGATTTACTTCAAATTTTTATATGATACTCTAATGAACATTCGGTGAAGACATATGCTCCAAATTTTTTCAAACAAAAGCGACTGAGAGAAAGAAAATGCGGTGCTGTGAAAATGGGCAGTTTTGTTTTCCTTTGCACAGTCAGTATTATCTACGACTAACTTCGTGCCCGCTGCTTCGCCTGCAGAGATTTTGTTTTGTTTTTATTTAATCGAATTTTTATGTTCACAAACAACAACACCTTGTAAGCTTTTCACGCTAGTTAAGATCAAGTAGTCACGGTCTTTTCCGAATGTACTTCTGACCGAAACGCGATGCTGGCAGTTAGAGTCCAATATTTTTGTTAATCATACCTTTTGTGTTCTTGTGGTGATATTTCCATAGTAAGTTTCATCCACTAACAAATATTTCTTTATATCTAAGGGAGAAGTGAAATACCAATTTTCATAAGTATAGCTTGAAATTTTTTTAAGGTAACGGAATATTTTGAGAAAAATTTTCATCCCCTACTACACACCATTAGGGTTTAATTTCCAGACTAACGTTTTTTTTAATTTCTAACCGAGAATGCAGATACTAGTTGTTATAGATGTAACCCATAAAAATCCTTTACTAGGTCTTCAGTAATTACTTATTTTCAAAACACTTTTGACCACTATTTTACCCCCTTAGTGTTTGAATTTCCAAAAACGCTGAAAAACGTATTTTTTATTTTCTGACTGAGAAACCAAACACCAATTCTCGTAGTTCTAGTCCCTTCACAGCGACATACTTACAAAAGGCTTTTCATCCTCTATTTCATCCCCTTAGGAGTGTAATTTCGGACAGTCCCTTCTTGTGCGATGCCTGCAGTATAAGATCCACACCCTCTCCAAATTTCATGTTTCTATCGTTAGCTGTTGGGCCTGAGTCAACGAATCAGTCTGATCGTATTTCATCCCCTTAGCGGTTTAATTTCCAAAAACAGTGAAACACTTTTTTCATCTATAACCGAGAAGCCAAACAACAGTTTTCAAATATCTAGCTTCAAAAATGCTTTCTCAATTAAATATTTTCATAAAACGTTTCACCCCCTATTTCACTCCCTTAGGGGGGTTGAATTTCCAAAAACAGTGACACGCGTATGTTTTATTTTTAACAGAGACCAAATACAAATTTTCGTAGATTTAGCCTCAAATATGCTTTCATAATATAATGAACTATTTCCACAGAAGCTTTCATCCTTTGTTTCACCACATAGGAGTCAAATTGAACCCATAGGGATAGAATTTCTAAAAACAGTGAAACACACATTCTTTAATTTCTAACTGAGAAGCCAAATCTAAATTTTCATAAATTTAGCTTTAAAAATGCTTTCGTAGTAAATTATTTTCATAAAAAATCTCATCCTCTATTTCATCCCCTTAGGGGTACAGTTTCCAAAAACACTGAAACAGTATTTTTTTTTATTTGCAACTGAGAAGTTAAATACCAGGGGGAGAACTCCATATGTGACAGTTCTGTGCATTCAAAGCACTGTGCAGAGTAAAATGTGCGTTGTCCATCCAAAGAATACTCCCCAGCCACACACCATCAAACCATCAATTTCCACGCATGCCAAAAAAAAGGGGAAAGTGTTGTGGACTGACAAGACAGTCAATCCACAGTGACGGGTAACCGAAAGGCACGCGCTTAAACTCACGCAGGCTGGCGTGAGGTCTGAAACAGGATACGTAATGAATGCTATAAAGAAAAGTACGTAGCTGCTGGAATACTTAACTTTAATCCACAACTGGTGAACATTGGTCTTGTTACTGTACATGCTTCATTAGATACATAGCAAAGGATAATTGGCGCGTTGCTAGGTCGTAGCAATTGACTTAGCTGAAGGCTATGCTAACTATCGTCTCGGCAAATGAGAGCGTATTTCTCAGTGAACCATGGCTAGCAACGTCGGCTGTACAACTGGGGCAAGTGCTAGGAAGTCTCTCTAGACCTGCCGTGTGGTGGCGCTCGGTCTGCAATTACTGACAGTGGCGACACGTGGGTCCGGCGTATACTAATGGACCGCGGCCGATTTAAAGGCTACCACCTAGCAAGTGTGGTGTCTGGCGGTGACACCACATTCCTCCCCCGCAAATCGGCGAACGGTTGTGTTATAAGGCTTCCGCCCGTCGTGGGGAGGACCCCATGTTGACGTATGCGACGAGGTGGGGAGCCTAACAACAGGCGAGGCTGTGCCACCCGCACCCTGCCATTCGGTCCGAGGGGAGCTAGGAAGCGCCTGAAAACCTAGTCCAGGGTGCACGCCAACATGCGGTGTATGCGCCCGTAAAGAGACAGGAGGGGCCGAAGGGTCGACCTCCATGGCGTCTGGGTACCCGATAGGCGAAGACGTCATCTGGTCCGGAGCGGGCAAGCGTTCCTTGTCGGAGGACGGCTGGTCACGGGAAGCGATCGGCGGCGCGTGACCCAGGGAGGCGCTGGGCGGCTGCAGCGAAGCGTCCACTGCGGGCGTCGCCGGCGGGAGAACAGGCGGCGGCGGCGGCGGCGCGTCGCCATGGGGCAAAATGGAAGGCAGCGTCGGTAACACCTGGGGATGAGGCGAGCCAGTAGATGGGTCCCCAGGGCGCTGACCGGACGGCACCGCCGCTGAAAGCAGACGGGGAGCGGCAGAACCCGTGCGACGACAGAGGCGCAGCTGATTGAGATGCCGACGCACCTCACCAGAGGCCCCCAAAACCAAATACATAGCGCGGCACCACCGAGCGAGGTGGCGCAGTGGTTAGACACTGGACTCGCATTCGGGAGGACGACGGTTCAATCCCGCGTCCGGCCATCCTGATTTAGGTTTTCCGTGATTTCCCTAAATCGCTCCAGGCAAATGCCGGGATGGTTCCTTTCAAAGGGCACGGCCGACTTCCTTCCCTGTCCTTCCCTAATCCGATGAGACCGATGACCTCGCTGTCTGGTCTCCTTCCCCAAACCAACCAACCAACCAACATAGCGCGGCCGAGGCAGCGAAGAATGCGCCCTACGAGCCAACGCTGTGAACCGCGATAGTTGCGATAGGATACAACGTCGCCTGGAGCAAAAGCAGGTGGCTGCCGCTGCACAGGAACCTGATGCGGCGGATGCAGCAAAGACATCAAGGTTCGATGAGGACGACCATGGAGCAACTCAGCCAGTGAGCGACCATCTCGGGGCTGAGAGCGATACGAAGACAAAAAGAGCAATAACGCGTCCTCCCGAGAATGCGACTCTTTCAACTTCAACATCTGGGACTTGAAAGTCCGGACCAACCGTTCAGCGGCACCGTGGGACTGAGGCGAAAACGGCGCGGATGTCAGATGTTGAATACCATTGGCCTTGCAGAATGACTGAAATTCTACGGACATGAATTGTGGGCCATTGGCGGAAACAATAGTCTGCACACGTTCAATCACACCTTGTGATTCCAAATCGTGTAATGTTCTTGCGACCTCATCACGCAATGCGTGGGGAACAGTGCGTGCTCGGAAAAATTTCGGTTGCGCGGTGACTTTCAGTTCCAAATGTGCTTCATAGTTCTTAGCGCAACCAAGGCCCGGTGCAAAAATGTCTGCAAATTCTTCACATAGACTAGAAACATTGGCTGAAGGCACAGTCTGGTTCACTGATAGGACCTGATTGACTATAGACAAGTTAAACAACTGAAATAAATCTAAACCAAACAAGTTCACTGCAGAACAAGAACGAAGGACGTAAAGTGACACAAGTTTTGTTTGTCCCTTGTATGTTGCAAGAAGGCTGCACTGTCCTAACACAGGAATATGCTGTCCGGAATAACTATGTAACTTAACATTTGCGGCACGCAACGGAGGGTTGCCCAGTTGTTTGTACGTGTCTTTATTGTTTAGTGAAACTGCAGCTCCGGTATCGAGCTGGAATGGGATCACGTTGCCATTAATGTCCAAGTCTACAAAAAGTTTATTGTCCTGCCGACGACAAGAGTGACTGTCTCGTGCAATTTGAACAGACACTGGTACAGAATCACTCGCGACTTGACGTGATTTCCGTCGATGCCGACGCACACTTTTTGTGGGACGAACACAGTCACTGTTAGAGAGAGTGGCACTGGGCGGAGTGGAATGAATTACATGAATTTCCATGGGCGAAGGTTCACGAGCCTGTGTATTCTTGGTTCGATTCCGGCGCGAAGCAAAGGGCCTGGAATGGTTTTTAGTGTCCAATCTGAGCTATTTCTGGCAAACACTCTGAACATGTCCTTTTTTATTACAGAAAAAGCAAATAGCTTGGCGTGACGGGCAATTCTCACGCGAATGTCTAGTAGCACACCGCGGGCATGACTTTAGTACTGCATTTGCATGCTGGCGCGGGACACGTGGCTGCGCGGACGTGCGCGAGGGCTGTTTACAGTTCCGTGCAGCGCGCCCGGCGGGCCGGTTATTGTGACACACAGCTGGCGAAGTTTCAAATGATTCCTGAGCAAAGTCAAGTGTGTCTTGCCTATCCAATATGTCCATCACTTGTTGAAGGAAGGGATTGACTAGTTTCAAAATTTGCTCCTGTATATGAACATCAGAAACGTTCTGTGCAATTGCATCACGCACCATAGTATCTGAATAAGGGAGTCCACATTCACACTCAAAAGCACAATCCCTTGTAAGGCCTTGCAATGTTGCAACCCACTCCCTATTAGTCTGACCGGCCGTACGTTTTGTACGAAAGAATGTATACCGTTTTGCAACTACATTGACTGATTCCTTGAAATAGGCATCTAATGCAGACAAAATTTCTTCGTAGGACAGAGTTGCTACGTCGCATCGGGGAAATAATTTCACTATCACACGGTACGTTTGCACCCCTACACACGCCAATAAATGAGGCTGCCGCTCGTTACCTTGAAGTCTGTAGGCGGCGAGATGAAATCCAAATTGGCGCGACCACTCCGTCCAGCTTTCCATTTCCGCGTCGAAGTGTCGAAACGGTGGTGAAACTGCATGTTGTGGCTGCGGTAGCGGTGAAGCGGCGGCTGCCGCATCGTGTTGCAGCGCACGTTGACCCTGGACGAGCTGTCCAAGGGCATCCAATAAGGCCTGCGTCTGCTGATTCTGCAAGCGATAAAATTCGGACAGTACGTCTGGAGATTGTGGCGAAGCCATGACACAAGTAATCTAAGCAAGGATAAAGAACAAGACCCTGTTTTGACTCGTCGCCAAAAATGTTGTGGACTGACAAGACAGCCAATCCACAGTGACGGGTAACCGAAAGGCACGCGCTTAAAATCACGCAGGCTGGCGTGAGGTCTGAAACAGCATACGTAATGAATGCTATAAAGAAAAGTACGTAGCTGCTGGATTACTTAACTTTAATCCACAATTGCTGAACATTGGTCTTGTTACTGTACATGCTTCATTAGATACATAGCAATGGATAATTGGCGCCTTGCTAGGTCGTAGCAATTGACTTAGCTGAAGGCTATGCTAACTATCGTCTCGGCAAATGAGAGCGTATTTCACAGTGAACCTTTCCTTGCAAAGTCGGCTGTACAACTGGGGCGAGTGCTAGTAAGTCTTTCTAGACCTGCCGTGTAGTGGCGCTCGGTCTGCGATCACTGACAGTGGCGACACGCGGGTCCGACGTATACTAATGGACCGCGGTGCATTTAAAGGCTACCACCTAGCAAGTGTGGTGTCTGGCGGTGACACCACAGAAAGTCACAGCACTGTAGCTTACCTTGGGGCTTCATTTGTTGCACGTATTGAATGCTGTAGGACTTTCAGTGCACCATAAAATCTTTTGAAGTGTTGACTAGAGGACAAGTCCCATGCACAACTCGAGCACTGGTTGCAGAATTTGAGAATGGTCAACGGTACCTTAAGTGATCAACAACTGCCATGGGAATCGGCCGCCTATTTCTGTGAGCCGTCCGCCCCCAACGCAGTGGTGCTGGTCATGCCGTTCTGATAAAACAGTTTTACCAGAAGTGCACTGTCTTTCTTCTCAACAGCCGTTGTGTGTTGTATAGTAAACGTCAACCTTCTTAACCCTTTACACCAAAAGTCACTTCAGAAAAGAAATCAACATGCATCTCCAAGAAACGAAGAGCATACTGACTTCAAAACAGGAAATATTTGACTTTCTATCTGACTAAATCGCCTTATTTTGATGGAACTGTTATTTTCTGCATATTCCACAAGCGCACCGATTAATGACCATTTCTACGATCTACGAAAATGATAGAAGCTGAAAAAATGAATTAAAACGTGCCCTGATATCCTTGCTTACTAGGCGGGCTAACATTGCTGCACGTGTAACACCATCGACCTTTTAAGAGTCGAGAGACTTTGCACTATTGAAGCATAGAATGAGATTTGTACAGTATGTAGTGTATAAGAGTGTCTGCAGAAGACAATATTCTTTGACTATGTGAAGTTTAGTGTTTATGTGTAATTAACAAACGTTTATAATGTTATGTAAGTAACAATAACTATCATTTATTTAACTATGTATAATTGTTTGTAAAGTGAAGTCAACACCAGCTCAGGGCTAAAGGTAAATATAGGCGAAAACCAGTAGGGACCTACCGACGTTCTGGAAGGGCGGAAAAGGTGGAGATTTTTTGCTGCTAACGGAAGCAGGTGGGAGAGGGGAGAAGTGGAGGGAGTCAGACACTGTGGAGGCAGGTGATGCGCGCTGCACTCCGCAGTATCGTTTAAACAAAGGCAAAAGTTTGACTGAGTGAAAGGGGAGTGCTGAGGTACGTGTTTGCAACGCTTTAGAAGAGACATAAAATTACGTCCGCAACGAGTGTTGGTTCCTGGATGGGAAAGGTCTAAGGCATCCATTACTTAGACCGACGCAGATCCCCACGAAAGCCACACTCATAATTGCGCCGGTATAAATTGCATAATTCAACGCCACGAAGGCAAGTAATAATCTCCGTCGCTGCAAAATGGTACGTGCCTTGAAAGCACCTAAATCTCCATCAACTGTGCCCACGACGACAATACAGAACTTAACCGTCCATGTTCCGTACACGAGCTGTGTTGACCAGTTTTTGTGTGCTTTATTCGATAATCATTTAATTGTTTTTCAAACGCAAAACGACTCATTTAACCTAAAGTGTTCCAAATAGGGATCCTCTCGTATACTCAAGAGAAAGAAACCGAAAATCCATTGGCTTGAAACATAATTGGCCAACTGAGGGTTTTCTTTCAAAGTAAATTTAAATCATCACTCAAGTGCAGAAATTAAAGTAAATGTGGAGAATTGCAGATTGCATTGAAACTACGTAAAGTAAATAAAAATTCCACCTAGTGTGTGAACTTGGTTATTGGGACCTTCTGTCCAAGATATTACGTAAAGTAATTATTTCAATAAAACTAAGAAAAACCAAGTATTAAACGTTTTGCAATCATTTCGATTCTTACAAAAGTATCGTAAAATATTTCTTGTGTATAATGAATGTTTTCAGAGGCAGTGTTGCTGATCTTACCTTCAGAAACGTAAGTAGGTATTATTGTCGTTAAGGCGTTGTTTTCATGGACCAAAACTTTCTAAGTGTGTGCGTGTGATCTTTTCTGAAAGCAGTCATTACTCTGCTATCAACGTGCATTACCCTGCTCCTTCACTGATGGAGATTATTAAAAGAGAAAAAGTTTTAATAAAAACTAAACTATAGTAAAGACCAAATTTGGCGAATTGGTTGAATAACGTCAGTCGATTCGTCATTTTGCCTGGCGACAGTGTTTCTCAGTTTTATTTTCACACGCAAGAAGTAGTTTGACCGAATAGAAAAGCTGCAACCAAGACTATACGATAACTTCATATTTGACCGAGCTTTATCTACTACGAGGCATCTGAGATCACTAGCGGTTGTTAAGGAGGTAGTTGTGTTTAAGTGCTTCAATCACCAAAGCTAGAATCACATCTGAAATACTAAACGTAATTGCAGGAGTAGAAACTGTGGGTGTTGTAAGCGGCCTTTAGAAGGTGACAGAACAGCACATACATAGCCACACCAACCGTTATGCACGGACTACCTAAGTCACGGTCACCACACGCAATCTCTCCTGGGAGTCCACTAGCTTGTAACAGATGCACTGCTGCTGGTTTACTGTAACCCTCGCATCCTCACTTTGATGTCATACAGAAATTTCTTCGCCATTGCCTACTAAAGGCTGTCTGCTGACGTCTCTCCAAGACACTGATGCTGCCCTCAGGAATTGCCTCGCCATTAGACAGGTGCTGCGCTATTGCATATGCCTCGAGGACATTGTCGGAGTCATTCTGCTGGTGTATATCTGTTATACTGGTTCTGGCACTGGGCTACGGTCACCGCATGGAATCTCTCCTGGGTGTAGTGTAGTCTGTAATAAACGCAAGAGCCGGAAGCGCCTGCTGCTTCTTTTACTGCCTCATTCAGGTGCCGATTGATACAGCTGCGGTACGACATTTGTTGTGTCTACGTGTCCATCACAGTTGCTGGGAAAACAGAAGGAAACGTGAAAAATTGGAAGATGGTTGAAAATTGAAAATTAAAGCGCAACTGACACCAGAGGAAAACAAGAAGACACACAGGAGTATTTGGCTGGCCCATCACTTGCGAAAAACACTGTATAAATATTTATAGGTAAAAGCTCTTTGGGGTGAAGAAGGTGTCAGATAGTAATTTGATAAAGTAAAACTATTTTACAACTCCACATGATGGCTCTAGAAGTTATTCATCCACCGAATGGGCAAAGTCAGGTTGTACTTGAGAGGTAGTTATGGACCAGTCTGGCTCTCAAGCATTCCATAACCCCTCTACGTTTACATGGCTGTTTAAATCATAATTCTGGTGTTCAAAGCTGTTTCATATATTTCAAACAATTACTGCAAAATATAGTCTGCTAATACAATCCCCATGCTTTTTGATAGCTCAATAATTCACAGCTACAAGAAAATTGTGTCGCAAGACGAACGCCAATGTAAGAAACTGCATTCTGAGCAAATGGCAAAAGCTGTTACGTTAGTGAGGAAGCGAAAATGGAATATTTGAAAACTGCCACAATGTCTGAAGTCCCTTGGACGACAATGTTTCGACGGGCTACGTCTAAAACTTCTGATGAGGAGGATGCAGCTACAACGAAATTTGCATGTAGAATTTTGTTACCAGCGAATCTCCGACAGGCGCCAACTGTCTACTGCCTAGGCGTGGAGTCTCTTTTCTGTGAGCGAACGAGAAGATATATTAGCCAGATGCCTTATCAGCTGGCTATTGGGAATAGTATCAACAATCCTTTTGGTAGCACTGGCATCGCAGTAAAGGTTTGGCTGAGATGATGTTTTAGACACAAAAATATTTTATCATTTCGGAATCCATTTGGTACATCACAGGCCCGAGCTTCTAGAGTCAACTGAAAAGCGGTGTGAAATTTCTCCAACGTACACAGAATCAGTTTGTCGGTCGTTCTAAGCAAATTCTCTGCCTCAGAAGTCTCATGGAGAAAAGCCAGATAGGAGCTCCCACCATGACACAAAGACTCTGACTCATTACCGTCATTCTACATCTACATCTACATCCATACTCCGCAAGCCACCTGACGGTATGTGGCGGAGGGTACCTTGAGTACCTCTATCGGTTCTCCCTTCTATTCCAGTCTCGTATTGTTCGTGGAAAGAAGGATTGTCGGTATGCCTCTGTGTGGGCTCTATTCTCTCTGATTTTATCCTCACGGTCTCTTCGCGAGATATACGTAGGAGGGAGCAATATACTGCTTGACTCCTCCGTGATGGTATGTTCTCGAAACTTCACCAAAAGCCTGTACCCAGCTACTGAGCGTCTCTCCTGCAGAGTCTTCCACTGGAGTTTATCTATCATCACCGTAACGCTTTCGCGAGTACTATATGATCCTGTAACGGAGCGCGCTGCTCCCCGTCGGATCTTCTCTATCTCTTCTATCAACCCTATCTGGTACAGATCTCACACTGCTAGCAGTATTCAAGCAGTGGTCGAACAAGCGTACTGTAACCTACTTCCTTTGTTTTCGGATTGCATTTCCTTAGGATTCTTCCAATGAATCTCAGTTTGGCATCTGCTTTACCGACGATCAACTTTATATGATCATTCCATTTTAAATCACTCGTAATGCGTACTGCCAGTTAATTTATGGAATTAACTGCTTCCAGTTGCTGACCTGCTATATTGTAGCTAAATGATAAGGGATCTTCCTTTCTATGTATTCGCAGCACATTACACTTGTCTACATTGAGATTCAACTGCCATTCCCTGCACCATGCGCCAATTCGCTGCAGATTCTCCTGCATTTCAGTACAATTTTCCACTGTTACAACCTCTCCACATACCACAGCATCATCCGCAAAAAGCCCCAGTGAACTTCCGATGTCATCCACAAGTTCATTTATGTATAATGTGAATAGCAACGGTCCTACGACACTCCCCTGGCACACCTGAAATCACTCTTACTTCGGAAGACTTCTCTCCATTGAGAATGACATGCTGCGTTCTGTTATCTAGGAACTCTTCAATCCAATCACACAATTGGTCTGATAGTCCATATGCTCTTACTTTGTTCATTAAACGACTGTGGGGAACTGTATAGAACGCCTTGCGGAAGTCAAGAAACACGGAATCTACCTGGGAACCTGTGGCTATGGCCCTCTGAGTCTCGTGGACGAATAGCGCGAGCTGGGTTTCACACGATCGTCTTTTTCGAAACCCATGCTGATTCCTATAGTGTAGATTTCTAGTCTCCAGAAAAGTCATTATACTCGAACGTAATATGTGTTCCAAAATTCTACAACTGATAGACGTTAGAGATATAGGTCTATAGTTCTGCACATCTGTTCGACGTCCCTTCTTGAAAACGGGGATGACCTGTGCCCTTTTCCAATCCTTTGGAACGCTAGGCTCTTCTAGAGACCTACGGTACGCCTCTGTAAGAAGGGGGCAAGTTCCTTCGCGTACTCTGTGTAAAATCGAACTGGTATCCCATCAGGTCCAGCGGCCTTTCCTCTTTTGAGCGATTTTAACTGTATCTCTATCCCTCTGTCGTCTATTTCGATATCTACCATTTTGTCATCTGTGCGACAATCTAGAGAAGGAACTAAGTGCAGTCTTCCTCTGTGAAACAGCTTTGGAAAAAGACATTTAGTATTTCGGCCTTTAGTCTGTCATCCTCTGTTTCAGTACCATTTTGGTCACAGAGTGTCTGGACATCTTGTTTTGATCCACCTACCGCTTGACATAAGACCAAAATTTCTTAGGATTTTCTGCCAAGTCAGTACGTAGAACTTTACTTTCGAATTCATTGAACGCCTCTCGCATAGCCCTCCTCACACTACATTTCGCTTCGCGTAATTTTTGTTTGTCTTCAAGGCTTTGGCTATGTTTATGTTTGCTGTGAAAAAAATGGTTCAAATGGCTCTGAGCACTATGGGACTCAACTGCTGAGGTCATTAGTCCCCTAGAACTTAGAACTAGTTAAACCTAACTAACCTAAGACATCACAAACATCCATGCCCGAGGCAGGATTCGAACCTGCGACCGTAGCGGTCTTGCGGTTCCAGACTGCAGCGCCTTTAACCGCACGGCCACTTCGGCCGGCTTTGCTGTGAAGTACCCTTTGCTTCCGCAGCAGTTTTCTAACTCGGTTGTTGTACCACGGTGGCTCTTTTCCATCTCTTACGATCTTGCTTGGCACATACTCATCTAACACATATTGTACGATGGTTTTGAATGCTGATGGTTCCTTCTTTCCTCCTATGATGTAGCTTCCCGAAGAACAACATGAACCAGCTGTTAATGAGAGGAACACCACGTGGGTCTATTTCACAGTGTCATCTCTCTTGTTAAATATAGAGCAACCTGTTGAAGCAGTGGTTTAAACATTTCGTTTTCAAAATCTATCCGAGTATGGACTCTCATGTGCTTCTCATTTTACAAGGTCATTACAGTCACACCTAAAACACTCAGGTAACTGAAATGGCTTTCGTTCATCATATTCATTTAGCTAGCCTACCTTCTCACTGCCCCTGTAAGATCCAGCCACTGGGAAAATGTTTGTGGGGCCGCTGAGGACCTACTGCAGTGAAGTGACCTGGCAGTGGCTTCAAGCACTCTACGGAATACTAGAACCAGCTAATGTTGCACAACTCTCTGGTCGAGCCTATATGAAAGTTCAGACCGGTGAAATTACAGTCAATGTGTTCAGGGTCACGGTCGTTCTCCTGCACAACAGAAATGTTTTCAGTGATCGTGACTTCACTGCTGTAAGCGGAGGAAGTCTTGGGAACAGATCTGCCCAGCGTCATGTTGAGCAAGAAAATCAGGAGCAGCTAAGTAAGTGTAGAGCTAAAGCATGTTAGTAAAATTGATTAATTGTCTATTACAAAAAAGTTTGTTTTGCCATTCTACAATGTCCAAAACACGCTGCACTTCAAAAATAAACACAAACCGTTTTCTTTCTGCCAGGATTGTCTGCCGTTCCAGTTGCTGGGAGTCCCTACAACATATCGCCTATAACACAAAACAAGAAGACGTCGAATCGCATCATCTCTACCAGAAACGATCAGTGCAAAGAAAACCTCAGAGGAGCCTGAATGGAGGAAAGAGCCCCAAACTACGGACTCCCGTGATTCAGATATAGTGAAGCAGCAAGATTCCACCGATGAGGTGGTCAGAATGCATTCTGAATCAGGAAGTGGAGATTCAGAATGCAATATTTGTGATTTTTGTGTCTGAGAAAGCATTTCATTGAATATTGCTTTTCTCTCTTATTTCTGTCCGTATTCCATAACCCCCAGCATTTATCTTTTTCAGTTTTCTGGAAATAACACGCCATCCAGCGGCTCTGGTAACTTCTCTCTATCTGTAAGTGCAAAGTTTTCAGAGCTTTGTACACAGTACTCTTCAGCATTGCATTCCCATTTACTTTTGCACATAGATTCCGTCTCCATGCCCGATCACCATGCCAGGTACATAATAACGTATGTTCACTATGGCCCATAACTACACTCCAGGCACTGTAGTAGTTGTCACAGTCATCAGGCATGAATACCTGCAAAAATAAAAATCAAACATATATGCCAATGCTATAGTTATTTCCAGCAAGCAGTGGATCAAACATTTTCTAATGCAACTGTCTTCTTACCTTTGTTTTGAAGCTTCCAGCATATTTTTTAATATGCTCAAAGAAAACTTGCTTGGATCTTGTGTCAGTATGTGTACTGAGGCAATAAGCAATCGGGCATCCAGCACCAAATTCATCCATGGTCAGCAGTGTGGTCAGATGAAATATATATCTGTTAGTGCCATGTGATCTGTCTATCAAAACGTTTCCTGCACAAAACTTTTTTACCATTTTCCGCTGGTACTCAGTCATAAGGACTATCATAAAGTCACTTTCTGATAATTTGTTTCCATTATCCCCAGTGCTTTGGGCTTTGTAATAAATCACCGGAGAATCTTTCGCTAGGCGCTCTTGTTGTCTCACTCACAGCTCAACAATGGTTGCATCATCTGGATGTGCAGCACTATAGTCCAGCTTGTATTCTTTCCTAATATTTCTAATATCTTGTTTGCTTAAAAGATGAACTCTTCTGAAGAGTCCAACTTGAATGTTCCCTCTCACTTTCTTCAAAATTGTAGTATCAGGAACACCTTGTGCAATTAATTCAGCAACCATAGCCCTGTCAGCTGTGGTCAGATGTAGGCTACCCACAGAGAGACTGTGTCCTGTGTGTGTCATGTACAACTTGACATTAACCACGTTAGACGACAAATTTTTGACTACCAAACAGGCAGGGCAGGTGCCACCAATTTTGATTGAAGGTTCGTTTAACCTTCTGCCTGAAGCTGTTTTGTCAGCATATACAGAGCGGTGACAAACAAAGTAATCACATTTCTTTTTTCCCCTTGGTCTTATGAAGGAAACCTTTTCTTCAGTTTCCATCTGTTCCTTCCACAGAAAGAACTCTGAAAATAAAATTACAATGCATAAGAAATACAAACTTAAGTACAGCATTTATGTGTTATTCTGAGGAAATAATTTAGTTGAAATATACAAGATAACACTGAGTAAGGTCAAAACATATTAGCAGCTCTCTAATAATTATTATAAGCAAGGTGCCTGAGAAATAATGGTAATGGAGACAGTCTCTCCTACTCATGTGTCATAGAATCTGAAAATGGTTGTGGTATGTACATACAATCAGTGTCAGAATGCTCTATGCCAATATTCCAACCTAATCTAAGCCTAGGGCTACATTACAGATCAGCCTGTCACCACCACAAACCCCCCCCCCCCCCCCAAGGGGCTCACCGCTCTTTGGTGAGCACATGCTTGGCGACCACAGGGCCTCAGCCCTCGCAGCACCGCTTCCCTCTCCGTGCTGCTTGTCTCCTCTTCTCCTGTCCTTTTCCCCTCTCTAGGGGAGATGTCTCGTGCCTTCATGGGCTCTTGAAGCTCATTTGCGTTGGTTTACTTGTAGGACTCTTTTCTCTTGTACTGTTCTCTCCCTATACTGTTCCTTCCCTGTATCGCTCATTCCCTATACTGTTCCTTCCCTGTATCGCTCTTTCCCTACACTGCTCTTTTCCTGTATAGCTCTTTCCCTGCACTGCTCTTTCCCTGCACTGCTCTTTCCCTGCACTCCTCTTTCCCTGCACTGCTCTTTTCCTGTACTGCCATTTCTCTGCCTGCTCTTTCCTCGTTTTGCTCTTTCCCTGTTTCCTCTTCCCCTGTTCAGTTTTCCTTGTTCCGCTCTTTCCTTGTTCCTTTCATTCCTTGTTCAGCTCTTTCCTTGTTCCGATCTCTTTTTGCTCCATTGTGGCGTTTGAGGCCATTCTTTCTTTCCTCCTTTCCTTCTGCTCTCTTCTTCTCCTCCCTGCCTGACGGCCATCCATGCGTTGCCGCGTAGCAGGAGCTGGGTAACAAGTAATTCCCAGCCCCGGGTTGGCATGTAGGGCCTGCACGTACCCCCTGGTACAGGCCAGGCCCAGGGAGGGGTGATTGCCTGAGCTGTTACCTTCCTTCTCTGCGATTGGTCCCTCCGTCTGTCGTTCGGGAGGTGTGACCTAAGGTGAGGACAATCACCTAAGGCGGGGGGCTCCCCTTTGGAGGGCCCCCGCTGGAATGAGCGCGCCATCAGAGACGCTGGCAATCATGGGGGACTTCTTCCCAATGACTGACTTTCCTTCTCTTTCTCCGAGTGTTTCCCACAAACGAAAGTGTAATGAGGCTCCTGCCTCAATGTTTCTTCCTGTTCCGCCTCGATTTCAAGTAGTCTCACGTTTAGAAGAAAACCAGACTTTTGCTATTGTTAATCCCTTTCTTATACAGAGAGGCGTGGATGGCATCGCCGGCCCTGTGAAGTGATACTCTCGTCTCCGCAGTGGTACTCTGCTTTTGGAAATTGATCGTGCTCTCCAGACGCAGAAACTTCTCAAGACCCAAATCCTCCAAGAATATCCTATAAAAGTGAAGGCTCACAGGACACTTAACATGTCCCGCAGTGTTATCTACATCCTGCTGTTGGATAGTTTGACGGAGGCAAAATAATTAATTATCTATCGGATTAGGGCGTTACTGCTGTTCATAGAGTTATGAAAACGGAAGTTGCCGATTTGGTGCCCACTCGCACATTGTTCCTGACTTTCGATCGGTTAACACTTCCTACCAAGATAAAGGCAGGCTGTGAAGTCATCTCTGTGCGCCCTTATATTCCCAATCCATTGCGGTCACCAGTTCAATCATACCAGAACGTCATGTAAAAACGCAGCCAAATGTGTCACTTGTAGCAGCGATGCACACGAAGGCGCCTGTCCACCCCCTTCCCCCCACTGCATTAATTGTCATGGAGACCATGCTACTTCTTCTCGTTCTTGTCCCGTCTATCAAGACGAGCGGGCTGTTCAGGAGATAAGGCAGAAGGAGAAGGTACCTTTTCCTGTTGCCCGGAAACTGTTGGCGAGCCGATACCGACTGTCCGTTCGTCTGGAAGCTACAGTAGCTTGTTAGCCTCTCCCCGACCCACAAAAAACATGGCTACGCAAACTTGTGACCTACAGTTCAGTTCGATGGTGGCAAAGTCGCCTCGCCTTCAAGCTGACACTCTATCTCCTGCTTCCCAGGTTGTAGATTCTGCTACCTGTTCTTCGCCCACACTAGCGAAGACAGTTGCAATGCAGCCAGCGAACCGTCAATTCAAAAAGGAATATTCCCGGGAAGATTTCTTGTGTACCCCAAGTTAGCAGCCGTCTGGCTCTTCTGCCAATCGCCAAAAGCCAAAACAATCATCCAAAGGCAAGCAGTCTTGCCCCTCTCTGACTCATCGGCCCTCTTCGACTCGTCGGTCCCTTTCAACTGACTGACACCGGGGAAGCTCCGTTGATCCCACTGAGTTGATGGACGAAGATCCTCCACCTGTGTATTCCAGTGGCCGTCCTCCCTCGATGGCTCACCCTAAGCGGCCGTCGAGGTGAGGGTTTCTTCTCCATTTTCCGGTGTTCCTAAATTTTATGGCCCATTTACAATGGAATATCTGTGGCCTTTGGTATAACAGGATGGACCTCCAGCTGCTCCTGCGATCGCAGTCTCCGCTTTTAGTCTGTCTCCAAGAAACCAAGCTACATCCTCAAGACCATTTTGCTCTTTCCCATTTTACTTCGCTACGTATGGTCCTTCCCCTTATGGCAGGGATTCCTGCTCATAGTGGGGTCGTGCTGCTTCTACGAGATGATGTTTGTCATCGTCCTATCGATTTGCTCACCCACCTGCAAGCAGTTGCTGCCCGTGTTTTCCTTCGCGAATTTACCTTTTCCCTCTGCACCATCTATATCCCTTCGTCTTTCACTGTCACTAGAGCGGACCTGATGCAGCTTGTTGCTCATCTTCCTACACGCTTTCTGTTCCTCGGTGACACCAATGCCCATCACCCTCTTTGGGGCTCGCCTGTCACCTGCCCAGGAGGTTCTCTTTTGGCGGATCTTCTTAATCATCTTCATCTCGTGTGCCTTAACATTGGCGAAGCCACGTTTCTCTCTGATTCCACGCACACTTATTCCTACTTAGACCTCTCGATCTGCTCTTCCCAGCTCGCTCGACGTCTCGAGTGGTGTGCTCTTTCCGATACTTACTCGGGTGACCACTTCCCTGGTGTGACTCGCCTGTACACTCATACTTCGCCACAGCGGCCCGCTCAGTGTAAATTCTCTCTTGTTGACTGGAGGCTATATTCCTCCTTGGCAGTCTTTGACGACCGGCCGTTTCCCAGCTGCGACGATCAGCTCTAGCACCTGATGGACGTTAGTCTCCCAGCTGCCGAATCCTCTATCCCTCGTACTACTACTTCTCCCCATTGGGTCCCGGTCCCTCGGTGGACTGTGAAGTGCGGCAATGCAATTTGTGCCCGACGACGTGCGTTTCGTGTCTTTCACCGTTATCATTCGTTAACGAACTGCATCCGCTACAAGCAACTACATGGGCAGTGCCGTCGCACTATTAAGGAAAGCAAGAAAGCCTGCTGCGTTTCCTTCAGCAGTTCATTCAACAGATTTACTCCGTCCTTTCTCGTTTGGGGTGGCCTGCGCTGGCTTTCCGGGACTACCACCCACTCCCCGATTTCTGGTCTGACTGTGGCAGGAAACGTCATAGTCGACCCCTGTCGATGTTTCCAACACTTTGGGTCGGTACTTTGCGGACGTTTCAAGCTCCACCCACTACCATCCTACCTTCCTTCCTCGGAAACAGGCGGAGGAGGCTCGTGCAATCTCTTTTCTCTCTTTGAATCGAGAATGCTACAATACTCCTTTTACTGGGAGGGAGCTCGAGCGTGCTCTCTCCTCATCCAGGTCTTCTGCTCCTGGGCCCGATACTATCCACGTCCTCATGCTGCAGAATCTTCCTCCTGTGGGAAAACGCTTTCTCCTCGATACCTAGAACCATATTTGGACTGACGGTGTATTTCCCACACTTTGGCGTGAAGCTGCTACTGTTCCCCTACCTACGCCTGGTAAAGATAAATCTCTTCCTTCCAGCTATCGTCCAATTTCCCTTACCAGCATCGTTTGTAAAGTGATGGAACGCATGGTCAATGGTCGATTGGTGTGGTGGCTGGAGTCACACCATTTTCTCACTAATGCTCAGTGTGGGTTCTGAAAGTGCCGCTCTGTGGTTGATCATCTCGTCACCCTGTCGACGTTCATCATGAATAATTTTCTGCAGAAGCGACAAACAGTGGCCGTTTTCTTTGATTTGGAGAAAGCCTATGATACCTGTTGGCGGACAGGCATTCTACGTACTACGCACACATGGGGTCTTCGTGGTCGTCTTCCCACTTTCATCCGGGAATTTTTAACGGACCGAGTTTTCCGAGTATGTGTGGGTTCCTCCTTATCCCACGCCTTTTCACAGGAGAATGGGGTGCCTCAGGGCTCCGTACTGAGTGTTGTCCTCTTCGCATAGCCACCAACCCCATTATGGACTGCTGGCATTTCCGGCTCTCTTTTCGTGGACGACTTTGCTATTTATTGCAGCCCCCAGCGGACGTGTCTCCTGCAACGCTGTCTTCAATGTTGTCTGGACCATCTATATTCGTGGAGTGACACAAACGGTTTCCGCTTTTCTGCTACCAAATCCGTTTGCATCAACTTCTGGCGGTACAAGGCGTTTCTTCCACCGTCCTTGCGACTGGGCCAAAATGCTCCAAGTTGGATTATGGATGCATTGTCTACTCCTCTGCACGGCCTTCTAAATGCAATACACCATTTGGGGATCCGTCTCATCACTAGTGCCTTTCGTACTAGCCCTGTTGAGAGTCTCTATGCAGAAGCCGGTGAACTACCACTGTCATCCTGGCGCGACATCCTACTCAGTAGGTATGCTTGTCGGCTTTCTTCCACGCCAGGGCACCCAAACTTTGACCCTTTTTTTATGACATTCTTGACCGCCAGTACGAGATGTACGTTTCTTCTCTGCGGCCTCCCGGCATCTGCTTTCGTCACCTGCTTCAGCAGCTGCAGTTCACACTTCCTGTCACTTTGCGAACGGGGGAGAGCCATTCACCACCTTGGCTTCAGACACAGTTTTGTGCTCGTTTTGACCTCAGCTCGTTTCTGAAGGATTCGACTCCTAAGCTGACCTATCGCTGCAAATTTCTTGAACTTCACTCACAACTTGCCGATAGCATATTTTTGTACACTAATGGTTCGAAGTCCGGCCATTGTGTTGGCTGTGCTTTTGTCGTCGGGGCTGACAAGTTTCAATACTGGCATTTCGACCAGTGCACAATTTTTACAACAGAGCTTTTTGCCCTCTATCAGGGTGTTCACTATGTCCATGGACACCAGCTAGCTCGCTGTATAATCTGCTCTGACTCCCTCAGTGCCCCTCAGAGTCACAATGATCCCGAAGCAGTCCACCCTGTCATTCGACGGATCCAGGATTGCCTCCATTTGCTCCCGGATGGGGGAGCCCAAGTGATGTTCATGTGGGTTCCTGGCCATGTTGGTTTGCCTAGGAATGACGCTGCTGATGCTGCAGCCAAGGCCGCCGTCCATCTCGGTCGGCCCACCTCTTACTCTGTTCCCTCACAAAATATTTGTACTTTTCTCTATCAGCGCATCACGTCACATTGGCGTGACCATTGGTGCTCCCTTCATAGGGGAGTGAAACCTCTCCCAACAGCCTGGTCGACATCCTCCCTGTCTCGCCATGAAGAAGTAATGTTAGCTCGGTTGTGAATAGGGCACTGCCGCTTTAGTCACCGCCACTTGTTGAGTGGCGACCCTGCACCCAGCTGTCCTTTGTGTAGCCAGCCATTAACAGTCAGGCATTTCCTGATCCTCTGCCCCTACTTTAGCCACTTACGTCTCAGGGTCAGGCTGCTGCCCACTTTGCCGGACATTTTAGCAGATGACATGCGAGCCGTGGCTAGCGTTTCAATTTTTTTAAAAGCAGTAATATGGCAAAAGAGATTTGATTTCTACCTGGTGACTCCAATTTCTTGTCGACGTCTTTTAATTACTCTTCTGTGACATCTTGATGTTTTAGATTTGTTTTTTTCTTCCCTTTTGTATTGGACCCCGTACGGTTTTTTCCCCTCACTGTCCCAGCATTCCCTGGTTTTTTACTGGGTGCTTTTGACCTTACATGTTTTGCGCCCTAAAACCTCACACAAAAAAAACTGCCGCCAAGATTTAGAAACATGTAGCTTGCTGGAACTTAAATCCGACAGTGTAGAGTTGTTTAAGGTACACACTGAAAATATATTGCCAATCATTGATTACCCTACAATACTTTATCTATATTTACATTAATGATACTCAACATTAACACTAATAATTATTACATCATATCATTAACTCATTGGAAAGGCCAACATATACAAACAATGTACAACACAGTTATCTGGCAAATACACACTATACTTTTGTTTCCTCACCTTCCACAGAATTAAATGTCATTTCTTTGTACTCCATTTTCCGTTGGTGAACACACTCCAAATGGTGTATCAGTTCTTGCCTCCGAGAGCATCTAAATGTATTGCACTCGGTACATGTCACCTAAATAACAAAGAAAACAGGTTTTTGTTTAATATCTCAATAGCGTACTGCAATGGAAAAAGGACGTGTATGCAGAATTAATGCACTTATTCATCCATCATGTTTCATACTGCAAATTATGAAGGAGAATCTTCAGGGATGTGGAACAACACAGCGAAGCCACAGTGAGAAAGTAGGGCCTGCATTACTTAAATATCAAAAATAAGCTATTTGTGCTTCATGAAACTACATTAAAAATTGAGAGGAAAGGCCGCACCCCCAACTATTTGTAAACTATCTATCCAGGGGCCCTACATCACAATTGACACTGTACTTTGCTTAAATATACTAGTTACCTGTTAATCGTCAATCAAAGAGTTTTACACCAGTTCTGGCATTACTTCCCACGAGTGTTACCTAGTAATAAACCTCCCAAACCCTTTCCTTTATTGCCTTAACCTGCACCTGTTCATGTGCTTTTTGTGTTACCTGAACGTTTCTGCTCAATCTGCAATGCACAGAGGCTACTAAAAATGTTCAGACTGGGGATATCACATTGGTGATATCTCCATAACATTTTCGCCAATATAGCACGCTTGACAATAAACCAGCCACCTGGTTGCAATTGTGTTACATTAAGATTCACACAGCATTTATATGGTAACTGAGATGTAACCAACTTGTCTCCTATCTTTCCAGAAGCGAATTGTCTCTCTTCATATGTTTGTTTAGACACACACACACACACACACACACACACATACACACACACCAAGATAGGTCCCGTGAAAAATCATATGAAGCATTCAAAGATCTACCTACAGGTAGCTGTGTCTCATTGGCTATTGCCACCAACCAATGAGATATTGGTGCCGGTTTAAATAGCTATGTATAATGCCTCGTTCTAGGGGACGCCATGGAATTGGGTCTGCTGATTGGTTGAGGCTCATGACGTCATGAGGAAGACAGAACGTGTGTAGCAGTGCCGCCTGGTGACGAGAACTGTAATGAGCTCTACTGACATTATCTACGTCGCTCACCTGTTGTTTAAAAATCCATTAAATGTAGATCTGCATACAGCTGTCATTTTGGAACGTCAAATAAGTCCAGATTATTCAACAGAGCTTAGCTTACGGGAATTAAATGTAAAAACCTGGTTCGAATGTGAATAATCGCGAATGCGGTGACAGACTAACCCGGTTGAAGCTGTAGCAAATGCGGAAAAGCGGACCAAATATATGTAAAAGTTACATACACATTCCTTGCATTTTCTGCAGTTTATGTACGATATTGTTCATAATATATATCAAAATCCTCTTTGAATGCTTATTCATTAACTATGTTTTCTGATTTTACCTTGTTCTTTTAGATTTTATTGCAAGAAGTGAGATAAATATGGCACCTTCAAATATAACACAAACGTAAATATTAGGCAATGCCATATGTCCATCTGTCACCACAACAATTATTGTGCATTCAAACTTTACGAGTTCCACAACTAACGAAATTATCACCCTTCTACTAACCTAGGCCTCAGACAACATCACAGAGAAGTCCATAGATTTCCAGGGGGTGGGGGTGTCCCAATATTGTGCTCTTGGCGAAGTATATGTTATGTTCAATTTTGGTCAGTGTTGAGTAAACAAAGAACTATATGTCAATGTTATGCACGAACTGCATCTTCCTATATCTTATCTAGTTTTCAGAATCCGGGTTATGTTCATATGGCGTTGTGATAAACAAAGCTGAATGCGGAATTATTAATAGGTCTAGACAATACTCACATCTCCAAATCGTGAGACTGTTATAGATGTAGGTCACTGGTAATCACAGTTTATCAGTTACAGTGAAATGTGTAACAAAACATTTGAAATAAATCACAAAGTTTCAGAATGATACTGTATGTTTTAATATATTAGACATTCACTCATAGTTCTTTTCTGTATTCTGTATTACAAACATAGGGCCTAGTCTGCGGTATGTGGTGATGAGTACCTTGTATGACATTTCTCTAAATTTTCTCTATGGTGTTCCATGAAAAGAACATGTTTGTCCAGGGTTTTCTCATTTGAGTTCATGAAGCATCTCCATAATACTAGCATGTTGATTGAGCTTACCAATAAGAAATCTAGAAGCCCACTTCTGAACTGCTTGGTCTCTTCCTTAAACTGACCTGGTGGGGATCCCAAAAATTCAAGTGGTACTCCAGAATGAAATGCATCAGTGTTCAATACAGGCGGGTTTCTCTCAACTTGTGGTCTGAGTGACACTCCCCTCATTTCCAATCTTCCCTAATGTATTCATCTTCCAAGAGGAAGGAACTGCAGTTGCAGAAAGCTAGAAATAGTTTTTTACTCAACTGTTGTTTCCTCTAATAGTTTATACAAACCATTTTATAATTTTTAGAGAGCACCATCAGCTGTTCATATAACTGTAAAGTTAAATATCTGTTTAATATGAACATTATAGTTCTCCAGTACATGCTTCCTTGAGTTCAAACATTATGATTTATTATAGGAGAGGAGGCTAATGAGATACTCTTGTACTTTATGTTTATTTTGGATAATTTACTTTAAATCATCTCGATCACAGTTTGAATTTATTTGTGGTGACTGGTTTCGACTACTTATGTGGTCATCTTCAGACCCATTGGCAGCGGCTGTCTGTGGAGCATATGGCAATAAATCACTGTTTCAAAAGTAATTCCATTTATTTAATATCTGGGGTTTCCAGTTTTCTGTCTCACGCCTGCCAGCAACCTGTTAGACTACAGGGTGTAGAATAAAGGAACAGTCATGGAGATCAGCACCATCCATCACGGATAAAATTCTGACTTTGCACCAGAATGTAAATTTCTACTCTGAATCCCAGGCAGAGACTCAGTCTATGCAAGTAATTAATTTCACAGATGATCCTAAATTCACACTTCTTATTAACAGTAAATAAAATTAGGTGGTTAATGTATTGACATCAGAGTGTAAAACTCAAGGACAATGAGAAGGCTTCTGTAAGATGTCAAACTATCACTTTTACATAATAATCTTACTCACAAGATAAAAAGTTCTCTCATAAGATTCCACATCAAATCTGAATAGAATCCCATGCTTGTAATTACTGCCTCCATCGCCATTATCAGGGGCCAAGGCTGATTGTCATAAAATCAATGAGGTTCACATTTATGCCCAGCAGACACAACGCAGTTGGCTAAATTACATCATGGAGAAAGCATATGCTAAAGCAACACCATCTGCATCCATAGGTCACATTTTTGCAAGCTGCCCAGCATAGCTTGCAGTGCCATCACTTGTAATAGATGGTGGACTATGTGAAGCTTTTCTCTGGAATTTTTCTTTCCAAAGTGCATGCTTCCATCCATTGCTTAATTATACTAATTAATTTGAAATATATACTGCCTTGTGTGCAACATGTGGTTTTTTCTTGAATTACAAAATAGCAAATAAATAAACTGATAATTACGTAGCCAGTGTGTGTATTGTTGTGATCATACAGTCTAATTTCAGCTGCTTCCATAATTACAGAGACCCAACAGCTAGAAATATGGGCCAGATCCTCATCTGCTTAAAGGCTATCTTGTAGTTACTCATTAAACAGTTCTCAGAAACTGCTGATTTTCATTTTTTCATGCTTGAGGTGGTGATGATCAACACAGCAATTAGAGTAGTTTGTATAGGCTGTCCTGCATAACTGATACCATACTGACAAGGAATGTTATAAATCCCTGGTACACTGAGCCTGAGAGTATGTTTGTCAGGTCACAACCTTTCTTTAATTTTCCTTGGTGGCAAAAAGACTCCTCTGATTCCTTGCCTGTTTACGCTCTAACTTACCCATTGCATCATAGAATGGAAGTCATGCTCGGTCTTCATCCTCATGGCTTGGCAGATGATTTCTTCAACATATCTGACCAAATTTCATATACAGAATGTTTGTTTGGATGGAGGGGGGTTGGATTGTGCAAGAGTAATGGGAAGGTGAAGAGGTACGGTCAAGGGTATAAGTAAGATAAATAGTGACTAAAGGGTGGTGGCAAGGGGGGGAGCCTTGGAGTCATAATAAATACAAAACCAGAAGAGATTATGTCACAGCATTATGACAAGACTATAGACTACATGTCATAAGGCATGATCCCAATTTATACGGCAGTGTTCTGTCTGAATAAATTGCAAACTCACTTTCAACTGGGAATTTGTGTAGATAGCCAATACGTACAGGGTTATCACAAATGATTGAAGCGATTTCACAGTTCTACAATAACTTTATTATTTGAGATATTTTCACAATGCTTTGCACACACATACAAAAACTCAAAAAGTTTTTTTAGGCATTCACAAATGTTCGATATGTGCCCCTTCAGTTATTCGGCAGACATCAAGCCGATAATCAAGTTCCTCCCACACTTGGCGCAGCATGTCCCCATCAATGAGTTCGAAAGCCTCGTTGATGCGAGCTCGCAGTTCCGGCACGTTCCTTGGTAGAGGAGGTTTAAACACTGAATCTTTCACATAACCCCACAGAAAGAAATCGCATGGGGTTTAGTCGGGAGAGCGTGGAGGCCATGACATGAATTGCTGATCGTGATCTCCACCACGACCGATTCATTAGTTTTCGAATCTCCTGTTTAAGAAATGCCGAACATCATGATGGAAGTGCGGTGGAGCACCATCCTGTTGAAAGATGAAGTCGGCGCTGTCGGTCTCCAGTTGTAGCATGAGCCAATTTTCCAGCATGCCCAGATACACGTGTCCTGCAACGTTTTTTTTGCAGAAGAAAAAGGGGCCGTAAACTTTAAACCGTGAGATTGCACAAAACACGTTAACTTTTGGTGAATTGCGAATTTGCTGCGCGAATGCGTGAGGATTCTCTACCGCCCAGATTCGCACACTGCGTTTGTTCACTTCACCATTAAGAAAAAATGTTGCTTCATCACTGAAAACAAGTTTCGCACTGAACGCATCCTCTTCCTTGAGCTGTTGCAACCGCGCCGAAAATTCAAAGCGTTTGACTTTGTCATCGGATGTCAGGGCTTGTAGCAATTGTAAACGGTAAGGCTTCTGCTTTAGCCTCTTCCGTAAGATTTTCCAAACTGTCAGCTGTGGTACGTTTAGCTTCCTGCTTGCTTTATTCGTCGACTTCCGCGGGCTACGCGTGAAACTTGCCCGCACGCGTTCAACCGTTTCTTCGCTCACTGCAGGCCGACCCATTGATTTCTCCTTTCAGAGGCATCCAGAAGCTTTAAACTGCGCATACCATCGCCGAATGGAGTTAGCAGTTGGTGGATCTTTGTTGAACTTCGTCCTGAAGTGTCGTTGCACTGTTATGACTGACTGATGTGAGTGCATTTCAAGCACGACATACGCTTTCTCGGCTCCTGTCGCCATTTTGTCTCACTGCGCTCTCGAGCGCTCTGGCGGCAGAAACATGAAGTGCGGCTTCAGCCGAACAAAACGTATCTGTAGTGTGTCGTGACCATATGTCAATGAATGGAGCTACAGTGAATTTATGAAATCGCTTCAATCATTTGTAATAGCCCTGTATATTAAATACCTAATACTGCAAACATTATAAACAATATCATGCTTTGCTGAATATGCAAATACACATAACAATTCAATAATAATCATGAGGATATAAAACATTGTTTATACAGTGTAGAAGGAAAAATGCCTTCAGCTGATTCCAAAATCACAGGGCAGAATAGTATCACAAAGACCTTCATACTACACCTAATGAATGCCAATACCAATCATTATAAGATGATATCCCAATTTACCTATTAGTGTTGATATTGATGGCCATCGAAACATTTAGAGGGTGTTTTCTGGAGTGTAGTTCCACAATCAGACAAAGATATTCCTCTCTTCTGCCCTTATTTTGTACAACTCCATGCCCCAACCCTCCTTCCAGCCACACTTTAATCTGTGTTCTGCTTGCATCTTTCCTTGATCATGAATGCTCACTTTACCATGTGCAATTCACCCCCCCCCCTTCTTAATGTCCTGTCTCAACATTGACCCTTTGCTTCAAGTGATGCAAATATATTACCGACCGCCACTCACCCTATGGTCAGGGCAGACCCACCACATCAGATACACTAGAAGGTGCCTCAACAGCAGAGCCTATGGTGAAACAAATGATACCTGAGCTTTTCCAAGCAATGCACCAGTTTCTCCTCTCCATCACCACTACACCTGGATGCAGCAGCCTGAAGACAGCAAACCATAGTTAAAAGCACCTTCAGCTGATCATGTACTGCAGACAGCTCCTCTTGTGTCCAACACACACCCTATCCATCCTACCATTTCTAACTTAATAATTAAACTATGACAACAAACAAAAAAAGCTAATTATGTGACTTACTACTGTTTGACAGAGGCTGATGGCTTCCCCCCGCTCGAATAACATTATATAGAATATATTGTGTGTTCTTACCTAAGTGCTACAATAATTTAATAACCTGTTTATGCACTTTAAAGAAGGTTATGGCAACTGTCTTTTTGGATTTGCTAGGGATAATCCTCATCGACTATCTGTAAAAGGGTAAAACTATTACAGATGCATATTATTCATCGTTATTTGGCCGTTTGAAAACTGAGCTGCAAGAAAAACGCCAGCGATTGGACCGCGAATAAGTCCTTTTCCATCATGACAATGCACCAGCACACACCTCAGCAGCTGTGGTCACAACCTACAACAAATTATGACTGATCACAAAATGCATGCATCCCACAAGAGCCACATTCCTTTTTATAGAGGGAGAGGCATATGTGTAGATCTGGCGAGAGGGAGGGAGAGGGATGTTGAAAAGGATCATTCATAATGTCAGTGCTTTATCTTTCCTTACACACTCTTTGTAAATTAGATTGGTATAGTACAATTTCCTATGCTGGAATCACAGCTCGCAATTTTACATTTTATGATGATCCACTGTATGAAATTCATTTGTTCTTTCTGTTTCTGACCATATGCCAGATTCCTAATCAAACTTGTTTGATATTTTTGTTTGTTAGGGCACAAAAACTTTCCAGCGTTTCCTATGTAACAAGATGCAATAATTATACAAGCTGAAAGTCGAGGGGAGAGAAAGGAAATGGAAAGGAAGGGACGGAGTGATATCAGTCTTGTTCCATGTCCTCTATGCTCACTAATTCTAAATTTCCATCAGATGTCTACCATTGTTGTCAATCCACACTGAAGGTTGTGGATTAATTGCCCATTGAGGTGAATTAATTATATGCATGCATGGTGTCTTTTTCTTTCAGACATGTCCAAAAGAACAGACACCAACACATACACATAAGACACGATAAGTTGCACAGAATTTCTTTTTATAATGTCCTGAATAAATCTAATTGCATGATTAAACTGAAATGCATGGCATTATTATAAGTCTAGATTTGTACAAAGCTTATAATCAGGTGCAGTCATACCCCATTAATTAATAAAGTGAGAAAATGTATCTTTCTTTTTAAAACCATGAGGTGAAATAACTTCTCAAGCATTCAAAATGCTACTTTTAATTAGTTTACCAGAAATATTTATAAATAAAAATGATGGTACAGCTCATGAGGTCAATTGATTATTCATTACAGATGGAAGAATCACAGACTCCAACTGTTGGAGAAATGAGGAGCTGTTGGGAGGGGGGAATATAAAGAGCACCAAGAACAAACTGTACCATGTTCATTTTGCTGTCATCCAAGGTGGAAAACGGGTCACTAAGCAGCTTGCCTTTGCTCTATCATCTGTACAGAAAATTCTTGTTTGTGTGCCTTATACATGTTACTTCAAGGGTATTGAGGTTTGACCCTTACCACCACTTTTGTCTACAGAAGTTAACTATCAATTGTGGAGAGTTACAATGTTTTCCCCCTTATATGCAAAAGTGGCAGAAACCACAGTCTTCTAGAGGTGGGTCATTTCCCTTCAATTAGTGACACTAAATGCAGTTGCTGTTACTACAAATTATTTTGCCTCCCAGATGTTGCCACTGTGCAGCATGGAGTGCACTGAAGGAATATGTCTGCTCATCTGTTCTGGTCCCCTAATAACTGCATATAACACTGAATATGTTTTGCAAATTTGTGCAAAGAATGCAATCAGAGAAGGCATCAGTGCCATTAGGTGTTAACCCATAGCTGCACTTGACAGTGAAAGCATGAAGCTAGTTTGAAACTTTGTGAAATGACCTGCCAAAGAAAGTTAACTGACTTCTTTAAAGCAGAAGAATAATGATGTATTGTAGCTTGCAGGTAGTGCTGTAAATTATCATACAGTAGGTGATAGTATACGTTATAAACCGTATTGAGACTTGCATTATTGTTTCATTGATGTTTGAGCAAAGTTTGTCTAATTTCTGTACCCTATTTGATAAATTTATGAAATGTTTTACTTCTAATGTTCTTTAAATGTAAATACACTATAGTATACCATATATAACATTGCATTGTGTGTTCTTCCTAATATTCCATGCATAGTTTGTCATTTCACAGTTCACTCTCAATATTCCATCGGTATGATAACACGGAAGCATGTCCTCCAACAACTGCGTTATTTCGAGCTTCTAAAGTATGTACTTGTTGTAATGGTGCATTCATTAGAAACATTTATGAATTTTAATTTAAACAAGGAATTGGAATGGATTATTCATTAAAGACATTTATGAATTTAAAAAAGGAATGTTGTACAAGTAAAACTGAACAGTTTAAAAAAAACTTAGTGCCTGCAACAGAAGAAGTTTACTCATCTCTTAACTATACCACTGAAGGGTATTTATTTAGTGTATATAGCTCTATTTCAAGGAGACTAGTGTTCAACTTGGGTGTGGTGTTTAGGTCATTAGCAGCAAAGCATTACCTTCGATTGGTCTAGGATGGGAAACTTGTCCTACACTAGTTTATCCGAATTCTTTGTGGCTTAATTTTACCACTAAAGAGTAATTCAGTAACCATATTTAGAATGTGAATTAATACCAAACAAGGGATAGGGTTATGAACACAAGATGTTTCTGAACCTAAAATCCTACCACCAAATGAGCTTGTGTGTTTATAAGCAAAGGAACTAATTTATTCACATATAAGAATATTCAAATGGTATTAGTTTTTTGATACAGTTACTGGATTTGCAACTGCTGCAAGGAAAGGAACCTACTTTATACACTAATTGTTAGCAGGAACATGTGTAAATTATGACCATATATTGCTTACCCTTTCATTGATTTGAGATAAATCTGCTGCTATGGAGATATTGTCCTGTATCTGGTTCAGTCTTGCTTCAAGCTCCTCCTTCAGTTCTTTTATTTCATTTTTGCAGTCATTTAGTTGCAATTTATATTCATCATGGTACTGCATGTAAAATATGTATACGGTTAAGCATTATCAGAAAGTACATCTTCTTATAGCACAATTTACGGTATAGGCAACTGACATCAATTTCAGGTAAATCATTTTTATAAAAATGTTGTCTAGTTCCCTAACGTCATTTTTTGTAAGATAATAACTTAACTATGCCACAAAACACCCAAAGTATCATCATAAACTGAATACCTAAAAGCCCAAGAAAAAGATGATATACAGCTCAACAGGATATAGAGGTATTATTGGCAAACTAAGCACCGCTCGGGAATTCTTTTCCACAAAAACATTCTGGAAATGTGCATTTCTTTTAACACACAGAAAAGACTCATTCAAGAACAACAAATGTTGCAAACAATATAATTTAACTGAAGAGCAAAGGGAAACAGAACTAGCAAACCAAGTGAAAGGAAATGCCCAGGCCGAATTTTGCAGCCTGCCAAGGGAATGTAGAGGCTTTATTTGTCGTACATTAACGGCTTCTAGAAGCCTGCTCAAGATTGGTTCTGAACATAAGTAATGGCTGTTAAGTCTGGTCACTGCCAGTTGCCGCCTGGCCCAGTTCAGCCTGCCCCATCTTCACACAACCTAATTTTCAGCAATTCAGAAAGGCTGCCATTCGCAAATGCCAAAAACCTTATTAACAGCACACTGTCTATGACAGCTGTTAAATTATTCATAAAAATGGATGCTGAAATAATACAACTCACACACTCCGTGCTGACATACTGCATGGTAGCTGATGAGAGTGACCATAAAGGCGTTTCCCATTTATACTCACTCCCATGAGCCACAATGCTGAGTTACAGCATGGACTGCACAACTAACAGAAATGCCAGATGACATAAATCAGTTGTCTGGTCAAAAAGAAAACAAAGAACAAACTATTAACTGAACAGAAATTGGGGTACAGCTTGCAACTACACATACATTCATGAATCTTAAGCGGAGAAAGATGAATTACAAAGAAACAATACAAAATTATGTAAAATTTAAACAAAGTAAAAAAACTCGGTTTTTTAAAAGATTTCTAATATTAATTATTCTAAGAAAATTGCTAATTATTATAAGTAAATAATTTATTGAGTCTGTAAACGAAGACAAGCAGACATAAGCACAATACTTCTGAGTCTTTGCAAAATAAACTGACACTACAAGGAAAAGGTTTGAGTCTTGAACCGCGCAATTCGAGGTAGACGGCAAAATAACAAGTGCATTAAAATAGTAAGTGGGAGAGGGGATATCTCGGCTCAATGAAGCAAAGCTAAGTAGAAAGAGCCTAAGGCCAAATAAGAGAACATCATTTAATCACAAAAAAATTAAAAACTGATGGTTTGTAACAGTAATATCACTGTATAACACAATGTTTGACTGCATCATCTACTACATTTCAGCCAGCTTTCTGATCTGTCGGAGAGGTATGGGCTTATTAAGTGGACACTTGGGATTAACCAAAACACTCCTTTACCAATTCACAACCAAACTGTTACCGTTCAAACAAACCTAGATTTCAGGTTGCCCTACAGACCAGTATTTCACCACACCTACAAAATCGTAGGCATCACTAACTCTCAACCAAACTGTCACCTTCCAGCCAAACCCAGACTTCACCTGTGCTATCACCACAACCTACACCCAAAAACTAATGTTGCTGTAAAAGAAGTTTTCTTTGTTCTGTTCTCTTCACGTTTGCACGCTTCTGTCATGTAGATCATCATCGGTAAGTTACTGCAGAGGACATGCATCTGATACATGAAGGTTCAGGAGAACCAATATTTGTACTTTAAGTCCAACATATAACTTAACAGGATTAAGAATGTCAATCAGATGAGTAAGTTTTGGAATGACAGTAGCAGGACCTACTTTCAGAACCAGCATAACCCAAGAATGACAGCACACTGATCGTTAGTTAAGAGGGAAGGAGCTTTTTTTATCTTTCACTGGCCTACTGAGAGAGAGTGACCGGATTCCGATTATTATTTGTTCTTCAGTGCAATGAGTTTTTCGTTATAACAGTTTAATCCTGTTTAAAGTAAATTAATTCAAGTTTGTTTATTCAAAAATGAGCCATGAGATGGCAACAGATAAAACATTTTCAATGGCAAATATCTGAGGTTACAGTAGACTATGGGTATTCGCAACAGTAGGAATTAAGAATCAAATTTTGCAACTGCAGCCCAGAAGATCTGCACCACCCAGTCCATAAGCGGCCGTCACTTCTCCAGGTTGAAGAGGACAAGCACATGGGATTCCTGAGGCACCTGACGGGGAAGGTTGGCAGTCTTTTGGGTCTTTCTTCAGTTGCAACTCCCTAAATGTATTTCTCTTACACCAGGGTCATTCCATGTCAAGAGAACCGGGGGTCCCCACTCAACCATCTCCAAATCTAATGAATTTTGGTGAGGAAGTTCTATATGGTCTTTAGTGGCTACATACCAAATTTCAGTTCAGCATCTTCAGTGGTCGAATTCTTCGGGCGATTTTAAAGAGAGCCTGCTCACCTCTGCATCATATATGAAGGTGCAAATGTGTCAAGTTTGCTAGGCTTTTTTAAAAGTTCAAGCAAACATTTGGTCATTTGCTTTAATATACATAGACAACTTTCCATGCTGAATCACACCATGACAAAAATTAGGGATTTAGTCTTACCTAAATGTAGATACAAGCCTCTAAAGTGGCTAAAAAATTCGTTGTTCTTTCTGAGAGCCATGGTTTCACCAACCACTGGTACTTTTCATATGAACGAATCACACGAAAACTTCAGAGGGTTATTCATATCTATGATGTCTATATATCGACGAGATTTAATCAACATTGGATGCCCAGATGAAAATATATGCATCTGCAAAGTTGGGCAATATTTTGTAATTACTAATTTTAGGGTATTTTTGGGGGACAATATTTCAACTGCGTTTTCTTCAATTCTCTTTTTCTTGCTACAGCTGGAAAAAGAATGCTTGACAGTTTGAAAGAAATATTGTTTAATTTCTGGATCTTTCAGTTTGACAAGTAAGAATACATTTCAAAAGTTATTATCTTAGCAGTTCAAGAAAAATGAAAAGCCAAATATTTTGCTCATGAAGTCCCATAATTAATTATTTCTATTCAAGTGTATAAGTTTCAAACATTATGGTATATTGATAATTTTTACTTATGGACCGTCTGACAGCAACTGGATAAAACACAATTTTAGTGCCATACGCATTTTGCCTTTATTTTCTGCAAGGTATCATCAGTGGCCTGGAATATGTACATATGTTGGCTATTTAATTTACATTTTTGTCATTGTGCCTATAGGTTATAAACAGTTCTGGTGTTTGGTATTTCCCATTAAGTAGTAATGTTTTGAACTGTAAAAATTATCAATATACCGTAATATTACACGCAACTGAGGAAGACAGGACTACAAAAGTTGAAGATTTCAAACATTAGTTTAACCCACGACATAAAAACAAGTATAGTCAAAACACAGCAAATTTGCAGAACAAAAAGACAAAAGAGTCAGTTCTATTTTAGGTTAAGCACTTTTACAATTTGGTCAATGACAGATTGTGGATAACTGTATTGTCTCCCTGGTGATGATGTTGATTGGGCTTCTAAAGTCATGAAGATATGTTGCTCAGGAATATAGCATGTGTCTTTAGCAGTCAATTAGTTGAAGGAACAGGCATGACCATGTGGGTGCATAACGCCATGAGGACATCTTGTTCTTCATGTGAAACTTCATGTGTTTACAAACCACCAAAAATTGCCATACGTACAAGTAACATACTGGCCTGGTTGCAAACTTTGAATTGAGACTGCTGGAATTTCTTCATCTTCTTCAAAGGCATTAACTGTGGATATGGTAGCATTATTGGAAACTCTGCTTATTCTGGGCTGATTACAATTACTTGATTTTCTCTTGTTCCAGATACTGTATATCCCATGGTAAACCTTGTTTTTGATTTGGGTGGATTTTTTTCAATTTCTTCTTTTGGTTCACAAAAAAGCTTTACACCTCGAATACTATCATCACACAATTTGAATAAATCATATGGAGTCGATATTTGGTTATCTAAGGCCCTCTGCAGACTAGCACAGCCTGCAAGTCCTTTTGCTGTTCCCCCAGTGCCGTCACAAGGCAATTTACCGTGGCTTGTTCCAAAAAATTCTGTTTGGCAGTGATGAGAAAATCCTTTTTGTGCAGGCATAAATTGATGAAATTTTTGAAATTCTTATACTTAGCAGCTGAATCATCAGTAAATTAATAAATGTTCTTAATCTATTCAGTCTGTCTTTAAATATGCTATCAACTTTATTTGAAAGGCACAGACAGGAATGGTATCATGACACAATAGTCGCTGACCATACAAATCCTAATACTCTGACATTCTTTGCCATTGAAATAGACAACAGATGGATGAAATGTGGCCTGACTATCCTTGTGCAGTATCCTGAACGACAAATGAATAATTCTCAACAAAATCTATCAATATAATTAATTCATTTTCTGCAAGATTTCTTTTTAGCTGCTTAAGATGTAAACTTTGGTGTCTGACACAAAGAGATGGCTTCTTAAACCAGTAATTTTCAAAAATCAATGCTTCCATGAAATCTTCAACAGTTCTCTGACAAGTCTCCAATGTGTCTCTGCCAGCCTGGACCCACTGCTTGTATTCCGTTGTTTCTTCAGGGTCATGGTCTTTAAAAGAGTCTTCCAGAAAAGCATCTAGTCGCATTTTTCCTAGGCGTTCCTTACAATGGCTGAGGCCAACATTAATTTGAAATTTTGATGGATTGCACATACGCTTCCTGAATGTGATGCAGAATAACCAGCTGTACTACCTTTCAGCCTGAGCTCACAAAATTTTGAGAAGCTTAGTTTATTTCCATATTGCTTACAATAAGCAATGAACATTTCCTTAAGGTTACAAAGGAGCAGGCGTTTCTCATTGTGAATCTTTCCCCATTTATTCTTACTGCAACACAATCTATTTTGCCAGAACATAGACAAGAAAACTCATCATCTTCAAAGAAAGTGAGCTTTTTCCCATTTAGATTTGCAGGTGTTGCCAAAATGCCATCTTTAGTTTCCTAAGCTTCTTCACCATCTCAGTTGAAACAGCAAATTCTGTTGCCATTCTTTCAGTACTGCAGTTATTTGGGCCAGGGTCAAAATTTGAACTTTACTGCTGTTGCTTGAAGTCTGAAGTTTAATCTTAAGTTGTGCAATTAAGATGTCCATACCTTAACATTTATGGCACTCTTCCATTTGTATCTGAGCAATAACTACTTGGCTCACAGCAGCAGCTGTGGCAATTACCTTAGTAATGCCGCCTTGGGCATTCAGACATTTGCACTTAGTGTGTCCAATTGTATTGCTTTTGCTGATCTGTTGAAACTTCAGTAGTGCTTCTCCAAGTGATGATAATGAAGTGTTAGCAGTAACGCAAGCATCAACAACACCCATGTCTTCAGTGGATGGTGATTCTTCCTTATCCTGGCAGGATGATTCTTTTAGGGTATTTCATGTCTACATTTGGTACAAATTTTCTGACCAAGTTTAAAAATTTCATTGGTCAGTAACTTCAACCTATCAGACACTGCAGTGTTTACTGGTGTTCAAGCCTTCTTGGTTATATGATTTACTTTACCAAATGGGTTGCAGAAATTCTGCAGGAATTGAAATTTTGTTGTCAACAAGGCATTCTGGTATGAACAAATTTGGGCATCTACATTAACACCAAGCCCAGACCTACAGTGAAGAAGCTCCTTGTCAATTGGTGACATTTCCTTAAGTGACTGTAGTTCCCTCTTGCCATGATAGATTGGTGATGACTTCAGACAATATTGAGCGTTGTTTTTATATAAAATATACAAATTAGGCTATCAAAACATATTGTTTTAGTGCTTCCTTTCAGCTACAACAACTATTAATGATTATTCAGAAACTCAATACTCAACACTAAGACTGTACAGCACAAAAGACTGACACTGTGAAAATTGCCAATAATGAAAGCAGCAATTGAAGGTGGTGATCAACAATGTATATCAATGCTGTTAGGACAGAGCCTTAAACAACTATTGCTGCTTTAAAATACCAATGGAAACCGAGTGACAATGCATTGTAGGATTAAAACCTTCTAAAGCAACACAGCATTCCATTACGATCTTCTAGATTTTGTAATCCTCAGGGCACTTTCTGAGGTTTTATTATATTTATATTCTAGACTGTAAAATAATGTAAAAAACACTTATTAGCATAGTTACTTTCTCGAAACCATAGGAGAATCTTATACTTTAAAAGACACTACAATTACGCATCTTTTGAGTTACAACTTCAAATTGTATTAATTTTTGTATTTATCAGTAATTCATTTTCTCACTGTTGATAGGTATTCTTACTCATCAATATGCAAAAAATAGGAATTAAACAATATAGCTTTGAAAGCTTGAAGGATGCTCTATCCAACTGTTGCAAGAAATAAAGGATTGAAGAAGACATTGCCCCCCAAAAATACCATAATATTTTCAAGCAAAAAATTTTGGCCAACTTTGCAGATGCATATCTTTTCATCTAGGCATCCAGTACTAATTAAATTTGGATGGTATATAGACATCGTAGGTGGGAATAGCCATCTGAAGTTTTGACATGATTGGCTGATACGAAAAGTAGCAGTGGTCGATCAAACCATTGCTCTCAGAATAGCGCGATGAATTTTTTAGGCACTTTAGAGGCTTGTATCTACATTTAGATATGGCTAAAATCCTAATTTTTGCCATGGTGTGATTCAGCATAAAAAGTTGTCTATGTATATTAAAGCAAATGACCAAATGTTTGCTAGAACTTTTTAAAAAAGCCTAGAAAAGTTGGCACATTTGCACCTTCATACATGATGCAGAGGTGAGTAGCCTCTCTTTAAAATCCCCTAAGAATATGACCAAATGTTTGCTAGAACTTTTAAAAAAGCCTAGAAAAGTTGGCTCATTTGCACCTTTGTACATGATGCAGAGGTGAGTAGTTTCTCTTTAAAATCCCCTACGAATTCAACAACTGAAGATACTGGTCTGAAATTTGGTATATAACCATCAAAGACCTTGTAGAACCTTCACACAAAATTTCATTAGATTTGAAGATAGTCGAGTGGGGACACTTTTTAATATTGGTCCCTTTGATGTGGAATGACCTGCCAGTCAAAGATGTACATCTGAGAATCAGCGGTAGTAGCGTATGCACATACTGGCGTATGCACATACTGAATTTATTAACAGGTAAAAGTCACTGTTGGTTGGTTGATTTGGGGAAGGGTGCCAAACAGCGACATTGTCAGTCCCATCGTATTTGTGATGGATGGAGAAGGAAGTCGGCCATGCCCTCTCAAAGGAACCATCCCGGCATTTACCTGGAAGTCATTGTTGCCCAGGGGACGAAGCAGAAGTGAGCCATCATTATTTCTAGACATTACACTACTTCGCATTTTAAATAAACAGAAGAATAAATATATTTGAAAAATATTTCCTCATAGAGATCAAAGCCTACAGGAAGCCTTTCTAGTCAATGCCACTTTGCCAGCCAGAATATCATGATATTTTCAATGATGTTCTGCTATCGTTACCTGAAATTAATGATATCATTATATACCTACCTCTCGAGCCTTTTGATAAGCATTGAGGATCTCCACTTGATCTGGCGACCCTGTGTTTCGATCATAATTCAGAGAGTTTAATCCATCAATAACTCCTTTTAACAGAACCTCATCGTCCTTCAACTGCTATCGTCTCCTGAACAACACACAAAACAGAAAAAAGATTAACAATTAATGCACTTTCATCGTGACTACACAATAATCGCAAGAATTTGTTGAATTACAAACTGTAAATTTCGTTTACCTGACACAATATTTTTTCTGCGGGGTCATTTAATGTTTCTATTATCTCGCGTATATTGGTTTTCTTTTCCATTCCGTAATTCGTTACAATAACACAACTTCACCCTTTCGAATACAACTTTTACAACCGCACAATTCAGTGCATCCAATGGAAAGCTCTTGCATTTCAAAGATGCTCCTGCGCAAGATGGAGCCACAAATTAGTGCATCTGCATGTTTTCAAAGCTTGAGTAAACTGAGCTTTAACACTTGCGTCTAGGGGAACGAGGCATTATACACAGCTATTGCAACTGGCACCAAAGTCTCATTGGTTGGCGGTAAGAGCCAATGAGATGTAACACTAGACTCTAGCGACAGCGAAACACGAGAAGTGACGTAGTGTACAGAAGTTACCACATCCAACTGAAGACGTTGCGAGTGTTATCTTTGAAGACGAAATTTTTGGCGGGCAGAAAGATCTGTGTTTGTTATTGTTTTCGTCAGGGTGGTAGATGCTGCATGGAACTGTTGTAGTAACTCAGCAATAGGCTTTGTGCTATTTTGAGTTCCAAGAGACGTAAAGTGGAACACTAAATTGTTGGAGAGATAACAGGAAATGTATAGGATTTATTTAATACTGTGACATATGTACTCTGGCCTCCCATGTGGTGTTGTAGTCATGAACGTTGCAAACGGCGGATTTAGTTTCATAGCTGTGTTGTGTGCAACTAGTACTGTTGTAGTGGCTTCTTCAAAAGGTAACTCTCGTTTAAACATGTTGAGATGTTAAGTAATGGAGTAGTTTAACTTTATGTTTAGTCAATGAAGTATATAGCAATGAAACTCGCTAAAAACAAGAACAGAAATGCAGCAAAACTGGAGATGCTGCGGGAAATTTGCATTTGCAAAACAAGATGCTGAAATAGCAGGTAAGGATTCATATGAATATCTAGCCTGACATTCAGAGAATTCGTAAAATAATCAGTGTCTAGTAAATTGACTCTTTATTCTTAATCGTAAGTACCATTCGGGAGTCACTGGTTTAGGATGTATGTATTAGAATTTCAGTGTTAGAATGGACAATTTTTAGATCTTAGCTGTGCTACCTAGCAAGAATATGCTGTAGGACAGATTGAATAAAAGAATGCTGTCAGTCCTGTTTGTGTGCCACTAGAGTGAGAAAGATCTAAGTGCAAAGCAGGCAGTACTGGCCTTTTTCATTGCCCCTCACTATTTCCTACTTGAGGCTAATGTGAGGTTATTCACACAAGGTCAAGTGCTGATGCTACACCCATCTGCTTTGACCCTTGATTTCATGGTGAGCCTTGATGTTTTTGAGTCTTTGTGTTTGTAGATTGTGTGTTGTAGTATTTGGTGGCGCTCTTTTGTGCTGGATGTTTGTTAGTGAGTTGTCTGACATGAATTGAATGTTTCAGGTTGCCATTGAAAGAATTTGTGCTGGCTTTCTGGTGAGTTACTTTGAATTTGCATATTTTGGCTGATGGATTCATTTTTATGTTTGGAAATATTAGTGCAGTGTGTTTCTTGTGGTCGGAGATTTAATATTTTTCTCTTTTCTTCAGTTGTGAAGAAGATACAGATATTTATGAGTAGCTCATTGCTTGTGACAATGGGGAAGTTGTTTGTGAATTTTGAAATTGGTGGTGATGAAAGTTTTCGTGAATTTTCGGGACTTACTCGTTAGTGTTTGCCAATTGTTGGATGTTGTTGGTTGGTATCATGGGTATTGATGTACCTTTATTGCTTATGATACATTTCTGATATTAGTCATGTGAGCATAGTTTGGTTTTTTGTACTGAGAAATTTGGTTTAGATAGAGTTAGTGAAATTGTGGTATCTAGGGCTTTACTTGAGCTATGTGGGTGAAGTGAAATTTGCAACACCATATTTTAGAGTGGTTGGTTCCCCGTATTGAGGGCTTTGTTGGAGCTATGTAGGTCAAGTGAAAATTGTGTTGAGTTTTTGAGTTCTGTATGGGTTACTGGTATTCAGGTCTCCATTTGAGATATGTAGGTCATGCGAAATTTACAACACCAATAGTTTTCAGGTTTGTAATTTCTTGTGTTAAAATTTTAAGGATTTTGTGTGCTTGATATTTGGGTGAATATTTGTTTTGCATTGATGTCATTATTGCCAGTGAGTGGTATAAATCACTATTCTTTTGAAATTGTGATTGTTTATTTATGTCATACCACATTAGTAAATGTATATATTGTGAAGGTGCTGTGAGAGTGCATAATGCCTTGAAGATGCACCTACAAAATTACTGTTGTTGAACACTAGTGTCTGTATCTCCAGCTTCCCACTTACAATGTGATGTAATGTGTGATCAGAGTAGCTGGACATGTGCTTCAGCATTTGACTAATATTTGTTCAAATGCAGGAGGTTCAACGCATAGGTACTTCATTTGAGGTTAATTTGTATCTCATTGGCGGTGGGGTGGTGTACACTACATACATAATTCATGTTACTAATCAGTATGTACTTAATTGTTTTCTAATTTGACATGTAGTGATGATATTCTACTTATGTTTGTTCTTTTTATTGCTGCCAGGTTCTATCAAAAATTATTCAATAATTCATTCAGTATACCTTTGATTTATTTTCAGAAATACATCGCAAATCCAGTACCACACCAGAACTACAGGATTGTACAACCAAACGTTCTCTGCCACCACCTTATAATTTCTGGGATTGTTACTAAGAATAGGCCACGGCGAATACCCAAGTTTGTTATTTTATATTTTACCATCTGTGCCAAATTAACGTGTCTGGTAATATATTAATGTTATATCACTATCTATAGTAATATCACAGATACACTTAAACGAAATGAAATGGTTTACTTTCCACTGTGAAAACCCACTGTCATAAAATGTTTATTGAAGTGGATGACACTTGTATCTCTTGTATTGAAGTTACTCTTGCAATGAATGTGATTATTTTAGTATGACATTTTGAAAACAACTGCAGCAAAATAAATTTGTTTATTGCAAAAGGAGTTATGTCTCTTACACATGTTATATTGTCTCATTTTATATGTGTGTTGTTCACAATCCCTGCTCCCATCCCCATCCAGAGAAAGTAATTACAGAATCATTGCATAATGTTACATTGTGTGTGTGTGTGTGTGTGTGTGTGTGTGTGTGTCTGGAAAGGGACAGGGGAGGGGGCAGTGCACGCACTTTTGAGAAGAGTTTATTGGTCCATCCACTATTGATTATAGGTGCAGGGATAATATTTTTTGGCTGAGATCGTTACATTTCTTTAAAAGGAAAGCTGTGAAAAGTATGAAATTAAAATATTTTGTGATTGGCTCTGCATGGAATGTTGAAGGTTTTGTTATGATATATTCAGTTACTCAAAATTTATTCACTTACTGTGAACTGTTAGACATCAGTAGTATTAGGTATATATGTAATAACTATTAGTGACACATGAAAATTTCTGCCAGACTGCAACTCGAATCAGGTTTGCAGTCAGATGTTACTGAACCAGTCTTTCAAATGCATAACTTCCAGCAATGTGAATGGGAAGAAGAAATACAGGATATTCATCTGTTCTCGAAACCTCATCAGAGATTCACTATGTATATGTTTAGAATAAGGTTTAATGAGCCAATTGTAACACATTCAGCCAATGATACACAGCTTTTTATGTTTCATGTGTTCAGTTCTTTTTCTTTGATTCTTTCCACACATCACCTCTCCTCTGCTTATAACTTTGGATTGATCAGTCTGTGATAGTACATAATGAGCTACGAAAATGAACACTAATTTACAAGTTTCTTCTAGATATGTTCAGTTTGGTTTCACCTTTTGATATGACATGATCTTGAAGAAATACAAGCAGAAGTGGCAATAGTTATGACCAGTGCTTGACTTGTAAAAAAAAAAAAAATAGTAGTACCAGTACTATGACCTACCATGGACTTTTTTAAATTAATGCCTTAAAACATCGTTTAAATGGTTTTTTATCAGTGGTTTCGGTACGGTATACCATCAAACACTGTTTATAACAACAAAAGCAGTTGTCTGGTTTATTATAGTGACACCAATAACTGTACCTGGTTTGCTTTGTCATCTCACAGCAATAAAAAAGTAATATTAATGTTTGACAATATTATAAAAAAGATAGATGCTACTCTCCATATAGTGGAGATGCTGATTCAAAGTTAGGCACAACGAAAATGTTGTCAAACAAAACTTTCAGCCAAACAGGCATTCATCACAACTACCCTTTTCATAACATATCATTATTACATAATGGATTTTCCATTGTATGATGCTTAGTGTTTAATGTCCCACTGACCACAGTAGTACGGACAGAATATCTGGTTTCTACCAACAGACAGTACATGCAACAGATATCTTGCCAAGAGTAGAGTTTATCTCTTACTATGTGGTCTCCATCAAGATGGACACAATCTTCCTCAAGGCTTTTCACATCAGATCAGTGGCTGAGTAGGAGCCAAATGAACATTGCCTCAAATCGAGTTAGAGGTAAGTAAAGAAAATAAACAGAGAGGAAATTTGTTCAGGGCATAAACGTGAAACTGATGCTAAATTGATAGATTCCATGATCAAAACTTAGTTTACATTACACAATGTGTTTTCGCAGTAGAAGTTGTCTTCTTGATTGAAATTCATGACAGTTTCTGTTCATCAGCATGTTTAAAAATTATTCCCAAACTGAAAATATATATAAAAGAATTTAGTGGTAACTGAAGTATAGTAAGTTTGATTTCATGGCTATTATTTATTTCCGTGTATCTGCTTTCGTTTCCTGATTTTCTTCAGCTAGCATGCGTGGCACAGCTGTTTCTGCCAGAATGATGGAGTTTCATTTCCTTACAATGCAAACGCAGGTGGAAAAAATACTGATTAAGTAAAACATGGTAAAAAAATATGGAAATTCCGCGTAATTGCAAAAGAATGAAATACTGCGTACCTGATCTCAATTTTAATGCACCACTCTCTAGTGAGCAACAGTTTGTCATTGAAGAGATTGTTCCAATTTCTGTCAGCTGAAGTCTTGCTACAAGAACTGTTCTCCACACAACAATGACCTGTGCCTGTGCACACTTTTGCTTTTATGCAAAAAGCAAAGTCAGTTACTTTGCATTTCCTTCTTCAGTGACAGTACGTCTATAGGTAATAAGTTTCCAGTAACATTACAGTGAGAGAGGTACAGAAGATGAAATGGGTTGTGGCTAACACTGAATTCGTTATTTACCAGGTGCATAGTACAATGATGTAAATTCTTTATCAGAGGCCATCTGCTGATTTGGACATAAACCTACAAGAATGAAGTCACTTCTTTTGTCTTGGATGAGTACAGTTTAAAATAACATAACGTATCACACAGCTGTGCTACTTACCTGGTTTATGCTTCAGGAGCAAAGGTTGTGAAAATTTCAGGCCTTCTGGTGCAATAAATCCATCATATTAAGATGATCTGGTCAATAATTTACTTACTTCTGCAAATATTTTTGGGAAAAATAACTTCTTAATATGTACTCTGCTTCTGTCTATTTAACAAGATAATATTAATGACAAAATTTCTGTGATTGAAATGGAAATGTCTAGTTGGGGACACTGACTTGATCATGTAACTTAAACCATAGCTATTGTAAATGTAAATGATTTGGTTGAGAGATGGTTATAACAGTTCACTTCATGGTGTATAGCTGGTGAGTGCCATGTCTAGTGAGGTGATTTGTGGAGGGGGGGGGGGGGGGGGGGTGCTCATGTGGAAGCTTACACTGTCGTCTCATATCTGTAACTGAGTAGGCTGATGACCAAACAAAAAGATAGCACCACCATAGTTTATTTGTTGCAGTAAACATGATGCTGCCATGGGGTTTCAATGTCTGCCTGATGTGTCTCCTGCTATGCTGTGCTGTGACAGGAGACCTCAGCAACACCCCCAATCCTCCCACCATCCCCAAGAATCAGCTAAAAGGAGCACCCCCTCATCACCCAATATCACTCGGGACTGGAACAAGTGAACCATACTGTTCACCAGGTATTTATCTCTCTTCCTGCCCAGAAAGAGGGACATGCTACCCAAGATCATTTGCAGCCCTCCTAAAAAGGTGTTTCATTGTCCACCCAACCTACACATCATCCTAGTGTATCTCTGTGCCCCTCCCACTCTCATCTGCTTATCACAGAGATCATGTACATGTGGCAGACCAAAGTACAAGATCTCCCACCCACCCAGCACCTACTAATCTAGTCGTGTCACTGGCTTATCCCACCCCATCAGAGGCTGGGCCACCTGTGAAAACAGCCATCGTATACCAGCTCTGGTGCAATTACTGCACAGCTGTCTATTGTATGACTACCAACCAGCTGTCCACCACGATGAAAGGGCACTCCCAAAGTGTGGCCAAAAGCAAAGTAGATTGTACTTGAGGCACAACACACAGCTGAACACAAAATGATTGATTTTAATGTCTGGTTCACAACCCAGATTACGTAGATCATCCCCTCCACGACTAGCTTTTCTGAACAACACAGACCGCAGTTATCCTTACAACATATTCTCTGTTTCTGAAATCATCAACCCAACAATTTCTGTTCCCTCCGTCCTGTCACCCCTCCCAAGTTAAGTTGCTTTCAGCATTTGCCCCTTCCCGCTGGCCGCTACAATTGTCCCAGCCCATATACCTGCCACCCCTCCCTCCCACATTCCTAGCCGGCAAACTGGCCATCTCTGTCCGAGCTGCTAGTTACCCATTAGCAGCTCATCTCCCTCCCTCCCACCTCGTTTCCCTCTACCCAACCCCGCTTGACACTACCCCACTACAATCAGCCCACGTGCCACAAAATCAAAATAACACTGACACTGTCAGCCTACCTGGCAGCATGGAGAGAGAGAGTGTTTTGTTAGTCTAGCTCGTCAATGGATAAATCTTAAAGCTAGCAAGCTCTCTTTCTTTTGTTTGTGCCCATCGACAACTCAATACTTCTATTTTTCAGTGAATGGTCTCCTGTAATCCTAACGTGTTTATCTTGGTTGAAACATGCATTTGAACTTCTTTGAGCAGAATTTCACTAGAAATATTTTTTGTCATAATAGATGTCTTCGAAAAATAAACTGTTTTTCATAAAAACAGAAAAATAAAGTTCAAAAAACCGAATTAAGGGGCAGTGGAGGCAGACGCTCACCCATTAAGGGAGAGAACTTTTTTGTTTCTCACTACTACATCCAGTATGATTATTTTCCTAAAGTTTCAAAAGCTTATACATTATTTCCCCTATTTTTCTGAATTTGACTGGGATATACGAAATGTGGAAAGCTACGGGTTGTCCATTGATTATTCTTAACTGCTTTAAAAAAACAATGTTATATCAAAGAAATAACACAGATAAATAACTATCAATTATATTCCAGAATGAGATTTTCACTCTGCAGCGGAGTGTGCACTGATATGAAACTTCCTGACAGATTAAAACTGTGTGCCGGACCGAGACTCGAACTCGGGACCTTTGCCTTTCACAGGCAAGTGTTCTATCATCTGAGCTACCCAAGCACGACTCACGACCTGCCCTCATAGCTTCAATTCTGTCAGTACCTCGTCTCCTACCTTCCAAACTTCACAGAAGCTCTTCTGCGAACCTTGCACTACTTGCACTTCCGGATGAACGGATATTGTGGAGACATGGCTTAGCCATAGCCTGGGGGATGTTTCCAGAATGAAATTTTCAGTCTGCAGCGGAGTGTTCGCTGATAAGAAACTTCCTGGCTCCCCCTACAGGTTCGGGGGTAAGAATAGGCCCGCGGTATTCCTGCCTGTTGTGAGAGGCGACTAAAACGAGTCTCAAACATTTCGATCTTAATGCGATGGTCCCCTAAAGGGTTTGACCTCTACTTTTCAAACTTTTCTGTTAGTGTGTACCATGTGGGGAAGGGTGCCTCACGTGGTGCATCATAAATCCATCTTGCCCTAAGATCTGGCACACTCGATATTGTCATTGAGTTGAACTTACACAACGGCTGCATTGTGTTCTGGGTAGCATACATTCCCTCCATAGTGCACTTACATCTGCGCCCTCACTATATAAATGGATATTCGACACCCGAAATCCACCACGGTAGCCAGTCCATTGTGGTAGGGTCGTCATGTACCCTCTTGGTGGTAGCCCCATGACTACACAGGGATCGCACTGCTGATACATGAGCTGCTACCTCCCCACGTATGCCGAGGGGTAGATGCCCGTCTACCTGGGGCATTATGACTCGTGGCAAAGGCCATCCCACCAGGTGGTCTTTGCTGGGGCTGGGTGGAGCCCTTGGGGAGAGCCCCTGGTCAGAGTGGGTGGCATCAGGGCAGATGACCTGCTGGTGGGTCTCCACAAGCAGTCTCTAAGCGATCGAGGTCTAACCTCAATGGCAAGAAACATGATCAGGGATTTCCCTCCCTGGCTACTCCATGGGAGGAATGCATGGCTAAAGAAGGCAGCGAAGTTTATTCACCCCGGTAGCTCGTCTGTACGTGAGTTGATGGCGAATCATTTATGTTGACGAAGCCTCAGCTTTTTGTGGAGCATTTAGAGGACAAGTTTAGGGAGGTGGAGGGCTAGTCCAAAATGCGCTGTGGGTCAGTTTCGATCAAAACAGCATCCGCTGCCCAGTCATGGAGGTTACTCGCTTGTGACAAGTTGGGGGGTGATTCAGTTACCAGCACACCCCATAAGAGTTTAAACATGGTCCAGAGTATCATATTCCACAAGGGTCTTCTTTTGCAGCCAGACGATGAACTGCGCACCAACCTAGAACGACAAGGTATTCACTTCGTCCAGCACATCCATCAGGGTACAAAGGATAATCAGCTACCAGTGCCTTCATATTGGCCTTCGAGGGTGACACCTTACCCAAAAAGGTCAAGTTGATGGTTTACCGCTGTGATGTGAAGCCATATATCCCACCCCCGATGCGGTGTTTTAAATGCTGGAAGTTTTGGCCTATGTCATCCCGATGTACTTCCAGCCATCTGTGTTAACTGTGGAGACTCTGGACTGTAGGATTTTACAGAAAGAACGAAAGATAATGGAATATAAGACCCTGGACTGCCTGACCTCCACTGAGGCTAAGTGGAAATATGGGAGACTCCAACCTGTGCCAATACATCCACCTACGTCAATGCTGCGACAACGGTTCTATCGTCTCCTGTTTCATCGTGAACAGTTGGCACTCTGATCCGTCAGACTCCAGCTGCCCCCCTGATGGTGGGAGGCACTTCACTCCCTGTTGCTCCTGCTCCATCTGCTTCAGGAGCAACAACCCTGCAACCATCGGGGCCATCACTTCCCACTTCCCTGCCAGAGAAGTGTAAGTCTTCTTCGGCTCATCTCGGCAGGAAGGGGTCCCTTGGGAAAGCGGACACCCGCCAGTGGCTGAAGCAACCACAGGTCGTTGGTCGTAGGGCATCACAGTCCTCGTCCATCCCTGAGACTGACCTAGTGAAGCCCTCCCAGCCAGGACCACCGAAGGCACAGCGAGAAAAACAGAAAAAGAAGAAGGCACCCAAGAATCCAGAGCTTGCAATGGCATGCATCCCACTGCTCCCTACAAGCTCAGCATCTGAGGATGAGGTAGAGATTCTGGTGTCTGCTGAGGACCTAGATCTCGTCAGACTCTTGGACGCAATGAATGTCACTTGCTTGGTTACTCAATCGGTGGCGGCAGGTGACCCAGCGGCCTAATCTGCCTCCTCAGTCTCTTCACGCCTTTCTTGGCCATGGACATCCTCCAGTGGAACTGCACCGGTTTCTTCCACCATCTTGCTGAGCTCTGACAACTTCTCAGCCTTCACCCTTTCCTCTGCATTGCTCTTCAGGAAACTTGGTTTCCAGGAATGGGAACACCGCACTCCGTGGCTATCGGGGTTATTATAAGATCCGGACAGCTTATGAGAGGGTATCTTGTGGCGTCTGCATCTACATCCTTCACTCTCTTCACAGCGAGTCTGTCCCTCTACAAACACCTTTAGAGGCTGTCGCTGTTCGGGTGTGGATGCCTCAGACTGTTAGTGTCCGCAGTCTCTATCTTCCACCAGATGGTGATGTCCCGCAGCATGTCCTGGCTACGCTGATAGCCCAATTGCCGCCACATTTTCTGTTACGGGGCGACTTCAACGCCCATAATCCTCTGTGGGGTGGATCAGTGGCAACAGGCCGAGGCAGCGTCGTTGAGGAAATGTTGGCACAGCTTGGCCTTTCTCTTTTAAATAATGGTGCCTTCACACATTTCAGTGTGGCGCATGGCACATACTCTGGCATCGACCTTTCGATATGCAGCCCTAGCCTCTTACCATCTGTCCAATGGAGTGTGCAAGACGTCTTGTGCGGTAGTAACCACTTTCCGATCTTTCTGTCACTGCCACAGCGTCACTCTTCTGGGCGCCCCTGTAGATGGGCTATGAATAAGGCGTTCACCTCCATTGCACTACTTTCCAATGACGCCATTTATGCGGTGGTTCACTCAATCAGCACCGGCATCGTTACTGCCGCAGAATCTGCCATTCCCTGTTCTTCTGGGTCCCCTCAGCGGCGGACTGTGCCTTGGTGGTCGCCAGAGATCGCTGAGGCGATTAAAGATCGCAGGCGGGCCCTCCAGCGTCACAAGCAGCATCCATCCTTCGAAAACTTCGTCGCCTCCAGTAGTGCCCCCAGAATTTTAGGAAAGTCTGCAGACACTTGTGTTCCAGCCGTTTCGAACACGCGTTATTTTAAAGCAGGGCGTAAGGATGAGCACGGGATACTGCACCCATTTATTGTTTGTGCAGGCGAAACTGGAAGGAAGAAAATTCGTCGGCGCTGGTAAGTGCTCAGCGCGACCTGCCAAGAATAATCAAATACGGCCCGGAAGCTACGTGGCCGGCTGCAAAGAGTAATGCAGCCTTGTATTGTCGAAAAACAAATGGAGACACTCGAAATATTGACTGTTTATTAGACGTTGAACTGCTGTTGAGAGTACGTGGACTGGACGTGGATAGTCAGCCACGACAAAAGCTTACGTATTAATTGTGTTCAAATACGTGTAATTAACTGGTTCTGGGTGCCCGGTAATGTGTGGGCTTACGTCATAAAGCTTAGTTGTTTTTTGGTACTAAGTGGAAATAAATATGTTCTGGTGCATTGAATGATATTCCAAGAGTATCGTATTTTTTAAATAAGAAGAGAGAGAGAGAGAGAGCGAGAGAGTGAAAATCTCCCCTTCCTAGCAGTGAAATCTTGGAAGAAGCGTCCGGTGCTAGCGGAAGACATCGGCGCTGCAAGAAATCAGAACCAGCATTCTTCAACAAGTAAGGCCACGAAAACGCTTAAGCTGTAAAGAGAGAGCTTAACATTACACCGCACTCCGTACCTCTCCATCGCAGGTTTGGGCCAAGATTAGGCGAATTTATGGCTGTCGGACCCCCGTAAGCGTACCTGCGCTTGCGCTGAATGGAGCGGTCTGTACTGACTCCGCCACACTTGCAAACCACTTAGCAGAGAATTTTGCTCAGAGTTCCGCCTCTGCAAATTACCCACTGGCCCTCCACTCGCTGAAAGAGCGGTTGGAACGTCGGAGCCTTTCATTTCACACACGCCACCCTGAATCTTACAATGCTCTGTTCAGTGAGTGGGAATTCCAAAGTGTCCTAGCTGCTTGCCCTGATACGGCTCCCGGGCCAGATAGCATCCACTGTCAGATGCTCAAGCACCTTGCGGTGGGCTGCCAACGACGGCTCCTAGACCTTTTCAAATGTATCTGGATTGACGGTGAGTTCCCGTCGCCATGGCGGGAAAGCATCGTAATCAGCGTTTCGAAATCTGGCAAGAACCCAGTGGAGGTGGACAGCTACCGCTCCATTAGCCTCACCAACGTTCTTTGCAAGTTGCTCAAGTGCATGGTGAGCTGGCGGTTGAGTTGGCTACTCGAGTCTCGGGGTCTTCTGGCTCCATCTCAGGGTGGGTTCCGTAAGGGCCGCTTTGCCGCCGATAATCTGGTGAGCCTGGAGTCTGCCATCCATACGGCCTTTGCCCGCCGTCAGCACCTGGTCGCCATTTTTTTTTGACATGCGGAAGGCATATGATACGACGTGGCGACATCACACCCTCTCTACACTTGATGGTTGGGGTCTTCGGGGTCCGCTGCCGATTTTCATACAAAACTGTCTGATGCTTCGTACCTTCCGCGTGAAAGTTGCGATCTCCCATGGTTGCTTCCGAGTCCAGGAGAATGGGGTACCGCAGGGATCTGTCTTAAGTGTCTGCCTCTTTTTAATTGCAATTAATGGGCTAACTGCGGCGGTGGGAACGTCTGTCTCAGCTTCCTTGTATGCTGACGACTTCTGCCTATACTATAGCTCCACTGGCATAGCAGCTGCTGAACGGCAGCTGCAGGGCGCTATCTGCAAGGCGCAGTCTTGGGCTGTAGCGCATGGCTTCCAGTTTTTGGCTTGCGACGCACTGTTCACCCTGAGCCATGGCTTTATTTTGACGGCGAATCTCTTGCTGCGGTGGAGATGCATCGGTTTTTGGGATTGGTTTTCGATACCCGGTTGACTTGGCTGCCTTATATTCGGCAGTTTAAACAGTCGTGCTGGCGGCATCTCAACGCTCTTTGTTGCTTAAGATACATCAGCGGGGTGTCGATAGGTCTACCCTTCTATGGCTGTACCAGGCGTTAATTCAGTCCCATCTAGATTATGGGAGTGTGGCGTATGGTTCAGCATCCCCTTCTGCATTGTGGTTGCTGGACGCCATCCTTAACTGCAAGATCCGACTTGCCACTGGAGCTTGGACAAGGCCGGTCAACAGCATACTTGTGGAGGCAGGTGTCCCTTCATTGCAGTTCCGGCGCCAACGATTACTGGCTGATTATGCTGCACACGTTTGTAGCTTGCCTGGGCATCCCAATTATCGGCTCCTGTTCCCTCAGTCGGTCGTCCATCTTCTGGAACGGCAGCCCTGGTCAGGGTGTACGATAGCGGTTCACGTCAGAGCTCTTCCCTCTGGGCTCAAGGTTTTCCGTCTTCGACCTATTTTCCAGGCCCCTCTGCACATACCCCCATCGTGTGTGCCCTGCCCATGCCTTCGGCTCGATTTGGCACAGGGCCCGAAGGACTCAGTCCCTCCTGAGGCTCTCCTGCGCCGCTTCCTTTCAATCCTTGCCGCGTTTCAAGGCTCTGACGTTGTCTATACTGATTGTTCAATGGTTGCTCGTCGTGTTGGTTATGCTCTTACTCTAGGGGATCATTATGAACAACACTCATTGCCGGCTCGCTGCAGTGTTTTCACTACCAAGCTGGTCGCCATCTCTCGCACTCTAGAGTATATCCACTCCTGCTCAGGTGAGTCCTTTGTTATCTGTAGTGACTCCCTGAGCAGTTTACGAGCTATCGACCAGTGTTTCCCTTGCTCTCGTCTGGTGATGGCTATCCAGGAGTCCTCCATACTCTTGCCCGCTGCGGCCGCTCTGTGGCCTTTGTGTGGACCCTGGGTCATGTCGGCATCCTGGGCTATGAACGTGTTGACACGCTCGCCAAACCGGCTGTCGGTGCACCAGACTTGGAGATTGGCCTTTCGGAGAGTGACCTCAGGTCAGTTTTGCGGCAGAAGGTACTTTGCACCTGGGGTGAAGAATGGCGCACCCTTCCTTCACCCAACAAACTTCGGGCCACCAAGGAGGCTACCTTGTGGGTCTCTCGCAAGGAGTCTGTTGTTCTCTGTCGGCTGCGCATTGGCCACACCCAGATGACGCACAGCTACTTATTGCGCCGTTAGGACCCAACTTTATGTCGCTATGGGTCAGCTTTGACGGTCGTCCACATTTTGTTGGCCTGTCCCCTTTTAACTGCGCTCAGGCAGACGTTTGCGCTGCCTGATACGCTCCCCGCACTTTTAACAGATGATGCTGCCATGGCAGGCTTAGTTTTGCATTTTATTCGGGCAGGCGGCTTTTATCACTTGACATAAGTGTTTCTTTTTTTTGTGGTGAGTGTGGCCTTTGGCCTACGATTTTAGACTGGGTTTTTTAGTGCATTTCTTGGTGGTTGGCTTTTCCGTTTTTGTCTTTATGGTCAGCCAACGACTGTCACACTCTGTGTGATTTTAATTCCTTTTGTGTGGTCATTGCATGAGTATTTATTGTCCTGTGTCGTCTCTTGTGAACTCTATTGTTTGTTTTTATTCTTTGTGGGTGTTTCACATTCATGGAAAAAGGGATCAATGGCTCTAGCAATCTGGTTCCTTCAATTCCACTAAACAACCAACCAAACTTCCTGGCAGATTAAAACTGTGTGCCAGACCGAGACTCGAACTCGGGACCTTTGCCTTCCACGGGCAAGAGCTCTACCATCTGAGCTACCCAAGCATGACTCAGGGATATGGCATGTAATTAACAACAAGGCTTAACACTGTATCTTATTTTTATTAATATTAGCAGACGCAAACCGCTCCATTACCATCCAAGCCCCCCCAAAGTTCAAGGGAAGGACATTATCATCCCTCCCCCCTCCCCTCAGTCTCCTCCATCAGGGGGAGGAGCAAGCTGTTTGAGCGCTATGCTAACTACCTTTACAGCCCTAGGTTTTATCAATTTTTATTTTTATTGCATTTAGATACCTTTTCTTGCAAAAAGCAGGTATTTTCTTTTGTTCAATCTTACCATTTTAAATTATTTCTTTAGACTGCTGTTACAAGTATTACACATAAATAACACTTATAGCTAAAGAAAAGACAAGAACATTGAATTTATATGTGGTACATGTATAGCTAAAAAACATTATAAGAAAATGGCAAGTAAATAACGTTGTGCCTTGCGGTTTCTTCTCAGGTTTCAGCCTTAGCTGGGACTAATCTTTTCCTTTCCAGCACAACAGTCAAAATGGTCTGCCATGGTGTCTCACACACGACTCAGTCTTCAGTGTCTTTTATCTTCTTGTGAAGTTGCAAATATTATGATTCAATTCTTCCTGCTGTTCTCCCTTTATAGTGGATTACTTCATCAGTTATCACTCTTTGATCAATCTTCACTGTTCGAGTTGATCTGACTATCCTCTCAGGTAGCCTCCATCAGTCGTGTTGTGCAGTTGGCCAACATCACCTTTTTGCCTTTCATACCAGGGTGATCGTTGTGGATGTCCTCCTGGGGTGTCAGTGTCTCTCGTGTTTTTGAGCATGATGTTTAATTTGGGAGGCTGTTGTCAGATTCATTTGTGCAATGACCTGCATCAGTCACGACTCTGCTTATGTTCGCAGGTGGTGGGCTGCTCAGTAGGTGGCATGCTTCCTTCAGTAGGGATCAGGCTGCTTCCAACTGAGCAGATTGCATGCTCCTCGCAACGAAATTATATACGATTCCCAATTAACTACGTCAACAAATGTGACGATTCTCGTTGAAAATAGGTCGAATCCATGTTCCCGTATAGTAACTACATTAACAAACTAGAAATATGTAATTTAAAGAGGTGTCTTATTTTAACTATGATATGACAGTGCTTTATGAAATCAACACAAGACTGTACCATCACATAATTGGGGGATAGGCCCTCTGGTATATGTCAGTCCTGGCATATTGTGACAGTTCAAGCTTGCATCCTCCATCTGCTCTAATTCCAACCCAATTATACCCAATAATCTTTTTCGATTTCTGGGCACTATTTGGCTCTGATTTTCAGTAATATTCGTATGTGATGTAGGCACAAATCTGCAGTTTGTTATTTAGGTAAGATTTTATTTCGTTTCATTTTTACATTTGTAGTCTCAGTATCTGATTGCAAAGATACAGTTAATTGTTTAAAACCACATTAATTAAAAGTTATGCCAGGTTAAAAAATTTTCTACCGTACATACCAGTGAAAATATTTTGAGCTAATAGATTTGATAAGGATTGTACCACTCATTGTACAGACTGAAATTACAACTTTTCATCAATATAGTTCAAATTTTGTGCTAATAATTAGCTTACAAGGCAATTATCATTAAAGTTCAGAGGCAGCAAAGATTTACATTGGAGATTTTTTACTCTGAGCTGGTTAGATTCCTTCTTTGACTACTACACTTTTGTTAGTCCAATTTTTATGCACAAGGTGGCTTACAACATTAACTGATTGAGCCATTAACTATGAGTTTCGCAAAATCTACTATAATTTTCAGTATTGTGCTTGTACGCATAAATGGGCCATAATTTTCAATATTGTTCTTGTACCTATAAACAGGTTATTACCAATGTAGTCCTAAATCACTACACTTTTTTACAAATCAAGTTGTTATTAATAATTTAGTCTATTCTGAGTAACAATATTCAACCTAGCAGTTTTCAAATGATTGTGTAGTTTCTGAAATAGTAATAATAGTAATTTGTTCATATTCCATTCTTTAAATAGTCAGATGTTACATAAAATTGTCAGTCCCAGTGAAGCTAGAAACACTTATGCCAAGTCTGCTCCCAGAGTTCGTTCATACAATAGTTACATTCAGTCTTTCCTGAAAATAAGTGTATCAGCATCTGCAATAACTTAAGTGTCGGTGACTAGGAACTTGAAAGTGCTTTTAAAAAAAAAAATCAGGCTGAATAATATTTTGTCTGAATTGTAGTGTGGTTGGTAGGATGTTCAGAAGATAATTGTCATTGGAACAAGTTGTTGTTGAGAACGGTGACTTTCATAAAGGTTGTGCGGACTGAAATATTGTTGTGGATTTTTCTCTGGGACATTACAGCAGGACAGTGCTGCATGTGAATTGTAATGTTAAGTGTAAATATGAACTGCATTGTGTGCCATGTGTAATTACTCTGTCGTACTGAATTTTTCGAGCTACTATTGACTCTTGGACAGTGTTTCTAAATAGCTGTGCTTCAATAACTTTATAATTTATCCCATCAATTCTGCCATTGGGCTCTTCCTTTTCCTGTGAAGTTAAGAAATTGGCCATGATCCAAGCAGTAGGATCTTGAAGATAGTGTGTGAGAAAGTAAAACCAAAATTGTGGTGGCGTGTACATTTTTGAGCAAATGCCATCCTGTACTCATTATGCTTTTCAGATTTACGACTTAAGACCGATCTGCTGCCGAAGAGGTGTTATACAAGAGACTACATAAATCAGTATAATAGACTTACTGTACTTACGCAATGCAGTGTCCTTAGTGTCAGTGATACAAGCATAGAAAACGCACTGGAAGCAGCTGCACTGTTACAGCCCATGCTAAAAATCAGAACTACATCTATGCCAGACACAAATATTGAACCATTTGGGCAGTCCTGGGAGAAAATTGACTTATCTTTTGCAAAATTGTCTAAGAACAGGATACAACTGAGTTTTCTTAAAATTCTAAGATTGAGTGACTTGTATTAATGATAATTCATAATAACTTTCCAGTCATCATCAGTGTTCATTAATGATGCATTAACAATACTTCAGAGAACAGCAAGGCTTTGACTAACTGTCATTGTGTCCTGAAAAGAAAAATAACCTCCCACAGTGGTATTCTGTTGCCTATCCAACTTACACAATATCCTTGACTGCCCCTATTCCACTCCTGCGCCGAACCACTTGACCCATGGGTCCTATCCTGCAATAGATGCAACACCTGTCCCATTCTACAACCTGCTCCAGTCCTGTTGCAGACATATCTCATCCAATCAAAGGCAGGAACTAATGTGAAAGCAGGCACATGATCTACCAAGTTATTTCAACCACTTTGTGGCATTTTACGTAATTATGACCACTAACAAGTTGTTGGTCCGCACGAATGGCTACCTCCAAACTGGCCAAGAGACAGCTGGATCACCCAGTTACTGAGTGCGCCACCCAGCGTGATATGCTTGAATTCAATGACTGCTTCATTGATTGGATTCACTCCATCCACACCAACCCCCTGACCTTAACCTCCCCAATTTCCTGTCCTTCGCCTGTCTCTATCCCCTTCCCTGCTCCCACTCCAGCACTACACACCCTTCTATCCCACCGGTGCACTGGCACAATCCTCTTCTCTTCTCTACTTTTCTCCACTCCCCCACAGCCCCAGTGTAGCCTCCTGACATTGCAGCTCGCAGTTCCCTATCCTGTCTCATTATGTTCCCCATGCTCCTATTGGCAGCACTAGCATCTTCTCCCAACCCTACACTGCTACCCTTCCCACACTCCGCACCATGCCTCTCTTATCTATGTATCTCAATACTCCTCACTACCATCACACGCACACACTTTCTCTCTCTCTCTCTCTCTCTCTCTCTCTCTCTCTCTCTCTTGCCAGCTCACTCAGTTTCCTTTTTCCATTTTCTATATACGCCCATGATCCTGAAATATTGTTCTTCACTTTTCACAAATGAGATTTCGAAATGTTTACACAAACAATTTTTGTCAGTCCTACATCAGTACATAAAATACACATAATTTGTTTTTCATTGTAAACATCAATCGCTCATAGTGATATCTGAAACTGAAATCATGATTTAATGTATAGTTTACTGCAAGAGGTGTGAAACTGTTGCTGTTATGTTAACAGACTATGTAGGATTCAATTTTTGAATTCTGCTGTCTTTCAATTGGTAAATCGCATTTCTGTTATTTTGGACTATGTCATACAGAATTCAGAAGTTCACAATCCTTGTTACATATTCGCTACCTCTGTGTTGTAACTTTACTTAAATCAAATTTCAGGTTACTGCTCTTAAAATGTTTTTGCAGGCTGTTGTACCACTTGTGTCTATTCATAAATTTTTGTTTGTGTGAAGTAATGGTATTCTGACCATTTATCTTATAACACACATTTGATTGATCTTGATGGTATACAAAAAATAAAAAGTAATTGTAGAAGTAAATATTTTTTTGCATAATATCCTGTCCTGATGTGAGGTTCTTCCTACATAAGATTATACCTATTTAACACAAGAGTCCTTTTTCTTAACTCTCTGTCTGAGTTACATATCATGAAATATTCTTGCTGGATAGTATGTTCATGGATGTAGATCTGGCACAAGTGGTATTGTTCTCTTTTATGACAACTGTTCTGTTACTGTGTGTACTAACCCAAAGAAATACTATGATTAGAACATGCTAGCATTTTGCCAAAAGGAGGGAATTATGTCTGAACCAAGAACTATAATTTTTATCCCTGAATTAATTAAAAATTTGGAGATTAACACAAACTGAATTCAGTATTATTCATCTGCCAAAGACAATTTTAATCCAGAGAGTTATGTAGATGCAGTGAAGGTTTCTTGTACTTGGAATGTGTTTATTGTTTGTGAATTCATCACAACAAACTCATACCTTTAATGTGTAGAATACTCCATAATTTCGTTGTAAGATGTGCATATTAATACTGTGGATAGGTATTTAGTTCCCACTTTTAATTTAATTTTCCTGATGAACTTTTAATTGATTTAATAGTAACTCCCGTCATTTGTTTACTTCATGAGATAAAAACAAACATTTCAAGTCTCAAACAGCATATTACTTACAAAATGCTTTTTCTTTTTTACGTGCGCTGCTCTCATACTTAGTTGTGTGGCAGGCTACAATTTATATTTTGTGCACCTTTTGCAAGCTTTTCTTCATCAATAGGGACTCTACAGTTCTCCATTTGGTGCATAGCTAAACACACTGTCTTATTCGCTAACCTGCCAAAAATCCTAAGACATTTCCTATATCAAACGATCCATGGGCATATATTTCGGTTGTTGAAAGTGGGTTGTCGGATGACCTCGAAAAGCAGTTGAAACTTGGTAGTTGAAAGTATAGTGAACCCGTTTTACCTATATGAATGACGTCAATTGCAACATCAGCTGACGACAATGGCGTCACCGTGCGAGGTCCAGTTTTCTGTGAGATGATGTGGTTCAGAACGTGTTAATGTCAGTTTAGAACCTGACCCAGACCTCGAAGTTGTGGGGGAAAAAACAATATGTTTGGCGGTGTACAAAGCGTGTTCGAGTAGAAAAAAGCAAAGTTTCAAACAACAAGACAGGGTCACAGGGCGCGTCTCTTGCGACTTACAGTACAGTTCTCAGGATACGACCCTCCTCCTACAGAACAGGTGATTAAACTTTAAACTGAGGTGTGCGGTTGATCATAAACTGTAGATTTAACAGGATCGTCACATGGGCACGATGTCTGCACGCATACGGTATTTGTTTTCGATATATGGTAGGAGAGAGATGCGGTAAAAATCTTATCGAGTTCTATATCGGATGAAGTTAGTCGAGCTTTTATAGTTCTTAATTTTTTTTTACTCTGTTGGATGGTACAGAATAACGAAGATAGATGTGAATGGACACGGATCTGTAGTACTTGTATGTAGCTGGGGACGAACCACAGCGTGGTAGCAAAAAATCCCTGTCCTTATGGCTGTTCCCGTCTCCATCGAATGGTCAAAACACAGTCCTGTCGCAGTAACGCAGCTTAGCCTGTTTCTACATGGGTTGCAGAAGGTGGCAGATATATTTTCCTCCGTTTCCAGTGCTTCCTTGCGATTTTGTGCAATATTCCTCTTTCTGTCAAACTCTCACTTCTATGTTCCGAGTTAAACTGGAAAAATCACATGCATAAAGATGGAGAAATGGTAGCAGTTGCAAGGTGCGTGGGGGCTACCTAAAACAAGGTTCGAAGTTTACTGTAGCAGATAGGTTCGAGAAAGGTGACTCGTTTCGAGATATGAGAGTGCTAGAAATATGATTCACTTGTGGCTGAAATCAATAAAGGACTTCTGCATAGGATCCTACACAGGTATATGTTTGAATTTGAGGACTTGATTCCAAATCTGAGTATACTCGAGCGTTCACCGTCTATATTCAGTGTTATGGTATTTGTATGGACAAGAAAAGCCACCCCATTCAGAGGTAATGCCGTAACTCGATTTGTAAAGTGGGTATAGCTTTTAACGTGGGTTCTTGAATGCACCTGTAGAACCAGGACCGCTTGTGATGGTTGTGTTTTTTTAACATCTCGCTGTTTTGTAATCTCGAGTGGCACCACTCGCAAGAAAACGTATTAGACATGTCAACCCATGGTTGATTTTCGGTCAGTATTATTATTTCGTATCGCAGGCCATCAGTTATTGACGATGTATTACGATTAGTAGTAGGGGATGTGTGACAGGTTCGCCTTGAGTCTGAGGCTTACAAAGTATGTGTTTGCGTTTTGACATGTGCAAAGGAAATGACTATGTGCAGTCGTAAGGAAGGTATGGATCTGATGTGCAATAATGTGATGACGAATGGAGGAGTATGTCTAGTCATACGAATGGTAAATATACACTCCTGGAAATGGAAAAAAGAACACATTGACACCGGTGTGTCAGACCCACCATACTTGCTCCGGACACTGCGAGAGGGCTGTACAAGCAATGATCACACGCACGGCACAGCGGACACACCAGGAACCGCGGTGTTGGCCGTCGAATGGCGCTAGCTGCGCAGCATTTGTGCACCGCCGCCGTCAGTGTCAGCCAGTTTGCCGTGGCATACGGAGCTCCATCGCAGTCTTTAACACTGGTAGCATGCCGCGACAGCGTGGACGTGAACCGTATGTGCAGTTGACGGACTTTGAGCGAGGGCGTATAGTGGGCATGCGGGAGGCCGGGTGGACGTACCGCCGAATTGCTCAACACGTGGGGCGTGAGGTCTCCACAGTACATCGATGTTGTCGCCAGTGGTCGGCGGAAGGTGCACGTGCCCGTCGACCTGGGACCGGACCGCAGCGACGCACGGATGCACGCCAAGACCGTGGGATCCTACGCAGTGCCGTAGGGGACCGCACCGCCACTTCCCAGCAAATTAGGGACACTGTTGCTCCTGGGGTATCGGCGAGGACCATTCGCAACCGTCTCCATGAAGCTGGGCTACGGTCCCGCACACCGTTAGGCCGTCTTCCGCTCACGCCCCAACATCGTGCAGCCCGCCTCCAGTGGTGTCGCGACAGGCGTGAATGGAGGGACGAATGGAGACGTGTCGTCTTCAGCGATGACAGTCGCTTCTGCCTTGGTGCCAATGATGGTCGTATGCGTGTTTGGCGCCGTGCAGGTGAGCGCCACAATCAGGACTGCATACGACCGAGGCACACAGGGCCAACACCCGGCATCATGGTGTGGGGAGCGATCTCCTACACTGGCCGTACACCACTGGTGATCGTCGAGGGGACACTGAATAGTGCACGGTACATCCAAACCGTCATCGAACCCATCGTTCTACCATTCCTAGACCGGCAAGGGAACTTGCTGTTCCAACAGGACAATGCACGTCCGCATGTATCCCGTGCCACCCAACGTGCTCTAGAAGGTGTAAGTCAACTACCCTGGCCAGCAAGATCTCCGGATCTGTCCCCCATTGAGCATGTTTGTGACTGGATGAAGCGTCGTCTCACGCGGTCTGCACGTCCAGCACGAACGCTGGTCCAACTGAGGCGCCAGGTGGAAACGGCATGGCAAGCCGTTCCACAGGACTACATCCAGCATCTCTACGATCGTCTCCATGGGAGAATAGCAGCCTGCATTGCTGCGAAAGGTGGATATACACTGTACTAGTGCCGACATTGTGCATGCTCTGTTGCCTGTGTCTATGTGCCTGTGGTTCTGTCAGTGTGATCATGTGATGTATCTGACCCCAGGAATGTGTCAATAAAGTTTCCCCTTCCTGGGACAATGAATTCACGGTGTTCTTATTTCAATTTCCAGGAGTGTATTTCTATTTCCAGAGTTACAGCTGTCAGCAGTTTGAAGACACATTTTCCAGTTCTCTTGATATGAGAAAGACGTTATTCGATTTTGTAAATTATAGGGGGTGATTTGGAATCTGCTACGTCACCGAGATCTGTATTGTCGAGTGGAAATATCGGTTTCCACGAAAATGTCTTCGCAGACGTGACAATTGTCTCAGTCGAACGTAAAAAACGATACCCATTTTGCTCATAAAACTGGACTTTGTCTATTTTCGTGGAAAGAGGACATTTATTATGGTCAGGAATGTTTTGCTTTATTTTAGGAGTCTAGCTGATGTTAATAATGGAGCGGACGAGATGAGAAGGCAGTCTTTTTTGGAAGTGGATTTCCCTGAGTAGTGTGATGAATTTTTTTCTCGCATCAGCTGTGATAGCGTGTATTGGTTTCGGTTAGAATGAGTTTTTAGTAGGCACGTGTAGTGAACTCTGATGTCAAACAGCGAAAGATGGTATATGCCTGCAGGTAAGACACTGTTTTTAACTCCTATCTGTTCAACAGCAGCATCCCCCAGCCCCACCCCTAACTCGTATGTGTAGGGTAGAGTTTGAGAGTTTCTGTCGCTGGTTTCGACTGGTACAATTTTTTTCGCAACAGGATAACACCAGTAGTCAGTTTTGCGGTTTTAAGCCGCTCTTCTGCAGTGCTATGCATATAGTTGTGTAATTGGACAGATCTTTGTGATTAGGATCGATATTTTGCGCAAGTTTCGATTGGTATAATTTTTTTCCCAGCACGATAACAGGAGTTGTCAGTTTTTGCGATTTTAAACCGTCCTTGGGCAGCGCTATGCCTATAGTTGTCCGATCTTTGTGATTAATTGCGATATTTACGTGAGTTTGGAGTGGTATTGGGAATTTTTTTTTAACGCAGGATAAAACTAGTTGTATGGTATAATTATTTTTGTGATTTTAAGCCGTCCTTGTGCAGCCGCTATGCACATACTTACGTAATTATGACCGATTTTTGGGATTAATTATGTAATTAGGATGAATATTTGGGTGAGTCTCCCGCATCTCGCATCTGGAGAGTTTCTATGCGTTGGCGGGGAAAGGGGGGGGGGAGGGTGCACTTAGGCTTTCCATCCAGTCGAATCAGGGTTCGAGTGCTTGATAGGCTGGGTTTTTTACTCGCAGTGAGTGCTTGTGGATGCATTACTTCAGTGATGTGCACGGTGTGTACTGCATTGTTTCGGTAATTCTGGAGTCGGGTTATTTGTGGGAGGAGGCCAGACAGCGAGGTCACTGGTCTCAACGAATTAGGAAAGGAAGTCGGCCGTGCCCTTTCAAAGGAACCATCCCGGCATTTGCCTGGAGAGATTCAGGGAAACCACAGAAAACATAAATCAGGATGGCCGGACGCGGGATTGCACCAACGACTCCCACAAGCGAGTCCAGTGTGCTAGCCACTGCATGACGTTGTAATTTACGAGTTGTTTGCATCTGTGCACATCAGCGTAATGTATTATTTAGGAGTACTTTGTGACTCTAAGTACGTTAGGGTGAGTTTTTTGCGCCGGCCGATGTGACCGAGCGGTTCTAGGCGCTTCAGTCCGGAACCGCGCTGCTCCTGCGGACGCAGATTCGAATCCTCCCTCGGGCATGGATGTGTGTGATGTCCTTAGGTTAGTTAGGTTTAAGTAGTTCTAAGTTCTAGAGGACTGCTGGCCTCAGATGTTAAGTCCCATAGTGCTTAGAGCCATGTGAACCATTTCTGAGTGTTTTGCATCAGCGTAATAAATAAATTAGGTGAAACCCGTAGCTAAATAAATTGTTCAGAAAAATAAATAAAGTACAGTCCCTCCTCTCTCCAGCAGCCCAGAACAGGCTGACTCGTTTTTCACACAAATTTTCTCTCCCCTCCAGACTGCCGGCAGGGTGAGTGTCTTGTATCAGCGTAATAAACTAAGTGAAATCTGTAATTCGATTTATGTAGGAAATGTGGTTGGGTGACCTTGAAAAGTAGTTGAAACTAGATAGTTGAAAGTGTAGCGAACACCTCTTCCTACCTATGTGAATGAGCAGCCTCTAGTGGGGGCGACACCATACTAACCTGCCTCAGCAAAATTCATGCACATTCTCCGAGAGGATGGCAAACGCATTTGATGGCGGTAGTGGGTGTAATTGTTTAAATAAAGACTTTTGTCCAGAGCTGAGTGAGTGCACGTAATACAGTTATTAAAACACTCAGAAAAACATATCTAAGCCTCTTGTGGCGGTAACACAACACTAATGCTGTAGGTAGATAATAAATTTAAACAACTTTTTAAAAAATATACAAATTTAAAGAAATTTATAAAAATTTAAACAAATTTATAGAAATTATATTCGAATTGAATGGAAACACGATACTAACTCCCATCAGCTGTTAGAGCAGAATTTCGTCAACAGATTTGGTGGTTGTAGTGGGTATAATTGTTTAAATAAGGACTTACGTCCAGTGCATGCAATACAGCTATCGATATCTTAGCCTATCGTGGTGGTAACATAAAACTAATGCTGTACGTATATAATAATAATAAATAAATTTAAATAAATTTAAACAAATTAATGGAAATTAAATTCGAATTGAATATAAGCTTTTAGAGCAAAATTGGGGAACATTTTCGAAGAGGATGACGAACACACTGGATGATGGTTCTGATTCTAATTGTTTAATAAACACTTATGTACAGTTCGTAGGAAGAGGTGGGTTAGGTTAGTAGAGGTAGCGCAACTGCCCTTTTTTGGCAGCATTTTCTTACGTTAGTAGAGGTAGCCCAATTGACCTATCTCCTATCGAAAAATTCAAACTTCCCCACCAGTTCGTAGGACGAGGTGACTTAGGTTAGTAGAGGTAGTCCAATTGACATTTCTTCCTGCCAAAATTCAAACTTCCCGCGAGTTCCTAGGAAGAAGTGGAGGTAGTCCAACTGCCCTATCTTACCGCCATTTTTGGATAACGGTACATGCCATCACGTGACGTCACGTGACCTGCTGTGGGGTGACCTACTTTGGGGCGATGTCCTAGTTGTCATACTACTGGCACCACATGGACTTCTGCACTGCCCGTTGTCCTACTTGGTCCGAGGACTGCATTCAAACCAGACACTGAGGCTTCACCAGCAGAGCTTGTATACGGAGAGTCACTGCTTCTACCAGGTGAATCTGTCGACGCCACTGATATGGCGCGCGTCGCTATCCTGTGATCTTGTTCAGAGCGCGCACTGTAATCGATTATAGTTGGCTGTCCTGGTGCGGGTGGCGCTCCGGTGGCGATTTGCTATGACGTCGCTGGCGTGTGTTTGCGGTGGCCGGCGGAAAGCGAGAGGGTAGTCGGTATTCCGGGTACTGCACGGAACGTGGAGTTCGCTCTGCCAGACCTGCTAGTGACTGGCGCTAAGGTTGTTGTGCCTCGCAACATGAGCAGAGTGGTCTGGGGCGGAGGCGACTCGCCGCTGTGGTGGCCGTGCGGTGGTGATTAATTTGAGTCCGCGTTCTTGTTCTTCCTGCCTGTCTGATATGGAGGGCCGGTGGGGGTCCTGTGATACTCTGGCCCGGAATCAACTAGTTGCTGAATTTTGGAGTCGTCCGCCAGGTTAGGGTGTGGGCTCGGTTGGCTCTTCAGATTTTCCCCTGGAAGCTCCAGCAGCGGTTTCTGAACTTTCTAATGTGGGACGGTGTTGTTGGAACTTTTTGCTGTCTGTGTGGCTCGTTACGATATTTGTTGGTCCTAATTTCTTTTCTCAACTGGAGTCCTGCCCGGAGTTGCGTTCATGTATGGTACATTTGGCAGTCGATGTGTTAGAACATAACCAAGGTGCGTAAGTGATGGGCAGTTGTGGGAGGCATGTCGGGGAACTCTCAGCGGTTTATTTCGGGGACCGTTTCTAGTGGGAAGGCTCCGAAGTGTTGACAGCTCGGTCGTCTGTGATTGCGTTGGGAGTTGCCCTCGCCCTTCGGTTGTATCAAATTATTATTTTGTTATTATATTTATTGGTTGTGTGTTGCGCTTCTTTCATTTCATGGTGCCAAGCGCCATTATCTTCCTCAAAGTTTTTTATATAAATCATTTTAAATTGTAATGCCAAGTTAACTTATTATTGGATTTTGTCTTTTGGATAAACTCTAAAAGCACTATTGTAAAAGGCTCTTGATTTTATGGTGGCAAGCCGCCATTATTGTTCTTAAATCTCACTCTTTAACCATTTGTTAAGTTTTGTAAGTTATATGAATTTGTTGTTATTTAAAAGTGTTTAGTATTGGCAATTTAATAAATTGTGTACAGAGTCTGCTGTTTGGATATTATTGGGTGGAACTCATTGGATAGTCGTCCTATAAGAATACACATTTCAGCCAAAAAGGTATGCGACTTTAGCGATCAACCGCAATTCCTACGTACTTTACGTGAGACTGTGCACCGCATGAAATCAGTGAAAGCCACTAGGCACGGACAGCTCAAGACGTTGAATGCCGTCGTTACGCCGAACGTTTTCGCCGCTAGGGGCGCGCTGATTCGCCTGCAGCGACGCGCCACATTTGGCAGGCCGCTGTGGCCGAGCGGTTCTAGGCGCTTCAGTCTGGAACCGCCCGACCGCTACGGTCGCAGGTTCGAATCCTGCCTCGGTCATGGGTGCGTGTGATGTCCTTAGGTTATTTAGGTTTAAGTAGCTCTAAGTTCTAGGGGACTGATGACCTCAGATGGTAAGTCCCATAGTGCTCAGAGCCATTTGAACCATTTGAACGCGCTACATTTGTTCTTAGAATAGCAGAGCAACTACCGATTTTTACTCTTTGTTTTTTTGTAGAGATTCTGTGGCTCTTGTTGTTGATATAGTAACGCTTGTACACAACTGCAAATGTGGAGAGTTAATAAATCCGGTTGAAGTTCCATCTCGTCTTTGATTGTACGGAAGTTCTAGTGCCGGATTATCTCACGCAGTTGTACCTGTTGTCAGCATCCTGTACCTCAGTTGAACTACGCGAAGGCGGGAAAAAGCCACACACGTAAAATTTGTATGGTATATGTATGGGATACAATCTTTTTTATTTTCGCCTTCGATACAAATAGTATCGACAGAAAATTATCATAGTAGCACTAGCGACGACGAAAAAAGCTACAACAGTTAAATTTGCATTCCGTACTTGTATACCACGTATTTACCGCCCCTTTGCAGTTCAACTGAGCTACAGGATGCCAATGATACGTATGTCGCTTTTTTCGTCTTACCTAGCACTAGTATCATATTCTTCAGTTGAATTATGTAGGTGGTTTTTCGTATGTCGGTCTTTTCGCCTTCGATAATACTAGTGTCGATTGAAAAATATCCTCGCAATAATAACGCTAGCGAAAGCGGAAAAAAGCGACAACTGTGAAATTTGTATTCCGTGCTGCACTTGACAAGCCCTGCTTCAAGTCTTCCATTTTCATAGGAATAGATAAATCCATTGCTACAAAAGAAAAATCAAAAAGTAAAAACTGTCCCGAATAAAAAACAATTCTTTCAAAATATCTCAAACTCACTAAAAATGGAAATAAGTACCGAATGGATTGAAACAAACAAATAATTTATATTAATAGAGGTGATAGAAATCGTACACAATGTCTAGCCCTGTCTTATTTATACACATTCATTTATTTCCATTTTACAATGATGACGCATCGCCACAGAAGATAACCGATTTATTATGTATGGCTTGAAAATAAAGACTTTAATATCCATGAGTAACCAATGATGTCATTGGTCAAAGCTGATGTGTTGTATCCCATTCTTCAGTTGGCCCCTTTCCAAAGCAGGGGTTCTTAAGATTATATCTGTTACGTGTATTAACTTCCTAAAGGTTGGGGTAATACATTGGTTAATGCTTTAAAAATATGCAGATGGATGTACAATTTGTGCTATTAAGTTGATGTACGTATAGTTTCAAGCTGAAAGGGGATACAAACTGCTGGTGTGATGGTATATTCGCAAATGAGGTCAATCCCTTGTACATTTGGGAGATGTCATGGCAACTTGATTAAATATTTATGATAGATATTAAGATGTGTGTGTGTGTGTGTGTGTGTGTGTGTGTGTGTTTGCGTGCACGCGCGCACACACACTGCAAACTTAATACGTAAAAAGTTGCTTAAAACAGAGAAGAGACTATTGTAAATATTGTCATTTTTGTCATTTAAGATGGTTTTAGGTTGATTTGTTTCGTATTTGTATATTTGGAGTTTCTAAGGACGTCGAGAGTTTTGTCTTTATGTTGGGTGTGTAGGTGCTGATACTTGTGTTGTTAACATGATGTTTTGTTTCACACACGTGGGTCGCTATTGCCACCTCCGAATTTTACTGTTGGCACTACATACGCTGGCAGATGACGTTCATCGGTCATTCGCCATACCCCCCACCCCGCCCTCTGATCAGCACATTGTGTACCGTGATTAGTCATCCACACAACGGTTTTCCATTGTTCAGTCGTCCAAGGTTTACGCTCCTTACACCAAGCGAGGCGTCGTTTGGCATTTACTGGCGTGATGCGTGGCTTATGAGCAGCCGCTCGACCGTGAAATCCAAGTTTCCTCACCTACCACCTAACTGTCATAGTACTTGTAGTGGATCCTGATGCAGTTTGGAATTCCTATGTGATGGTCTGGATAAATGTCTGCCTATTGCACATTACGACCCTGTTCAATTGTCGGCGGTCTCTGTCAGTCAACAGACGAGGTCGGCCTGCACGCTTCTGTTCTGTACGTGTCCCTTCACGTTTCCACTTCACTATCACATCGGCAACAGTGGATGTTAAGGCGTGTGAAAATCTCGCGTACAGACGCAAGACACCCAATGACCGGAAGTCCGTGAGTCCCGCGGAGTGCCCCATTCTGCTCTCTCACGATGTCTAATGACAACTGAGGTCGCTAATATGGAGTACCTGGCAGAAGGTGGCAGCACAATGCACCTAATATGAAAAATATATGTTTTGTGGGTGTATTTTATTTTTACCATTAGATATACGTTTAGTTTTCTGTCAAAAGAAACCCAAAACCATGTTCTGAAGCAGTGTTTTGTTTCTCCACTAGACAGTGCCATAAGCTCCTCCAAAAATCGTAACACAACACAGACATGCGTGTCATACTAACAAATGTGAATCCTCCTTGTGATAGAGGTTTAAACCTTTGAAACGCGCCGTAAAGATAAATAAACAGTGTCTGATAACAGTAAACTTGTTGTTCCATTCAAAATCAATAACAGTCACGGTAAACCCTAGCCTAAAATGTTCTCATTTAAAATTTCTAGCGTCTATATTCCAAGGATCAGTATGGGTTAACTTTTTTATGTCATTTGCCTTTCGCGAATGTTTAGCCAAAACTCGGTTTCGACTCTGGCTTACAGCATGTAGGTTTCATTACTTGCAAACTAAACGTAAATACTGAATTTCAAGTGCAAAACCTGAAATAAGGCATGATCTACACGTATTCTACGGTCTACGAATAATCCCACCACGCCATCTGAGCTCTAACCAAACGACCAGTGAAAAGTAACGTCGGGAACGCCAATCGATAAGCAGTATGTTTGACCCGCATGCTGGTCTAAATTTGTAAACTGAGTTAACGCGTGCTATGTATACTCGCTCTGTTTTTGCCTGTTTGAAGCTCGCATCAAATTCAGTTTCAGCTTCACTCATAGGTTGCTGCCTAACCACACACTCTGAAATCGCGACATTTTTGGAAATAGAAAGTGAAATTTTTGTCGTCAGCAAGGAATATAAACGTCATTGCTACTCGTTTCACTCGCAGAACTTTTAGCTATACTTTCGTTTAAATAGGCCATATTTTATGGTAATAATTGGCCGAAATAGTTTTGTTGTCAACATAGCTGCAATGTGGCTGCGACAGACGGTTATTCTGTGGGGTGACTGAACAATATTGCTGATGTTGCAAGTAGCTGCCGACGCAATGGCGAGTGTCTGCTGGTGGAGAACATTTCATATTGAAGGGCAATATGAGTATGTCCTTGTCTGTTAACGGTTCTCTCTTGCTTTCACCTTTGATTCCTACTTCTGTCACCAACAGCGCTACTGTCAGCTGTTTGAGCAGAAACAATATACATCTACATCAGGGGCACCTGCACGATTTCATGTCAGTAGAGGCAAAACATTTTCCCCATACACATATGTGATTACAAATATTAAGGACATTTTTATCTTCTCTTCTTTCCTAAAATTGGTTTGTCCAGTAGACTTGGTCAACGTTGTAAACATAAACAAACTAACAGTATAATTACTACTCAACCGCGATATTATTGCACTTGGCCATTATCAGAAACACGTAATGACATTACAGTAAACAAATAACGTGGTAACTATGGAATACACATTGAACTATCAGTTCTTGCAGGTCAGATGTGCCTATGCTGTCATCCCCAATTACGTGCTCGAAACACCCCCTCCTAGGTACAATAATATTGTGGCCAACTAATATAACAAAACCTATTTTCATATTCCCAGACTTTATGTTTTCCCATTGTTTACGTTATTGTTATGTTTGTGCCGATGTAAGTACTGTTTTGTCAATTAACTGTTTGGCTGACATTACAGTTTTCAGGTCAACAACATTTCCCACATTTTGCGCTTTAAACCTCCGCTACATGCTTTAACATCGATTTTCAAATCGATTTACGTGGAAGCTACATCGCATTCCCGTTCACGAGGTACCTCTAAAATAATGGATGGCATGAAACTACACAAGTAGTTTCCTTGGTCTGCCCAATCACCACATCTGTCTCCAGTCGAACGCGTTGGGATATCATTGGATGACAACTTCAGCATCGTCCACAAACAGCATTAACCGCTCCTGTATCGACTGACCGGGTGCAACAGGCACTGAAATCCATCCCACAATCTGATACCCGGCACCTGTACAACGCACGTTTGCGTGCTTACAATCAGCATTCTACACAAGTAGTTTCATAGACTAAATCGCTTTGGAAGAAATGTAAGTTGCAATTTTAGGGGCCCTTCAAAATGTTTTCACAATTTTTCGTCACCTGACTACTGTAAACTGCAATCATCAAAAACAGCAGTGGAATTTGTTGCTGGTAAATCTTTCGGGGTGTAAGGTCGTGGTCCACAAAACTCTTCTCTTCCTAGCGTTTTGTCCAGAACTGCGCTGGAGATTTTCAGAGGCGTCACTCCTTTGCTCTTGCCGACTCACAGGCGGAGAGAAATATTAGGAACAGAAGAGGTTCGTGGACCACGACCTTATATGACGAAAGGTTTACCAGCAGCAGGGTCATCCGGTTGTGAAAGCCTTCATTCTATCAGCATTTGAATTTGTTAAAGGCAAGTCATGCTATGCACTAAACAATACACAACAAACAACCATTTCCAACTTAATGCGACGAGTTTGTGTTACGCAACGTTTTCATTGACGAGCTCTTCTGCTGTGTGCAATTCACACTCTTGCACGGAAGGGGAAAAATTGCAACTCCAAAAAATAATAGAGTAATGAAATTTCGGGATTACCTTTTTAATGCCAGCGTGAGATAAGCCGTTGCAAACCTGAAATGCTGGTGCATTAAAAACCGCTGTAACCACAAGAATGCTGATTGTACGCAAGCAAACTTGGGTCCATTGCGTTGTACAGGTGCCGGATATCAGCTTGTGGGATGGATTTCAGTGCCTGTTGCACCCGGTCAGTCAATACAGGAGCGGTTAGTGCTGTTTGTGGACGATGCTGAAGTTGTCATCCAATGATATCCTAACGCGTTTGACTGGAGACAGGTGTGGTGACTGAGCAGACCGACGAAACACGTCGACACTCTGCAGAGCACGTTGGCTTACAACAGCGGTGTGCGGGCGAGCGTTATGCTGTTGGAAAATACCTCCTAGACTGCTGTTCACGGGTGGCAACACAGTGGGTCGAACAAGTAGATTTATGTACAAATTTCGAGTCAGGCTGCGTGAGATCACAAGAGCACTCCTGCTGTCTCACGAAATAACTCGCTAGATCATAACACCAGGCGTGGATCCAGCGTGACTAGGACGCAGACAGGTAGGTCTCCTCCTAACGAACACGCGGCCGTCACTGGCTCCAAGTCAGAACCAGCTTTCATCGGAAAACATAACAGACTTCCACCATGCCGGCCAATGAGTCTCGCTTGACACCAAATTGTGGTGGTTCGGGGTCAGTGAAACGCGCCACGCGGCGACTGGCTTGAAGTAAGCGGTTTGTAACAGTTCGCTGTGTCACTACTGTGCCAATTACTGCCCAGATTGCAGCTGCAGGTGCAGTACGATACACCACAGCCGTACACCAAACACGGCAGTTAAAAAAAGTGCTGTTATTAATGTTTTTCGTATATTTACGGAGATAATCGGCTCTGACGTTTTCCTAGAGTTGTATAAAATGCAGTTGTTATCACATTTACAGTGGTCGTGTAGCGCAGTCGGTAGTGTTTTGGCCTGAGAAGACGAAGTCGTTGTTCGTGCAAATGTTCAAATGTGTGTGAAATCTTATGGGACTTAACTGCGAAGGTCATCAGTCCCTAAGCTTACACACTACTTAACCTAAATTATCCTAAGGACAAACACACACACACACCCATGCCCGAGGGGGGACTCGAACCTCCGCCGGGACCAGCCGTACGGTCCATGACTGCAGTGCCCTAGACCTCTCGGCTAATCCTGCGCGGCGTTGTTCGTGCGTCGGTTCAAATCTACCCGTTATCATTTTCTTTTCTCGTACAATTTGAGATACCTACATCTCGTAATTATAAACTCATCATTTTTTTATTAATAATCTACGTCTTCGTGTTCCTAATTACATATTGGACACGAAATTTCCGTTTCCATTTCAAATACAAATTCTTAATTATCGATGTTTTATGAAAGACTGTTTATAAAAGTTGTTTAAATTAAGAAAACACAACAATTTAAGTTTTTAAAGAAAAAATGAAAACCCAAATCCTCTTTATTTGGACTGTGTCCATCGTTTTATACCACAGAGGTAAATAAGTATCGTAGAAACATGAAAAACCATAATTTTTACAGCATCGAGCACGTTGTACAAATGCTGCATTTTTGCATTTGCTACACTACACCACTACAATAGGAACCCAACAGGGCTGATCTGGAGCGAAGCTGTGGGATTTGGCCCGAGAAGTAACGAGACTGTTAACTTGTCAGTCGTACTGGAACTAACGCACGCAGCTCTTCCACACGTCCCTGCCGAACGCTGACGGGATATAGAACGGCCCGTCATAAAAGGCGAACAGACAGTGCTACACCTGGTTGGCTTCGTGTATTCTGTTGTTGGTAGGCTCATTATCAACGTAGCAGGTGGCCCTTCCTGAACTGAAATGTATCTCTCGGATCCGGATAAGGAAGGAGCTAAGAGATTAAGAGACGACAGACTGTAAGTAATACCTTCAGTGGCTTCAATATTTAACTCTACGGTGAAATCCTTCAATACTCTCTTGCGTTACACACAGCTTATGCAGAAAAGTTACCCTGTGGCTAAGTCAGGAGTTCTCATCATTTTTGTTTTCAATTATAACAGTGCATTAACTAAAAACTATAACCTGTTGCGGTTTTCGTCTAGTCGTCTAAGGAGCGTATTGTGGGAAATTTGCAGTGTATTATTTCATTCTGCTGAAAAATTAAGTGACATTCGAAGCTGTATTGCTTCTCCGTTCGTCTCTTCTTACGTGTGAACTACAGCAGGCTAGCTGTACCAGCTGACCGGCCAATGTTTTCCAAGATAAATGTGCCGGTAAAGCTGTTGTATTATCGCTAAGTCGACGTGCGCGTAAAATGAGGTTCCAGCAAACGCGGAATAGTACATAGTGCATTTTTACATCAGGTTTATTTTACCATCGTACAGTCACTCAATGACGACAGCTTCCCGCACCCCACTAAATCATCAGCAAATAGCCGCAGATCGTTGCGACCCTGTCCCTCAGATCATTTATCTATGCAGGGAATAAGGGCGGCCCTATCAGACTCCTAGCGACACCCTTGTCTGTGACGAACACTCCCCGTTGAGGGCAACGGACTAGGTTCAGTAATTTAGGACGTCTTCAAGCCACTGACGTCTAAGGGAACCATTTCCATAAGCTCGTTTCTTCATTCAAAACCTGCAGTGGGCCATCTTGGCAAATACTTCTGAGAGATCTAGACGTAAGTTTAGAGACAGCGATTACTGGCTACGATGTCATCATAGTGACTTTGGTTACTAAAGTTAAGAATTGAAACAAGAAGGCTAGGAGAGTATTTCTGCTAAAAAGAGCAGATAGACAGTTGTTAGAATTTCGCTTAGACAGTGAATTGACATCATTTAGTTCCAGTACGATGGAAGTAAAGGAATTATGGGTAATGGACGTAAAGGAATTATGGGTAAAGTTTAATCAGATTGTAAAGCATTCTCTGGAGAAGTATGTGCCAAACAAGTGGATTAAGGAGGGAAAAGACTCACCGTAGTTTAACAACGAAATTCGAAAAATTATGAGGAAGCAAAGGCTGTTGTACTCTCGGTTCAAAAGAGAAAGTGCAAATTATGACAGGCAAAAGTTAACATAAATTCGTGCGTCTGAAACAAGGTCGATGCGTGAAGCTTACAAGGACTATCACTTAGCAAAATTAGTTGCCGAGAACCCGAGAAAATTCTGGTGCTACGTAAAGTCGCTAAGTGGATCTAAGGCATCTATCCAGTCACTCGCTGACCAGTCTGGTATCGCAGCAGACGACAGCAAAAGTAAAGCTGATGTTTTAAATTTAGCATTTAAGAAACCGTCCATGCATCAGACACGTACAGGCACACCGCCGTTTCACCATCGGACAGACTCTGGTGTCGACGACACAGCAATAAGAAGCGTCCTTGGGGTAGAGAAACGACTGAAAGAGTTGAAAGGGAATAAGTCGCCAAATTCCATATTCCTAGATTTCCGTAAAGCATTTGACACGATTCCGCATTGGCGACTGTTAACGAAGATACAAGCACACGGGGTTGGTTCCCAGATATGGAAGTCGCTCGGAGACCTCTTAAGTAACACAACCCAGTTTGTTGTCCTCGAGGCCGAGTGATCATCAGAGACAAGGGTATTGTTGTAACTGCGACCGGAACGGTCGTGGGGTTGAAGTGACGGAAAGTGCGGCGGGACCCGCAGAGCGGCCCGCGAACAACAACACAATGGGAGAGGACGGACACGACCAATGGAGGACAGAACGAACAACAACAAGATCGAAACAACGGAGTCACAAGGAAACCTAACAACCACGTCCACTCGTACGCAGAACAAGTAAGTAAGTAAGTAAGCTGTCTAACGCGAGGCGATGTGTCCAGAGACGTACGCAAGATTAGACGGGCTGGCTGAGCTTTTTTTTTTTTCTCTTTATTGCGATTTCATTCCCTTTGCCCCATATGGCCAGGGGAGGGCTGTCAGCGGCACCATCCGCCACTCTTCAGCTGAATCACATGACAACTAAAACAAGAATAAAATGCTACATACATAAGGCGATAAAAAAGGGGAACATAACACAGAGTAAGGGGAGATAATGGAGGTAAAAATACACTGACAGGGGGACGTTCATGGGGGGAAAATTAAAAAAGTCACCGTAAAGTTAAAAAGCACAGTTGGCGATTCTTAAAACACAAAGAAGACACTGAATGCACATGCACAAAATGGTTCAAATGGCTCTGAGCACTATGGGACTTAACATCGGAGGTCATCAGTCGCCTAGTACTTAGCACTAATTAAACCTAACTAACGTAAGGACATCACACACATCCGTGCCCGAGGCAGGATTCGAACCTACGACCGAAGCAGTCCCTCGGTTCCAGACTGCAGCGCCTAGAACCGCACGGCCGCTTCGGCCGGCGCCCATGCACAGGTTAAAAGTCGGCCACAGTATTAAAAAGACTTCAGAACAACACACTTAAAACCCACTTGGAGCACACACGGTTAAGTATAAAACTGGCAGGTGGACCTGCCGAGGGAGAGGTCAGAGAGGATGGAAAAGGAGGGGAGAGCAAGGGACAGCAGGGGAGGCAGTGGGATGAAGAGAGTAGGGGCGTCAGCAGGTACACGAAGAGGCAGGAGACTGGTGGGGCAGGAGATGAAGAGTGAAGACAAGGCAGGAGGGAAAGCAGAGACACTGAAAAGGAGCACAAGAAAGGAGGGAGAGTAGGAGGGGAAGCCGCTCAGGAGAAGAGAGGGGGAGGAGAGGGAGCCCTGAAGAGGTGGCAGGAAGATGGGATTAGAGTTGGTAGGAAGGGTAGATGTCAGGGCGAAGCTCATCATCTGGGAGGGGTAGATGGTGGAAGTTGCGTTGGGAAAGGAGGCGGAGGGTGTGGAGATGGAGAGAGGGTGGGACACAGCGGTAAAGGCGCGGCAACGGGTGGTGGTTGAAGAGGAAGGGAGACACCATGGGGTGAGGGGGATCAAGGTGGCGAACAATATATAGTGTGCGGATGTGTTCAAGGAAATGGGGAAGGTGGGGGAAGGGGATGAGGACGTAGAGGATGGGCGTGGGGGACGGAAGGGGCATGCAAAAGGCGAGCCGGAGCGCATGGCGTTCGAGGATTTGGAGGGCTTTATAGAACCGGGGAGGAGCGGAAATCCAAGCTACGCTGGCATAACAGAGGATGGGGGTGGCTGAGCGAGAGGCAGGCGCTTAAGTACTCTATCGGGGGCGCCGCTATTGGCCGCTGGAACCACGTGTTCCACTGTGGCGCCCTCGCACTAAATGTGGGCCAGGAGGTGAGCGCCACCACAGCTTACAGCACGATGGTGCTGAGACCTCTAGGGGTCATCGATGTCCACGACGTCTGGTGGGGATTCAAATTCCGCGGCATGTGGTACCAGAGGTATCGTAAGGAGTGCCCCACGGAAACTGCTACAGGCATGCGTATTCAAATACAGGGATACGCGAACAGGCAGAATATGGCGTTGCGGTCGGCAATGCCTACATACGACAAGTGACTGGCATAGTTGTGAGATCGATTTCTGCTGCTACTGTGGCAGGTTATCAAGATTTAAGTGAGTTTGATCGTGATGTTATAGTCAGCGCACGAGCGATGTAGAGAAGAAGTGGGGATTTTCCCGTATGACCATTTCACGAGTATACCATGAATATCGAGAATTGGGTAAAACATCAAATCTCCTCCATTGCTGCTGCCAGAAAAAGATCCTGCAAGAACGGGACCAACGACGACTGAAGAGAACCGTTCAACGAGACAGAAGTGCAACCCTTCCGCAAATAGCTGCAGAATTCAGTGCTGGGCCATCAGTAAGTGTCAGTGTGTGAACCGTTCGACGAAACATAATCGATATGGGCTTTCGGAGCTGAAGGCCCACTCCTGTACCCTTCACCACTGCATGGTACGAAGCTTCACGCCTGGGCCCGTCAACACCGATATTGAACTGTTGATGACTGGAAACATGTTGCCTCCCCAGACGAGTCTCGTTTCAAGTTGTATCGAGCGGATGGACGTGTACGGACATGGAGACAACCTCATGAATCTGTGGACCCTGCATGTCAGCAGGGGACTGTTCAGGCTGATGGAGGCTCTGTAATGGTGTAGGGCGTCTACAGTTGGAGTGATATGGGACCCCTGACACGTCTAGATATGACTCTGATGGGTGACACATACGTAAGCGCCCTGTCTGATCATCTGCATCCGCTCATGACCATTGTACATTCCGACGGACTTGGGAAATTCCAGCGGGACACTGCTACGCCCCACACGTCCAAAATTGCCACAGAATGGCTCCAGGAATACTCTTCTGAGATTAAACACTTCCGCTGCCCACCAAACTCCCCAGACATGAAAATTAATGAGCATAACTGTGAGGCGTTGCAAATTGCTGTTCAGAAGAGATCTCCACCCGCTGGCACTCTTAAGGATTCACGGACAGCCCTGCAGGATTCATGGTGTCAGATCCCTCCAGCACAACTTCAGACTTCAGTCGAGCCCATGCCACGTCGTGTTGGGGCACTTATGAGAGCCGCGGGGGTGCTACACGATATTTGACGGGTGTACCAGTTTCTTTGGCTCTTCAATGTATGTGATCGGGTGGACAGGGTAAGCGAGGCAAAGGTATCGTGAGAACTGTCCCAGGGAAGTATATATCTACATTCTTCCCGAGCCACTATATGGAGCGTAGCGGAGGGTGCCCTGTCCCAGATGAAGAACACTTTCCTAAAATTCTCCCAACAAACCAAAGTCGACCATTCGTCTTCTCTATCCTTAGATGCTCATTCCATTTAATATTACTTAGCAGCATTGCGCCTAGATATTTAATGGACCTGACTGTGTCAAACAGCACACTACTAACGCTGTATTCGAATATTGTGGATTTGTTTTGCCTACTCATCTGCATTACGTTGCATTTTTCCATACTTACAGCTACCTGCCATTCATCACACCAACTAGAAATTTTGTTTAAGTGGTCTTGTATCTGCCTACGGTCACAGGACGGTGGCATCTTCCCGTACACCATATCATCATCAGCGCACTGCTGCTTACCCAGTGCGACATCCGGACATGGCCACATACTTGTTCTCAACTTTTTCAGTTATCTTTATAAATATAATTCTACTGTACGTGTGTATGTCACTGAATTCCTCCTAAACGACTGTACCGATTTGAGTGAATTTTTTGGAATGCGTTTGGCTGGTGCCCTGGATGGTTTAGATTCACAGATCAGCCCAGCAGATGGCGCTGCAGTCGGTATCTAGGTTATATATCTATACTGCAACTAAACAGTTGGATCGAATAAATTTTTGTGTATAAATTCAAATGGGGACCTGGAAAATTTACACTCTTGAATCAGCACGGTAGGTGGCGATGCATTTTTGTGTGCAATATTGAGCGCATTACATTCACATATAAGTCACGTGCATAGGATTTCGTTTATTTTTCGACATTTTAATTTGAGTGTATTATACTAAGTGTGTTTCATAACTTCGACATTTTAAATTTTTTGTACGGTGTCTTTTGATATTTCAGGTGTTGCGTTTCAGTGAATATTAAGTGTATTATATTCACATATAAGTTACGTACATAAAACAGTGCCACGTCTTCGTGGACTCGGAATTCACAATTAGTCCAGAACCGTCGGTTAAATAGATCGGCAGAAGATCGATTGACGGACAATGAAAATTTAAGAAACCAGGCTGCAATCAGACGTGCTAATGGAAGTCAAGAGCAACGCAACGAACGCCTTCGAGCTAATGCATTGAGACAAAGACTGGCCCGTCAACGAGTCACCGACACATTCAGAACACGTGAACAGCAGCGTCTGCAAGTGTATCGCGCATTGACACGTGCATCACTCCTTCGCCTTGCGTTTGGATACGAGTCGGACATCGACTATTCGTCACATTCACAAATTGTAATCGGTGCTATGAACAAACAATGCCAACACTGTCATGCACTCAAATACAAAGGTGAATCTGCCGGTTTCTGCTGCGCGTCTGGAAAAGTTGTATTGCCACCATTGAATTCGCCGCCAGAACCATTGAAAACAGTATTGGCTGGAGCTACTTCTCAATCTAAATTGCTTTTGCGTAAAATTCGCAAATTCAATTCGTGCGTTCAAATGACATCATTTGGAGAAACAAAAATCGTTCAGAATGAGGATGGTAGCAATTTTCAATCAATGTTTAAGATTGAGGGACAAGTGTGTCATCAAGTTGGTTCTTTAATGCCGATGCCTCATACCGATTCAAATATTCTGAAATTCTACTTCTTGGGTGATGAGGAGCAGCAAATAAACGCACGCTGCCAGTACACCCATATCCAGCAGATGGAGGAGCGAGAAATTGTGGGTATTTTAGAACCGTTATTACAGAATCACAACCAGTTGGTCCAGTTGTTCAACACCGTTTCAAACAGACTGCAAAAAGACAACTATACGATCGTCATCAAAGCAGACAAAGTACCAGCTGGGCAGCACGCGGGCCGATATAATGCACCGACGTTTAATGAAGTTGCAGTTGTTATGGTTGGCGACGCATTTCAACGTCGAGATATACGAATCAAACGCAGAGATAACACAGTACATACGATTGAAGACAGTCATCGTCTTACGACGCTTTGCAATATCCATTGATATTTTGGCAAGGAGAATATGGATATCATTTAAATATCAAACAAAGAAATCCAGCGTCAGGTACAATCTACACATGTCATTACCAAATATTTTATTTTTATGCACGATTAATTTCGTTTTGTCTTAATTATATTTTTAAAAAAATGGCTCTCAGTACTATGGGACTTAACTTCTGAGGTCATCAGTCCCCTAGAACTTAGAACTACTTAAACCTAACTAACCTAATGACATCACACACAACCATGCCCGAGGCAGGATTCGAACCTGCGATCGTAGCGGTCGCGCGGTTCCTGACTGTAGCGCCTAGAACCGCTCGGCCACCCCGGCCGGCTTATATTTTTACTTTACAGGTGCAGAAACCAGCAAGAAAGTGAGTGCGATGAACTTGTACGCAAATCGCTTGATGATTCGTGCCAATGATGCCGCCAGCATCGTAATCGCTCAGTTTCAACTATCGAATACATGTTGTTGTTGTGGTCTTCAGTCCTGAGACTGGTTTGATGCAGCTCTCCATGCTACTCTATCCTGTGCAAGCTTCTTCATCTCCCAGTACCTACTGCAGCCTAATCCTTCTGAATCTGCTTAGTGTATTCATCTGTTAGTCTCCCTCTACGATTTTTACCCTCCACGCCGCCCGCCAGTACTAAATTGGTGATCCCCTGATGCCTCAGAAAATGTCCTACCAACCGATCCCTTCGTCTAGTCAACTTGTGCCACAAACTCCTCTTCTCCCCAATTTTACGGAACACCTCCTCATTAGTTATGTGATCTTCCCATCTAATCTTCAGCATTCTTCTGTAGCACCACATTTTGAAAGCTTCTATTCTCTTCTTGTCTAAACCATTTATCGTCCATGTTTCACTTCCATACATGGCTACACTCCATACAAATACTTTCAAAAATGACTTCCTGACACTTAAATCTATACTCGATGTTAACAAATTTCTCTTCTTCAGAAACGCTTTCCTTGCCATTGCCAGTCTACATTTTATATCCTCCCTACTTCGACCATCATCAGTTATTTTGCTCCCCAAATAGCAAAACTCCTTTACTACTTTAAGTGTCTCATTTCCTAATCTAATTCCCTCAGCATCACCCGACTTAATTCGACAACATTCCGTTATCCTCGTTTTGCTTTTGTTGGTGTTCATCCTATACCTTCCTTTCAAGACACTGTCCATTCCGTTCAACTGCTCTTCCAAGCCCTTTGCTGTCTCTGACAGAATTACAATGTCATCGGCGAACCTCAAAGTTTTTATTTCTTCTCCATGGATTTTAATACCTACTCCGAACTTTTCTTTTGTTTCCTTTACAACTTGCTCAATATACAGATTGAATAGCATCGGGGAGAGGCTACAACCCTGTCTCACTCCTTTCCCAACCACTGCTTCCCTTTCATGTTCCTCGACTCTTATAACTGCCATCTGGTTTCTGTTCAAATTGTAAATAGCCTTTCGCTCCCTTTATTTTACCCCTGCCACCTTCAGAATTTGAAAGAGAGTATTCCAGTCAACACTGTCAAGAGCTTTCTCTAAGTCTACAAATGCTAGAAACGTAGGTTTGCCTTTCCTTAATCTTTCTTCTAAGATAAGTCGTAGGGTGAGGTCGGGTTCTACCACTTAACTGACAGTTCAGTAATTTTTCTTTGGGATTGGAATTATTATATTCTTCTTGAAGTCTGAGGGTAATTCGCCTGTCTCATGCATCTTGCTCACCAGATGGTAGAGTTTTGTTAGGCCTGGCTCTCCCAAGGCTGTCAGTAGTACTAATGGAATGTTTTCTACTCCCTTGTTTCGACTTAGGTCTTTCAGTGCTCTGTCAAACTCTTCACGCAGTATCATATCTCCCATTTCATCTTCATCTACATCCTCTTCCATTTCCATAATATTGTCCTCAAGCACATCGCACTTGTATAGGCCCTCTATATACTCCCACCTTTCTGCTTTCCCTTCTTTGCTTAGAACTGGGTTTCCATCTGAGCTCTTGATATTCTTGCAAGTGGTTCTCTTCTCTCCAAAGGTCTCTTTAATTTTCCTGTAGGCAGTATCTTGCTTACCCCTCGTAAGATAAGCCTTTACATTCATACATTTGTCCTCTAGCCATCCCTGCTTAGCCATTTCGCACTTCCTGTCGATCTCATTTTTGAGACGTTTGTATTCCTTTTTGCCTGCTTCATTTACTGCATTTTTGTATTTTCTCCTTCCATCAATTAAATTCAGTATCTCTTCTGTTACCCAAGGATTTCTACTAACCCTCGTCTTTTTGCCTACTTGATTCTCTGCTGCCTTCACTATTTCATCCCTCAAAGCTACCTATTCTTATTCTACTGTATTTCCTTCCTCCATTCCTGTGAATTGTTCCCTTATGCTCTCCCTGAAACTCTGTAGAACCTCTGGTTTAGTCAGTTTATCCAGGTCCCATCTCCTTAAATTCCCACCTTTTTGCGGTTTCTTCAGTTTTAATCTACAGTTCATAACCAACAGACTGTGGTCGGAGTCCACATCTGCCCCTGGAAATGTCTTACAACTTAAAATCTGGTTCCTAAATCTCTGTCTTACCATTATATAATCTATCTGAAACCTTCTAGTATCTCCAGGGTTCTTCCATGTATACAACCTTCTTTCATGATTCTTGAACCAAGTGTTAGCTATGCTTAAGTTATGCTCTGTGCAGAATTCTACCAGGCGGCTTCCTCTTTCATTTCTTAGCCCCAATCCATATTCACCTACTACGTTTCCTTCTCTTCCTTTTCCTACTGTCGAATTCCAGTCTCCCATGACTATTACTTTTTCATCTCCCTTCACTACCTGAATAATTTCTTTTATCTAATCATACATTTCATCAATTTCTTCACCCTCTGCAGAGCTAGTTGGCATATAAACTTGTACTACCGTAGTAGGCGTGGGCTTCGTGTCTATCTTGGCCACAATAATGCGTTCACTATGCTGTTGTAGTAGCTTACCCACACTCCTATTTTTTTTTATTCATTATTAAAGCTACTCCCGCATTACCCCTATTTGATTTTGTATTTATAACCCTGTATTCACCTGACCAAAAGTCTTGTTCCTCTTGCCACCGAACTTCACTAATTCCCACTACATCCAACTTTAACCTTTTAAATTTTCTAACCTGCCTGCCCGATTAAGGGATCTGACATTCCACGCTCCGATCCGTAGAATGCCAGTTTTCTTTCTCCTGATAACGACGTCCTCCTGAGTAGTCCCCACCCGGAGATCCGAATGGGAGACTATTTTACCTGCGGAATATTTTACCCAAGAGGACGCCATCATCATTTAAGCATACAGTAAAGCTGCATGCCGTCGGGAAAAATTACAGCTGTAGTTTCCCCTTGCTTTCAGCCGTTCACAGTACCACAACAGCAAGGCCGTTTTGGTTAGTGTTACAAGGCCAGATCAGTCAATCATCCAGACTGTTGCCCCTGCAACTACTGAAAAGGCTGCTGCCACTCTTCAGGAACCACACGTTTGTCTGGCCTCTCAAGAGATACCCCTCCGTTGTGGTTGTACCTACGGTACAGTGCGCTGATATGAAACTTCCTGGCAGATTAAAACTGTGTGCCCGACCGAGACTCGAACTCGGGACCTTTGCCTTTCGCGAGCAAGTGCTCTACCATCTGAGCTACCGAAGCACGACTCACGCCCGGTACTCACAGCTTTACTTCTGCCAGTATCTCGTCTCCTACCTTCCAAACTTTACAGAAGCTCTTCTGCGAACCTTGCGGAACTAGCACTCCTGAAAGAAAGGATATGGCGGAGACATGGCTTAGCCACAGCCTGGGGGATGTTTCCAGAATGAGATTTTTACTCTGCAACGGAGTGTGCGCTGATATGGCAGAAGTACAGCTGTGAGTACCGGGCGTGTCGTGCTTTGGTAGCTCAGATGGTAGAGCACTTGCCCGCGAAAGGCAAAGGTCCCGAGTTCGAGTCTCGGTCGGGCACACAGCTTTAATCTGCCAGGAAGTTTCATATCAGCGCACACTCCGCTGCAGAGTGAAAATCTCATTCTAAAAACTTTGAGGTTCGCCGATGACATTGTAATTGTGTCAAAGACAGCAAAGGACCTGCGAGAGCAGCTGAATGGAATGGACAGTGTCTTGAAAGGAGGAACATCAACAAAAGCAAAACGAGGATAATGGAATGTAGTCGAATTAAATCGCGGGATGCTGCGGGAATTATATTAGGAAATGAGACGCTTAGTACTAGATGAGTCTTGCTATTTGGGGAGCAAAATAACTGATGATGGTCGAAGTAGATATGATATAAAATGTATACTGGCAACGGCAAGGAAAGCGTTTCTGAAGAAGAGAAATTTGTTAACATCGAGCACAGATTTAAGTGTCAGGAAGTATTTAGTATTGGAGGGCAGCGTGGAGGGTAAAATGGTAGAGGGAGACGAAGAGATGAATACACTAAACAGATTCAGAAGGATGTAGGTCGCAGTAGGTACTGGGAGATGAAGAAGCTTGCACAGGATAGAGTAGCATGGAGCGCTGCATCAAACCAGTCTCTGGGCTGAAGAACACAACAACATTGTACAGTATTAGTCACTGTTATCTGGCCTGTAATTATGGTAATGAGGGTTTTGATGTTCGGCCATTTCAAACACAGTGAAACTAATGTTATTGAAGCAGATAAGCTCATGAGAGGCTATTGGATGGGAGTCAGATAGTTCACTGGAAGTTTGAATTGTCACCAACAAGCGGAAGCAGTCTATGGTAACTCCATTTGAAGTCCTTGCAGCTGAAATGAAATTAATTTTATAAAAGACATTTAACATGCCTTTCGCTAAACTTTATATTTCGGCAGCTGTGATAAATCTGTTTTATTCCTGATGAACATAACATAATTTATTATTGCTGTAAGTTGGCTACTGCGGAATTAGGGTAATCGTGTATTTCAACGAAAATGTCTGCATGAATATTTCTTGTAAAATAGGATTGCTTGCACAACTTTAACCGAATGAAAGAGCCTTCTATTTAATTAAGAGCCCTCAGCTCGTAAGTCCTTACGTTTTCTTTTAATCTGCTCGTGTGTTTGTTGAATGATTTTGTTATTATGGATACACGGTGACTAATAATTTTATAAGTCTGTTATTCTGAAATGCAATATGTCGCCTTCTGCGGAGTCTTGCCAAATAATAATAGTCATAAACTACACTGCCGTCTGTTCCTGATTGCTTTCTGCGAATTCTGTTTCAGAATTTTTTCATTAATTTAAAAAAAGGTTATCTGATGATCTTTTGACTAAACCAAATATTAGAACTGTGTGCCAAAACGCCTTCTGCATCTCCTGTTGCCATTTTGTAAGTTCTTTCAGTGATTTTAGAAACGGTTATCTGTTGATCTTTGGATTAAAAAATTGTAACAATGTGGTAAACAATTATAAAAAAAATGTGTGTGATATTTCTGGCAGTTTCCACTAAACTTCTGACATGAACGATACAAACAACTACATGTATTTCCGAAAAAAAAAGAATGTGATCGTGGATGGTGGAGCTGAATATGCTTTGGCACAGTTTGCACTGTTGCCAGCTTACCGATGACGTTATCAAAGACATCATATTCAATTTGGTAGAATCCCCACCTCCCCCTACATCAAACCCCTCTGACATCATGGCCGAATCGCTCTGTATATAAAATAACGAATAACTCAGATTCTGACGCGGAATTAAAAATTCCAGGATGGTAGACCTAGCCCAACAGCCGTAAGTATGAAATTAAAGATGGGGGATCTTAGGGCAGCTTCTATGATGTCTGAATCCGAGTTAGTGCACCAAGATGGCAGCGACAGTCTAATTGTTCTAAGTATAAAATAAAATAATCACCTGGTTTTCTCAGCCTGGTGGCATCAGAAACCAAAATGACAGACGTGGTGGATACTGGGCTCTCTGGCATGGCTGATAGGTCACTTGTGCTAAGTATGGAATCCAGGAGGTGCACTTGATGAAACTGGGACAACCTGGGTGGTTGTAATAGTTCCTGGACTTTTCGATTTTGCTCAGCATGATGATGTCATATACAAGACAGTGGAACTGGTGTATCCTGGCACAACCTACAAGTTTTCCCGGTCACTTATGCTAAGTATAATATCCAAGGCGGTATTCATGAGGATGCTGGGCACTCTACATGGTTGCCACGTCACTTGTGTCAAGCTCAGAATCTGTTTCTATGTTTATAATGGCCAGAAATTTGAGAAAAAGTCCAACTGTGCAACAATATGCCATCTGTTTTACAAGGTCCCAGTTATACAGGGTGAAAAGTATTTAAACCGACAAACTCTGGGAGGTTGTAGGTGACATCAAAACAAATATTTTTCTCTAATGTCATTTTTTCCTATGAGGATTATTTAAACCGGTGGAGGGCATATTACGCGCTTCAGCTGTTAGAGGCCGTATTACCATCTTCAATTGTAGGCAACTGCTGTCCACCAGTGTAGTAGTGCATTATCTGTGTTTACTAATGGAGCGATACACCTGGAGTGAGTACACTGATATGGTTGGTGCGTACTACGAAGCGCACCACAACGGAGGAGCTGCACAGCGGGTTTATCAACAACAATATCCTAATCGCCGTATCTCGCAATACGATCTTTGCAGCTGTGTAACAACGTCTGCGTGAGACCGGGTGATTTAGTAGATTACCTGGACAGGGACGCCGTCGCACGGTAAGAACGCTGCAAGTTGAAGAAGCTGTCTTGCAGCATGTGGAGCGGGATCCTTCAATCAGCACTCGTGCAATTGCGCGTAACATGGGGACGAATCAGACGAATGTAAGAACAGTCGTTCGAGATCAATTTTTACGTCCATTTCACTTACAGTGTGTCCACAACCTGGAACCAGTTGATTATCCACCCAGAGCACAGCTTTCGCGGTGGTACCTGGAAAAGTGTGAAATGTATCCTACATTCCCATCCTCTGTGTTGTTTACCGATGAAGCAACGTTCGGGCGTGATGGAGTCTTCAACATGCACAATTCGCATGTTTGGAGTGAGGATAACCCACACGCCACAGTTACCAGCGCTCATCAAGTGCGGTTCTTCGTTAATGTGCGGGTCGGTGTTGTTGAGGACTGTTTAACTGGGCCGTATCTGCTACCTAGACCATTAAAAGGCAGGCACTATTACAATTTTCTCGCCAGAGCATTGCCAGAATTGCTGGAAGACGTCCCGCTCTCTACAAGACAACGCATGTGGTTCCAACATGACGGGGCGCCGCCACATTTCAGTCGTCGTGTGCGTCGATTCCCGGACCGACTGTTCCCAGAAATGTGGATTGGCAGAGGTGGTCCTGTACCATGGCCTGCTCGATCCCCAGATATGTCCCCTCTGGACTTTTTTGTGTGGGAAGAGATGCACAGCCTTGTTTATGCAACTCCTGTTGCATCAGACGAGGATCTGGTTGCCCGGATAGTAGCAGCAGCAGGAACAATTCAGGATACTCCTGGGGTTTTGCCCGTGTCAGACAGAACATGATCCGATGGTGTAACCTTTGTTTACGTGTCAATGGAGGTATTTTTGAAAATCTACTGTAATTGAAATTGGGTTGTGTTAATGTGTTGCCTCTTGGTCATAAAAAAAATGGAGAAGTATTTGTTGGTTTAGTTAATTCGCCACCAGAGAAATCTTCCTCTACCGGTTTAAATAATCCTCATAGGAAAAAATGACATTAGGGAAAAATATTTGTTTTGATATCCCTACAACCTCCCAGAGTTTGTCGGTTTAAATACTACTCACCCTGCGTTGTCTTAAGAGTCCATTTGCCATAAGCTTAAAACAGTGTAACCGACTGATACAACCTGCATTTTTCAACAGTTACCCCTCCCTCTGACATTAACCACCGAAGTTAGATATTCAGGAGCTGTCTTACCTAAGTTAAAACTGTGTACTATTTAAACATTTACGGTAGGATGTGACAGGGGGAACTGCGTCTTTCTTTAGACTAAAACGTGGAAACCTCCGTTGGTGCCCGTGCGCCGCCCCGTGCAGGCCGCTGTGCCACAGGTGGCCACCTCCTCCGGCCACTCGACTGCTGGTACGGGGCCAGGACTCGCTGGCTCACGCTATGAACACGCCGACTGTGCAGGAGAGGTGCAGCTGTAACCTCACACACCACTGCAGTCACTCGTCGTACCACATCACAGCAACATCCCCTGGTGGGCACACCCTCAGCTGCTGCATGACATCACGGCTTTTGCTGCAACCCCCCTTCTGCCAGAAGTGTGGGGTGAGTATCAAACCTATAAACGCCTAATGGAACCACGCTGCTTTAACGAGAGCACACGATTCAGCACTCAAGTGTTTGCCCACGAGACTGCATTCGCTGTCTTCTTCAAGCCTGCGGCACAGATCCACTTTCCCCTACACTGTTCATTCATACAGATATATATACAGGGTGTTACAAAAAGGTACGGCCAAACTTTCAGGAAACATTCCTCACACACAAAGAAAGAAAATATGTTATGTGGACATGTGTCCCGAAACGCTTACTTTCCATGTTAGAGCTCATTTTATTACTTCTCTTCAAATCACATTAATCGTGGAATGGAAACACACAGCAACAGAACGTACCAGCGTGACTTCAAACACTTTGTTACAGGAAATGTTCAAAATGTCCTCCGTTAGCGAGGATACATGCATCCACCCTCCGTAGCATGGAATCCCTGATGCGCTGATGCAGCCCTGGAGAATGGCGTATTGTATCACAGCCGTCCACAATACGAGTACGAAGAGTCTCTACATTTGGTTGCGTAGACAAGAGCTTTGAAATGCCCCCATAAATGAAAGCCAAGAGGGTTGAGGTCAGGAGAGCGTGGAGGCCATGTAAATGGCCCGCCTCTACCAATTCATCAGTCACCGAATCTGTTGTTGAGAAGCGTACGAGCACTTCGACTGAAATGTGCAGGAGCTCCATCGTGCATGAACCACATGTTGTGTCGTACTTGTAAAGGCACATGTTCTAGCACCACAGGTAGAGTATCCAGTATGAAATCATGATAACGTGCTCCATTGAGCGTAGGTGGAAGAACATGGGGCCCAATCAAGGCATCACCAACAATGCCTGCGCAAACGTTCGCAGAAAATCTGTGTTGATGACGTGATTGCACAATTGCGTGCGGATTCTGTTCAGCCCACACATGTTGATTGTGAAAATTTACAATTTGATCACGTTGGAATGAAGCCTCATCCGTAAAGAGAACATTTGCACTGAAATGAGGATTGACACATTGTTGGATGAACCATTCGCAGAAGTGTACCCGTGGAGGCCAATCAGCTGCTGATAGTGCCTGCACACGCTGTACATTGTACGGAAAAAGCTGGTTCTCCCATAGCACTCTCCATACAGTGACGTGGTCAACGTTACCTTGTACAGCAGCAACTTCTCTGACGCTGACATTAGGGTTATCGTCAACTGCACGAAGAATTGCCTCGTCCATTGCAGGTGTCCTCGTCGTTCTAGGTCTTCCCCAGTCGCGAGTCATAGGCTGGAATGTTCCGTGCTCCCTAAGACGCCGATCAATTGCTTCGGACGTCTTCCTGTCGGGACACCTTCGTTCTGGAAATCTGTCTCGATACAAAAGTACCGCGCCACGGCTATTGCCCCGTGCTAATCCATACAGCAAATGGGTATCTGCCAACTCCGCATTTGTAAACATTGCACTGACTGCAAAACCACGTTCGTGATGAACACTAACCTGTTGATGCTACGTACTGATAAATGCCGCAACTGGAGATCATCATGCAATTTCTCATCCAGGATCAATACAAAAGTTTATCCAGCAAAATCAGATTGGCTGCGGTTTGAAAATAACTGTATGAAAACGTGGAGTTGGCAACACTGTCACATTGTGCAGTGTATCGGAATGTACAGAGAAACGTATATCACACTGCACTACTGTACCAGCCATCCTAGGTTACTGAGTAACCTGCTGCGGCACAAAACCCACATCCACCTTGGAGCTCAGGTTTGAATTCTCATCAGATTCCTTTTTTACTTTTTAGAGGTCCGTTTCCCGGTACTCACGATTTACAAGCACGGCATCATTCGTCATGTGACAACAGCATATCCCGTGACAGTGGCATCCATTAAACTGCATGCACATGTGTACAAATTGTGCAGTGCACAACCATAACTGATGCTGTCATGTTCACGTGGTGTTGCTTCCCAATGGAGTACACAAATGATGAATACACTGATACGCTTTTGGCGCTGAGTGCCTCCAATAACAAAGCTGCTACTGCTGTGGCTGTGAATGCTGCACAGTACCCTCAAAGGCCTCATCCTGATAAGAATGTTTTTCATTGCCTGGAGCATTGCCTTCACAAACCGGTAATCTTCATCCACAGGTAACAGACAGAGGTTGTCTATGGGCCGGACACACTCCAAAAACAGAGGAAGGGTATCTTGAAACCGTTCAACCATCACCTAGTTGAAGTACCTGTGACACTGCAAAGCAGTTCTGGATATCTCAAAGACTTGTTGTTGCAGTGTTGCATAATGTAGAACTGCATCCATATCATTACAAGTTAACTTAACACCATTGGCCAGAAGAGCGCATTCAACCAGCGCTTTTGTGCCAAGTGAAAACTAAGGAACATTTTATAAATAGTGTGGTATGGACTGACAAACCTGGATTCACTTTTGAACATATTTTCAATCTCCACTACTGCCGTTATACTACACAGGTACTTGAGACACTCGAACAATCCTTTCATCCTTCTCTGATGAACTATGATCACAACCGTAGGAGGAAGCATAAGCGACCAAAGGCAGAACTAATTAGGGCATAAACACAAATGGCGAGTTAACATACACTCACAAGCGACATCAGCAAGCCCCTGCAAGTCAGCGAATTGACTGGAAATGACAGCTGCTATTAAAGCCGACCAACAGGCTACAGCAGGGAAGCTCGCACACTAATGCACAAACAAACCGCCAACGCCACCCTATACTTTAAATCGGATATATGACCTAATGGACACTAAACAACGATGAACCCAACTGTTACAGCCATGCTAATGCTGACCGAGAAGCCAGCACTGGTAACCACCTGCAGCTGCTGAGTAACACCACAGGTATCCGCCCGCATGATACCCACTACCAACGAAGCCTACCCTTGCATGACCTGTTGCAGGCAGCAAGAGAACTGCTACTGCTGTTACAACCTGACCCAATTATCAAGGTGGTTTTTTCCCTTGGCTTTTGCCTTGGCACTTTTTTCCCCTCTGCCCTTCAAACTACTACCCTTGATTCAACTTTCGACCCAATTTATCTTCAGATGTGCATGTATTAATGGTTCATCATAACTAGACGTACATAGACCTCACTTAGTGCCCACCTGTGAATGTGGCTTTGAGGCATGCTTTGGCGTAAATCTGTGGGAAGAGTGCTTTTGGACCCTTGCCTATTTCAAGACAAGTTGAATGCATCCATGTATCATATGTTTCTTTGCAATGAGTAGCTTGATGGGTTAGGTGTTCGGCGACAGCTACAGTTTCAGCATGACGCTGCACTACCATACTTTGGAATAAATGTGCATATCTATTTAAATAAAGTGTTTCGAGGGAATTGAATTGGTCGTGGAGTTCCAATATCTTGGCCTCCATGTTCCCTGGACCTTAATCCGCTAGATTTTTATTTGTGGCGATACTCAAAGATACAAGTTTATGGTACACCGCCCATGGATGAACCAACCTAAAAGCTCGCGTGCAAGCTGCACCAGCAGTGGAAGATGCAGGTGTACTGCATAGCTTCCAGTAAAAGCATGATCCAGCACATGGCGAAGTGTTACTAAATCCATGTTGACGACTTTAAGCAGTGTCTCTTTAGTGAATGTTGCTCATATGTGTAAATACCAGCTCCATGGATATAAGTCTGGGTGTTGAAGATACAGGATGAAATTATCGTGCATATCATAATGTGCAATCCAGTGTAGCCCACCAACTGTGTTTTTTGAAGCTCACTGGATACAGATGATGTTTGTGCAGCCGCTATAATTTTCTATTGGCTTTATTTGTATCATGGACGAAAAACGGTGGTCGTTTATGTCTGTAAGAAGTTCATGTTGTGTCTTGTTGTTTACATAAAGGTAACAGTATGAGACAGAAATAGAGAAGATGCTGTAAACTGGAGGTGTAAACTGGATACATTTTGATGCTTTACCAAAAAAATTGACACAAAATCAGCTCGAATAATGGCATGTCAGCATATCCTTCCTCATGGCGTCGGCTCGTCTCACTGTGCTAATGAGACAACTCCAGCACAGCACAGGTTCAATGTTACCTATTCTTGTCCATGCTGCACCCAGTTACAGCATCATCAAAGCCTCGACTTTCAAATAATATTTCTATTAAACCCATTGATGGGACTACATTTTGTCTTGAATTGGGATTAGGAATCACATACCTACTGCTGTGGTATTTTTTCTTCATCCTGTATACCTCCAAAAAATCAAACAGTAGGTTACCAACTACCAACAACATGAACAAACGATTTTTGTTGCGAAGCTACTCACAATGTAATGTAAGTAATAATTGCAGTTACCTTGATCTATCACGCAGTAAATGTTGCCATCATGAAGCATCAGTCTGCACCAAAACAGTCGATGTCGTTTTGGTATTGTCAATGTGCTTGTGCTTCTGTGTGTGTGTGTGTGTGTGTGTGTGTGTGTGTGTGTCCCTACGTTTGAAAGTAGATCTTCACGTTCATGCTTACTGAATGACATGTTTGCAAACTTCTGATTGCTTTTTCATGTTGTGGAAAGAAGATCAACAATGAACAGATTGGGAAAAACCAGAAAAAAGGAAGTACACTCTGACACATTAAAGACTAGGATCAAACAGTCCAGCTTGCTGGGCAGAAAAAGAGGTTATGTTAGGTATGAATAAATAGGAATAACTGTAGATATACTGAAGTCTTCGAAAGGACAGAGACTGCAAACTCAAAGGCAAATACCTGTGAATTGTGTCACACACACATGGCGAAAGTGACACAGGCTGTTAGGCATCACTAGGATCAGTAGTAATTCTGTTCAGGCAACCAGGAGTGAGATCTGTTGTGCCATGCAGCAGCCATCACATCAGTGGGGGATGTGTCCGCAACACACCACAGCTCTGGTGGCATGAGACCTGGGTGCTGCAACTGCATGCATGTGTACTGCTGAATCTTGTTAGCTCTGCTGGTATGTGCACAGCTTGCAGACACAAGAAACCCTCCAACACTTTTCTTTAAATTAAGATGTCATTTTTCCTATCACAACCTACCTTTTTAAAAAGCATTAAGTTTTAAATTTAGGGCCTGTCATCTCTTGGGTTTCAAATTTAGTGTAGCAGTGAACTGTGACAACAAAGGTACAGTGGAAATTATTTCAACGTTCAGAGTGCACCAGGAGCTACCTTGTTTTAAAAAAAGGGCAAGTGGACTCTACAATCTCATTCAGTTCTAGAGCACGATTGGGCTAATTGGAATTTCCACTATGTTTAATTTCCCAATGTTATCAACTTAGGACCATATTTTTGTCCTAGAGACCTGTCAACCATGCACACTAAAGCTTGCATTTTAAGTATGTCTTCTGGGATTTAATACTTAGCTCACATGACATCATTATCCACAAGTTTCACCTTCTTGTATTTGAAGAAATAGTGCTGTGGAAAACCCCGAAACTCTGATCACCACGTAGCCTGTCACAAAATTCTTGGGGACATCTTGGAGTCTATATGTAAACACAAGTGATCTGACAACCAATCCCAGAATCCATCAGGTTGGTCATCTTGGATTCTGACATCATAGAGTTAAGAAAAACCAGTGGTAATGTCAGATCACATACTTCTAAGAAATGCACTAAGTTCGCCATCTCGGATTTTTGAATTTCCAACCAACTTTTAAATGTTTCATCATTTTATGCACCCAGAAATTAGTATGTCATCAGAAGGGTACGGAGAAGGTAAGTATGACAATAATAATTGATGATGTCACCAATGAGGTCGTCTGGAATTTGACAACAATGAAGACTGTCCCCGGATACACACCCCACTGCTACTTTCTTGCTGTTTAACATTCAGTTCTATAAATACCTAGAGTGCAAATGATTTTATATTGTTGTTTAAGCATTGTGATGCCACATGTTATCAGTATTCTGGAGAGTCATTACTAACGTTACATATGTGTTTAAAGAAACATGGCAGAAAAAATTTCTCACTTATTATTTTGCGTTCTTTCCTATACACACCATTATGAAATAGTTTCAGATACAAAATGAGTGGAACAGCATTACATTCTATCCAGGACCACAGTGATTTCACAGATCGGAAAACTGCTTTAAAGTGTATTTTGTTCCACAGCCCATCTGAGCTGTGACTTTGATAAGAAGATGATGATAATGTGAGACACGTATTATTATAACCAGGTGCTAGAACAGGGTGTATACGCCGACAAGGGAAAAAAATTTCCGGATTTTTCCCGGATTTCCCAGTTGCAAATACACTTTCTCCCGGGTGAAAACACACCTTTTCCGTGTTAAGTGACAGTATATTTTCTCTCGGAACTGTAAAACGTATCAATCCTTTGAATTGTTAAGCTTTTATACACAGGCGTAGAATTTCCGAGCACTTTAGAAGATGAAACTCAAGGAAAAAAACATGTTTTCGAAAGATCTTTGATATGCAGCAACATGTACACTGCATATTTCCGTATTACGAAAGTATAAATTCGAATTCAACCAAACACCGCATTTTACCTTCCGACCCATTGGAATCGAGATTGCGATGTGCTTTTGTAAGCCAGTCATAGCTCATGTCACGTGATCTCGCCAGCCTATGACAGCTGATATTCAGAGCATAGGACACGTGATGTAGTCAGCCAATAGCAACGTCACTGTTAAACACAAACAGGAAAAGTTAATGGTTTAAATTTATATACATAGTGTTGCTGCAAGAAAAGTAAAGTTTTCACATCTAATATTGATATTATTTGCAAGTGTTATACTTTAAGACATATCACAAAAATGTGTCAGTAAAATTTTTAATAACGACATAAATGTCTGGTCTTCTGTGCTCGAAAATCTTCTAAATGGCTCGTCATCAAAGAGTTCATTTCTAAATGAGAGCCAAACGCTCTGTGTGTTAAGAAATTCATCGTACGTTCTCGCACATAGTTCAACTTGCGTAAAAGGAAATTTACATTGAAATTGACACATTTCAGACCACCATGTGCAATATTTTCCCGCTAACTGTTAGAAATGTGTTCGTTTCAGCAGTTGTCAGGGAGCGCCAGATAACAGGCGTCACCCCACTTGCGCAGCTACGATGACGCAGGAAGGCCGTATGTTCGCACGCGTAAAACGTTAAAAGATCTTACATGTTGTCATAAAAGAAAAGAGACATCAGAGGATGCTCCCAGAGAATGTTGTGAACCATACTACAACGTTCACATTGAAAGTGCATACTTTAAGTGCACATTCGTATGTCCAGATTCCCAATGAAGTAGGCCTCGAGCAGATATTAAGCTTTTCAGTGTGGTTTTTGGGAAGTAAATTTTCTTGGAGTACCAGTACTGTATTATCTCATGTTTGGTTCTTCATTATGGCAAAACGCCATATGTGCTAGAAGATGAAAACGTGCACTTGAAATGAGCGAACAGTTGAAACTAGCCAATAGTGTGGAATTAAACACTTTATTTCAAATACGTTGACTGCCTCAGCGGAAACGATTAATAAAAACAAAGTTTGTTTAGCAAACCGACAAAAATAACTTCATTGTTCTGTAAGATGATTAAAACTTGACTGTCAGAAAGGTGGAAATAAGATAAAATCTGAAACTAATAACATATTTCAGCCTTCCGTAATTATGTGAATGTATTTGATTCACTTGATAGGTCTCGGCCACGGAAATCCGTTTTGTTTTCATTGGACACGAGAGCAGTGAACGAAGAGGAAACAGCAAAATCACTAAACGTAAGCACGGGTCACGTGGAGACTACCCCCCCCCCCCCCCACTACAACTCAGGCTGCTCTGTCTACGATAGTTCCGAACCGGGGCAATTCTAGATAGCGGCGCCCCCCCCCCCCCCTCCTCCCTCGAACGTTAGAGGTAGGACGGCAAAAATTAAAAAAAAAATCGAATTTTCAAAAATATGTTCATTTTGTAGTGCACATGTTTCTGAAGAGACTGATAATAAAACAAATATGTTCGCGGCAATGTAAAACATGTTTCTGGTCTTCAGTGTGCCGAAGTGCACTGCCACGTCTCCTCACATAGTTTTCTTCTATCCCACGTCACTTTATTTCGCTCTGTGGAATTGAGACGTGCAACATTTTGTAATAGGTGCCATCAAACTACACTCAGGACAGTGGAAAGTAAAATGTCCTGCGGTGCATTTCCTGCTCCCAGTCGGCCGGTCTGACATCCTGCCCCTCTTTCTTTTTAAAAAGAAAAAGAAAAAAACCTCGCAATTAACACTGGATGAGATGATTTGTGATCGGGAGAAGAAGAACTCTTCAGAAAATTTGCACTGTTTATTGCCAATTAGCTAATAACTTGCTGGTTTGTGTGACATAAAATTAAATATAGGATACATAAAACCAGTAAAGACAAGAGACAAGGAAGGCAGTACACATTTCTTCAATCCTTAGCTCCAACCATTTTTTTTTCTCTCTGATCTTGCTATAGCTTCACATAGCATGTTTTCCTTTCTGCGAAAGAATCTATTACCTTATCAAAATTCGTCAAACGTCCTGCTACTCGTCTGTTTTGTCATGTCTGCTATATAAAACAAAATAGGCCTTTCTAATATTGCAGCAATTGTAGCACACACCAAATAAACGAGACTGTTTTGGCAGAAATGGTCATTTTTAGAACACAACAGATTATAATTCACGAAGTACCAATATCAAATGACTATTTAGCCTAGTACACGCGAAAAGCTTTATGTTAGGAAACAGTTTTACATTTCATTCAAACGCTCCAGTTTCTCATGCATGAGATCGAAAAGTAGTACGAAATTTTTATATAAACTTTGAATCGTCATATTCTTCCATAATTTGTGCGATGTCGCTGTTTCTTTTTCCTCCTAACAACTTTGTTCTAACAGACAATCTTGTCATCAATAACTCTGGAACTACACTACTGGGCATTAAACGTATCACAAGCAGTCGAGATGAGAGGCATCTTATCCGCATGGCTGTAACGGATCGTGCAGCCACGTCTCGATCGCTGAGTCAACAGATGGGGACGTTTGCAAGACAACAACCATCTGCACGAAGTTCGACGACATTTGCAGCAGCATGGACTATCAGCTCGGAGACCATGGCTGCGGTTACCCTTGACGCTGCATCACAGACAGGAGCGCCTGCGATGGTGTACTCAACGACGAACCTGGGTGCACGAGTGGCAAAACGTCATTTTTTCGGATGAATCCAGGTTCTGTTTACAGCATCATGATGGTCGCATCCGTGTTTGGCGAAATCACGGTGAACTTACATTGGAAGAGTGTATTTGTCATCGCCATACTGGCGTATCACCCGACATGATGGTATGGGGTGCCACTGGTTACACGTCTCGGTCACCTTTTGTTCGCATTGACGGCACTTTGAACAGTGGACGTTACATTTCAGATGTGTTACGACCCGTGGCTCTACCTGTCATTCGATCCCTTGATGAACTGTGGTATCGTGTTGAAGCTGCATGGGCAGCTGTACCTGTACACTCCATCCAAGCTCTGTTTGACTCAATGCCCAGGCGTATCAAGGCCGTTATTACGGCCAGAGGTGGTTGTTCTGGGTACTGATTTCTCAGGATCTATGCACCCACATTGCGTGAAAATGTAATCACATGTCAGTTCTAGTATAATATATTTGTCCAACGAATACCCGTTTATCATCTGCATTTCTTCTTGGTGTAGCAATTTTAGTGGCCAGTAATATATTTCTACCATTCTCAAAACTTATTAGCCGGTTAAATTCAGTGACTCTGCCAGAATCACCAGTTTAGCTACACCGCGATTATTCTCCGGTTGCGTTGTTACATGTTTGTACAACGCGTTTTTCGCGCTGCTTCCAGAATAGAACTTAAGCGGCTGCTAGCCGGAGTGTATAACAGGTCTTTACTAGTGTAGCGATCTGGCCAAAAATTTTCTGACAAAATTTCATTTTCTTGGATACACCGAGAAGATAACACGTAATGTTTCTTACCTGTTGGTCGTTTATTTCCACTCTGGTAGTCTGACTCTGTGGATTTCGCTAATAATTATAACAACGCTGTTCATTCGCAAGCCGAATCAACCAAATAATCCCACGGCGACTGGCACCATCCGTACGGCTTTACTCTGCTCAGCTCGTATAGCCGCGTCCCCTTTTGTCTGCAGGAAAGTTTATTTCTGGATGCGACGAGGATTCCCCCGACAGGCACATGACGTACACTATGCACGCATTCAAAAATCAGTTTACGATTCTTTCAAAAATCAACTTAGGATGTGTTCAAAATTGTTCTAAAACCAGCAGGGATACGTGTACAAATCATGTGGATAATCGATAGGCCAACGTGTGCTGGATGTGGATGCTTGTGAAACAAGGATTTTTCCCCTCCAGAATATAAATGTGGCGCCCCCCGACGAAATTGCCACCCGGGTCAGATACCTCGGTCCCCCTCCCTCTCTCTCCTAGATGCGCATGCGTCAATCTGGCAGCTTGGGCGCTCCAGCAGAGTTTTTCGCGGTATCATAGAAAGCTGCTTGCTGCGACTGCTTACACAGCCAACAGCCACCTTTCTGTAGCCAGAAGCGGGAGAAGGTGGTACTACCCAAACGCGACTGAACTGCGCATGCGCAGAAGCCCGCTAGCAACTGCTAAAAGGAATCTCATGTAAACAGTTGTGACGTCGCGCTTATCGGAGGCAATTTGTTGTTCTGAAGCATTGCATAGTCTTTCTAAAGCCTTTGACACATTTTGCTGTTGGCAGACGCTTGAATGAGCCCTGCGTTTTGTTATAGTATATGGCACATCTCCTTTACGATTTAAGTTTTATTTTCGTTTTTTTCTCTCGTTCATGTATTATTGCTGCAGTATTATTCTGCAGTAGCGGGATACAGTAATATCCTTTGTCAGAGTATCGGTCCTTACCAGTCAAAATTACAATCTACAAGATTTCCTGGCTTTCCCGGTTTTCTCCCGGATCGTATACTCCCTGTAGAAGAAGATCAACCACTACTAGTCGCAAGCGACCGCTTGCAGCACAACCAAGCTTTCCCACCATAACCACTTGCATACGGAGTCAGCAGGTCACAATGACAAACATGACTTGCACATAATGACAAGTATGTAGCTTCTCCCACTTAGTCATTAGCATTTGCACTGGATGATATGTATGTACAATGTCGTGAATATGAGGTCTGTGACAATCAGGGAGGAAAATATATGTAAGAAATTATCAGTGTTGTTTGATGTTGAATTCAATGAAGAGCCATCGTGCAATTTTTCTTGTTTACGCCACTTCAGGCTACATGTTATAAGTATTGCTGTATTGTCTTCATAGGAAAATCACATACATATTTCTCATTTTTTTGTTATGTGCTTTGTTATTACCACCCATACGAAGATCGTAAGACATTTTGGTCTTATGCCAAAGCGGTAGGTGGATCAAAACAAAATGTCCAGGCACTCTGTGACCAAAATGGTACTGAAACAGAGGATGACAGACTAAAGGCCGAAATACTAAATCTCTTTATCCAAAGCTGTTTCACAGAGGAAAACTGCACTGTAGTTGCTTCTCTAGATTGTCGCACAGATGACAAAATGGTAGATATCGAAATAGATGACACAGGGATAGAAATACAATTAAAATCGCTCAAAAGAGGAAAGGCCGCTCGACCTGATGGGATACCAGTTCGATTTTACACAGAGTACGCGAAGGAACTTGCTCCCCTTATTGCAGCGGTGTACCGTAGGGCTCAGGAAGAGCGTAGCGTTCCAAAGGATTGGAAAAGGGCACAGGTCATCCCCGTTTTCAAAAAGGGACGTCGAACAGATGTGCAGAACTATAGACCTATATCTCTAACGTCGATCAGTTGTAGAATTTTGGAACACGTATTACGTTCGAGTATAAGGACTTTCCTGGAGACTAGAAATCTACTCTGTAGGAATCAGCATGGGTTTCGAAAAAGACGATCGTGTGAAACCCAGCTCGTGCTATTCGTCCACGAGATTCAGAGGGCCATAGACACGGGCTCCCAGGTAGATGCCGTGTTTCTTGACTTCCGCATGGCGTTCGATATAGTTCCCCACAGTAGTTTAATGAACAGAGTAAGAGCATATGGACTATCAGAGCAATTGTGTGATTGGATTGAAGAGTACCTAGATAACAGAACGCAGCATGTCATTCTCAATGGAGAGAAGTCTTGCGAAGTAGCCGGCTGGTGTGGCCAAGCGGTTAAAGGTGCTTCAGCCTGGAACAGCGCGACCGCTACGGTCGCAGGTTCGAATCCTGCCTCGGGCATGGATGTATGTGATGTCCTTAGGTTAGTTAGGTTTAAGTAGTTCTAAGTTCTAAGGGACTCATGGCCTGAGAAGTTAAGTCCCATAGTGCTCAGAGCCATTTGAACCATTTTATTTTCTTCCGAAGTAAGAGTGATTTCAGATGTGCCGCAGGTGAGTGTCGTAGGATCGTTGCTATTCGCAATATACATAAATGACCTTGTTGATAACACCGGAAGTTCACTGAGACTTTTTGCGGATGATGCTGTAGTATATCGAGAGGTTGTAACAATGGAAAATTGTACTGAAATGCAGCAGGATCTGCAACGGATTGACGCATGGTGCAGGGAATGGCAATTGAATCTCAATGCAGACAAGTGTAATGAGCTGCGAATACATAGAAAGAAAGATCCTTTATCATTTAGCTACAATATAGCAGGTCAGCAATTGGAAATAGTTAATTCCATAAATTATCTGGGAGTGCGCATCAGGAGTGATTTAAAATGGAATGATGCCAGACTGAGATTCATTGGGAGAATCCTAAGGAAATGCAATCCGAAAACAAAGTAAATACGTTACAGTACACTTGTTCGCCCACTGCTTGAATACTGCTCACCAGTGTGCGATCCGTACCAGACAGGGTTGATAGAAGAGATAGAGAAGATCCAACGGAGAGCAGCGCGCTTCGTTACAGAATCATTTAGTAATCGCGAAAGCGTTACGGAGATGATAGATAAACTCCAGTGGAAGACTCTGCAGGAGAGACGCTCAGTAGCTCGGTACGGGCTTTTGTTGAAGTTTCGAGAACGTACCTTCACCGAGGAGTCAAGCAGAATATTGTTCTCTCCTACTTATGTCTCGCGAAGAGACCATGAGGATAAAATCAGAGAGATTAGAGCCCACACAGAGGCATACCGACAATATTTCTTTCCACGAACAATACGAGACTGGAATAGAAGGGAGAACCGATACAGGTACTCAAAGTACCCTCCACCACACACCGCCAGGTGGCTAGCGGAGTATGGATGAAGATGTAGATAAGACTACATGTAATGTAGAGGTGGCAGCATTACATTCCTTCATGGAGGTCAGTGTCTCAACAAATTGGAAATCTGCTTGAAAGGTCACTATGCCCTATGACAGACCTGCTGATTTCCAAAAATGGCTATTTCAAAAGGTGAGAAGAATCTGAAACGATAACACAAATTATTGCAACCATGCAACAGGTCAACCACTGTTACCATTCGGGTGACTGGGAAGTGACCCACTCTCAATCAGGCGCAGACAGATTTCTCTTGTTATCTGAAGAATTGTCGACACTTGGGTTTAAAAAAAATTTAATATTGTTTTGATTAAATGAGAGGCTATTGATTATGGCAATCAATCACCAACATCAACTACTTAACTATATCTTAGGAGAACCATTTGAAATGGGAATGACCATGATCAAGGCTGAGAATGGTGTAAAGTATAATAAAAACGCTAACTCTAAGAATTCACAAGCATTTTAATCCATTTTTACTCTTCAACGTCTTATGGCACAATGTAGATGCTGTCATTGTGCTCTCACAAAGTGTGTTTTCAGGCAGTTCTCAGTTGCCCTGTGTACGAAAATACAAAAATAAATGTTTTTCTAGCCTGTACATTGTTGCCAATATTTACAGAAGCATACCACAAGGGTATTGATGTTCTATCACATGAAGAACTAAGTGTTTTTTCAGGATGCAACTAGATGAGAATTTCTTTTGACATATGCAGCAGTTGTATGGTTCAGTACGAGTGTGCAGGGTCCAGTATTCCCCCAGGTTGCTGATACCCTGTATTTATCATGACGCACAATACGGCTGCAAGGGCGTTCACCAGTGCGAAACCACAAATGCTGCTTCAAATGCTTGTTTTCCACGAGTGTCTTCTCGCAAACACCACAAATCTAAGCACGTCCGAAAGCGTGCACCAGCGAATGCTGCTTCAGATAACTAAGTTGTGTGAATGTCTTGTTGCAGACAGCACAGCTGTACGGGCGTTCGCCTGTGTGCAACTGCGCGTGCCGCTTCAGGGACATTTTATGTTTGAACGTCTTGTTGCAAAGACCACAGATGTGGGGACCTACGTCAGCGTGCAACCGCGAATGTTGCTTCAATTGATTATGTTGGATGAATCTCTTGCTGCAAACGGCACAGCTGTACGGGCGTTCACCAGTGTGCAAGAGCGCATGCCGCTTCAGTGTGCCACGTTCCGAGAATGTCTTGCCGCAGACGCCACAGCTGTACGGGCGTTCACCAGTGTGCACAAGGAAATGCCTCTTCAAATCACTCCTCCTTGCGAATTTCTTGGGACACACACAGCACGAATGATAGGTACATCTGATCATGCATGTGTGATCCTTCAGGTCCCTCAAATTTGCAAACATCTTTTTACAAATGTCACAACAATGCACCAGACAACTTGTACCACTTTTATTCCCGCAGGAGACTTTCTCTTTGGTGGTGTATTGTATCTTGTAGCCTGTTCCTGCAGCCTGTGAAACGTTGGTAACCAAATTCCAGCTGCCATCAAGACTCTTGGCGTCCTCGATGCCAACAGGGCTGGTGCTGCATAAAAATGGAGAAAACTGTGTCAGAAAGTATTGTCAAAACAGTGCAAATCTAGAAATAAAAAATTATATTACCATATGGGAGGTCATCTTATGTCTCAAACGTTCCCCACAAATGCACATTGTATAGCATAGTCTGCAAACTAGATCACACATTAGGAATACACAGTATTAAATTAACAGAATATTGTATGGCGTTCTGAAGACGCAACAGAGAGATTTGAGTCCATATGTACCCGATATTTAGGGAAAAAGAGGCTTAAAATTTGTCACACGGTACTTCACAGAAGCCAGGTATAAAAAAATTCATTGACAGTGGGATTACTGAAAAGTGAAAACACAGGATGCCACAAACCATAACCATTCCTTCAGCAGACACAAGAAATTGGCTGATGGGAGCCATAGAACTCTAATGTATAGCATGTGAACTTGTACATCAAAGTCTATATTCCACAACTCACCTATGGCGTGTCGCAAATACGTAACTTCATATATTCCTTTTGTTGTAGATCATAGATATATTGGGGCATGTTAAGACTTTTTTCTTAATTATCCTAACAACTAGAATTCACCAGTGTCAAGAAAGACTATGAAACATTGTTTAAACTACTACAAACGATGCCAGCTTGGTTGTGGAGCAGTAGATAAAATGTCTCACAAAGTGACGGGCCGTGGAACACACGTTCCACTATGAGAAGCCTACTTACACCGCGACAGACCTGGAATAAACTACTTAAACGACAGCGGGTGGTTACAGGAAGGTCAACCTGGGAAATGGTTTGGTGCTGAGATTTTGAGTTGTCATGGGTCGTTTATTAGCGACACCTTCCCACAGACTAGAGACTATAGATAGTGTGGTGTAAATCCAGGTTCCAGGGGTGCATAAAGCACCACTGTGTGGTTTCAGCAATGAGTCTTACTTCCGTCTGCGGCGGCCAGGTCGACTCCAATCTGTTTGTAGATGATTGGTGAGCAGCCATAGAGAGCGGTGGATTTCAAGATGCATACCTCTCCAATTCGTGGAATCGTGATTTCGGAAACTATGGGATATGCGGGATACAACAAAAGAAGTGGTTTGATAAGTGTTAGGCAAAGGCTTAATACTACCCAATATGTGCCAAGAATAGTCCAGCCATTATGCCCAGAGAACCAGCAGCAGGCACACCTCCTGCTGGCGATGATGGACACGACTTCAGGATGAGTTAGTCATTTAACACCCCTCACGTCATTTAACAGTTTCGCATTCTTGATACATATCAGACTGGAGCTATATTGTGTTACACCTTCTATTTTCGACAGTGTATTTGAAAAAATCTGTAAATAGTGTACAGTTCACAGAAAAGGTCCAACTGGACATGAATTGAATGATGTTAATTGATGTGAAATGTTTGATTATGACTGTAAAATAATCAGTTTCGTCTTCGCAATTACATTCAGGTAGAGAGTATGTAAATGGAAAGTTTAGTTTGCTTGAGTTGAAAACTCACACAATTTCGATTCTAATAATGAATTAAGGGTGCGAGTTGCCTTAAAACGTGGAGGTAAAGAAACAGATCAGAATATAACTGGAGAGAAAGATACCACAGGATGTCCTAACTAAACAGAAACACAAACATCAGATGAAGCGAAATGTGGCACAGAAAATACAAGTGCTGCTTACCAATTTATACCCGAGGGAAAATTTGAGAACATATATTGGTAAATTAACCATTGAATTTTGCTATGTTTTGCGTTACGTCTGGATTCACATGCTTTTATTATTATTTTTTATTTATTTATGCTAACTTTAGTGTGTTGAGATGGGAATTTATTGAACTATGTTATGTTTATATTGCGGTGCATATTACATGTTTCTTGCTGAAATATTATTGCACCATTAACAAAGCCATTTTTAGGACAGACACTTTGAGAGTTACGAACTAGGTGAGCACATGGTAATTGGCTGTGTATTCCTTCTTTACACCTTTTTTCCCTTCTGGACAACATCATTGCCCTACATTCAATATCTATCTGTCTCAGTTACCTTTTGCGTACAGTGCAATCCAGAAATAAACAAGTCAGTTGTCCGTAGCAGTAGCGGAAACACAAAAACGTCATGAAATTCCAGTCGCATATACGCAAGAGATTGCGTCCATAATTACGGAACCGAAACAAAATAAAGCAGGAAAAGAACAATTAACACAGGTGAGCGAAGCAGGTGATGTGCGGTCACAGCAGACAAGGGAGCGAGAAACGGTAAACGCGCGATTCCAACGGAGCGGCAGCCGACCCTCCGAACGTACGCGAGTGACGCTAGAACAGAGCAAGTTGCGGCGACACATGTACCAATTGTGCAGTTTCCAAGTCACAGTACAACAGGTTATAGGCCCCAAGACAATATGAATATAATAGAAAGGCAAAACACTGAAGCATTAACAGGAAATGTAAACGAATCTTTCAGTCCGACACACGAGCAACGGTACGGTGTAGATAACTGCACACCACTAAGTAGATACGATGCTAGATGGGAAATAAATACGTCATATCAAGACGCAAATGTGGTAGAACGAGTACAAGAGAACATGACACATTTGAAGGGAACGAGTAATGTTGTGTAAACACAAATGCGATATGGTGAAAGAGGAAAATTTGACAATTATCACTTTTTGACAGTCAGAAAATTTCAACATTACAAAGAAAGCGGGAACGGCTTACATCCACGAACATTTATAAATCAATTTCAGATCGGTTTACCAGAGCCTTGGCCACTTAGCCATAAACTTGACTTCATTTGTGGGCATATGGACAGCGCAATTGCGGAATCCACGCAAAGCGTAACTGTAAACTGTCAGTCGTATGAGCAATTTAAATCCGCATTCTTGGAGCGATACTGGTCCACAGAAACACAAAATACAATAAAGTATGAGTTATTATAGAAAGAGTTGTTCGAAAATTCAGGGCAAAAGAAACCTGTTACATTTTTCGAGGAAATGATAAAAAAGAGTCAGTGTTTAGATTATCAATACAGTGATGGGGAACTAGGCCGAGCGGTTCTAGGCGCTACAGTCTGGAACTGCGCGACTGCTACGGTCGCAGGTTCGAATCCTGCCTCGGGCATGGATGTGTGTGATGTCCTTAGGTTAGTTAGGTTTAAGTAGTTCTAAATTCTAGGGGACTGATGACCTCAGATGTTGAGTCCCAAAGTGCTCAGAGCCATTTGAACCATTTTTGATACGGATGTGCAGAGTGAAGTTACCGTTACGTTATCGGCAGTTACTGGTTGGTAGGGCAGGAGATAATATACAGCCATTTAAAGAAATTTTAAGAGAACTTGAATTCATATTCAATGAAGATGACGCAAGGAAACAACGTACAATCAGAGAAAACAATAATGCGGGGCATAACAGCAACCGATCAGGTTTTAATAATAATAATTCCAATGGCAATAATAGCGTATGAAAAGGTAATTGTTTTGGAAGGAGTGGTAATCGCCCATGGGATAACAATAATAATTATGGTTTTGGAAACGCACAGAGGGCAAATGACAATTATGGTTTAGGTGGGCCGCGGAATTACAATGGTGGATTTGGTCCTAGAAACTACGGTAGTAACTATGATACGAGATACAATCTCCGTGCGAACGAAGGCGGAAGGTTTAGAGGTTTTCAGCAGCAAAACACAGGTTATTCGGGTGGTAATGAAATGGACAGAACGCAGAAAGGTTGGGAAAATCAAGCTTCAGCGGGACAAAACACGCGATATGAACTGGTAGAAGAAGTCGAGGTGAGGCCACCAAACCCAGGTAAAAGAATTGACAATATGAACGGTACGGAGACCAATAGTAAAACCCAGGTTAGAAGTGAAGTCCCTCCAGTACCTAAGTAAAACATCGACATTTTGTAAAATTAACACCAAGCAATAGGAAAGTTACAGTGTTGAAAACAAATTCTTTTCTGACAAACTGCCTATTGGCTTCTCTCTCGGGTTCTTCGGCCGACGTTCATCTGATGATTTTACTGACGTTTCGCCAGCACGAGTGGCTGCCACTGTCAAAGCTTCACCCTCCATTGCCGATGGTGAACTGTAGCCGAGCTCGCGGCCGCAGACTATATGTACCTGGCGCGCCAACGTCCGAGGGCTTCTCCGCGGTCATTTCCGGTGCGGTTCTCCTCTTGCTACCTGCGACGGTCGTTCGCTGCAGTACGGGAAGCCAGGATCCTTTTACCTTAAGGCTTTCCTCTTTTTTGTTGAAATTCTTCGCGTGTTTTTGTATTTCTACAGCTTCTCTGAACAAGCGCGTGTGATAGTGCTTCTCTACAGCCAGAACTTCCGTGTCGGCGAATTTTATTACGTGGCCGGTCTCACTTAGTGATTTCTCCAGCTGCCCCAACGTGCATTGTCGTTTATGTTCTTTGAACCCGGTGTTGATTGATCGTCCAGTCATTCCGACATAAACTTTTCCGCATGTGCATGGTATACGGTATATTCCCGACATTGCAAGTGGGTCCCTTTTCTCCTTTGCCGATTTAAGACACTCTTTGATTTTCCTTGTCAGTTTGAAAATCGTCTTTACGCCGTGTTTGCGCAATATACGGCCGATTCTGTCCGTCACTCTGGGAATGTATGGCAGAAAGGCCGTACCCGACATTTCTTTTTCTGCTTCCTTACTTCGTCGAGTGTTTGGCTCTGTTACACTTCTAATATAATTTGCGGAGTACCCATTGCTCCTCAGAACACTTTCCAGGTGTTGCATTTTGTGTCTGAGGTGTTGCGGCTCACATATTCGTCCTGCTCTCGTTACGAGCGTACTAATCATGCCTCTTTTCTGGCTCGGGTGGTGGTTTGACAGTTTGTGCAGGTATCGGTCCGTGTGTGTCGGTTTTCGATACACGCTGTGTCCCAGGTTTTCGCCATCCTTTGTGACCAGCACATCAAGAAATGGCAGTTTTTTGTCCTTTTGGTACTTCGATGATAAATTTTATGTGGGCAAGGAGGCTGTTCAGGTGTCTTAGGAAGTCACCGAGCTGTTCTTCACCATGGCTCCACACCACGAAAGTATCATCGACGTACCTGTACCACACCTTAGGTTTGCAAGTCGCCGAGTCCAGTGTCTGTGCTTCGAAATGTTGCACGAAGAAGTTGGTCACCACTGGACTAAGAGGCTTACCCATGGCGACACCTTCCAGCTGTTCGTAGAAATTGCCATTCCACATGAAATAGCTCGTGGTGAGACAGGCACGGAAGAGCTTTGCGATGTCTTGCAGGAAAATGGAATCGATGTGCTCCAGAGCATCACTGAGTGGCACATTCGTAAACAAAGAAACATCAAAGCTGACGAGGATGTCGGTTGGTGCAAGTTTCAGTTTTTTCAGCTTCTCAGTGAAATGTCCAGAGTCCTTTAGGTACGTGTCGGTGGAGCAGCGAGGCCAAGTGTTTTGCTAGTTTATACGTCGGTGAGCCAGGAGCGCTAACAATCAGTCTTAGTGGAACGTTGTTCTTATGGATCTTAGGTAATCCATACAGCTGAGGTAACACAGAAGCCCTACCACCTGCAGTTCAAAGTAAGGCACTACGAGGCACAGACAACATCGTTGCTGACAGTCTGAGCAGAATGTTCGGAGACGAGGAAGATCGGCTCTCAGTTGAGGAAGTATGTGGATCAGATGAATCCGATGGCTTAGAACATGTAATGTGTCCGATCTTAAGTGGGTGTCCACTTCTCTTCAAACGCATTGGCAGGCAATAGGAGATCGAGTTGTCAGAGTTGAAGGAGAGAATTAGAAAAGGTGAATCGATAAAAGGTCGGCTCCCACTAGGGCTGCCGCGCGGCAAAACCGCGCGATAAGGCGTTGGTTGCCATGGGAACGCCGTTCGCAGCACAGTCGCGGTTTGCACACGTCGAACCGCCGCCGCCGCCGTTGCGGCGTCCCGCGCCGCAGGTCCGCGCCGCCAATCACAGAACGCGTTGAGCGTGACGTCAGGGCCATGCGAACCTTCGCCGAAGCGCTGGAGCGGGCGTGGCGGCAGCTGTGAAATACTTATCATCGTATCGCAAGGAAAGTATTCGATGAAGAAACTTGATTCTTTCGCATCTTACAGTCTGATATCTTCGCCCGATAAAGGACTGAATTTCTTTTTGTTTCTCGTTATGATTACTTGCTGTGTCGCTTCCAAGTAAACCACTACACGAAATTTTGCTCAATGTGCAGAGGTAAAAAAGCACTGTGCAGACTTTGCGTATAGTTCATTTTAGGTAATACATTATTGCGTATAAAATTTAGCCAACATATCGAAATTGTTTTTAAAGTTGAGAGCAGGACGACAGCTGTCACCGTTCTCGAGACACTGAATGACATGTCGGCGGACGGGCCGCGCGGTGGTCCAGCGCGCGTCGACTTGTTCGTCGTAAATCACGCAGTTGTAGCAGCATCAAATTTCGTAAACGGTTCGAGATATCGAAACGTGGTATTTTGCAAATGGTTATTCGCAAAGAGTCGCGTAATTTGTCGTATGGTAAAAACGCGAAACTCTTTTATCTATTGAGGTATGGAACTAACTATAGTTTCTTACAACTGATCGATGTACTTTTTAAAGGCTATTTAACAGCATGTGGAATGAGAAGCACAGTTACATGGAGCACGTTAATATTTACAATGTTGCATACAGACCTACACAGCTTAAAAAGAAACCAATTTGCTGGTATGTCATAAGATATAATTGCTACATATCAACAAATCTTTATTATTTCGTTTTGCCTCAAGAAACTTTGTTTGTCTATAACATTTAGAAAATTTAGAAGTACATGTAATAACCCCAGGTTGCCAAGTTTCTTTACAGAAGCACTAAAACAGTCTTCACGGGCCGGATATATATCCTCTGCTTAGTCAGTTTCTATTACCAAAAGACTGTACATCCCTGATCGCCTCCTCGCGAAACATCTTGGCATAAAGTACCAAATACAACATTGTGTGCACTGTCTTTAGTAGCTGCAGACTCTGGAACTTATTTCCTAGTATAAGACTGTTTGCAGTAAGAGGAAAATATACACAAATACTTCACAATTGCACAAGTGATACGTACTAGTTGGTATATTATAAAAAAAATTCTCTGGAAATAAATTCACAACTAACATATTTAATTAAAGGTGTTGCTGCAGCTTTGTGTTAACAATAATACAATTCGTTGAATTGTTTTCTGTGGTTTTCAGCTTCAAGACTGTGTTGATACAGCATTGCACTGTAGTCTATTCTACATAAGCCTCTTCAGCTCTGCCTAACTACTACATACTACATCCATTCGAACTGCTTACCGTTGTCTCTACAATTTTGCTTCCATTAGCAAACTAATGATTCCTTGATGGCTCAGAATATGTCCTGTCAACCAACTGCATCTTTTAGACAAGTTGTGCTATAATTTCATTTTTCTCCTCAGTTTGGTTCAGTACCTCTTCATTTGTTATACAATCTACATATCTAATACTCAGCATTCTTCTTTAGCACCACGTTTCGAAAGCACTCATTGTCTTCTTGACAGAAATATTTCCCAACAAATTTATAATCGTGGTAAAAAAAAACTCTTCTTTTTCAGATATACGTTTCTTGCTATTATCAGTCTACATTTTTTATCTTCCATATTTTTGTCTTCTCAACTACTGCTTCCCTTTCTAGTCCTTGAAGTTACAACTATAGTATGACTTCTGTACACGCTGTAAAGAATTCTATGTCTCTGTGTTTTATCACTGATACCCACTGAGCTTCTAAGAGTGTATTTCAGTCAAGATTATCAAGATCTCTTAATCTACAAGTGCCATTAACGTAGGTTTGCCTTTCTTCTGTCTGTCTACTAAGATAGCTTTTAGGATCAGTATTGCATCACGTGTTCATAAATTTCACAGGATTCTAAAATTGTGCTCAGTTTAGTTTGTATAGTTTCCTCCTCCCCATACACATATTTCCTCCACCTTCCAGCCTTCCCTTCTCTGCTTAGTTCTGGCTTGCCATCTGAGCTGTTAATATTCGTACAGTTGCTTTTGTTTGCTCCAAACATTTTTTTTAAATTTGATTGTCCTATATGCACCATCTATCTTTTCTAAGTGCAATTGTAAAGCCTTTGTTGATTTACGATTTTGCACTGCTTTTTTATATTTGCTTCTGTTGTCAATTCAAGTCAATATATCATATGTTATGCAAGGCTTTCTACTGCATCTTTTTCGTGTTTTTATTTTGTGCTGCTCTCAATACTTGTTCTCTCAAAAGTACCCATTCGTCTTGTAGTGTATTCCTTCCTCGCTTTCAATCAATCGTTGGCTAATGTTCCCTTTAAGAGTATCCACAAGCTATGGTCTTAACTTATTCAGATTTCATCTCTTAATTCGCTACATTTAGCTGTCTCTTTCGTTGCTGTCTGCAGTAAATTGTCTTCAGTCCGCATCTCCACCTGGAAGTGTCTTAGAATTTAAAATCGTGTTTCGAAAAGTCTATTGTGTTGACGTACTTCTTTCATGATTCTTGAACAAAGATTTAGCGATGATTAAATTACGCTCTGCGCGAAATTTATCAGGCGGCTCACCCTTTCATTTCTTCCTCCTAGTCCATCTTCTATTTCATCTTCCTGTCCCTGCTATCGAAATCCGTCTTTCATTGTATTTCAAATTTTTATCTACTTTAACAACAACCTGAATAATTTTCTTTATTTTGTCGTACATCTTTCCAAACTGTTCACCGTCTGTGGTGTCGGTTTACACGAAAACTTGTCTACGGTGGGTAGGTGTCGGTCTCATGTCTATATTTGCTATGGTAATGTTAAAGGCAGTTTAGGATGGAATTGGCTATTGTGAAAATATTCCATTGATTGTTTCGCTGACAAATACTCGCAGAGTGGTTGAAATATCTGATCTTAATAGAGGAAATACTGAGGATCAACTTACAGACATATTCAGTTACAAATAACTGCCTACCATATCAAGTGTAATGTACTATCATTGTAAACTGAATATGGGTACTGGAACTGCAATGTTAAAAACTGTTATGAGAGTCATGAGAAGTTATTTTTAACTGATCACTTCTCTAAATGTTGTCGAGTACATTAGGGAACAGTCATGGACAGTGATTCATTGAATGTGAGTGTGACGTCAGGTATGGCCCTCGGAGCTATGAGAATTTTCGGCGAAGCGCTCTAGTAGACACGCCCGCTGCTATGAAATACTTATCATCCGATTGTAAGAAAATATCCCGTGAAAAAAAAATTATACTGTTTTCCATCTTAGAGCCTGATATTCTCGCTCGATAAAGGCCAGCATTTCTTTTCGCTGTTCGTCGTTGTTACTGTGCGGCACGAAATCAAGTAAAAACTGCACGAAATTATAAAGAAATTCCAGAGATAAAAGCGCCTTGGGTACATATTGCATTTGGTTCGTTTTAGGTCTCACGTTAATGCATATGAAATGCAGGCAACGTATCGAAATTACATTAAAGCTGAGAGAAGCGCAATACGTCTTTTCGTTCCGATAATTACCAAAATATTAGGAAAATGTGAGGTGAAATAAAGATAATATACCTTGTGGCCACTAATATAGACGCACTCAGCTGCACAGCCCGTTTTTTTTTTTTATGGTTTGTGCCCTCTGGGCATTGCCGGAAGAACGGAATCCGTGGGCCCCAAAGGATTCGTTCAGCAGTGTTCCGGTAGGCGCGAGGCGGGCGACACCAAGTGTGAGTGTGCCTACTCATAGATGACTCATTATCTTATTTTTGTAGATTTCAGCTCAAGTCAAAATTAACGTGTTGCTCTCTTCGCTCATCGCTCGTTCAGCGGTGTACGGAACTTTTCTCGATAATTTCGGAACATTATGAGCAGTTAAGTTGCGTTTAGCGCATGCAAGCCATTGTTCTGCTCTACCTCTGTTCAAACAAGTGGACTCGCGATGTATCTTCTCAGTTCAGTCTGATCTCACGAGTATAGTACAACTGAACAGATTTCTGAAACTTCGCTAATTTAGATTTCAGTTCGTAATCTAGTTTCCACGTGTCTTTGTCGGCTCAGTACGTGTTAACTACGGATCTCAGAGCCTTAAGTTCGCAGATCGTATTTCAGAGTAATATATCCTGTCCAATTTCCTTAGCTATTCTGAATTTTAGCACTCATTTTATATAAAATTTCTATTTGTGACGACCACGTGTTTGCGGATTGTGAGAGTCGTTAAATGTGGTTACACTTCGTATTAACATACCAGCATTTCACATTCGCTCGTGCTTACATTCAGTTGTGACATTACATTGTTAATCATTTAAATGTGTTACCCAGACAAATGTATTCCCAAAATTCATTACTCTACATTAATTATTTTTGATGTTGCGATTTTTCCGTCATTGTACATAAACCGCAACATACTGTTGAGTGTATGGCAGAGCATAAATTTACCAATATCACCGATTTTCTTTCTTGCTCCATCTGCATGCTGAGGCAGGGGAGAAATGCCTGTCTACATGCCTCTGTATGCACCCTCATCACTTTTTCTTATGATCCCTACGCCAGATAAACGATTGCGGCAGCGTAATGGTCACATATTCATCTTCAGAAAGTTCTCTAAATTTACACAACATGGGTTCGTGAGATCTACGTCTTCCGTCCAACGATTCATATTTAAGTTCCCAGTGCATTTCTGTTACACTTCTGTAACGGTATATACCGACCTCTTACGACCTTAGCTGCACATTCCTGAGTTCGTTTTATGTCTGTTGTCACGCCTCCTTGATACAGACTCCAAACACAGAAACAGTTGTTAGAATTGGTCACATTAACATCACGTATTGGATTTCCTTTACAGATGCACCACATTTTCCCAGAACCCTTTCAACAAGTGTAAGTCTTCCGTTCACATTCCCTAATATCGATGTTAAATGATCGTACCCTTAAACATATACACAATGTGTCGTTTCCAAGATGTTCACCACTAATCCTTCTAATCAGATACCATAGGAGAATTTTTCTCATTGTTACAGATATTATCTTACAGTTAACCACTGCAATTGCTCATGGTTTTCCATTGAAGCTTCTTACCTCCACACAACTCCTTCATCAGCAAACAATCTCATACTCACACAAATATTGGGTGTAGTAAACTTTTAGCAAATATGAAACATAACGATCATTTAAGCTTAGTCCTGGGCAAGGCAGGTGGCAGACTTTGGTCCATTGGTAGCATACTAAGGAAGTCCCCTCACCTAGAATACTGCTCAAATGTGTGGGACCCATACAAAATATGATTAATAGAAGACAGTGAACGTGTCCGAAGAAGAGCAGCACGAATGATCACAGGTTTGTTTGACCCAAGGAAGAGTGTGAAGAGGTGCCGAAGAAATGGAATTGACAGGCGATAGAAGATAGATACAGACTGTCCCAAGATTAGTTGAGATGTAATTTTGATCCATAGTGAGGAGATCCTTCAGCGTCTAAAACACTTAGAAAACAAGAACACAATATATATTAACAGAGATAAACTGATACGCTAACGTACCTTCACACGTTGCAAGTGAAAAGGTCCTTGTGGATGTAGAAGAAGTAAAAAGTCTTACTTTTTAATTTAAAAGGTAATAACATTTGTCATAAAACATTTAAATGTTTAATACACCGAGGTGCACATGATATTTATTGGGATATTGTAGCCACCCACCAGCATACATAAAATCGTTTTCGGATACTTATTTACAATGATCATATTATAACACTGAATTCATACACAAGTCATACAGTACATAACATTAGTGTTATTTGATACTGTCAATAACATACACACAAAAGTCAGTTCTGCTAATAATTTCATCAATCGAACAGAAAGAGTTGGCCACCAATCTGCTTTTTTCATTAGTAGTTAAACTCTTTATGGCTGCTGGAACGTTATTGAAAATGTTTGTTATAATAAAGAGCAGCTTTATGGACCAAAATTTATTATTATGAACATTATTCTTGTTTCTAGTACAAATGTCCACAGATCGAAGTCTAGTCATTAGCGTCGCTGCCATTAGATCATGGGGTCCTTGCTTCGACACCCAAGGGGGAAATGATTTTCCTCACTTGGGAACTGGATGTTTGTGTTACTCTAATCACTTCAACTCACCTTCCCCGACTTGCAAGTCGCCAAATTGGTGTCAGACAGGAGGATTTGCACCAAATAGCCAAGGAACCCCAGATGGGACATTTCTGCCAACAGTGTCATACAATCACATTTCACTTTTATTATTGATTGCACGAATAGAGCTGTTCGTTCAGTAGGGAATATATTTTTAATGAAAAATTTCACTCTAGTATAAGTTTACTGTGAACAGTAGTACCATACCAGTAGTGGGACTAATCTGTTTCTGGCGCATTTTGTTACTGCGGGTTGCCTACATCAGGGGCAGGTATGCACTCAGGTACTTAACCTATTGTTCTCCTTTGATTGACAGGTCCTTAGCCTATTGTTCTTTTAAGCGCTTTTCCATGTCACCCCCGTTTCCTTTTGATTGACAGGCACTTAACCCATTGTCCCCCCATCCCCTGCCCTAACCCCTTTCCCCCTCACTGCTATAGGTACACTTTTGGGTCTGAGTTATTGGAGTAGACCCCTCTCACTGTTAACAATTTGCTTGACTACTTAATTAAACTGATCAATTAATTAACCTGTCTGGTGAGAAAGTGCCACACCCCCTGCCACCCCACCCCCCAGTGGGAAGTTCAAATTCCATCACGACAATGCAACCTCTACTAACCACCACATTAACCCATGAACCTGCACCTTTGATGGCTGTGTTTAAGGAAAATGTGCACTCTGAGAAGCAGATTGGTCGGAATGTGGACCATCCCCAGCAGTGCATGATGAAGAGCATAGATTTGTGGCATTTATTCCTAATACTGGTGTCATATAGTTTCAGACTGGAAGAATTTTAAAAGTTTTTCCATCTACCTTCCAAGATTAGTACACTACTCGGTTCTCTCGAAGATGATCTGGGACTTAGGAAGATTGCAATATACAAAATTTGGTGTGAATGTGGGAGTGCTTACATTGGCCTTTCAATTTGCACAGTTCAGGATAGGTGCATGGAACATCGCCATCACATTGTGAAAAGTCGGCAGTAGCAGAACATTATTTAAATGAGTAACATGGAATGAAATTAACCTAGTTCTGATATTTGCCAGTACTTTCAAATTTTAGAACTGTGATTATAAAGAGGCAATCGAAATTAGGTTGGCACATAATCTGTTCAATAAAGACAAGAGTTTTCTTCTTAGTGGGACTTGGAACCCTGTACTATCTCACATCAAAACCTATGCTCTCTGGTGTAGTCGATCTGAGTGTTTGAAGATAGTTCGTGATGGCGATACATAGTTGGCTCCAGTGTTATACTAGGGGTAGTGTCACCAGCCCAGTCTTGGGGGAACAACTGTGGTGGGAAGCACATGCACCACACACAGTACAAAGGCCTATCTAGGGCAATGAATTGCTCAGTTTTCAGAGAGAATCAGCAGCATCATTCTCCTAGAGATGTTGCATATATGAATCGTCTAATTATTCAGTCATGTTGATTTTACGATCCTACAGCTAACCAAAGGAGATTGGAGAGAATTATTTTGCCTAGAAAGCCTACAAAGTCACAAAATAATACCTGATTTACACCACAGTTGACACCTTTGAATTATCATCAGTGAACGAAAATCAGCAAACAAGAAGTCTCCTTGGTGTAAACAGTAGTGGGCACAAACGAACTTCATTTGATTGTATGCAGACCACATTCTCTGGTGTCTTCTCGTGTTTGCCTGGTTGTGGTGGTGTGTAATCAACTGGCTTAAGATAAGCAGTGCTGACCCAGCATTAACTGAAAACCAAGGCAAAACTAATGTAAAGGTTTAATTCCATTCCTTACAAGGGGTTTATAAAATAGACATTATACAATATTTTCGGATTACCCGTTCTCATTTATCATGATTCTCAGATAAATTCGCATGTTTGCGCTAGTCGTAGGGTAATGGGGCTCCTAACCCAATTTTCATATCAAATTGATATGCAAATTAATTAAGTTGATCAATCAATTACTTCCCACTGCCGGATGGCGTCACGTGTTTTCCCCAACCGGCACATGGGTTCCCCATCCCCTACCCCTCCCCCATCTATCCTACTTGCGGGACTTTTGGCGGGATATTCAAAAATGGCGGGAATTTCTTTGTCCCAGGACTTTGCCAATGTCCCAACTCCGTCCCGTTCACAAAAATTGGCGCGAAATTGAAATTTGTATTACCAGAATTGGTCAGGAGGTTCAGTCTATGCTGAGCTGTCGTGGAAGCTTGCAATGTGTCCCATCAACGAGATGATTGTGAATGATAGGGCGACTTTCAATAGCTCTATTACATATACACATTCGAGAAAGCACTGCAGCAACAGTTCACTACACAGTGGCTGGGAGACTATGATAATGAAACAAGCAGAATGATTTGATTCAGCCGATTGTGGCAATGCAGAGGGATGGAGCCAAGATGCATGTTGCAAACCGATACATGCCCATGTTCATACGCATTCGCAAGCTGCCGAGGTATTCCACATGAAGCATTAACTCTTCCAAAACGGAAGAGGCGAGCAGTTGACGCTAATTCGCTTGAGTGGAAGCATATTCATATACATAATATGTACCACTGAAGAGCTTCAACTGCTCATCCCCATCCACTTCCCCCTCCACGAACCCACCTTCTCATCCCATCATCACTCACTTGCCATCCTCGCTGCTGAGCAGAATGTGTTCTACAAAGAGCTGCTGGTGCCTGACCAGAAGAAATTTAACAGCATGTTGCCTGTAAGCATACAGCCAAGGACTGCACCCACAAACTCCTATATGCAGAATGGAAAGAAAATTGGATGAGTGCCTAAAGAAGAGGACGAATACTGTCCAGTAAATAATGGCTAGGCAGGAGAATGCTATCAAGATGCATTCTGCACGTTAAGCAGACAAATGCTGCTGTTATAACTTCTTGCCATTTTTTAAATTCACGGTCAGGTTTCCACCTCCAATCCAGAGGACCAAGCAACTGGTTCAGTTCACAATTATGCCACCAGAGTCGCTTTAAATTGGCAGTAGTCAATAGGAACGCAGCATCCGATGACAGGAACAACTACTCTGCAGCCACAGCAGCTGTCAGTCAGGATAAAGTGCCAACGGATCTCGTCCACTGCTGCCCAGCTGCAGCAGAGTAGGAAAAAGCTGCAGTACCCCTCACTTAATGTCTTTGTTTACTGTCATGTGATGAAGATGAAATCTTTGTGCTGCTATTATCACTTGTAACTGTTTTTCTTGTTTGCTCATCAGTGGGTGGATGCGACGTTCTCCAGCCTGTCGGGGTCTGCAGCACGTCGATTCTAGTGACACTACATGGATAAATTGTGGATACAATGTTTGAGAAGATACCAACTGCGCCCTGTGCACTTCAGTATATAATTTAACTGCTAGTAATTCGAAGCGGTTACATATCGAAAAAAGAATTGAGCTCTGTGCAAACATCAGTACACTTAAATCTGAAATAAGGAGGGTTAATGCTTCGACTGACTTTAAGCAGAAATGTCCAATAGGCCCACTACTGGGTTTCACAAAGGGGCAGGTTTTGAAGAAGGGTGCCAGTAAATTTTACAAGTCAGATCAGACTGTGGATATGTTGGCTGTCAGTAGAATCCGTGTTGAGTGTAACACTGCAACGAACTCACATCTCATCAACAGATTGTGTCATTCAACTTACGGATTCTTCCCATCAGTTGAAACTGGGTATAAGATTGTTGGGACTCTGTAATGGCACAAATATACATCACACAGTGTAGGAATTGTTCCACACATTTCGTGGAAGTTACTTTGTTAATCTAATCTCTGTCATAACTTAAAAAATATGATCACTAGCAAGCCAGTTGTAAAAACCTGTATAAAGCAAGCAGTGAGATGACAGAGGGCTGAAGGAGCATATGCTATTTAACAACAGAGGGGTAAGGTAAGGCAGCTCGCCCCCTGTAAAGTGCTGCCACCATCTTGCGAAGCTCACAACCAATGATCTGTAACAGTCTTTTAAATGTAGCTGTAAATAATTTTTTTGTATTAATCTCTATATGTTGTTAAGTAGACCTTAGCTTTAAAAGTATTATGAACCTTTGTAATTAAAACCGTAAAGAGTTATGGCTTTAGGCTTAAGTTAAAATCTACAGAGACTTCCTTGCGGAAGGATAAGGCAGGAGAAACGTTGCGGCATGAAGTTCCAGAACAGTTCTATCTGTGAGCTGGAAAGGTTGTGAAGTAGTGTATGGTGTGAAGCCCATGTACTGTATTGTGTGATGATAAAAATGAGCACACCATTCTTAAATGGCTTCCGATGGATGGGAAATTATTGCTACACAGTATTAAGCAGCTATCTGCCAACCAACCAGAAGTGACTACGTTACTGCGAGGGCCTGTGGGAAGTCGTCGTTCGCTGTGAAGGAGGCAGACATTATGCTGCAGCAGTACCCAGTGTACCGGCCAAATTTAAGATGGGAATTATGAATTGGAAACCACTGTGTAGAAGCTGCTAAACCATCCATCGGCAGCAGAATCTCTTCAGAGGCTGCAATATGTTGCTCAAACACCACAAAAGGACTGAAGTATTTATTTCTTTGGTGAAGTTCAGTGTATTCTATTTTTCATAGCAATTGACATATCGTAAAAGTCATGATCTGTTGTTCTCTTGTACAAGTTAAGTAATACAAGTCAAGTGTTTAAAAGCAATAAGCTTGATCACAGTGTTGTCATTTCAGTAGATGTTTAGTGTATTCTTTTCACATACTGATATTTAATAAGCAACATTTTCAGATCATAAGCTGGCTATATGCAGGCCTATATAAAGTGCTTAAAATCATTATTGCCATATTTGGCCATCAGATTGTGTACAAAGTACCAGCTAGAAGAAGACAACAAAAGGTACTGTGCACATTTTCTGTAACAAACTAAATTTATATTTAACCAAAAAAACAGGAAAGTGTTTTTGTCATGTCGCATTGAGTACTATCAGTTCAAAAATTCTTCACGTTGAAAATTATCAGGAAACATCAGTGTAAAAACTCATTTTCAGTCAGTGACCAATTCTGTATACAGATAATGTTATATAAAGTTGTTTATTAGTTACAAAATTACAAATAACACCACCGCAATAGCTATACATCTTCAATGCTTAGCAGGATCTTTTCACTCAGCATATCAGTGTTATTTTACAGAAAAGTGTCTCAAGTTTAATATAGGTTTATTCTGTACTGATGAAAGTCTCTCTTGCTGTGCTAATGAAAGTAATATATGTGTAGAATCCATATTGTCAATAAGCAGTGTATGTCGCTTTTCAAAGTGATTATGAATTATATTGTGTGCTCTCCTCCCCCTTGTTTGCTTGTCAAGTTACCATATTGGTTCCAATTATTCGAAATTAAACAGTGTGTGGTAAGAGCTTACCTCTGCAGTGCTTATAGTGATTAGTGAAATCACCACTGAGGTCTTGCTGCATGCAATTATCTGTCGATTATAATTACGAGTCCGATCGCCAATCACGGTCATTTATAGGCGAAAACTGATCCATATAAGGACAGAACTGGGTAGGGCATCGCGACTCTTTCCAATGCTATACCCTTCCACTGACAGTTCAGACATTGGGCTACCTGCAGCTGTGTATTATGGACCACAATAAAAGGCTTGTTGACTTTCATGGTGAGGAAATCATTGTATGACTAAATCTAAGACAGGATGGGCATAACTTATAAAAGCAGAGCACACAGAACAGCAGTTCGTAGCAGAATCGCAAGGTGATAACATGTGCAAACTACGAATTTCTCAAATCAGTAGGCTTGAAACCTTGCAGTGGCATCGTCACTCAATATATCTCATCCTGTGGAATATGATGAGCAAATTATACACCAGGAATAATTCTCAGATAAACCTTATGCTTCAATGATATTTAACAAGAACGAGGAAATTACATTTGTCATCCAGCACTTTAACTCTTACATGCACGAGTTTCATATATTTGGATGGATCATTTAAGGAAGTGGATGGTTGTCATACAGTGAGATCAAAGCTGACACGTAATGCTTTGGCATTCCTGTTCCAGAAAATACAATATGGACTTAATGGGGCAGAGACTGATTGTGCATATAATGAAGCGCAGCATCAACCCTTAAAACATGTGTGTCCTCATCGCCCTCACGCTAGAATGGTTTAGAAAATGCAGGATGATACATATACGAGCCTGTGGGCAGAATAGCAAAAGAGTACAGCCAATTTACTGCATGCATACCTCTAAAAATACTTGTTGGGTACTTTGAGGAAATGCAGCGAATTATTATGAATGCTAAACAGGAAGTTAGCCTGGTATTGAGTGCAACGCATAGCAACTAGTACATACAAGGAGCTCAAGAGGAGAATAAGATCATCACTAAAATTATATGGAAAATACCACACATCACCGCGGAAGACAAGCAGCACTGAAAGCTTTTAAGAGTTCTGAATATCAGTACATATCCGCCAATAACTTTCCAGTCATGGAAGGTTTTTGTGTATCCAATGCTACCAACAGTGAGCAAACAAACATGGGCTATTAAAACCTCGTGCAGCTGGAGACACCAAGATTCAACATACTTGCATTTCAGACCAATAGAGAGCGGAATTTAGCAAATTATTCCAATATATTTGAGAATTGTAATTTAACTAGTGCCAGAGTCTAATGGAACTCAGAATTCTATCCCTATGACAATTTACTGCTACAGTGGGACCAGAATGTATAGAGTCTAGCATTTGACATGTATGCAAGGCTCCATGCTTCTTACTATGAAGGTGTTGAAGAGGAAGGATGTCTACTCAGTCCACAGAAATTCAAGGAGCCGGCGCCAATCATCGTAAGAGACTGTTCTAAGCAGAACGATATAATTAAATCAGGACTGATAAAGGTACTAATTGTATCTGAATCATCAAATTTCCCAGAACACACTGCAATGTATGCTCTAGTTCTACATGTCCATGTGATTAACTATTGCCCACTTACTGGTGGTGTGCAGTGTGCCGTATAAATGACCAATTGTTGTGTCATACCCAGAGCACTTCACAAAGGCAACTTTGAGTGTGAACGCCGTTTCTGCCATTCAACGTTTCTATGATGATGAGTGCAGACAATTCATATTTAAAGATGTTGCGTTCATAACATACATAGAAGATGCTTGTATAATAGAGACATTCTCAGCAAGCACTTCATCACCAAGGCCTTTCAGGGAGTGGATTATGCTAAAACACGGAGGAATGCAAACTGGTTAACACGTTTCTTCTGTGGACTCCAGTGGGACAATCCTGGTATACCTTATAAAGATATGATGACATCATTTTGAATATTCAATCACCTGACACCATCATCTACATCAAAGGCGAGGCGAACAACACATGGATGCAGCGAATCTTCAAGTTTGCATTTATTCAAGACATGGAATTCTATGGGTGCCATAGTACCCTTCAACTCAAGATGATGTGTGAAAATTAATGTTGTGACTGCTTATGAAAATATAAAATTACTTTTAAGTTGGATTAATGAAAATAAATGAATTTTTACCTCACTTTCTGTATTTTCTTTCTTTACACCTAGCTTGCACTTAGATAGCATGTAGCTGTGCCCAGATCCTACGTCTACGACTTTGATCCAGCACAGATGATATCATTTCAAACACATTTACTACACATCATTGGAAGTACACACAATCACAGGTCGCCTGTTCCCAAAAATCTATTCGTACAGAACAATAGGCAAAATCCGATGCATCCGTGTGATTAACTGTTGCCCACTGACTAATGGTGTGTCCATCTTAAACGTCACTTCTCTCATGCTTGAAATTAATACCTTGTACATCTTGCACAGCCTTTATATACATTTGTAAGGGTATGGATTTGTGAAATAACATCAAAGACATATGGTAACGAATAACAATTTTTGTATTCATATGTACTCACAGTAGTAATACTGTTTTACAGTCACAAATCTTATTGTTTTTACAATACACAAAGTAATACTGCTTTTAAATTCATACTTCTTAGATTTACAAATAATAGTATTGGTTGAAAAAATTTACTTTGCATTGCAGTACCGACTGAATATTCCTACATTACTAACAATATGGGGCGAAAATTTCTGCATAACATCGCAGTACTGATTACAGCCACTGCACAGGTACAGTTTCTCTTACACTAATATTATTACTACAACTTGTGAAATTCCATCCAAACAGAAAACGTAGTTCATATATTGAACTGGGTGGCTCTAAACTTAACATGTTCCAGCTGCTGTAAAACATTTCACACCTCAAGCAGATGAAATAATTTAATAATGCAATGAAGCAGATAGTCCTAAAATGCTCATCAGGAACAGCTACACTAAAATGAAGTGTGCAGAACTCACACTTCAAACTAAAATGTCCTGCACAGCTAGCGGTAGGTGAAACGTAAAAACTATTCTATTTACACTTGCATTCACACAATCTCATGCACACAGTATAAAAGAAGAGAAATACTGTAAAACTATAATTTCTTCACCATTTACAATTATTTGATCTTTTTGATCGTTCTCTCTACTTATTTTTAAACTTTTTTTTTTTACAGGATGATTTTTCCACCCCATAGGAACTGATTGATGAGAGGATATGGAACAAAAAAGGCAGAACAAACTTATGTTCAAAACTGCGTGGTTTCCATGCTAGAGACCGTTTATTCAATCATACTCTGTTACAGAGACTGCAGTCTAATACCTGGTGTACCATACAGCCACAGTTACAGAATGTGCTGAAAATGATTTCCAGACATGTACGCGCCCTAGCATGTTCCGTCTCACACATTCACATTGCTCAGACTGCATCTGATAAATGTGAAAGATAGCATGAATATGCTGCTCCAGTGTCTCCACATCTGGAATGGCCTCTGCATACACAGTGCTTTTGAGATGGCCCCCTAACCAGGAATCACACAGGTTGAGATCTGGTGAACGAACAGGCCATGCAACTGGACCCCCCCTCATCCAATCCATAGACTAGGAAAGACACAATTGAGATGTGTCTGAACATTAACGGCAAAGTGGGCTGGAGCACCACATGTAGCAGCCACAAACATTTCACTTCATATGTAGCAGATACAAAACCCTTCCATTCATCAATGACACTTCCACCTGCAAGAAACGCCGATAGTTCCACCCTGTTAGATGATGTGGAAGGAAGAAGGGTCCGAAAATATGGTCACCAATTATCCCAGCCCACACATTCCAGCTGCACCGATCCTGTTCTCTGTCACCATACCATGGGGGGGGGGGGGGGGGGGTTCTGCATACTATCCTGCAAATGACTTATGAAAGTTGAAGATACTATTCATGTAAAGGTGGCCTCATCTGTGAAAACCAAAGATGGCACAAATGCCAGAATTGTGGTTTCCTGGTGAAGAAACCAGTGACAAAACTGCTCCCGATGTGGAAAGTCTGTCACTAGTACACTCTGCACATGCTTTAAGTGATAAGAGTAGTGACAACTGTCATGGAGAATGTTCCACACGGTCGTCTGGCTTGCCTTGTACTTGAGGGCCAACTGCCCGGTATTGACACTGCACTTGCCTTCCACAGTGTTAATCACATTTTCCTCCTCAACATTTCAAGTACGTCCTTCGTGATTTCCTGCTTCCTGAAACGACCCAGTCTCTGACAAATGGCGAAACACCATTGCAAACATTGAATGCTGTGGTGGTTGGTGGTGGGGATCTCTCTCCTGATACAAACTTGCTGCCCACCACCCATTGCCATTTGCCTCTCCGTAAGTAAACACCATGTTGACAAGCTTTCAATTCCAATGCAGAACCATTGTGTGCAATGCCGTATTGCATCCACTACAAGGTGAGTCAGCAAGAGAAGAGAATCCGACACAACATTACCAATTACTGTGGCAAGAGAGTGCGCAAGCCCATGACATATGAGGAACAGTACCACCCTCTAGGAGGAAACCATGCATACTGTAACTGCAGCTGCATGGTACAGCACATATTAGACCAGTCTCTGTAATAAAGTACAACTGAATAAACAGTCTATGGCATGGAAACCATGCATTTCCAGACGTAGGTTCATTAGACCTGTCTTGTTCTGTACCCTCTCATTGATCACTGCCTAGTTTGTACATGGTGAAAAAAAAATCACCCTGTATAAACATTGCACTTTTTTTTACTTTTTTATTGTTTTATAATTTTTTCCAGCACATGGTGCTCATATATTCATGCGTACTTAGTATGCTACTTATTAAGGAAAAATAAGCAGAATTTATTTACACAGACACCCACACTCAAACATGTGTACATGCGCATGCAAAAACACATAAGCAATGCCACATGCAGGCACACCATATATCACACACATACAATACTTACACTATGATAAAAGAGTCCTACTATTTGGCACAAGCTCTCACTCAACCAGAAAGTCAGCCTCTCTCTCTGACACACACACACACACACACACACACACACACACACACACTCTCTCTCTCTCTCTCTCTCTCTCTCTCTCTCTCTCTCTCTCTCTCTCTCTCTCTCTCTCTCTCTCCCCCCTTTCTCTCTCTCATTCACACCATGTAAGTCCCCCACTCCCTCTTGCACTTCAAATAAACAGTGTGGGTATGGGAGGGTTTCGATACTGTTGTCACAAACAGCTCTTATTGTCATGAGGTAACAATCTGACTTAAGATTGCAGCACAGTGTATACCTCGTGACCTCGCCATTGAATACTAGTTTGCTGTACCATATGCAGAGGTTGCGGTGGAGCACTACGAACACCACCATACGAGCACTGCAAGGACACAGGATGCTGCATGTTGCACACCCTTAGCTGCCCTCTGGATGGCCCTATCTATTGTACAATATACATAGATTTTGGGTATTAGACCCACAAACTCCACAATCAGCACTACATTCACCTCCTCCTTCATTAAGCCGGTAACCTTCTTTTCTGAGGAACAATACCAATACAATACATTATCAGCTGCACATCCCGACGTGTGGAATTCATTACCATAACACCTCATTACTTCATATGGATTGTAGTTCCTCACTGAATAGCTGAAGCTATCTGTATCTATATAAAATAACTTCGGTTTTGTGGAATGAGTTTTAACAAATTCATAGTGGAACTAGTACATGTGGAGTTTGTAGATGTCTGGTACACACATACCCAACTAGTTAGGTACTGTAAACTCTACTGAGGCCTTCAACATCTCCACAGCAACAAAGTTATCATTGAAAATAGTGACCCGCTTAAAATTTGGTCAGGCAATGCATTCTCTTATGTCCCAACGCCCATCCCATTCAGTCCTAATTAAAATATCGCATTCATTTCTTACCTTCTGTGTGGTTTTACCAAAAATTGAATTATTCATTAGTTTATAGAGGTCTTTTTCGACGTAGCTAGTCATGCCCATCCTCTTTTCAGTACTTAATATACTCCTTCAACCTGGGGGGCTGGTACATACCTCTGCTTGTGTCCAACAGTGGTCATCAGTTTAGGGATAGTACTTCCTTGCAGAACGTTTTGCTCTGGACATAACGGTAAGTCACTTGTCATTTCATGCATGCTTACAGGGTATGAGGTCTGTCTGCAACACATACTCTACATCAGACTCATCCACCAGACCCATTATGTTTCCACTTAATCCCTCTAATTTATTTTCAGACACCCATTGAAACCCACCAATCAGCAGTGGTTGCATCATGACATACCCTTGTAAGTTATTCACATCCACATATTGAATATAGCTCTAATCGAGGGATGCTTTGAAGCCTACACACATAAGTGGATTATCTGGAGTTAAAAGTTCGACGCTGCCCCTCGTGTTATTAAGCATCACGTCCGAGGAAACCTAGGTGCCGTGTAATAAAAGACAGGGTCTAGACAGTACGTGATCATGCACACACTCGGGAACTGTTGAAAAACGTCTGTAAGCAAGTACACGTTGGTGTCTATGTATAGTCGTGTGTATTCATCCAGACTGGGAGAGATGAATTCCGACCCCACGTTTACAGTACGCCATGACGTGCACCAGTCATGGCATCGCCTGTGAGATTACTGGTAAATACAGACAGGTCACGTAGCTTGGCACTGAACAGTTATGCACTGCTAGCCAGGTGCTCATAAGGGAAAAGTCCTTAGCTAGTCACAAGATGAAACTTTTTCTCATCAGGGAATGCAGATCATGTGGTACGCACATTATCCCGAGGAACAGTTTCAATGAGTTTCTGGAGTGGCGCCTGCATACAACGTAGTATTCAAAGAAGTGGAGCATAATTTTCGGCATCATGCACTTGGAGAATGAAATGCATTTCTCAACGCTATCAGTGGGACTCTGGCCTGATTTTTCTCCCAGCTAAAATTAGCCAACAGCTTGACAAGAAAGTGAGCATCATACCCGCTTAAATTATGGAAGAAAACGGGTATGTGCCTTATACTCCTTCAACCAGGGGGCTGGTTGATTATGATAATGAATCGTGTACCTCTGCTTGTGGTCATCAGCTTAGGCATTCACGGATACTTACAGGGTATGAGGTCTGCCTCCACCACATACTCTACATAAGAGGAATCCGCCAGCTGGTACTCCAAATTACATGCGTTGTGAGCTGCACCGTGGAACTTCCCCGTAAGATGACAGTGGTCCTTACAAGGGGTTTCAGCTGTTCTATCTAACAGCAGCCCAATGAATATAACAGTTTACAGCATCATTGTATAATTTTTTGTCCTCCGATTCGGTCATGGAGATGTTGGTGCTTCAAAGCCTATCAGCATTCCATGAGAGTTTTTCAAGCTCAGTGAGCAACCAAACCACAGGATTATTCCCAACATAAGATTCATAGCAGTTAAGACTTGAATCATATGAGCATGCAAGTTGGAACACTGCTGCATTCAGTACCTGTTTTTTCTTGATGATGGTATGTGAGGCTAAGGGATTCCCTTCACAGTGGGTGATAGGGGCAAGGAGGCATTCGAAGTCAGCATATAAAACAGACAGACATTGTTCCTGGTGATGAGCATTCTTGAATTTAACTAACTTATTTTCTTCTGTAGACATAACACATGCCGGTTGCTTGGATTCACAGTCCTCCAGATGACTTTTTAAATATTTTTCTTCTCAAAACGTATTTAGATACCTGAAGCAAATGTACTGTATACATTTATGTTTATTGAGTTGGGAATTAAGGAGGCAGGACATATCTCTGATCCATACATAATGCTGATTATCACCTTCAGAGAAGACAAGCATGTTTACATGACAATCACGTTCACCGGCGTATTTTGAAAAATGGAGTGGTCCAACTACAGTATGCTTTACCTTCTCATCTGGCTGCTTTTCAGCTTCTTCAGGCCATAATCGTGAACCACTATTCCGGGATTTGCACCTCTAATTTTGGTATGTCCTGAATCTTTACAAGTTAACTCAACACTATCAAAATTATAATCTCTGGGGATTTTATTTTTTGGTACACTATATGTTGTGCGCTCAGGATGGCATCTGTAACAGTAATTTCTCTCACAAACCAGGATCGCCAACAGAACCCTTCTCATCAGCTATATCCTTAGAGAGCTTGATATAACCCTCCATTTAATGGATCATAGACATGAATATGGATGTTGAGGTGTGATATTTAGCTGAATGCTTTAGCTGATCCTCTTACTTCCATCTCGGAAAACCGGCACAGTATGGCACCCAACGTGGATTAACGATACCACTCGCGATTGATGAGCTCAGAGATTATCACCACAGCAGCACCCTGATGTTAGGGACGGTGAGTCAACTCACAGCAGAGTACCGCATTACATCATCTATGGCTTTGAGGCACGCTTCTATAAACCTCACTATGTGGCGATACCTCCAGCCGGATTCTCAATTCTAGTGAACAAGATACACTCCTCAAAGGCCCTAGCAACCGCTAAGTATCCTAGAGGGGTCACGATGCAGCTAATCTAAGGTCCTTCATTATAAGGACAGGAGAGAGCACTAACACTGGCCACAGGTTCATTATCACTATCATCTGCGTATAGGGGTGCCAACAACTGTCCATCTGGTGGATTATGGCTTTGGGGAAGAAGCACCTGCTGGTGTGGGGGGTATGCACTGAGGTGCACATATCTTTCATTGCCGGCAAGGACGAACAGTCACAGCCAGAGCAGGAGGAGGTGACGGCAGTGAGGTCCTATGGGAGCACCCAGGCAGTAGGGAGAGCGCTGACTGATGCTGCTGCATTATAAATAAGAGTATACCTGTAGTACAAAATGCAAATTATGTCCTCAACAGTGCATAATTCGCTAATTTCCCATCCTGTCAATTTTTTCGATTTCTATCACCTATCGTATAAACAATCTCCATTAATATTACGCCTCTGAACTGACAACTGAATTTTATCCCGAAAATTCAATTTTACTTTGAAAATTCGGAATTACTGGCAAAATTCGTATTTCCCACCAATAGGGTAGGTGGTGGATGGGGTTAGGACTGGGGAGAGGAGGACCGGGAACCGACATCCCGGCTGGGGAAAACACATGACATCATCCAGGGGGGTAATTAAGTGATCAATTTAATTAATTTTCATATCAATTTGATATCAAAGGTGGTTACGAACCCCCTTTACCCTACTACATACACTCGCTATAAACTTATGATTCACACAAGAACAGATGTTTTCTGAATGGGCTGTACAAGTGATGGCTGAAGCACTGGGAAGTGTGGCTATGTGTCAGTCTCGACCACCAGGTTCCTTTGTGTGAGGTTAGGACTAGAAGTTGTGATTTCTTCCCTGGTGCTACAGAAAACGTACTCTTTGTTAACATAAATGACTAATTACCCATGTGGTACATACATTGATGGGAAAAAAATCTCAGCACCAAAATGGTGTTTTGCGACATAAACGAAAGCTGGTAGGTGTGTTTCTACATCTGAAATGCTATGTCTATTCAAATTTCGCGCCGGTCGCGTAGGAGTGGCGCTAGTAGCGCCATTATGAGGATGCAGCTCTGATTAATATTAAATACACACTGTAGCGGTCATAAGCGTTAGTTACCTACGAGAGTGGACGTGGTGAGTTGATGCTAGTCAAGAATGCGTTTAAGGCGACGAAGATGCCATTATCGACACCTCATTTACTTTGAATGAGGTCGTGTAATAGGGCTGTGAGAAGCTGGATGTTCCTTCTGCGATATTGCAGAAAGACTTGGCAGGAATGTAGCCACTGCACACTTTTGCTGGCAGTCTTGGTCACGTGATCATACGGTCGCAAGACGACCAGGCTGTGGACGGCCACGTGGCACCACAGAGAGGAAAGACCATCGTGTTGGGCATGCGCCTCTGACGCATCGTACTGCGAGTAGCGGTTGGCACTGTTACAGATCCGTTACTTTAAGTACAGCTCAGAGTCAGATGTCCTGTACCGTGCAGTCCGCTGATCCCAAACCACCACCACCTGCGACTTCAGTGGTGTCGAGCGAGAACTTACAGGAGGGCCGGATGGGAGTCTGTAGTGTTTCCTGATGAAAGCCGGTACTGCCTCGGTGCCAACAATGATTTCGATCTGTTGTGTTGTCATTCATGAACAGCATCCTAACAGGATAACGCTGGTCAACATACTACTTTTGTAACCCAACATGCTCCACATAGTGTAGAAACGTTGCCTTCGCCTGCTCGATCACCAGATCTGTCTCCATTCGAGCACATATGGGATATTATCAGACGACAACTGGAGCATCATGCACCAACAGCATTATCGTCCCTGTACTGATCGAGCAAGCGCAACAGGTAGTGATCTCCATCCCACAAACTGACATCTGGCATCTGTACAACACAATGCAGGCACGTTTGCATGCTTGTATTCAACATCCTGGCCGTTACACCAATTATTAATATACCACCATTTCACGTTAGCAGAGGCCTATATCGCGCCGTACATTTAACTTATGATCTTGCAGTGTTAATCGCTTAAATATGTTTTCTAGGTGATGTTCCTTAAATATCATTACTCCACATTAATTATTTTTTGGTGTTGCGATTTTTTCCGTCAGTATGGTTACGTCATCTTACTCCAAAATGTAACAACCATCACACAGGCACGCTGCTGTTGGCAGGAAGAGAAGCAATCAAGTTCGTTGCATATCGTACTGCTGGGCTGCGACGTCACTGGAATCCAACCAGGGCAGCGCCGATAGGAATGTGCAGCGACTTTGCGGTACAACTTTGCTGTTCGCAGTTTCAAAAAGGAGCATAACGTAATACAACTGAGCAGACCTCAGGCTAAGTCCGTACCATAACTAGGAATCTTGCATATTATGTTTCAATACGCATCTTTACAACAACAATCACTGGCTTTCAGAATGCCCTAATATGCAAAATCTGGATAAATGCGATTTTGTTGAACCCGTGAATCTTCTCAGTGAATATAACGGATGCTGAAATATTATTTAGAACATTCTTCTAAGTTTACAGGCGTGTAAAATTACTATCGAATTACAAGAGTGCCTCTATTTTCAAACACGTTGACGAATAAAATAAGACAGGAGATAAGTGAATCAAATGTTGTCTCACTTGTTGTAATTTATCACGAGTCTCCTCAGTGCTTTCCAGTGACCAGCTGTTCGTCAAGTCGTTGGAAGGTTTTGAAAATACACAAACACGCTCAGAGTTACGATGAGGCTGCACTTATAGCTGCTCATTTCAACATATTGCAATCAAGAGCAATAAACATGTGTTCTACCGCAATGTTCGTTCACGGTACCACTTTTTGAATTCAGGTGCTATCTAAAGTCGTATCAAAGATTAATAAAATGTACAACATTTTCCCTCAGGCTGAATGGTATTTCTGCTGTTTTCCATGTCAACCAAAATATTCTGGGTTCTAGATGAGAAAGCAAAGAAACGACTACCCAAAGTTCTTGCATGTTTAGGTCCTGCATATAATTTTGTCAAAACCTTATACCACAGTCAAATTGCTCCACTTTTCAAGAAAATAACAGATCCAAATAAGCGGAACGAAGAAGCCTGTACTTCTACACGTCGATTTGAAATCATGATGGAAGTCAGTTTCATTCTACATGTTTTTAGGCCCGAGTGGCGGACCCGCGTCATGTTCACACAGTCGGGCGGATGCGCGCGGTTCCGTGCAGTCGAGTGAACGCCGTCTTCCCTGCACTGTGCCGGATCTCATCTGTGGTGTAGCATACCGTTCTGTTTGATCGGATGTATAGAGATGAGCTCGCTGCAAGTAAAAGTCATTTCAGCCTATATGATATGCAAAAAGAGAAATTCCACGTGCGAGAGACGGTTTTGGGTGCATCCTATGGTGGAACAAAGATGTACGAAAGGAGCGTTCGTACACTGTATTCCGAAGTGCGCAAAGTCGAAGACAAATTTAATACATATTTTCGTAAGTCTATTCGTTGCTTTGACGAGCTTGTCGGTAAAATACAGGACAACCTGACACTTGAAAGTCTCAAAAGGATACCTATTGCTACGACAGAACGAGTAGCAGTAACCTTAAGGTAAGAATATGAATATGTATACGGATGAAGATTAATTTTAATAATATATTTAATCATTCAAAGCTTTGCTACAACTATGTATTACATTCGTTTGGCAATAGACAATTTTACATTTGTATTGTATTACTACTGAATTCCTATATTTTTAAAAAAATCTTTAATTCAATAACAATACTAATTATACAATGTTAACCCACCTCCTAAGATGATTAGTGGGTCATAAAATGATACATAGATTGGATTACAATGCAGCTTTTACAATTATGTTAGTGAGCTATAGTTTTACTACTACAATGTGTTCGTTTTAGTTTTCTACGACAACAGGCAATTTGATATAACTACTTGTTACTTAGCTAATCTACTATGACTATTACCTGCAGCGTCACAGGTGTGCCAGTTGTGTATAAACCTACTTAGGATACCAGGCTCCACGAGCTAAACCCAAGGAGCATGCCCCTGGCACTGGACTGGCCAAGGTAAGTAATAGCTGCAGTTTCCTAAATTAATGTCCTAATCTAAGTCCTACAAAACTAACTTAACCTACGTCGTATCTGGTGCTTTGTTGTAATCCGTGGTGTTGACCCCCCCAGTCCTGTGCGTTGCAGATTCCAACTATGATGGAAGTCGGACAGCCCACACACAGGCGGTATGGGAATGGGATCTGGTCTCAATCGGTTTGATCCACAAGTTGATACCTAATCTAGGTCCCTCAGGTATTCTGCTAACACTTTTCGTGATACCCCATCTGCCAATGCATTCAAAGTGTGAAAAGTGTCTTCTTGTCTGAGTGGTTGGTATGTGTCGTTATTTGGAAGTCTGTCTCGGAGTGTTGTTGCGACATCATTGAAGAGAGGGCATTCGTAAACCACGTGGTCGGGGGTACCCTCTGCCGCGCCACAGTCACACACGGGGATTGCCCTCTTCCCAAACAGACATAAATATGTCGGAAAGGGTCCATGGCCAGTGAGAAAGTGAATGAGTTCTCCTGTAGGTTCGAAGTATTTCATGCCCCCACGCTCTTTTACAAACTGGAACGTCCTCCTTCCAGTTTCTTCTTCCTCCCAAGCCCTCTGCCAAAGTTCCTCCCCTCTGTTTCTTATTTCCCTCTTATCCTCCACCCTCACACCCATGATCTCTATTACTTTCTCCATATTCCCCTTTTTGGCCCAGTACCACGCCACTTGTTCTCGTATCTTGATGTCTAACTGGCAGAACCCCATTATGACTAACTGAGCTTCCCCCGGAGAAGTTCTGTAGGCCCCACAGATCTCAGAATCGTGCTTCTCTGGACCCTTCTCACTGTCATGGCGGGCACGACCCTCGTGAGCCTGTGTGCCCAGACTCCTGAGCCGTAACCCACTACTGAAGTTAGAATACTGTTATGATAGAGTTTTATGAGATGAGGAAGTAGATGAAATCTTTTATGTCCTATGGAGATGAGATTGTTTAGTAATTGGAGAGCTCTCTGGGTTACGGTGTTTCCCGAAGTTCCATCACTCGTCAATGATGACTCCCAAGTATCGTGTCTCCCGTCGCCAAAGAACTGGCGAGCCATCGATTCTAACAGTAGGATTCCTGATTAACTGTCCTTTTAATAGCAGGTATGTAGATTTACTAGGAGATATTGTCAATTTGGTATTTTGGCACCATTGGTGCGGTTTCTCTATGGCCCTTTCAATCTTTGGTTCTATATCTTCTCAGCTGCGACCGCCGACCAACAGGAGGAGGTCATCCGCGTAGGCTATCACCTCTAGCACTTCTTCACTTTGCTGTAAGTTGTCTAATAACGGTTCCATATGGATGTCCCAGAAAAGGGGTCCTAAAACGGAGCCTTGGGGACATCCTTTGGTGATTGCTTTCCGAACTCTCCCACTAGGGGATGATAGCCATACCTCCCAATCCTTGCAATAGCTCCTCAGACACCCATATACCGGCTCTGGACACATTTTCTCCCGTAAACAGGACACTTTCTCCCGCAAACAGGAGAAGAGCGAATGCCACCACGTGTTGTCGAAGATGACACTGATATCCACCATGATGCCAACTACGTACTTATGCAGGGTTGAGCCACAGACCTCAGCCGCCAGAGCGATAGCATCAGATGCCGACCGCCCCAGTCTGAAGCCGAACTGCCTGCCCCTCATCCTGCACAGCACCTGGTGAGCTGTCAATCTGCCAGCCAGCAGTTTTTCTAGTAGCTTCCGAAACAGGTCCAATAGGCAAATCGGCCTGTATGATTTAACCTTGGCCAGGTCTTTTTTGGCCCCTTTTTTTATTATCACCACATTTGCAGTTTTCCACCTCTTAGGAAACTTGCTTTGTTTCAGGCACTCATTGAAGAGATGAGTTAGTGGTGCAACTAACTGGGGGGGGGGGGGGGGAGCAGGAATTGCACCACCTCAGCCACAATGCCGTCTGGTCCCAGAGCTTTCCCTCTTTTAAAGGATCTTATATGTGCAGCCACCTCCCCTTCCGAAAAGGGGTGGACTGCCGTATCGTTGTTATATTTGTCTGAGTCCGTGTTTCGCAGTTGCTGTTGTCCTTCGGTTTCTCCATCCGCATTGTCGTCAAGCAGCAGGGACCAGAGGAGGACCTCTGCAGACTCCTGCCAAGACTCCGTCATCCTGTCCCACTGCCTGACTGTCGATAACTCCATGGGAGCGGATTTTCTCTCTCACTAATTTATAGGGGAGATCCCATTGGTCGAAGGCCAACTGGTTTAACACGTAACTCTCCTAGCTACGCATCCTTGCTTCCCGCAGTTCCTTTTGAAATTTCTGCTTGGCCTCCTTATATTGCAACTGCCATCTTTGCCTTTCCAGCCAGACGACACTGCACTGGTAGTGCCTCCTCAGCCTCCTGACAGATTGACATAGTTCCTCTAATTCGGCCAACCATGGTGACGGTGAGGCCGCCATGGCCTCCCTCCTGGTCGGTACAGCGGCCCGCACCGCTCTGTGTACTGCACCCACCATTTCCTCAGCTCTTTCGTTCACGTCTATGTCCTGACATATGTCAGCTTCCGGTAAGGCAGGAATGTCGCACTCCCTTGCTGAGTGTTTCCAGTCTGCTTTATTGTAATTAAATTGTACTTCCCACCCCATGGCCCAACGGCGCTCCCTTTCACCTAGAGTGAAAGTTATTAAATTGTGGTCGCTTGTGGTGGCATTGCTCACGACCTTCCAGTGCTGTATAAGATTTGCTGCATTCGGTGATGTTAACATTACGTCAATGTTCGTGCCCTGTCCTCCACCTGCTGCGTAGGTACGAGGGTTGCCAGGCTTGTTGGCCACCACGAGCTGCGAAGCCATAATAAATTCTTCCACTTTTTCCCCATTTGTACCTCTAGTGCTGCTGTACCACAGGGGGGATTTTGCGTTAATGTCAGCAGTTATGACTATATTCCGTCCCTGCAACGCCATGGTAACTCTTGCCAGATGTTCTAGATGTTGTTCGATGTCATCTCCGTATTGGAAATATGTGTTTATGAGAATGATTACTCCAACTGGAGATTGAAGCTCCACAACGTTGCAGTGACTAGACGTGAACTGCGAGAGTGTAGTGACCCTCAGAAGTTAGTTGGTGATACCTATCTCCTCTGCTGACAATTTGTCATGTTGCGGCAGCAAAACCTATTTTTCCCAGTTTGGGAGTATGGCTCCTGTAGGCAGAGCACATCCAGTCTCCTCTCCTCCACCTCTTTACGGAGCTCCTGCATCACAAGTCGGCTATTGTGAGTGTTCAGCTGTCCAATAGTTATTTCAGTTTAGCTGTCCAATAGTTATTTCAGTCATCAAGGAAAGTACGTGTGCATGTGATCGTCTAGCTAAGTCTTACTCCAGTCGAAAGCAATTTGCCAGTACAGCCTGTTCATAGATGTCCTCGAGGTCAAACTTCTCACCTCATCTCTCAAAAACTTTCTTTAGCAGGTCCCGCAGGGCTCCGAAATCAGTGGGGGAGATTCACTGACTTTAGCTGAATTCTGTCCACAGCCTCCATTACTGAGAAGGTGACCCCTCCTACCCTCTTCATGTCCTACACGGACCACATGTCGTAAGGCTGTGGCCAGGGTAATCGGCTCTTCCAGCCTAGTCAGTTGCATCATGTACTCGATATTGGGGTACACCCTTACCGGGTCAACAGGTGGCAATCTGACTACTGGAGTGCTCTGTGTGGTGGAATTTGGACTTGTACTGGTAACTGTGTTTTCTTGAATCGGTAGGGTTACTTTGCTTTGATTATCTATTGAGATTGTCACAGCCACAGGATGCCCTTGCCGCTTCTGATGTGCTATCGGCTTCGTTCCCCAGCTTTGAAGAGTGGGGTCAATGCCCAATGAGGGAAGATCTGTTTGCGTGCTTTTGTCTATCGTACAGCGCTCTGTTTGGATGGCCTTATCCAATGTTTCTGTCTTAGTGGCGCCCGAGAGCGACATCAAGAATTTCTTAAATCTATTTGCCCTCCTAGCATCCCGCCTCCTCTTGCTCGCGGATTTGCGCTTTGGCATCCTGTTCCGTAGGCTGCAATCAGCCATAGTCGATTCTGGAAATTAACCACTGTCCCAGCATCCAGTATGTTGGGCAATTACATCCTGTGGCTCCGCATGACTTTTTGCCACGGCTTTTGCAAGGGATCCAGACTGCTGCTGCCTTGCAATCTTTGCGATTGTGACCGTTTGTGCCACACTTCGTGCAAGCCGATCCCCTGGTGCAAAGCCTTAGAATGTGGTCCAGGGCACCACAGCTGTGGCAGCGAGGTACCATGATATAGTCCCTAATATTGACCGAGTGGAAGCCAACGTACAATCTGCCCATTGCCTGTCCATTGCCGTGACCTCGGTAACGTGATGAACATCACGCCCCCGAGGCCCCGTCTTTAACCTTAGTTTGAAGTAGTTTTTGAATTCCTCCTCATTTATGTCCTCATAATTTTGTTCTCGAATTGTGTCAGTAAGCTCCTCATTGGTCATTACAGTGGGTACATCATAGAGGATAACTTGGTGGTTCGCATTTTACTACTGAGTTTAACTTTTAGTTATTCAAAAGCTTTTCTTTATCCCCCTCTGACGCAACTTCCACAATTACTGAATTCTCTTTATTTTAATCTTGTCTTTTGCTGGGTTGATAGTTGTGGTAAGCAACTCTTGAATTTTCTTGACACTGGTGTCTTGCCCAGGCAGAGTCCTGAGAAACACCACAGTGTCTGATCTCTCAGTTACTTTGTCTATTGTCTCCTTGGTGGTATTTGGCTTGGTAGGCGCTTGTGCAGCCACCGCCGCCCAAGTCTTAGCAAGCTGCTTTCGTAGTCTACTATTCTCCTTCTCTAACTCTTCCACCCGGCCTTCAAGATTTGCATGTGCAATGGTCCATGCTATTAGTCCGTTTTTAATTACGGACAGAGCCACTTGACTTATTTTGCCATTTTTTACATTTTGCTTCAAGAGCAGTGATATTCTGGCATGCCTCTGTGTCACTGTCTCACCCTCTGCCTGTCCCAGCTTGTCCTGGGGAGAGGGATCAGGTGCAGAAGAAGCGCGTTTTGATGCACACGAATCACTCGTTTCTATTGTAGCCATCTTTGAATTAACAAGTGATAAAAGGTGGGAGCCTGTCTCTTACCCCGGACCGGCTCCTCTGGCACTGGGGGGGGGGGGGGGCAAAGAAGGCAGTTCACCCACCGACCTCGCCCAAAGGCCAAGGGCACTCTTGAACTGCAGGGTTAGCGCGCCGTTGCCAGCGCACTGGTCCCCATCGGTGGCTCCGTCATCATCGATTTCACCCGACGTTGCTCGGCAACTGCACCCCGCACTCCGGAGAGGCGGATGCAACTCTCGCCCTTCGCCGCCTACTTGCCCGAGCTTCCACCTCTCGGCCAAGGACCCACTCCCACTCAGGTGGTAGGTCGGTCACCCAGTCGTTCAGTGGTCTGGACCCATCTAACCTGGCCCAGGCGATGTCACCACCTCCTGGGTTTGGCAGAACACGCCCCGGTTACCCACGGGTGCGGCAAAGCACCCTTGCCGACTCGCGCCGCGATCCAACGCCGACAAACGAGGTGGTCGGCACGCAGAGCACCTGCTGGTCTGTGCCCTGCGAACAGAGAGGGACTGGTGTTCGGTCCCTCGACACAGCTCCCCCTGTGCCACGCACCTTTCGTTTTCGCATCAGGTTGGGTCGCAGCTCTCCCTTTTGTCGCAAGGCAGAATGCCGAGCTTAACGTCTGGCACCACGGGAGGGCGGAAAGAGCCACTTGGGAAGGAGAGGCTATGAGAGACGCGTCACTCCTCCTGTGAGGACTGCCGCGGCACGCCCGACTAGAAGCGATACGCCCCAGTGCGAGCGTCCGTGCCTTACGGCGCGCCGGCAACGGGCGGGCCCGCGCCGAACGCGCCGTCAAGCGACCGACCTCACGCCACCTCCTATAATTTTTATAACATCTCCCAAGATGATGACGACGTTGATTGGGCTGGAGAGGGATGGGGAGTCGCAACTTGTGTCTGTACGGACGGATCCTTGCGGTACGGCATTGATTGGTTAGGATCCTGTTGGGACATTGAAGGTGGGGCGTAGGTAAAAGAGGTCGGTGGATAGTGGAAAGAGCTGATGGGAGCTGGGGGGGGGGGGGGGGGTATGTTTAAACTAGCCTGATTTGTTTGCTTAATCGACATAAACAGTTGAAGTACCTGAGTACGAAATAATAGCTTCTGATGAACATTTAATGTCTTCACAGAGGGCAACAGCGAAACAAAGAATGCTCGGTCGTCGTCTTCCTCCTTTTCCTTACCATCTTTTAATAATGTAAGTAAATTATCTTCAAATGTTGTGTTCTTGATAGGCCTCTTCCTCTTGAAGGATTGTTTTTCGGTGTTGACATTCAGTCTGACGTCATTGGTTTGTTCTTCAGACGGTTCGTCTCGACTGTTTTCTGTGAGTGCATTGTTCTTATACTGATTATCTTGCACGACCGATACTGAGTCAAAGTTACTCTCTGTTGGTGCATCTCGGAGACGGTCAAGAAAGTGTAACTGCTGATGGTACATGTATTTTGGTCTCTTAGATGCTGCTGATCCGGACCTCGTTTGATTTATTCTAGTGAGGCTTTTAAAATAGGCATCCCGTGCAGTTTTCCATATCGTCTGGATCTTGTCAACTGAAATAACAAGGCCGATAAGTCTTTTATTACTGAGGATGCGTACATATATTATTTTAAGAAGGAATAAATCTAAGGTTTTATGTCAGCGTATCTGACTTAATACCTACAATTAAGTCTCTGTGAATGTACATAAGTATCAAATACATGCTTTACAAGTTACAGGTATCTTCGAAGCGTAAACACATTTACAGATCTGCATTACTCTTATTTAGTAGGTGCATAAAGAGCTGGACAGATTACCAGGCAGGTGAGCGCCACTATTTGGACTACATTAAGAGGAGAATGCATGCCTGGGCCCTCAACAGACAAAGGGAACGAAATTAGCCACGGTTTCCAAAACGTCGCCAATTTTCCTCGTTGCTTCGGAGCCCTGGATGGCATCTAGTAAATCCTATCAAAAGTGTATCACTTTTCTTCAGTTACAAGAATTATTTCTCCAATATTGTTATGGCCATCTGTGACACGAACTATTGTTTCACGTTCATTGATGTCGGAGGATACGGAAGGAACTGTGACTCAAATATATTTAAAAACAGCATCTTTTGGGGAAAATGGAAAAAGGGAAATTAGCGTTACCCCCACCAAAGCCACTGCCAGGTACACACCACTCTCCAGTGTCATACTTTCTTGTGGAAGACGAAGGCTTCGCATTAACACGTGTGTTAAGGCCGTATGCGCGAAAAACCATGACTCACAAAAAGTGGGTTTTCAATTACCGACTTAACCCGAGCCCGAAGATTTATTGAATGTACCTTCGGAATATTAAGTCACAAGTAGAGGGTTTTTCACCGCCCCCTGAATGTCAATCTTGATCTAACAGTATCTATTGTCAAAACGCGCTGCATTTTGCATAATTTGGTTCGAGTAAGAGACGGATACAACTTTGAAAACACCCTCTATGTTACCGGCTTCGAAGATGTGGCAGAAGCTACACCTGTCAGTAAATCGGGTAATACTGTACAAGATAAATTTTCGGAATATTTTGTCGGTAGAGGAGCTGTGCCCTGGCAGGAATCAAAAATTCACTGAACACAGGCCACTTATCTCAATGACAGACACTTGCGGTTGTGTACAATTTTTCAACATAATCAATGTTTGTACTGTGCATAAACTGAACTTGTGAATGTCTATAATTCTATAATTGTAAATCACTGCATTTTGTATAGAACTACAATAAAAACACAAGGAAAATATGCGTCTATTTACCACACTTTTTCTGATCTGCTTCGTTCGAACCTTCAAAGCCGAGTATTATATTTGCAAAGACGTCTAGCCACGCCTTGAATCGCATTTCACGGTTCTTGTAGTCCCCATGCGATAGATACTGGTACCATATGTCAGGCCTTCCTTCAACTTCGGCAATTAACATGTCTGTATCGATTTCACAAGACATTCTGGAAACTTCCTAAATCACACCCATATTTCCTCTACTGCGCGCGCGGTATCCGCAGGAACGTGCACGCACCAACTTGTTCCTGTGTATTCAACTGACGCGGACGGTCCGCGGCGCGCAAGGGCTGCGCGGACGGCTCCGCCGCTTGCGGACCGTCCGCGTAACTGTGTGGTGCCCAATTCGAATACATCACTACCAACCGCGCGGAACGCGGACCATCCTAACACATTGAGTACGCGAAGGAACTTGCCCCCCTTCTTGCAGCGGTTTACCGTAGGTCTCTATAAGAGCGTAGCGTTCCAAAGGATTGGAAAAGGGCACAGGTCATCCCCGTTTTCAAAAAGGGACGTCGAACAGATGTGCAGAACTATAGGTTAGACATTAACGTCGATCAGTTGTAGAATTTTGGAACACGTATTATGTTCGAGTATAGTGACTTTCCTGAAGACTAGAAACCTACTCTGTAGGAATCAGTGTGGGTTTCGAAAAAGACGGTCGTGTGAAACCCAGCTCGCGCTATTCGTCTACGAGACTCAGAGGGCCATAGAAACGGGCTCCCAGGTAGATGTCGTGTTTCTTGACTTCCGCAAGGCGTTCGATACAGTTCCCCACAGTCGTTTAATGAACAAAGTAAGTGCATATGGACTATCAGACCAATTGTGTGATTGGATTGAAGAGTTCCTAGATAACAGAACGCAGCATGTCATTCTCAATGGAGAGAAGTCTTCCGAAGTAAGAGTGATTTCAGGTGTGCCGCAGGGGAGTGTCGTAGGACCGTTGCTGTTCACAATATACATAAATGACCTTGTGGATGACATCGGAAGTTCACTGAGGCTTTTTGCGGATGATGCTGTGGTATGTGGAGAGGTTGTAACAATGGAAAATTGTACTGGAATGCAGGAGGATCTGCAGCGAATTGACGCATGGTGCAGGGAATGGCAATTGAATCTCAATGTAGACAAGTGTAATGTGCTGCGAATACATAGAAAGATAGATCCCTTATCATTTAGCTACAAAATAGCAGGTCAGCAACTGGAAGCAGTTAATTACATAAATTATCTGGGAGTAGGCATTAGGAGTGACTTAAAATGGAGTGATTATATAAAGTTGATCGTCGGTAAAGCAGATGCCAAACTGAGATTCATTGGAAGAATCCTAAGTAAATGCAATCCGAAAACAAAGGAAGTAGGTTACAGTACACTTGTTCGCCCACTGCTTGAATACTGGTCAGCAGTGTGGGATCCGTACCAGATAGGGTTGATAGAAGAGATAGAGAAGATCCAACGGAGAGCAGCGCGCTTCGTTACAGCATCATTTAGTAATCGCGAAAGCGTTACGGAGATGATAGATAAACTCCAGTGGAAGACTCTGCAGGAGAGACGCTCAGTAGCTCGGTACGGGCTTTTGTTGAAGTTTCGAGAACATATCTTCACCGAAGAGTCAAGCAGTATATTGCTCCCTCCTACGTATATCTCTCGAAGAGACCGTGAGGATATAATCAGAGAGATTAGAGCCCACACGGAAGCATACCGACAATCCTCCTTTCCACGAACAATACGAGACTGGAGAACCGATAGAGGTACTCAAGGTACCCTCCGCCACACACCGTCAGGTGGCTTGCGGAGTATGGATGTAGATGTAGATGTAATTGTGCAATGGGCCTCAGAGATATGTTCCTTCTCAATGATGCTATATTCAACATATTGCAAGCCAGAGCTTAGGACATTGGCTCATATGTAACAAAAATTAGCAAAATTTAAATACTTTTAATTGGTAAAGAAAAAAGTAGCAACAATGTCAACTGTTCAATAATATCGAAGTCTTGGATAATGAAAGATGATAAAAATGTTGAGCATGTTTAAACCTTGCTGTAACTGTATAGTGTAACAGTCATGAATACAACTTCGTTCCAGTTACTATACTCCAGAAACTAATCAACAGTACCAAAATGAAAAGACGATATTCTACACATAAATTACACGAAGGCCTGCAGTTTCTCCCATGTTTCTCTTTAAAATGTTGTAGGGCTACTCTACCTAACACATTGAAAATATCTAACACACGTAACCACAAAACATCCACAACGAATGCACTATTATTCCACTTCTGTACTTTGAAAAAGAAACACATACTGGAGTTAATATTGTAGTTTTATACACTCACAGCAAAGACGATCTTGTTTAGTCTTGCAACCAGCTGATTTAACTTTAAGGTGCGGTACAGTGACGCACACTACAGTATACAACCCTCCTTCAGGTGAGTAGTTATTTTTGTTTGCAATGAAGATGTGGCTATGCATTTTGCATTGACAATGCATTCGTTTTAAACGCCTGATTTGAAACCAACAACTTGCAGAAAAACAAGAGTTTGAAAATATGCGTTACACTGGTGTTAGTAACCTCCAAATATGTAACAAAAAATGATCAATGTACGTTATAGCAGATATATTTCTCAGAAAATGTATAAAAATACGTCGTTTTGTACGAAAATTCTCAATAGGCGACGTCGTACTAAGCGATTTTGTCAATATAGCGTTGACATGCGGTTTCGGCGGGATCCTTAGATTCTCCTTTTATAGCCCATACGTCGTTAAAAACGATGTCGCTGTAATAGATATCGACTGTAGTTCATAAACTCAAGATCAGCTTACAAACTTGATTGTGCTGTCAACTGAGAGGATCTCCTAAGGCAGCTGAGGTCTAAGTTCTGGTAATCAACGAATTCACCAAAAAGATGATTCAATACCAATTAAAAATACCATTTGCTTACCTTACAGAATTGCCGGTACTCGCCACTGGCTGGTTGCCGGTCTTTTAGCGAACCATCCTCGCCGTTTCAGCGCTACAAGCACTGGAGCCATTCGGTAGCTGTTTTGCGTCCGAACCACTTTTGTTACTGCGTGAGCGATGGAGTGGTCGTGAGTGAAAGTAATGCTGATTATACACTGAAGAGCCAAAGAAACTGGACTTGTACACCCGCCTAATATCGTGTACGGCCCCACGAGCAAGCAGAAGTGCCGCAACACGACGTGTTCTGAAGTAGTGCTGGAGGGAATTGACACCGTGAATCCTGCAGCTCTGACCATAAATTCCTGAGAGTGCGACAGGCTGGAGATCTCTTCTGAACAGCAAGATGCAACTCAGAAGAGTGTTCCTGGAGCCACTCTGTAGCAATTCTGGACGTGTGGGGTGTCGTATTGTCCTGCTGGAATTGCCCAAGTCCGTAGGAATGCACAGTGGACATGAATCGATGTAAGTAAATAGACAAGATGCTTACGTACATGGCACCTATCAGAGTCGTATTTAGGCGTAGCAGGGGTCCCATATCGCTCCAACTGCACACACTCCACACCATTACAGAACCTCCACCAGCTTCAACAGTCCCCTGCTGACATGCAGGGTCGATGGATTCATGACGTTGTTCCCTACCCGTACACGTCCATCCGCTCGATACGATTTGAAACGACACTTGTCCGATCAGGAAACATGTTTGCAGCCATCAACAGTCTAATGTCGGTGTTGACGGGCCCAGGCTAGGCGTAAAACTTTGTCGCGCAGTCATCAAGGGTACACGATTGAGCCTTCAGCTCCGAGAGCCCATATCGATGATGTTTTGTTGAATGGTTCGCACGCTGACACTTGTTGATGGCCCAGCATTGAAATCTGCAGCAATCTGCGGAAGGGTTGCGCTTCTGTCACGTTGAACAATTTTCTTCAGTCGCCGCCGGTCCCGTTCTTGCAGGATCTTTTTCCGGTCACAGCGATGTCGGAGATTTGATGTTTTACCATTTCAGACACTGGTGAAATGGTCGTACGGGAAAATCCCCGCTTCATCGCTGCCTCGGAGATGCCGTGTCCCATCGCTCGTGCGCCGACTATAACACCACGTTCAAGGTCACTTAAATGCTGATAACATGGCACTGTAGCAGCAGCAACCGATCCAGCAACTGCGCCAGACACTTGTCTTATATAGGCGTTGCCTACCGCTGCGCCATATTCCTCCTGTTTACACACCTCTGTATTTAAATACGCATGGCTATACCATTTTCTCTGGCGCTTCAGTGTATAAGAATGCACACGCTTGGCAAGAAGTACCCGTACCCCTATTACGGATTACTATTTTATTTGATTTATTTCAGCCCAAGTATTTACGCATTAAATGTCCAATATATCAGTATGATGTCAGGTGTTGTAGAGCGACATGCATCCTCAACAGCACTGCGCAGCGCAGTTCTTCCCGAGTAGCGTGACGAGGTGCACAGAAACGCGACTTGGTGACTGCTCATTTACCGAGCTGTAAGGTGTGGCGAGGTCAGGACTTGACTGGTGGCCAGTGTTGCTGATGAACCATGATCTACCCACCGTCCTGAAAAATGTTCATTTATGTCTCGCGCACTGCAAGTGTGAAGTCAGGAGGCGCTCCGTCTGGCTGCAGTCATATACGTTCTGAGAGGCCCCTTTCCTTAAGTTGAGGTATTAACTATGTTGTAGCACGTGTAAATCAATTTACGCCATTAACAGTCTCTTCAAACAAATACAGTCCAAGCAGATGTTGTGATGTCATCGCCGGCCTTATCATTATGTGAGGGGCCGCACGCGGTAGCCGCGTGGTCTCAGCCGCCTTGCCACGATTCGCGCCGCTCCCCCTCTCGGAAGTTCGAGTCCTCACTCAGGCACGGGTGTGTGCGTGTGCGCGTGCGTGTGCGTGTGTGTGTGTGTTTTTCCTTGGCGTAAGTTAGTTTAAGTTAGATTAAGCAGAGTGTAAGCATAGGGACCGATGACCTCAGCAGGTTCCCTTTGGCCTAAACGACAATGTTTCTAGCACACTCATTGAAAACTTAACCTTGGCACGGTTCACTGCATTTAGAAACTGAGTTAACAAAGTACAGCATGTTAAAACGCGCTCATTCCAGTCTGTATCCGAAACTCGTCTACGAACGTCTGTCGGAAAGATCGGACCTTAACCCTTAACTGTTATGCATGGTCTCTCAGACCACAACAGTTTTTTTGTCTTGTGATATTTCACTCACCCCTGTGAGGTGACTTACGACTCTTCTGTGACCCTTCCTACAGGATGGCAAGCTACACTATGCGATCAAAAGTATCTGGACACCCCCAAAAACATACTCTTTCATATTAGGTGCATTGTGCTGCCCCCTACTGCGAGGTACTCCATATCAGCGACCTCAGTAGTCATTAGACATTGTGAGTGAGCAGAATGGGGCGCCCTGTCGATCTCTCGGACTTCAAATGTGGCCAGGTGATTGTGTGTCACTTGTGTCATATGTCTGTATGCGAGATTTCCACACTCCTAAACATCCCTAGGTCCACTGTTTCCGATGTGATAATGAAATGGAAACATGAAAGGCTGCGTATAGCACAAAAGCATGCAGGCCTACCTCGTCTATTGAGAGACCACCGACAGTTGAAAAGGGTCGTAATGTGTAATAGGCAGACATCTATCCACACCATCACACAGCATTTCCAAACTGCATCAGCATCCACTGCATGTACTACGACAGTCAGGCGAGAGGTGACAAAATTTGGATTTCATGGTCGAGTGGCTGCTCATAAGCCACACATCAGGCTGGCAAATGCCTCACTTGGTGTAAGGAGCGTAAACATTGGATGATTAAACAGTGGAAAAACGTTGTGTGGAGTGATGAATCACGGTACACAATATGGCGATCCGACGGCAGGGTGTGGGTATGGTGAATGCCCGGGGAACGTCATCTGCCAGCGTGTGTAGTGCCAAAAGTAAAATTCGGAGGCGGTGGTGCTATGGTGTGGTCGTGTTTTTCATGGAGGGGTCTAGCACTGCTTGCTGTTTTGCGTGGCAATATCACACCACAGGCCTACATTGATGTTTTAAGCACCTCATTGCTCCCCACTGTTGAAGAACAAGCCGAGGTTGATTGCATCTTTCAACACGATCGAGCACCTGTTCATATTTAACTTAAATATGTCTGCTTGTCTCTGTATATGTGTGGATGGATATGTGTGTGTGTGTGTGTGTGTGTGTGTGTGTGTGTGTGTGTGTGTGTGTGCGAGTGTATACCCGTCCTTTTTTCCCCCTAAGGTAAGTGTTTCCGCTCCCGGGATTGGAATGACTCCTTACCCTCTCTCTTAAAACCCACATCCTTTCGTCTTTCCCTCTCCTTCCCTCTTTCCTGACGAGGCAACAGTTTGTTGCGAAAGCTTGAATTTTGTGTGTATGTTTGTGTGTCTATCGACCTGCCAGCACTTTCGTTTGGTAAGTCACATCATCTTTGTTTTTAGATATATTTTTCCCACGTGGAATGTTTCCCTCTATTATATATATATATATATATATATATATCTTTGCCTTTACAAACGTCTGCTTGTGTCTGTGTATGTGCGGATGGATATGTGTGTGTGTGTGTGTGTGTGTGTGTGTGTGTGTGTGTGCGCGAGTGTATACCCCTTCTTTCCCCCTAAGGTAAGTCTTTCCGCTCCCAGGATTGGAATGACTCCTTACCCTCTCCCTTAAAACCCACATCCTTTCGTCTTTCCCTCTCCTTCCCTCTTTCCTGATGAGGCAACAGTTCGTTGCAAAAGCTTGAATTTCATGTGTATGTTTCTGTTTGTTTGTGTGTCTATCGACGTGCCAGCACTTTCGCTCGGTAAGTCACATCATCTGTGTTATATATATATATATATATATATATATATATATATATATATATATATATATATAAAGCATTAAAACCCCAATATTCATTCATAAACACCCTGTACATTTGCACAATTGTCTTTTTGTACTATAATTTATCTTCAAAATGTAAATTTCAATAAGGCCTAACCTACTGTTAAAAATTGATCTGCTTGTATGTAGATATTATTTTTATCTAGTAAATCTTATTATCTAATGCTTACCTGTACTTAATTTGATTTTAAATGTATCCTCAAATTTTAATTAGGCCTTGTTGATCTTAGTTTTTAACAGCTTGTGAGTATTCTATTACTATATCTTGTAATCTATAACTAACATACAATTGTGGAAGTCTAGGTGTTGTGTATTTTTTAAAATTTTTAGCTACTATGATCACTCGTCCCATACCATGTAGTACTCTCTGAACACAAAATGATTCAGTGGATAAATGAAGAATGAATGAAAAATGCTGTTCACCATTTTCTGACAAGTTAAAATCCAGAAACAGCATGTTTCACAACTGATGGGAGTGTCTCATGGCTCACATTAAGAATGTTTTGCGCACTGTGTACCTTCAATTCAGCTACATTTGTAATCCGATCATTAAACACAACAACTTTCAGATAACTCCACATCCGAAAGTCAAACGGATTCAAAGCATCGTTCATAGAACTCCACAGCCAAAAGTCATTTGGATTAAGGTCAGGTGATCTGGACAGCCAGGCAATAAGAAAATGACGAGTGATAATTAATTCTAGCACTTCCAAAATGCAGCAGGTGCCTCACTGGCTGTGCAATGTATGTAGGAGTGCCACCTTGCATAAAAATGATCTTACCCACATATCCCCACTATTGAAGGGTCAGAGTGAGGTTGGCGAGCAAAAGATTCTCATAGCGTTTACCAGTGACAGTACAGGTGGCGGGACATGCAAAGGCCATCTCCTTGAAAAAATATGGCCCTACGATAAACAAGGCCGTCAACCTGCATCGCGCAGTTGCATTAGGAGAATGAAGCTATACAGGATTTTCTGTTGTCCATATTCTGCAATTCTGTGTATGGATGTGTCCTTGGAGATGGAAATGGGCTTCATTTGTCCACAGAACATTCCATAGCCATTTACTGTCGACTTTCATGCGAGTAAACATTTCTCTTACTGACAGGTCATCATAAACAAACTCCTGGATACGGGTAATTTCAAATGGATAGCAATGATTTTGTCACCAGTCTACTGACTGGTTTGATGCAGCCGGCCATAACTTCCTCTCCTTGCAAATCTCTTCATATTAGAGCATTACTCACACCAAATTTTGCTCAATTATTTTTTGGGTGTATTCCAATCTCTGTCTTCTCCTGCAGTTTATACACCTTACAGCTCCCTCTAGTTCCATGCGAATTTTCTTGATGTAGTAACACATGCCCTACGAACTTGTTCCTTCTTCTTGTCAATTTTTTCCATGTATTCCTGTCCTTGCCAAGTCTGCATAGAATCTCATTTCTTATCTCATCAGCCTCCCACCCCCCCTCCCTTCCCACCCAATTGTCAGCATCCTTATACAGCACCATATCTCAAATACTTTTATCCTCTTTTCAAGTTTTCCCCAATCCATGATTCACTTCCATCCAAAGCTGCACTACATCAGTATATTCTCAAGAATTTCTTCCTCAAATTAATTCCACTGTTTGATACTAACGGATTTCTTTTGGCCAGGTATGCCCTCTTCATATTAAAAAGTTCTCAAATGGTTTCAGGAAGGGCAAGTCTACAATAACAGCCACAGCCACATTTATTCAAGCTGTACTGAATAAACTTGATGATGGAAACAAAGTTATTGGCACCTTTCTAGACCTATCTAAGGCTTTTGATACAGTAAATCACTCCATTCTTCTACATAAGTTAGAAACTTATGGGGTCAGAGGAGTGGCATTAGATTTGTTAAGATCGTACCTTGCTGACAGGAAACAATGTGTTAAGTTGTATCATACAACCGGGGGACTTATACAAACAGTAAAATCATCTTATAAAATTCTTAACTCTGGAGTCCCTCACGGAAGTACTATTGGGCCTTTTCTGTTCATTGTGTACATCAATGATATAACAATTCCAAAAAATGCAGACCTTGTGAATTATGCCGACGACACCTCCTGGGGCCCTACAAAACAGCTATCAGTGCAAAATAATATGAAGAACACTAGCCTCATCACAGAATATATGACTAAAAATAAATTGGCATTAAATAAGCAAAAGACAATTCTAATGGAGTTTATGCTAAACTACAAATCAAGACAAGTGGATACTGAGCCAGAGTTATCAATTGAAACAATTGATAAACATAAATTCCTGGGTATTATAGTTGATGAACATCTTACATGGAAGGAGCACATCAGCTACATGTGGAAAAAAATCTCGTGTAATAACTACCTGCTAAAATGCCTTTCTAGAATAATAGTGTCACCAGTCTTAAGACAAATCTATTTTGGTATTATACACTCCCACCTACAATACGGTATTGAGATTTGGGGCGGGGCACCAACGGTATACATGGATAGGGGTTTTAGAGCCCAGAAAAGATCAATTAGGATAATAGCAAATATTAGTAAAAGTCAATCCTGTAGAGAATACTTCATTAAGTATACTAACAGTGTATTCATTATATGTTCTAAGGACTATACTGTTTGTAAAAGAAAATATGGAGCACAGTATAATAAATAGTGACATCCATAGTTATAATACAAGAAAAAAAGAGGATTACCACATAAAATTCAGAAATAAAAAAGCAACCGATCGTAATCCATTTTCTGCTTTAAGATTTTCTTTTACAACAGACTGCCAAATACCATAAAATGTTAAAAGGAAACATATTTAAAATAAAATTAAAGCAACTGTTAATTGCTAAATGTTTGTACTCCATCAAGGATTTTTAATATTGTATGTGCTTTATTTCTACTACTAAACTATTATTATTGTTCATGTATGTACTGACTGACTATGTCCACACCTGTAAAAGTTATTATAGACAAATAAACCATTATTATTATTATTATTATTATTCATATGTGCTAATCTGCCAATTATACCCTCCTTGTTTCATCTATCACGACTTGCCCCCAATGTTGACATAAAGGTTATCGCTAATCTCATTTATGCTGCTCCTTATTACTTCCATCTTTCTTCACTCTCAAGCCATATTCTGTACTCATCTGACTGTTTATTCCATTTAACATGTCCTGTAATTCTTCTTCACGTTCACTGAGGATAGCGACGTTATCAACGTATCTCATCACTGAAATTCATTCACCCTCAATTTTAATACCACTCCTGAATCTTTCCTTTATTTCTGCCACTGATTCTTTGATATATATACATATTGAGCAGCTGAGGGTAAGAGACTGACACACTGTTGTATGCCCTTTTTATTCTGAGCACTTCATTTTTGGTCTTCCATTCTTGTTGTTCCCTCTTTGTTTTTATACATGTATGTATGTTAACCATCTTTCCCTAAGGCTTGCTCCTTTTTTTCTGACGATTTTGAACACATTGCACCATTACAATCTTGAATGCTTTTTTTGTTAACAAATCCTATGAACATATCTACATTTTCCATAATTCTTGCTTCCACTGTCAAGACTAATGTCAGAATTGCCTCTCTGGTGGCTTTACCTTTGCTAAAGCCAAACTCATTCTCGTCTAACAGATCATCGTTTTCCTTCTCCGTTCTTCTGTATGTTATTCTTGCCAACAACCTGGACTGTTAAGCTGTCTGTACACTAGTTTTTGCAGTTATCTGCCTTCGATATCTTCAGAATTGCACGAATGATATTACTCTCAGTGTGTATTATCCACTACTCTGTCACATAACATTATATAGATTCCCAGACATTCTTAATCACTCTCAAACTCAATATTTGTTGTTTACTTACACTTCCTATAGACTTCTCACACACACACACATTATCACCGTATATAAACTATATACTGTTATTTATTATGAGATATTTTTGTCTTGAAATTGAATTTGTAAACTACTATTGATATATACATTGCTGTTCACAGTTTTATTAAAACTGGTTCACTGAATTGGACAGAACAAGATTCACAGTCTTTAATTTTATTTAGAGCCTCAATACACCTTTATATGCCGCATTATGCCAGCTGCAGGATGAACATCATGACAACAGCGCACACAGGTGCCTTGACACACAACATCTATGCAGGCATTCAATATTGCCTTGAAAGATTGAATACATACTGCAACTCCACAAGCTACAACAGCATATATTAATCACCATGTTCTCACAAGAAGAATAGGCACCAACAATATTGGGGAAGTCCTTATGACATTCGAAAAGGCTAGTGTGACGGCAAACTAAGCAAACAATGCATACAGGAATACAAGGAAAATCCACATAACCAAAAATTGTCTGTGGAAAGGAAACTTGCCACATCATAACAGAATAATGAAGAGAAACACCAAATCATACCAACATAAAGACAATCAACAGTGTTCCCAAGATGTGAGCTATTTGTAATGACATTTTAAACGAGTTGCCTACAATTCCTGCAGCACAGGATGGGCAAGAACTGCAGTCATAGTGAATTTCTATACAGAAAAATTTGAAGAAAGAGCCCATTAGATGGCCAACAAGAAACAACGTTGTTGGTTTCAATACATTGATATATTCGTTATATGGCCTTGTGGTGAAAAAGAATACTCATATTTCTATATTTCCTAATTTTGTATATATTAATTCCAATACAAAGTTCACTATACAAAAAGAGAAAGAAGGTAAAATTTCACTTTTGGATGTATGGGTACTTAGAAAACCATAAGGAACTTTAGGGCACAATGTCTACAGAAAGCCCACTCACATGGATAGAGGTACCTTCACAAAATTTCCAGTCACCATCCTCTGCAGAAAAGAGAAGTTATTTAAATATTCGTGGACAAAGCTATTTAAAAGCACTCAGAACCACAGTACTCAGAGGAAAAGCTTGATAATATACACACTACTTTCAACAGAAATGGCTGCTCTGACAGAGAGATAAATAGGACACTACCACTAAAAGATCTGGAGCTTCTGATAGAAAAAAAAAAAAAACTAAAGGAAAATTTCCCTCACATTCACAGAAATGATCACAGATTTTATCAGCAGAGCACTAGGAAAACACAGTATTCACACAGTGTTTAAACCAATAAGAAAGTTGCACAAGTCTTTGAATACTGTAGAGAGCCCATGCTTGCCACAGCTAGAGTACATAAAATCCCTACACATGCAGTCGCACTGGAAAAACGAGGGGGAGTTGGAAAGTAAGTTTCTCCTGCCGACTGTGGGCAGAGATGTGTGATATGGGCACAAGATGACACGGCAGGTGAACACGCATGTGCAAGACACTGATACACCATTGGGAAGAGATCACCTGCGATCAAGCAGTGCCTGCACAAAGCGGAGGCAAGCCGTTCAGTCTTTTCCTGGAGCTATGGAGAGAAGGTGCATTTTGGAGTCATGGTCAAAGGCAGAAGTGAGAGCTGTTATCTCCTATGAATGGGCATGTGGAGTACCAGGCACAAAAATTCATAACTGCCTTGTTGAGGTGTGTGGGTCAGGTGTGATGTAGAGGCAAATGGTGTGGCGATGGTGTCAGCAACGGACGACGTCAGCACGTGCAAGACATACCGAGACCTGCATGGACGTGCACGGCCACTACAGATGCACATGTGAGGAAGGTGGATGACACGATTAAAGCGAACCGGCGTACCACCATCGATGGAGTAGCAGCAGAACTTCAATTCGGACATGAGCGAGCTCACAAGATCATCCATGACATTCTTCGATACAGGAAGGTGTCAGCATGATGGATGTCCCACCAACTGACCCCGATACACATGGAACAATGCATGCCATTCAGCCTGGAACAGCTTGTGCATTACCATGAACTTTGCAATGACCTTCTGTTTCGGATTGTGATGGGCGATGAAATGTGGGTCCACCATTACACGTCTGAATTGAAGGCCGCATCCGTGGAGTGGAAACATTCATCATCACCTGTCTGAAAGAAGTTCAAAAGCACTCTGTCCGCAGGTAAAGTGCTACTCACTGTTTTCTGGGATGCTTCTGGACTTTCTGGAGAATGCAACCATCAATGCTGCGCAGTACTGAGCCACTCTCTCGAAACTGAAAGAGGTGATTTAGAAAAAGCAGCCTGGCCTTCTCAGATCTGGTGTTCTACTGTTGGATGACAACGCGAGACCACACACGGCGACGGCGACGGCAACACACAACCATACTGCAACTCTTGGTTGGGAGTGCTTACACCATAGGCCATACAGTCTGGATCTCGCACCAAGTGACTTCCATCTGTTTCTTGCTTTGAAGAAGACTCTCAGCGGAAGGTGCTTTGACAGCAATGCTGACGTCAAACAAGCCGTTCCATGCTTCTCTCATATGCAATGCCCTGATTTTTTCCTCGAAGGATTTTTGAAGCTTATAAAGCAGTATGACAAATGTCTCAAAGTACTTGGAAATTTCCCCCACGTACAAAGATAACCAGCTTAAGGAACACAAGAGCACTTGTCATCCGGCAAATAGAGATAAATCTGCAGTGGTGTGTTATGAACTGGAACCAGATACCCACCAAATTAGTTTCTCCACGCCATGGTTTTATCCAGATCCAATCGTTACTATGTCAGGATTTGCAAAGGCGGAACAGAAAATAAAAAGCACAAAAACAATTTTAATGCGAAAGAAGAAGAATGTAAATTAGACAAGTTGTGGGCCTCAGTGTAAAATATAGCAAACTTACAAGCTTTCCCCACTACAAGCTTCATAACACAAGTCAGCATGGCTCTCCGATCTTAACCAGCAGTCTGATGACGTCACAACTCAGCTGCTGCATAGATGTATAACAACAGTTTGGCTTGCTGAGCACTTACAGGTCTGAAATTGCTATCTGGGTCTTTACAGCCTATGATGATGTCTCCAGCATTAGGAAACAAAGCACTGGCCACAGAAATATGCCTTGGACCATGGTCCAATATCTGTAAAACAAAACTACCAAGGATGCAAATAAAGTCCACGAGAGCCTGCACTGCATGATAAAATAAAAACTAACCACAGACAGCAGACACACGACATGACGGTGAAACAGGCAAAAGCCTAACAAGCAAGAGGAAGATAGATGGTGTATGCATTTTAATGATTTTTTCATTATATCTCATGGTGCGTAATTATCTTATGTAATCTGGTATTTTTTACAAGTAGCATGTGTCTTAATTAGCTATCATTATCAAGGGATCTGAGTACCATAATTTAGTGGAATATTTAGAAGTCAATAAACAATCATTTGTTGTCTTGCCCCAGAGAAGAGAATGATTTTAACAGAAGATTATGATGTGACAGACTCTCAGTCTGCTTATAAAATGTACTAAGGTGTAGTACATTCGTACACTATTGGTTTCACCTTAACACAATTCATCCAGCATTTCCCTATGTAATGCACCATACATCATGCTACATGAACTTACACGACTTATCATTATTGATAAAGACTTCAATTTGCAGGCAGTAACTGACTACTCTCCATGATACATCAACTGAGCACCTGCCAGTCATCCCCGGGTGAGACATCAAAGTCTGACCGAGCCTTCGCCCATTCCACAACTTCCTAGTAAGCTGCGTGTACATTTTGGACGTGCTTTACAACTGTGTTGACTGAGTGAACACACTACCAGGCAGGCACCACTGTCACTGGTGCAACTGCGGAACTCAGCTGCCCTCGGAGTTGCCATTTATTGTGACCATCTGTGTACTCTTCCGACTTCGTTTAGAATAAATCATAGATTTGATAAAGTTGCACAAACTATACAACTGGTACTCACTATTGCATTTCATCAGATTCGCTGCCACGTGTATGAGGGGAGTTCAATAAGTAGACAACAAGTTTTTCTGAAAGCTGGTCGGTTTTATTCAGAATTCCAATACAGCATATTATTCCCCATTCCTTTGGCTACAAAACCCTACGTTTCAACAGAATTTCCAACCAATGCGACAGACTCGAAGTCAGATGTTGCGAGATCCAGGCTGTAGGGTGGATGATAAAAGAACAGTCTAATGAAGTTTTGTGAGCTTCTCTCAACTACGCAGGCTTGTGCGAGGCCTTGCGCCGTCATGAAGAAGGAGAAATTCGTATGCATTTTTGTGCCGACAAACACGCAGAAGTAGTTCACAATTTCCTGAGGGTGTGCACAGGCAGCCAGTATGTAGGAAACGGAACAGGTTTTCGCAAGCTTGTTCCAATGACAGATGCCTTGCCCAATGACACTCTGTGGTTTTGTTCACTGCCAAGTCTCCACAGACATTCTGCAAGTGCCTATAAATATCTGCAATGCTCTGGTTTTCCAGCAGAAGAAACTCAATGACAGCTCTCTGCTTGGAATGCACTTCTGTTACAGGCACCACTCTGAGGCCACGTACAGTGCTGCCACCGACCAAAACGTCATCAAACTATTGGGGCTGAAGCACAAATATTTCACGATGTCCCACAGCAAATTCTTCAACCAAAATTGGCCAAGAAAAATAATGTGTTTCATTACTTATTGAATACCCCTCATATTTCCATGGTTTCTTTAATAACAGTCTCAAAAAGAAGTCACTTTGGTCAAAATTACTATTTATCACACTAATACACAGTGGAGGTACAATGCTCAGTGACAACACACTTGACTGGTTGGAAAAGCCGGGTGCAGCATCAGCATTTGGTACAGTGGTCTTCCAAAGTGCATGTGGTCTGGCCTGAGCAAGCCATACCACACTGGCAAAGTATTTTTCCAGATTCCAGTCTGCCTGCTTAGCTGAGTGGTAACATATCTGTCTACCATGCAGTGGAACTGGGTTCAAATCTCAGCCAGGTTGGAGATTTTCTCCGCTCTCGGACTGGGTGTTGTGTTGTCCTCATCATCATCTCATCATCAACACGTAAGTCGCCCAACGTGGTGTCATCTGAAATAAGACTTGCACCCTGCAGCTGAATTCCCCGGGGATGGGGCCTCCCAGCCATCAATGCTACATGATCATTTCTAAATTCCAGCCTCCTGCAATTACAAGTCATCCTTCACTGATCCCAGTAGTTCTGTAATCTTGAATGGCTGTCAGAAAACTACGTTAACCTGAAATTTCCATAGCATTCTGGCTATTTTGAAAGAAATATTGCTGATAAAGGGAAGAAAAGCTACAGAGTTTGCTAGTGTGCTCCCCTCTTTATCCATTTCCTGGTTTTTGGCTTTAATTGACATTTAGTGTGCTTCATGAACAACACAGTCACTGGCAAATGCTTACAACTATGCTGAGGGATACTATATGGACTATCAAATGCAAGTTCACCATATGGAATATGTGGAAGAATAATTTAAATATTATCTTTGAGCACATATCGTGGAGATTAAGAATCACATGTGGGAGTGGCTTTCAGCTTATGCGAGCACATATACATTTGTTGCTTTTGTGTGAGTATCGATGGTAGAAAAAGAATACTGTAAACAATAATATGTCATGAATGATGTTATGGAAACTACATTTGTTTGCAATGCGAGAATAGGAAAGCACCTCGTGAACAGGAACTGGGTGCCATGCAAGTATCACGAACTGTGCTTATCAGAACAAAATATCTGTTTAAAAGCTATATCCATCAAGAAAGATGATTGGTGGACATGAATTATTGTTAGCAACAATTAAAGTTAACTTACAAATAAATTAACTTTGTCTGTTGTTTAATTTTCACCTATAAACCATTAAACCATCTTTGAGTAAGCCACAATGATTGATGGAGAAAAACTCCCATCCACCTTATATACTGGCAGGGTGAGCCAAGTTCACGAGCCCTCAGGGAATTGAATGATTGTGGAAGAAATACCACACAGGTGGCAGAGATACATGCTACCACGACCCCTTGTGTTTCAGAATTCTGGTTGACATGGCGACGACACTGTTATCTACAAGAATTAACTATTCCACTGGCAAATTTCAAATTTTGTCAAGGTTAAGACCATCTTAATGATTAATTAAATACATCCTCAAATGTATTCCAATAGCTTCCCTGAAAACTAAAATCCCAGAACGGATGAAACAGACATTTAAATCCGACTGTTCTTGCAGTTGGCTCAATGGCTTGCCTGTCTACAGTGCTCGGCTCCAACATACTGGTCAGGCCGTAGTAAACGAGTATATTGTCGATGTTCTGCACAATGTACATAAAATATGTCTTATAGACAACAAACCATACTGACAGAACATCTTATACACACTTACCTGCCGTAGATTCAATTCAACCTTCAAGAGTCAATGAGTGTGGCTATCTTTGGAGCTGATAGAGAAATAGCCATGACTATGTTTAGAGAGGATACAAAATGTTTTAGAAGAAAGTAGGAGGGCCATGGACTTGAACCTTTCCTTTTCAGCCTCTTGAGGTGGGAGACACACATCCAGTTTTAGTTTCAAGTCTCACGGCTCTTGCACGATGGATAGCTGTTATCACCAAAAACTTTTTCGAGATGTTCAAATTTTTCCTGTAGACAGTCCTTATCAGCAATCATATGTGCCCCTTGAATAAGTTTGTTGGGAATGCAATTTGCCTGCACTTGATGATGACAGCTGTCTGCTAGCAGGTGAATATCCACGCTCCAGCATGTTGTCAGTTTTAGATGCACAAAGACATACACCCCAGGATGTTGTCAGTTTTATGCTGAATGAAGACGTACATGCTTTACCGGCCCCAAAGTGAATCTGAAGTTCTCGTGACTGGAATTTAGATGGCTCCAGAATTGATGAAGTTTCTCTTCACCATAAGGCCACTCTAAACAAGTGTTATTCACAAACCTCCAACAGATAACAAGCTTAAAACTTGCAGAGTCCAATGCTTTCTCCTCAAAATCTTCATGGAGATTAAGAACTTTACCAGATGTTTACATGAGTGGTTTCAAAATGTGCACATTCAGGAAGATTAGAGCTATTAATTAAATACAGGAATGCATGCTGTTGGTGAAACAGAGCAAGAGACTGAGTGTTTCACAGATCAAGCGTGTGAACACTATAGACACTAGTCAACAACATTCGATATTCTGTGAATAAGTGTGATATCATTATGTTCTGCTGCTCCGATTACAACATGGAGCTGCAAAATGACTCATGCACAAAATAAAAATGAAGAGGTACTAAAATAAACTGTACTCTACCTTTCTGATTCACTGCCATTACTTGTCAGCTGTACTTGTACTTCATGTTTGAGCTCCTGAAAGAAGAATTAAAAACATCTATTACAATAATAATAATAATAATAATAATAATAACAGGTTCACTGCTACTGTATGGTGCTGCAGCATGAACCATTTGTAAAGCTAATGCGAACACTGTTCCAACAGCTGAAATGAGATATCTATGGAATGTCAAAGAATTCTATCTCTTAGATGCGTCCCAGTTAACATCATATGGAAATAAGTAAATGTGAAAGCAGTGCCAGATGTCTCATCTCATTACTCAAAATGGCTTCAACACGTACATTGGTGGTGCTCAAGATGAAAATACATAGTTATTCTAAATGATGGAACCACTTTCAAAAATTCATATGTATTCAAGTAAAAATCCAAAATGAACAAACTTTACACCAATTAAAAGAGGAAGTTTCGAAGTTTTTGGTGAGCAGTGGCAGGCAGGCGATGATTGTTTCAGAAGTGGCCGGTAGCTTTCGTGCAGCAATAGGCCACCATTCGATTTCACTGTCAGTTGTGAGTGAGACGGTGACTGTGGAGCACAAGGTTTTCTGCATTCTCGAGTTCGGATAAAGAGAGTCAAAAAGTGCAGTGCAGCGAGCATTTTGTACCAAATTCGGTATTCGACCACCAACTGGCAAAAGCATTAGCCAAACGTTTGAGCAATTTAAACAGCCTGGGAGTGTGTGCAAAGAAAAAAGCACAGGCCGATCACGTGTGTCAGAGGACGATGTCCGACTGATTCAAGAGTTTTGTGCGCAGTTCCAATAAGTCTACCAATGGAGCCAGTTCAGAACTTTGTATACTCCAACCAACTATATGGGAAGCTCTGAGATGGCGTTTGCTGTACAAGCTGTACCAATTCCAACTTGTGCAGGCTCTCAACCCTAGTGACAAAGAAGTGTCTCGCATTTTGTGGTCATGTACTGGCAAAGATGGAGAATGAAGCATTTCTAAGGCATATAATTTTTAGCAATGAAACAACATTTCACCTTACTGAAGAAGTCAACCCCCCGCACAGACACAATGTTCGCATATGGGGTTTGGAAAATCCACATTCACCACTGCAATATAAAAGAGACTCACCGAAAATCAACGTGTTCTGTGCCATATCCCGTACAAAGGTTTACGGACCATTTTTCTTTACAGAAAGAACTGTAATTGTAATCACATACCTGGACACGCTGGAAAAATGACTGTTACCTCAAGTTATGGAAGATTTCCAGGACTTCATTTTTGAACAGGATGGAGCTCCGCCCCATTGGTACCGTGACGTGTGAGCTTTTCAAATGACTCCCTTCCTCAATGCCGCATCTGTCACAGGGGACTTGAAGACCTGGCTCTGCACTTCTGCCCACCAAGATCTCCTGATCTCACACCCTGTGACTATTTCTTATGGGGTGTGAAAGAATCTGTTTACATCCCACCTCCACCAATCACTCTGAACAATCTACGGAACCGGATCACTGCTGCCATGCACTCAGTAACAGCAGATATGCTTTCCCACGTGTGGGATGAGTTTCGCTACCACACTGATGTTTGCCATTCAGCCAATGGTGGCAACACTGAACATTTATAACATTTATCTTATTTCTAATTATTAAAAGCTAATTAATTACAAATTACTACAAAATATTAAATAGATATCAAACATTATGGAAAAAAACTCTGAAACTTCCTCTTTTCATTGGTATAAGGCTTTTTAATTTTGGACTTGAATAAATACGAAGTTTTCAAATGGGTTCAACATTTAGAATAACTTGTATACAATTCCTGAGCGAAAAGCCATGCAGGCTGTCTGTGAAAGCATTGGAGTGACTCATGAAACTGGACATAATTCAGGTAATTAATTATAATGGAATTAAAGTTCAAGGTGAAAAACACCTTTCGTCAGTAGTCATCTGATGGGTTTTATGCAACCTGCCACAGTTTCCTCTCCTGTGCTAACCTCCACATCTCAGAACAGCACCTCCACACAACCTCCTCAGTTATTTGTCATATGTATTTTAATCTCTACCTTCCTCTAAAACTCTCGCTCTCTACAGCTCCTTCTAGTACCTTGGAAATTATTCCTTACTGCATTTGTCGTGTGCTAAATACCGTATCAACTGCACCTCAGTTTGGTCTAAAAGGACACAGTGTTTCTGGCAAGGTATTTACCAACAGGCACCAGATAGTGAGACAAAATTCTGGCCATTTGCAGGACAGTGTCTTCAACAACCATTACCTCAGCACTCATACCAATTTCTTTCCCTATCAGACTACCATTATACCAAGTCTTACTAACAGGTCTGAGGCCTTGATCACCTACAGGTGACATCTAAAATTGCTCAAAAAATATTGTAAGTGTTACCTCGTGAAAATACTGAAAGGGAAATGGCAAGACCAGTGTGCCAATATCAGTAACTTGCTGGAAACAAATACTACCAGCATGGAGCCCATCATTATCAAACACCTACTTCGATGGGTTGTTCGTATTACCGACATGCCTGTTAGATACCTACCAAAACAAATAATGTACTCGAAATTCAAAAATAGACAACAAAAGCAAGGAGGGCAACTGAAACTGTACAAGAACGATGAGAAATACTCTTTAAAAAGGGCCAAACAGACACCAGTATTTGGGAAACCACTGCCAATGATTGTCCAACACTGTGTCCAACTGCTTGTGGTTGTTCACAGCACTTTGAACAATTACGGCAAAGACTGAGATCGAATACATGGAACCTTGGAATATGGCAAGAAAATCTCGTGACAAACAACCCCGTACAATCCGTGGTTAGAATGGACAGAATGTGCCCTCAATATAATAGAAAATGAGGTTCCACAGGATCTATACATGGACAAGAAAAAAAAAAAATTCTCAGATTTTTGCCAGATTTTCAGGTTAAAAATACACTTTTTCCCAGGTGAGAAACACACTACCCCCTGGGTAAAAGTATATCTTTTCCTGATCCCGTGTTACGTGACAACATACTTCACCCCAGAGCTGTCAAACTTATCAATGCTTTGAACGATAAAGGATTTATACGCTGGTATAAAACTATTCAGCACTTCAGGGAATGAAACCTAGTAAAAAAACAACGCATTTTCAAAAGAGCTTTGATGCGTGGCAATATGTACATTGCTTATTTTCGTATTATGAAAGTATTAATACAAATTCTGTCAAATAAAGGCAGGTAGTTTCCAATGCTCTGACACTGAGATTGTAATGTGCTTCTGTTAGCCAATCAAAGCTCACATCACATGATCTTGCCAGCTAATGACAGCAGATATTCAGAGCATGTAGTCAGCCACTAGCAACATGACTTAAATAGCATGAACATACAAATAGGAAAAGTTTATCATTTAGATTAATACACATACAGTGTAGTTACAAGAAAAGCTAAGCTGTCATGTACAATATTGGTGTTTTTAGCATGTGTTACCATTTAAGACATATCAAACACAAATGTGCCAGCAAAATTTTAAATAAATGCTTGGACCCAATTTTTTTTTTCTGAGTGGCTGGTCCTCAAAGTGCTGAGTTCTGAATGAGAGTCAAACACTACTTGATTTAAGAAATTCATCACACGTTCCCACAAATAACTTAATCCATCTTGCATAAAAGGAAATTTAATTTGAAAGCAACACTTCTTAAACCACCATCCACATTTTCCCATGCCCTTGTTAGAAACATAAACATCTGTGACACCAAAAGCAATTAGTTGTCATGAAGTGTTGCGTAGTCTTTGTCCTAAAGCCTTTGACACATTATGCTGATGGCAGACACTTGTGTTTACTGCATTTTGTTGTGGTAAATGGCACATTTTGTTTACAAGTTCTTTTTTCTAGTCTCTCTCTCTCTCTCTCTCTCTCTCTCTCTCTCTCTCTCTCACACACACACACACACACACACATTTTATTGCTGCAGTATTATTTTGCAGTAGTGGGCTAGCAAAATTCTTTGTTAGAATACCAGTTCTTACCAGTCAAAATTACAAAAATTTAACTGGAAAGTAAAACAATAAAAAAATAGCTAGAATCTTAAGAAATTCCTAAGTTTTTCCAAGATGAAAAAATTCCTGCATTTCCTGGTTGTCCCGGGGCGTATACATCCTGTTCCAGCATTGGTCTCCTCAGCCACTCACGAACTCAAAAAGGACAATGATTCTCAGGGAAGATAAAAAGAAATACTCATTAATGAGTCAATGTCTATTCTGATAATTCCTTGCTGTCTCAACAAATGTATTGCAAATCTGTCACTTCTTCTGGCAAGTGGTCTTCATTCATTCCTTTTCTCAACATTCCTGCAAAGTATTTCATCATTTCCTTTCAGTCCATTTAATTTTCAGCATCTTAAACACTTTGATTCTCTGCTTTTCTGGTTTTCCAAGAACCACGTTTCACTTCACAGGGTATCTACATGGACAAGGAAAAATAATTCCCGGATTTTTCCCGGATTTCCCGGTTGAAAATACACTTTCTCCCAGGTGAAAATACACTTTTTCCGTGTTAAGTGACAGTATACTTTTCCTCGGCACTTATCAATCCTTTTATGGTTTATGTTTTTATACACCGGCGTAGAATTTCCCGGCACTTCAGAAGATGAAACTCAGGGCAAAAAACACGTTTTGGAAAGATCTTTGATGTGCAGCAACATATACACTGCATATTTCCGTGTTACGAAGGTATAAATTCGAATTCCACCAAACATCGCATGTTACTTTCCGAAGCATTAAAATCGAGATTGCGATGCGCTTTTGTAAGCCAGTCACAGCTCATGTCACATGATCTCGCCAGCTGATGACAGCATCTGACATGTGATGTAGTCAGCCAATAGCAAGATCACTCTTAAGTAGCGCGAACACACAGATAAGAAAAATTAGTAGCTTAAATTAATGTACAATTGTTGCTACAAGAAAAGAAAAGCTATCACATATAATATTGGTCTCTAAGATTAATAAGCTGCAAGAGAGGCTAAGCTTCCACATATATTGTTGATCTTTTTTGCATATCATACATCACATAAACGTGAAAGTAAAATTTTTTAATAACGACGTAAATGTCTGATCTTCTGGGCTCGAAATTCTTCATATGGTCGTCCCCAAAGAGTTGATTTTTAAATGAGAGTCAAACGCTCTGTGATTTAAGAAATTCGTCGTACACTCTCTCACATAGTTTATCTTACATAAAAGGAAATTGACTTTGAAAGTAACGCTTTTCAAAGCAATATTCGCAATATTGTTCCGTGACCTACTAGAAAGGTACGTTTCAGCAGTTGCCAGAGAGCATCAGATAACATGCGTCACTGTACTTGCGCAGCTACGATGACGCAGGAAGCCCGCATGTTCGTTCATGTGAAACATTAAAAGATCTTGCATTAAAACGAATCTAATGTAAAAAACTGTCACTTCACGCTCATTGGAGGCAATTTGTTGTTAAGAAGCACTGCACAGTCTTCCTAAAGCCTCTGACACACTTTGCTGCTGGCAGACGCTTGTATGAGCACTGTGTTTTGTTGTTGTATATGTCGCATTTTCTTTGCGGCTTAAGTTTTATTTTAGTTTTTTTCTCTCGTTCATGTTTTGTTGCTGCAGTACTATTCTGCAGAAGCAGGATACAGTAAATTTTTTTGTTAGAGTATTGGTTCTTACCAGTCAAAATCACAAAAATTTAACTGAAAACAATGAAAAATTCCCGTAACACAAAAAGATTCCCGGGTTTTTCCCGGTTTTCTCCCGGATATTCCCGGGTTTTTCCCGGATCTCCCGGGTCGTAGACACCCTGACTTCAATACAATGCTGCACAAATATAATCTTAGAAATTTATTACTAAAATCAAAGCCAATATTTCTCGATAGCAGACCTCTTCAGGTTAGTAATGCCATCTTTTTCTGTGCTAGATTGCTTTTTTATATCTTTATTGTTTCATTCATTGTATGTGTTATTTTGCTTCCAAAATAGCAAAATTCATTCACTTCATCTACCACATCAATAACAAGTTTGGTGTTGAGTCCACTGCTAATCTCATTTCTGCTGCTCCTCAAAGTTCTTTCTTTCTTTCTTTAATTTCAATCCATATTTCACACTCAGTATATTGTAAATCCCATTTAATCTTCCTCCTTCCCCAGAGCAGACCACTGTCCTCTTTAATAACCTATCACTCTGATTTTCATCCCACTTCTGAATCTTCTGTTTCCGTAAATGCTGCTCTGATATATAGTCAATGCCCTTTTTAATCCACACACTTTTCTCTTAATTTTACATTCTTCTAGTTCCTTCTCAGTTGTTGTATATATTTTATATTACCGATCTTAATCTAGTTAGTTAGGCTAAAATCGAACAGTGGAATCTTCAGGTAGGAATATCAACAATGTAACTGAATCCTTGAATGAAGAAAAACATTTTGAGGCTGTAGCAATACAGTTCAATATGCAAAAGAGTAAATGAATAATAATGTCAGTGTACAGATCACCATGTGGTGATCCTGAAATTTTTAGAAATAAGTTAGAGGCATTGCTCAAAATATTACATCATAAAAAATCAACAATAATTATAAGTGGAGATTTTAATTTCAACTTATTGACTGAAGGTGCATCCAAAGATCAGTTCCTGAATGTTTTACATAGCTTCAATTTGTATCCACATATAACTAACCCTACAAGAATAACAAACTCTTCAAAAAGTCTCATAGATAATATCTTCACAAATATAGATGCCATAGATATTGATGTAATAAATGTTGTCTTAGGAATATCTGATCACAATGCACTTATCCTCAAATTTCCCATAGCCCCTGTGACCAAAAATAGTTCATACCAAATGTACAAAAGAACCTTCTCCACAAATAGTTGCAGTCACTTCATAAATACACTGACTAACCAATCATGGGCAGAAGTACTGTTACAAGCTAGCACAAACACCGCATATAATGTTTTTTCTTCCCTGTTTATGTTGAATTTTGAAATGTGTTTTCCTAAGAAACTTGTCAAAACAAACACATATGGACATATCTCAAAACAAACACATATGGGCATACACATGCTAACTCCTGGATCACAACAGGTATTAGAAATTCCTCCAGGACCATGAAAATGCTTAACTATAGACTGAAAAGTTGGACTGACCCCAAGTTTAAAGAATATGTAACAAATTACAAAAAAATATATAGAAAAGTAATTACAAAAGCAAAATTACTAAGTAATGATAAATTAATAGGAAAATCAGGCAATAAATCAAAAACTATTTGCGAAATTGTGAAAAGGGAAACAGGTAAGGGCCTCAAGGATCAGGAAATAGTACTCAAAAATAGTGAAAATATTGAATTAAAAGATGAAACTCTGGCAAATTACATTAATAATTACATTTTAAGTGTACCAGTGTCATTAAGTAAAAACTTTACTAAACATGAGAAATTAACAGCCCCAAAAGTAGACAGTAGTATGTTGTTAACTCCCACAAATGACAATGAAATATTAAAGGTGATAAAGAGTCTAAAATCAAAAGTGTCTGCAGGTGTGGATGAAGTGCCTGTGTCAATAATAAAAAAAGTTGCCCAACAAATTATAAAGCCCCTGGTACATATTGCCAATTTGTCTTTCAGCGAAGGTGTGTTTCCTGAGAGGTTGAAAATCTCTAAGGTTAGACCTCTGTTTAAAAAAGGAGATCCATACAAGGTAGAAAATTATAGACCAATATCCCTTCTCCAATCATTTTCAAAAGTTCTAGAGAAATTAATGAAAACCAGACTCATAAATTACTTAGATGCTCACAAACTTTTAAACTGCAATCAACATGGCTTTCGCTCAGGCCACAGCACAGAATCAGCTATCCATGCCTATACCAAAGAGATTGTCAGGAGTCTCGACACTAAAAAATGTGTAGTGGGAATTAACTTAGATTTATCTAAAGCTTTTGATTATCACAAAATTCTGTTAAACAAGATGGAGGCAATAGGTGTAAGGGGAGTTGTGAAGCAGTGGTTTGAATCTTACCTTCAAGATAGAACTCAGGTGGTAGAAATCATCGCAGAGCATAAAAATCAGAAAATCAAGTGGGTCTCAGATGCAAAGAAATTGGAAATAGGTGTCCCACAGGGCAGTGTTCTCGGTCCCTTATTATTCTTGCTTTTAATAAATGACATAAAAAATCCTAATATTTCTACCAAAATAATGTTGTTCGCAGATGACACTAGCATAATTATAAGTGATGATAAAAAATCATTAACCACCACAACTGATATAGCCCTGAAATATATTCAACATTGGTTTAATGCTAATGAGTTAACACTTAATCTAAGTAAAACAAATTATATACAGTATGGCAAAGCAACTCAAGATATGGACCTCCAGTTAAAACTAATGGATAAGAAGATAGAGAGTGTACAATCCACAAAGTTTTTGGGCATGCACATTGATCAAAACTTAAGCTGGAAAGACGATCTCAAGTACTTATCCCACAGGCTCAATTCGGCATGTTTTGCATTGAGGATATTATCTAGAGTATGCAGTACAGACTGTACTAGACTAGTGTATTTTGCTTACTTTCAGTCCATCGTGTCTTATGGCATAGTGTTCTGGGGTAAAACTAAATCAAGCTTAAAGATATCTTCAAATTTCAGAAAAGAGCTGTACGAATCATAACACATAACTCTCCAAGAACTCATTGTAGGCCCCTTTTCAAAGAACTGCAAATACTCACAATACCATCACTGTATATTTTTAAAAGCATTCTGAGTACAAGAGCACATATGAAAAATCTACGTACAAATGAGGACTGCCATAATTATAATACTAGAACTCGTAAGAATTTGTATGTAGAAAGGGTAAGGACAACACAAACCCAAAAGCATGTAAGTTATTTTGGAATAAAACTCTACAATGCTCTGCCAGTGTACATGAAGGCAATAATAGATGAAGTAAAATTTAAGACTGAACTTAAAAATTACCTTTTAAGCAAAACTTTCTATGACGTAGATGAGTACTTTGAATGCGTGTAAATTTATTGCCAAAAATTTTAATTTGTATGTCTAAACTTGTACTTTTAAAAAATGCCTTGAAAGTGATATTCTATTATTATGTCTGTAGTACTTGTACTAGTATGATAACTTTGTTGTGACAATTCCTACATCATGTAAATGATATACAGGAAGATAATAAAATGAAATGAAATGAAATGAAATGAAATGAAGGAAAAGACAGATTGCTATTTACCGTAAAGAACACACGTCAAGTTGCAGACAGGCACAATTAAGACACACTTACATAAAGCTTTCGGCCACAACCATCATTAGTGAAAGAGACACACACACACACACACACACACACACACACACACACACACGCGCGCGCTGGAGTTGGTGGTCATGTGTGTGTGAGGCATGCTTGCTTGCATGTACAACTGGATTCTCTCTCTCTTTCACAGATGAAAGCTTTGGCCAAAAGCTTTATATAAGTGTCTTTTTGATTGCATCTGTCTGCAACCTAACGTGTCTTCTTTGCTGTAAGTAGCAATCTGTCTTTTCCTACATTGTAGTTACGTAGGCAGTTAGTTTCATGTTACATGGGTCATTTGCACAATACATTGTAATGATGTGGACTGAGTCACCTTACATTCTCATCACACATTAATTTGAAAATATGGTTACATGCAGACCATTTAAAGTACTTTTTTTTTACTTTTTTATTTTTTTTAATTCACAGATGTGAGTTAAACAATGGAAACTATAGGTTGGAATACCAACAATATTAGGAAATTCTTACTCACCATAAAGATGACACAAAGAGTTGCACAAAGGCACAACAAAAAGACTGTTTCACATTTAGCTTTCTGCCGATGCCTTTTTCAGAAAAGAAATCATACATACATTCACACAATATCTCAACTCAACATGTTATCTTAACAGTGAGTAGCAATCTACCCTTTTCCTAGTATTGCAGATGTGAATTAGTACTTTCCATCCATCACCTTTTACAGCTTGCAGTAATTAAACTTCTTGTATGGAATGGAAGGAGTTGTCAACAAGAAACTTTTTCAAATTGTTTTCAAATTCTACTTTGCTGTCTGTCAGACATTATGTATCACTGGGTAAGTCATCAAAAATTTTGGTTGCAAAATTGTGCACCTTCCTTTGTGCTTAAGACTACATTAATGTAGAATAATTGCTGCCACTTTTTTCTTCTGGTATCATAATTAGGTATATCATTGTTCCTTTTGAACTGCAGCAGATTATTTACAGCAAACGTCAAGAGGGAATAAATACAGTGTGAAGCAGTAGTAAAAATGCATAGCTCCTTAAACATATGTTCACAAGATGATCACGGGTGAGTACAACATGACGACTTTCTTTGTGAAAGATATGTTACCCCAGAACATTATTCTATACAACATTATTGAAGGAAAATATGCGAAATATGTCAAGTTACTAATCTGTCTTCCACCCCCCCCCCCCCCCCCCCCAATATTTGCAATGATTCTAAGTGCAAATGTTGTTCAGCTAATTTGTTTTAGAAGTTCCAAAACATGGTTTTCACCTCATCAATATGACACCTTAAATTTTTGAAGTGTCAACGCTATTTATTATTTCCTCACCAGAGACTTTACTGAGAATCTCAAACATCTAGCATCACTTTACATTTCTGAATGTTTCTTCTAGGTTGAAAAATACTATGAATGTATCTCAAGTTTTCTTGGGCCTTTCATCAATTATCAAGCAAACACACCGACACTCGTTCCAATTAATTGCTGGTCATTTTTGGAAGGCAGAAGAGTCTGTTGAGACTAACTCCACAACTACTCTTGCCAGTGTAATTTATTGTAATAATCACAATTATGATACAGTATAATTCTCTTTCATTTCATTTATTAAACATGTAATTTCTAACCAATATTCTTCCTTGTTTCACAAGAATGTTTGTCTCTCGTTTTCAGCTGACTACAATCTGGGAACGCTTTCAAATGTTATTCTAGTATATAAAGGCAGATCGAAATGTTCATTCACAAAGCATTTCACTAATCACACAGTCACAAATAACCAAATAATACATTGTTTTTTGTGCTGTGTTCATGGTCATATAATACATTTTGCAAGACAACGTTTTCGCCTTTTACTGTTAACTTTGAGTAAAACCCACCACTAATATTTATGTGTGACACAGAATGCTTGAATTTTTTACATGTTCTTAGGCATAAAATCTTTCACATGAAAATGACCATTTGATCGATACATAATTTTTCAATGATTAAGAGGCAAAACAATAGACTTCGAAAATATCAGGACAAAAAATGGAATTTTATACACAAGTCTTGGGAACCATTAGTATTCAAGAATATTATACTGCCAGTTACAGTAGATGGTTCAGCTGGTGAGTGAAATGAAAACATTAAATTTGTAATAACAAATAGAAATTTCGCGCCGTTATCCCGTAAGTTCGTAAGCGTGCTACAAACTGTGCAGAATGGCCTGTAGGTGGCAGCGTAGTGTAGATGCACACATACCCTTGCACTATCAGTATAAAGATGGCCGCCCCAACTTGCGACTTGCACCAGGGAAGAACGGCGTTCTGTTATTCGGTTTTTGCGTAGTGAAGGTGTGACGAACGAAGGTTCACTAGAGTGATGCATGTATGTCACAGCCACAAGTCTACGAATGGAGTAGGAAGTTCGCAAATGGTGTGACTTCAGTGGAAGACACTCCTCATCCAGGTCAGGCACAACGAGTTGTGACCCCACAGAACATTGCAGCAGTTGAACGCACAGTGAAGGAAAACCGCCGAGTGACACTGAATGACGCAATGGGAGGAAAGACGTTCCGTTCTGATGAAGAGGTACGCCACACGGTGCATGAGTGGTTGCACAGACTACCAAAAGAATTTTTTTCTAAAGGAATTTATACACTTTGTAAGTGCTGGAGGACTCGCATTTGTGGGAGATTATGTTGAAAAGTGATAAATCTCTGTACCACTTCTGCACAATAAATAATATTTAAAAAAATATTTAAGGTTTACATTTGACTCACCCTCGTACAATACGAGCACTTCCTCTGCTAATTAATTTTGCCTGTACACAATTAGCCACTGTTGGTTTGCTAATCTGCAAGCAGGGGTGCACTAGGATATATACTCCCCATTTTTCCCCATGTAGTGGACAATCTACAAATGATGTATGAGGAACTCACTGTGCCTCACACAAGAGAATAATAGGTATTAATGTTAAAGTGAAAGAAAATGGATACCATAATGGAGAAATTTTATGAGGTGATACTAGCCTTATTAGAATCTCAAACAAAATGAAACCAGATTGGCACGGTTCATTTTCCATTAAATGCGTGTGATACCTTTTGTGTATTCAGGAAATAATTTATAAACTGATCATTAATAGTGTCTATATTAGCAGTCGACAATGTGTGGCCCACTGGCTACATCTAGCCCAAATCAGGTATGTGTGTGGCCCACAGTCCTGAGCTGTATTTTACAATAAAAAGCACCTAGTAGTTTCCTCTCCTGTAACCAACAAAAATACTTACACAGGCAGTCATATTTTAAGATTGCTTGATTGTAGTTGACACTGGTTGGGGCAGGTGCACCAGGGGCAGAGACATGAATAGTGTGGTCACTGCAGGGTTAGAGAATGTGAGAGGGGGCACGTTTTATTATCTTCCAGTACTGACAACTCACGAGCATTCGCAATTCGTACTGATCGGCTGCTAAAGTATAAATTTGTGAAAGTAGCACGGATTCATAAATGTGCATTACAGAGACAGTCATATCCAAATGCAGTACCTATTTGTAGCAACGACTATAAAATTGAATGAAGACAGTTTTAATACAATGCAATGAGTAGTAGAAAAATTCCAATTGAAACATTTAGTAAACATTTGTGATTGTGTCTCATGCTGCATAACGTATTTAATTTTAAGTAAAATCAGCACTATGTCAGGCCACTACATCAGGCCATCTCAATGACTTTGAGGTGGCAGCAATATGAAACAGAGAACAGTCGACACGAAGTGTTCCAAATGGTGCAGACTTACTGATCAGTACTGGGAGTCAGTGGCCAACTTATCATGCCCGTACCATAACTAGTCTGTCATTGCGTGCACTGAGCTATAGGTATACTTTTCTTTATAAAACAATAACACAAACTAAGGAATGATGCATATTTCTACGTTAGTGTAGCAATTTTCTGTTTTCGAGATTTTGACACTGACGTGTTGTTTTGAGTAGATAATAGACATTTTTGGTTGCTTGTTAGAGGATTTGGATTCAATTTGTAATTGGAAAGTTAAGAATGTCAGACAAAAATACATATTAATAGGGCACTTCTTCTTCTTCTTCTTCTTCTTCTTCTTCTTCTTCTTCTGCTCATTTTGGTCATCTGAATGACCATGTCAATTTGAGTCACCTTCATTTCTTCGGGTCTTTATCCCTGTCCTGTATCCTTTCATTCTCATACTTTGTAACGTCCTTAACTTTTCTGTTCGTGATGACCTTGCCTTGTGTCTAACTTCCCTAGAAAACTGTGACAGCTTGAAGTTTTGATTTGCAAGTCATGCTGTTGTAAATCTCTCGTTCCTGTATTCCTATTTCTTCCAGATCCCTTTGTAGCTCTTGGATACAGTGTACTGTGGTTCTCCCATTCACAAGAAACTGTGTTATCTGATGTACCAATGCCACTGCAACATTCTAAGAACACATCTGAAAAAATGTTTTTCCTTTTCCAATGGTGTTATTATTTTCCCTATTTGGGTATATAGTTCTTGGTTCACTCAACTTCTATAGTGACTGTCTGCTGTTCTTCAAGGTCCCAGGATCTTTTGTTCCACTTCATTGTTTTAATATAAAGTTTGACTTCTTTATAAAACCTGAAATTTATTATGAATTTATCCCCATATTATGTGGGCAAATATTATAGACATTAAAAACAAGTATAAAAGATATTACCTGAACTTTTCAAAGGTCATGGAAGAGAGAAAAATGTGCATTTATGTCAGTAAAAAGACGTGATCATAACACGATTTGACTGTACAGATTTTTAGACAGAAACAATAAAATAATTTATTGCACGGAAACTCTACATAAATTAGGGTCATAATCCGTGATACTTTATCCTGACTTTTCATTTGGAGCTGTGTCAGACATTTTCAGAGGAACTGTCGGTTCTGCTGAGTTTTGCCAACTGGTCGGTCAGATGCCTCTTTTCCTAGGTATTTACGTCACTCTCTAGAATCACTCAGTAAAATCGTGTTATGAAATTGTTTGTACATAATGAAATCAATTGTGATTGATATTGTTACAAAGACATGGAGAACCAGGCTTGAGAAAATACAAACATATCAGTCGTACAGGTGGCAAGGTACTTGGTTGTAATTTGATAATTGTTGACATAGTCATTGTTTTGGATTCATTTGCTGAAGACTGTCTGGACTTTACAATTTTTTTCCTTCCACACTAAAGTGTAATTTCCGAGAAGGCCTATCTTGCCCCATTACCAAAGCAAGTACTTCTTTTTTATGTTTAACATTTTCTGCCTTCATCAGTGAGACGTGGCATTCAAAAAATAGGTTTCGTATCACTGTGTTTACACACTAAAAAAATTATGTAAACTTATTGTTTTTTATTATATTTCAAGTGGGTGCTGACATTAAAATACATACTGTTTGAGAACCCTAACAGCAAATCAGTTCAAATCTACCCTGAGTCTCCATTGTGCATATAAATGGGAGGATTTATTTCCCCTTGTGACCCAGAAACGTATCTCAGTTTGAGTAGAAAGATAACTTGTTGTTGTGGCCAGCTCTCTACTTCCTGTGTATTGCTTGCTCTCATACTGCATTAGTGAAATGTCATGTGACTGTTTGAGTAGTGCGTGATACCGTATCCAACTCCGTAGCATACAGAGAAATTTCGGAACCTTTCAACTGAAGATATCATCTGAGTAAATGTAGTTGTGTAGGAACAAGGATAAGTGTAGCCAATAGCAACGCTGCAATACGGAGTAGATTTAAAACTTACCCAAGGCATTTGAGTCAACATGTGCCAACATAAACGCCAATGGAGACAGTTAAAGCATGAGAGAAACAACACAAAGTTGTATTTGTAATCAATGTAAAGATGCACATGCACAGAAGTTCCTGCCAAGATATCCTATTGTTGTTTATTAAAGGACATCTTCTATACACCACAAGCCGCAGTAGAAATGTCTATTTGACAGTTTTTGGGTTTATAACCATCATCAGTGGCTTCTGATACAGAAGAACAAATAACTGTACGTAAATCGATGTCTGCAAAATGACAACGGTATATAAGGTTGCGCCAATATAAGTTTCTATACATTATCCACTTTTAGCAGTGGTATACATGCTACAGGACCTGAAATGTGCCCTATTACATTGTCTACAGGTTGCTCTGCGTATTACTATTGTCAAATCTCAGGTAGTGACAATTCTTGATAATATTTGGCATAACTGTCGTATAGTGTAAACATGGAACTGTTATTTCTAAGCTCATATATATTTATCTGTGACATGCATTCACATATGTACATTATAATTTTTCAACACTTAGTATATGAAGGTTGAACATACAAAAGGTATAAAATTGCAAAATATATCAAATGTCAAAAAATTATAATTTACATATGAGTGGTCTTTTGCCAGAATGAACTAAGTGACATTTAGTTAGTTTTGAGAAATGAAGGGCTGAAGTTATGAGTTTACAGCAACTTATTTATTCAAAAATATTTATGAATATACATGTGGTCTGGTGCATAATGGGTGTGAAAAACTTTTACAAGTGTTTTGAGCCTTGCAGCACATTATTTAATTACAGTTTGAAACTTAAAACTAGAGAGAAAAATGTAAGGTTATTTTGTTGTCACATCACATTACTGCGCTTCAGTACAAAATATAAAGTAAAGTTTTCTTGTTTTTGTATTATATTCATATATATGTCTATTTGGCAACTGAAACACACAGATATAATTTCAGCATTTATGTAATACAGCATTATTAAGCAATTTTTGGAATTAGGAGAGAACATTGGAATATACTTAAGGCGATGATTATGCTTCCCCATTACTCATCTTCCTTACTGTCACTGCTCATTTCTGATACTTCTTCAGCCATTTTGAGACCCTTATAGAATTCATGGTATATTGGGCGTGCGTACTTTAGAAGGCTCTGAATATCTTTCAGCTTCTCAGGGCATAGAGTGTGCCCTAATTGATACAGTGTAGGTAGTGTAATTTGACTGAGAGAACAGTGGTGAGCTTTTAAGCGTTTATTTAAATTTATGGAAGAGTATTCTTTCATGTCATTGTGGCTGTATTTGTACTCCATTATCCCTGGCTTCCCTTTTGAAAATCTCATTTCCTTAATCCTAAGCCACTCAACCTTTTCTCCAGAAAGATTTACTTTTCTGTTAGTCATTGCTTTTTCGAGTAGCATAGTACTTCTGTAGTCACTACAATCCATTTTTACAACTTCAGATTTACCTTTCTTCACTCTGGCATTCTCAATAATAAAATAAAGCCATTCTGGGGCAAATGTTTCTGGATAATGCCGTAGTTTCCTCCCTATATCCCCAATATCACTGCCATTAGGAAGATACGAGTGACCAGGTTCAGCAAATTTGTGCCCAATTTCCTTAATGTTAGTTTTGTCACTCTGAACCAAATACATCCAGATTGTCATAATTTTAAAATTCCTGTTTTGCCCCCCACACAAATCCGACCATACTACTATCCTTGGACCAGTATCATGAGATTCGACTTACTTCAGTACACAAGAGCCTATCTCTTGAGCTCCCCTTGAAGCAGTACTTTCATTCCAGCAATGCATTACTGCCTTCCCAAGATTCCAAGATTAAAGCAGGAGAGTTGACATTTATAGTATGCAACACCTGTTGTCAATTTTGGCAGCAGTAATGCTTTCAGCAAATCAAATGAAAAAACTGTAAGATTATCTTCTGTCTTGGAGTTCTCCATATCCCTTTTCAGACAACCTCTTGCAGCTTCAGCCTTCCTGTGGTGCAATTCCTGCTCCTTTCTTAATCTTCATAGCTTCTCAGTGTCTGCCTCACCAGTGTCTCCTCTGCTGTAATCAGCGTGTTTAGCCTGTCACATGTTTGACCTGTATCGTTTTGAGGAGGCTTCAAACTGATATTGAAGTCTCGTCTAAATACATTTTCGTACAGTGAGTGGCTGGGAGGTTTAACATTAGGATCTTCTTCTTTCAGCTTATCAATGAATAATCTGTACATCAAACTAAGATTAAGTCTACTGTCCAAGTACTTTTTTGACGAATCTCTTCTGCAGTAGTGACTCGATGTACTGGGAAAACTGTTAATGTGATTATGGATGTGAATAATAACTGAGTTAGCACTTTTATTATGAGGTACGTGTTTTCCACACAGGTCACATAAAGAGCTTGCCTTTGTTTGGCTATGGCTCGATGCAAGCTGCTGCCAGAAATCTGTAGTGTCTTTAGATAAGTTTCTTTGCACGCCTTCACATCATTTCCATCTGCACTAGGAATATTGACTGGAACATTTTTAACTGAACCATATATTATTGATGTCTGCACATCCCAAGATCCACTTCCATAAAATGTGTCAAAAAACTTTCTTTTCTCCTCACAATTTATTTTTTTGCCAGCATTTTTGTCTACATGAACAATTAAAATAAACAAATGTCTTTCCTGGGACAGTCTCCCCTCTATTTCACTTCTTCTTCCTTAGGGTTTTCTTCCAGTGTTCCCTGTTTCCTTTTTTTCTTTTATTGCCAGAAATTTCATGTTCATCTGAAAAACAAATTACTTAGATCTACAAATTAGTTTTCAAAACTGATTTATTAAAAATGCCAATCATGAGACCAAGTTACGATATTCCATTTCATTACTTTGGTAGCTGATGAATATGCGAAATGCAATTCTTTCAAGAACTCTTCTGCCAGAGTAAACCACCTCCACATTAAATCGCATTTTCCACCCTAAATAAAGAGGTATTTCTTTCCACGCCATCAATTTTTCTCTCCCCTCAATATTTATGGCAGCACTGGCCAAAATATCGACATACACTCACTATCAATTGTGCAGTGACCTTAGATTTACTACTTGTGGTCATGGTTCATTCTGGCATGTAAGGTAAACAGCGTAAACTCCAATTAACGAGTTCATTCTATAAACTAAAGTATCACTAGTTATTAAAATCCACTTACCATTTGATGAATGAGAGGCACCATCACTAGGTTCATATACATCAGAACAACTAGAACTAAAAGCCTCGTCTTCACAATTATTATCGTTTTCTGCCATTGCGCGGGAACGTGTGCCTGAGCTATATACCGTGGTAGCCATCTTGGGATGCCGCATGGTTCACTTTGGAAAAAGAGAATGAATAGTACCAACCTTTGCCAAAATCCCTTGCTACAGCAACGAAACGAGGCGAGTTGTCAGATAGTTTGTTTTGTCATAAGACAAAATGAAACCCTATCATTTTTATATGGTGAAGGACTCAATTTTTTTTAAATGTCGCTTAGTTCATTCTGGCATAAGACCACTCATATATCCATGAATGTCATAGTTATTTATATGTAATGGACATACAGAAACACAAAGCTTGAAAGTGAACTATAAGGAATAGGAAAAGCGAAGTTGCACTAAGAGAATCGGATACTGAATGCACAAAGACATTATTATTATGCAGCAACAACTGAATGGCGTCTAACCAAAGTCAAAATAAATAAAGAAATATGATAACAGAAGATAGGTAATGTAGACTCTGCCTTATCAGTTCCACATTTACAACAGTAACATATATGACAATCTGTGTACTATGTGAGAGGACAAATTTCAGATCCTATCCTATCATATTAACTGACACATATGTCACTGCTCTGGAGGTACATGATGTAAGTAGGCTTATAATACTGTGACATATATATAGTTCTCATTTTGCAGAATCAATGTACATAAAGCTGTTTGTTTTGCTGGGTCAGATGCCACTGATGATGTGTTATAAATTTGATAACCAGTACTGGCAAATAAACATTTCCAGTGCAAACTCATGGTGTAAAGAAGTTGGTACTTGTGCTATTTGTGCATAGGGTGTGTTTATGTTGTGATGTCTGTTGGTAGTAGCCCCCGCACAGCTGTCATTTCCTACTTCAGGAGCCTTGGCACCCTGGTACTTGGGTTGTTTGCATGTTGGACGTGTTTAGGTTGTAACGTCCATTAGTATTACCAAGTGTGTGTGTGTGTGTGTGTGTGTGTGTGTGTGTGTGTGTGTGTGTGAGAGAGAGAGAGAGAGAGAGAGAGAGAGAGAGAGAGAGAGAGAGAGAGAGTGTTTGTGTGTGCGTGTAGGAGGGAGGGGGGGGGGGGGGCTATTAACCTAGTAGTTGCATCACTATTTTGGTTCTCATGCATTTGCGCATAGGATGCAGATTTCCCCCTCCTGCTCTGTGGTTATGCTCTTCTATCTCCTTTAATGCTTCTACAGTTCAGCTGATACGACCTGTGCCAGGTATGTAGATCACTGGTATTTATTTGTCAAAATCTCACTAGTAAAACCTACTGAATTTGGTTTTCACCTTCTTTCATGGGCTTTTTAAGTTATGTGATACGTAAGCTTATGTGAGTGGCATGTGTATTCATGAAGTTAATTAAGTTGCAGGCAAAACAGGTAAAAGAATCATTATTGTGAGTGGATTGTACATGTATGATATTGTATCCATCTGTGCCCAGTTAGTCCTATTCATATTCACAAGCCATTCTAACGCTCCTGAAGTCACTGTATCATTAGATATATTTGTTTATTGATTTGTACAGCTGGCCAGCTGAGTAAATTGAAAAATTTTCTGAGTGCTTGTTTTACTTTATTCATTTTGATTAATTTGGTACCTGTGGTGTTAACTGGCCATGTTTGCGTGTTATGCCTGTTTTTGGTGCAAGCTTTTAGGCATTCCCATTTGTAGTAATCTAAACTCGCTCACTGTTAGGACTGTAGCTTTACAGTTGAACTTGCTGACTGATGCTCTCGTTGGTGAGCACTAATGTAATTCTTTAATTAAATTATTATGAATATTTAGCTTTCACACTATCTAAGCCTGTTCTCAGTGTTTCACAAATTTTATTATTCATTACACCTCTCCATTTTAAAACTAAAATTTATCATTCAGACAGGCCTCCACTGACGTAAAGATTTTGTATTTAGGTTCTGTCATGGTTAATTTAGCTCATTTATCTACTGGTGATTAAATTGTAAATTATGGAAATGCTGAGGAACTACGGGTAATTAACATTGTTGGAAGCTTTTAATTTCAATCTTGTCTTGCACAATGTGTCCACCATCTTATACTTCACAGTTCGACTCAAAACTGCTAATCAGAAAAATTGTAATCACTTTTGTCATTTGGTACAAACAATTCTAAAATGTTTGACACCTCACCTCACTCGTTTAAGTAATGCTTATAGAGGTTAATAAGTTTGTCAAATTCTACCATCATTTTCTGGATTGCCACTCAGGTGGCTACTCAAGGGTTCAGAGTATGCTAAATTGTGTTCCTCTCAATAACAGACTTCAAGTAATTATTATTAGCACTACAGACCTATACATTAAGGTCTTACTTGTTACCTGGACTGCATCTGTGTTTCTTACCACTTACTCCGTCATACTGTAATAAAGTGAGTTTGTTTAAAATTATTTATATTCTCTGTCTCTAGTAACTTATGCCTCCCCAAACCCTCTCTAGCCTTTCCAGTGAATTTTGTGAGTGTATAAGTGCTAACAGGAGATTCAGATTAGCACACGGTAGATGGTTTCTACAATCAGCTATATATAGCCTCACGGAAGAAATACAAAAAAAATAATTAATATAGAGTAATGAGAATACGTTCACCTAGGTAACATGTTTAAGTGATTAACATTGCATCAAAAGTTAATACAAGCATGAGATAAGCCACTGAAAATGTTCTAGAGTGGTACATTGATAACCAACCAGAATTTTGAATGCAAGCATGCAAATGTTCACGCACGGTGTTGTACAGGTGCCGGATGTCAGTTTGTGGGACAGAGTTCCACGCCTGTCGCACTTTCGTCAATACAGAGACAGTTAATGCTGTTAGTAGAGGATGCCGGAGTTGTCGTCCGACGGTGTCCCGTACGTGCTCAATTCGAGACAGATCAGAGGCTCGAGCAGGCCGAGGTGACACGTGGACACACTGTAGAGCGTGTCGGGTTATGACAGCGGTACGTGGCCACGCATTATCCTCTCGGAAAACACCCTCTGGAACGCTGTTCGGGAAGCGTGACATAATAGGTAGAATCACCGTTAACCACGAGAGTGCTCCTGTTGTCACACGAAGTCACACCCCAGACCGTAACTCCAGCTGTAGGACCAGTGCGTCTAGCATACAGACAAGTCGATTGCACATCGTCGAGTGCCCTCCTCCTAGCCGACACACAGCCATCACTGGCACTGAGGCAGAACCAGCTTTCATCAGAAAAGAAATAAGACCTCCACCCTGCCCTCCAATGACACCACTGATGTTACAGATGGCAGTGGTTTGATGTCACTGGAATGCACACTACGCGGCACCTGGCTCGAGGCTCTCCTCGAAGTAGCCACTCTGAAACAGTTCACTGCGTCGCCATGGTGTCGTCTACTGCTGCGGGTGTAGCGCGCTGCACGCAGAGCACAGGGGTCTTCCCTCTGGTCAGTGGAGGCCGGTCTTCTCGTGACCACCGCTGCCGGCAATCGTTTACAGCTAAATTCCTGCAGAGTCCTTCTGCAATATCGCAGAAGGGACGTCCGGCTTCTCGTAGTCCTACTGCGTGACCCCGTTCCCATTCAATGAGGTGCCGATAATGGCATCTTTGTTACCGTGACGGCATTTTTGACTAAAATCGACTCACCGTGTCCGATCTCAAAGATAACTAATGCTTACAATCACTACAGAGCACATTTAAAGCAAGCCCGACTTGCATCCTCACAGTGACATCACTGGTGCCGCTCTTATGTAACTGGCACGAAATTTGAATAGAACTTTATCTTTCGTATGTAGAAACAGGCCTACCAACTTTTGTTCGTATCACACGACTCCTCAGTGCTGCGATATTTTCCCCGTCCGGGTATTTTCGGAGGGGTGTGGAAAATACCACGAACAAATCAAATAGTTCACATACTGATATCAAAGAGATGGGCATCTGATATGGAAAATGTGTTCCCTTTCCAATGTGATTTTGATTCTGACCATTACCTAGCAGGAGCAAAAACAAAGCAGAAACTTGCCATGGCTGCCAAAGGAAATAGCACCAGGCTAAAAAAATGAAATACAAAACAACTGAAAGTTATGTTAACTGTTCAAAAGTATTGAAAGAGTTCAAATTCCTAGGGATTCAAACATATAGTAAGCTGTTGTGGAACCTTTAAAACAGTATCCGAAATAATTTGTAGTTTAATGTGAAAAGTAGTCTACGACATTACGGTATTACTTTTTCAGGGTAAATCTTTTGATTCTAAAAGGATATTCTCGGCTCAAAAAGGGACGGTTCGAACAATACGTGATGCGAGTTCATACATGATGCAAGTTCGAGAACCTCTTGTCGACTACTGTTCAGTAGTCTGGGAATTCTGACAATGGCTTCTCAATACACATTTCCTTTAAGGTTGTTTGTTGTTAACAATATCAGCTTATTCCCAAGAGTTAGCAGTTTTCCTTCAGTCAATACTAAGCAGAAATTCCATCTGCATTTGGAACATACGTCCTGGACTCTTGTGCAGAAAGGTATCAGTGTTCTGCTGCATCCATTTTCAATAAACTGGCACAAGAATTCGAAAATCTAAGCATTAATACACAAACTTTCAACTCTAAACTAAAGAGTTTCCTCATAGCTCACTACTATTCTGAAAAGGAATTCCTGGAAAAATTAAACTAATTCCTGTGCTTCGTTCTTGGTTATGTTTATTTAAATTTATGGCTTCTCATCTGCAGAGGATTCGTGTATTTTTCATTTTATTTATTATTATTCTTGTTTTATAATTTCAAGTACTAACTCGTTCCATAACCATGGAGACTTGCTGCTCAATTTGGTCCTGTGGAATACGACATATAAAATTAAAAAAAAAAAAAAAGTCAGAGCACACTGCAACAAGAGTTACAAGCAAATAATGGTGGAGACCACAACGACAAAGAACAGAACTATATTAAAAATGCTATGTTGACAACAGCACATCAGATACTGGATGAAACAAGGAAACTTAAAAATGAAGAGTGGTATGGTCAAAAATATAAGCAGATAGTGGAATGGAAAAAGGAAGCAAGGTTGAAATGCTTACAATAAAATACGAGATCAAACCAGGTATTATATAATGAAATGAGAACAGAAGCAGCAAGGGCATGTAGGAGGAACAAAAGCAAAGCCGTAAAGAGAAAGACAGAGGAGACAGAAGAGCACTACCGAAAGGATGCAAGCAGAAAATTTTGCAAGGAAATTAAAGAAGGAACTAAAGAATATAGACTGAAAAGAATAGCATGTAAGGACAAAGAGGAAAATTTGCTGACAGATAAACAAATTGTCCAAGATGTCATGCATAGATGGAGAGAGTACTTCAATCACACCTAAGCCAGCCAGCTACCAAGAGGGACAAATTCCAACAATCAGGAATATATAAACTTGAATGTCAAAGTTGTGATGCAGTATACATAGGCATGACATGCAGGAATTTTGAAACAAGATACAAAGAACATATCAGATGTTGGAAGTATGAAACAAACCATTCCACATTTGCAGAGCATTTAAAACACTACAACCATAAATTAAATTAATACGACACCAAAAAACACTCACTCACACACACACACACACACACACACACACACAAATGCATACACGAACAGACCACAGATACTTCAATAGTTACACTCATAAGTTTGGCAGTAATATTCGATCTTTGGCAAAAACATTTGACAGTCGCAACAGAAACCAAAACACTGCATTAAAACAAGCGTTCAGTGCATAGTGCTGTGGAATGCGGAAAAAACAGCAAATTGGCGATCATAGGAAGAAGAACAACACCAAAAATGCAACAGGAGCGTAATATGTAAGAAACTGTCTACACAACCTGTAAGTACAGTTCAAAACATTACTACTTAATAGGAAATACCAACCACCAGAACTGTTTATAACCTATAGGCACAGTGACAAAAATGTAAATAAAATAGCTAACATATGTACATATTCCAGGCCACTGATGATGCCTTGCAGAAAATAAAGGCGAAACGCGTATGGCACTAAAATTGTGTTTTATTCAGTTGCTGTCAGACGGTCCATAAGTGAAAATTATCAATATACCGTAATATTAAGCGCAACTGAGGACAGGACCACAAAAGTTGAAGATTACTTCAAGGGAATTTTGGGGAACGATCCTGTTTGAAGCGAACAGCTACCATATTACACTGTAGATCCAAAGATAGAGGAACCCACATTAGAGGTCGTACAGAAGGTAGTGCACTGTCTCAGAAATTACAGAACACTATGAACTGATGGAATAACTGCAGATCTGTTGAAAAATGGGGGACTTCGTCTCCATAAGTGAATCGACAAACTCATCAAGTTAATACGGAATCAGAAAGAATCATGGAAGAGCAGACCTTAGGTGAAATCCAATCAATACATAAGAAAAGACGTAAGATTTGCTGTTCGAATTGCCAAGGAATTATGCATATAACCTAAAAAATTGTCTCTCATATTATCTACAACCGGCTAGCTCCGCACGCAGTAGAGATTCTAAGAAAATATCAGTCTGGATTTCAGTCTAATAGGTCAACAACAGGTCAGATATTTGTGCCGAAGCACATACATCAAAGGCACACAAGTATATTGAGCTTCATAATCTCTATGTAGACTTCAGGGAAGTGTCTGATGGTCTTGATAGTGCGGAAGTGCTATACAATTTGTCACTGCTTGGTATATCCTTTAAGTATGTTTTAGTCACTCCAGCAACACTGGCTGGTTCTAAAGCTGTCGGCACACGGACTGTGCTTCTGAATGACAACATTAAGAGTGCCAAGCTCACCGTCCTACTGAATGCTCAGAAACTATGCAATTTGTCCGTACGGTACGCGTATCTAAATGTGGTATACACATCACAGCGCGCTCCAGTGGCAATTGTTGGCTGTGTCTAACTTGCGATCACACAGTTTATTTACAAAATGGATGAGTACAAAATTCCCATGTTAGCTTTAATTCACATTTCCTCCCTTGTCCATATGCCAGTAAACGTTAATATCCATGAAAATTTTATAAGGCAGAAAGGAAAGAACAGTGAAACCTCACGTAGCAAGTATAATTTGTTCCAGAATATTCCTCATAATGCAATACACTCATTAAGTGAAACAATTTAGCCCACATAAATTAATGTAAAATATGATAATGCATTGCATGTAGAAAAAATACTGAAAGTCTTATCTTATTCATGCCATTTATTCAATACATACAGTATTATGTACTTTATCATACATGAAACATAACTAATTCTTTTTTACTACGAAGATATCTATAGGCATTTGTTTCTGCCGAAAATGCGACACAGCATTATCGTCAAATAAATTTGTAGCATGCATAGCCATTGCTTTATTGGGGTGATGATTTTCAATGTACCATGCAACTGATTACCATGGTTTCAGCATTTCTCTTATTGCGCCAGGAGATTACTTCTTTCTTGTTACCGCCTCCTACTCCTCCTCCTCCTCCGAACTCCTCTCCGCAACTTCCTGGTGTGAAACACACTGCATGTCCATAAACTCATCAGTGATCATTTCTTGGCTGTGACCTTCCATAAGCTCATCATATCAGTGTTATCCACTTCTAGTCCCCTGCTCTTGGCCAAAGAGACAAGCTCGTTGACTAAAAACAAAACAGGTACTGACTCTCAAATACCTCAGGTCATATTTGACAACACACATTGGCCAAAGCTTATCGAAGCATATGTGAGAGTTCTCTTGGTAACCCCTTCCCAACCCTTTTTGATGATGTTGATGCAGGCAAGGATGTTGAAGTGATATTTCCAAAACTCAGTGACAGATTGAGATTGGTAGCTTCAGCCAACTCAAAGCAACGCTCAAAGAGTGCTTTAGTGTAGAGCTTCTTTAATTTAGAAATAGTCTGCTGGTCCACAGGCTGGAGTAATGAAGTGGTGTTGGGAGGCAGAAATTGGATCTTGATGAATTGAAATTCTGCAAGGAGATGGTAATTTAGGACTGAAGAATGGCCAGGAGCATTGTCCATAACAAGCAAGACATGGCGTGTGTAAAGGGACACCCTGCTCTGGCATTACTTTTCCTCAGCAGAAATATTTTCCAATTTTGAAGAGGTTAATATTATCTCAAATATTTTTATAAAAAAAGATTCATATGATTTTGTACACAATGTGTTGTACTTCAAGCTAAAATCTGTAAAAAGAAATTTACTTTATTTTCTTTGTTACAATCGATATGTACTAGCTCTGAACGTAGAGTTGAAATAATTTTTTTTTACAAATGATCGAAATTAAGAAATATCTGACACACTTAAAATTTCCATTATTAATGATGCAATCTGATACTATTTATTATGTTTATTTCTGGATTCATTTATAAAATAATAATATATTAACAGAAATTAATTTGTCAAGAAAATTTGTAAACCCTTTGGAATATTGTTATTACTGCAGAGTGAAGTAGTAGTGGGCACGCCTCTGATGTGCTCGGACTTCTTTTTATATTTGGGAAGAACAATGTAATTTCAGCTTTGTTAATGTGAAAATTCAAAAGACAGTGTGATATAGAAAAATGTGAGGGAATAAAATATTCGTGAAAGCAAAAATACAGTGTAGGCATTCTTCAACTGTAACCATGAGATCGTAAAATATGAAAATTTCAGCTTCAAGAATCAGCCCCTAGACGTGAAGAACTGGAGTCAACTACAAGATGAAAGAAGACAAGCAAAGAGTTTATTGTAAATCTTACTCCTCTCATATTTTTGAAAAAAAAAAGAGACTTTACCATCGAAAATAGGAGTGACAAAAAAAAACAAATTTTGGGAGGGGGAGATTACAAGTTGCAGATTCATGTAAAACAAACATTATCACCATACGACCAAATACTTCATTGATTCAATCAGAAAAAAGATTGTGTGTCATCCAAGCCTTGTTGTTGGACCTTCAAATCATATTTAACCTGCTCTTCTGGACTTTACACTTCTTGAAGGCTCACAGGTTTAATTTTCAAGTCGCTGCATTGGCACAGAACAGCACTGAGAGAGAGTTTTTCGTTGGCTTGTGACCGGGCAATGCATTCTCTTCTGCTGTTATAAAGATAAGCTTCGGCATCTTTTTCCAGAATAGACCCATCCTGTAACAACCAAAAACCTGTTCTACATCTACATGGATACCCTGCAAATTACATTTAAGTACCTGGCAGAGGGTTCATCAACCCACCTTCACTATTCTCTGTTATTCCAATCTCGTACGGCACACGGAAATAACGAACGCCTGTATGTTTCCGTACGAGCTCTGATGTCTCTTATTTTATGATGGTGATCATTTCTCCCTATGTAGGTCAGTGTCAACAAAATATTTTTGCATTCGGAGGAGAAAGCTGGTGATTGGAATTTTGTGAGAAGATTCCGTCACAAACAACAAAAAAAGCCTCCGTTTTAATGATGTCATGGCAGATAGCCCTCAGAATCTACGAGCACCTTGAAGTAGCTGATTGAGTTCTCTCCTGTCTTTGTGTCAGAGCTGCCTGCTTTGACATGCCTCACTACACTGTGGATGCCGGTTGTTTCTCTTAAACTTGTGAACCACGCACGGCTTCCCTTAAACACGTCTTTGGCCACTGACAATCCTGGGGTCTTCTTAATGAAGTCAGCAAAACTCCTTCTCACTTCCTCACAAATTATGTTCTCTTTAATAGTGTCACCTCGCAATTGATTTTCACTTATCCATTTAAGGAGCATCCTTTCGACATCATACAGAACACAAAACCATAGTTTATATACTCTTGTCACTCCGTTTGAAGCATCTATCTCCTTACTCTTGTCCTTGTTCTTGAGGATAATGCAAACCATTGATGTAGACGGACTGTATGTGCATACTAAATCAACAATGCTCACATCACATTCGTGTTTTTCAATTATTTTACGTTTCATTTCCAAGGCCATTTTCTTTCTCTTATGGTTGTCTTCTTGTGGCTTTATCCTTGGTGACACTTCTACAAAGGTTATTAAAATTTGCACACACAAAAAAACACTGTGTTAACCCAACTTTAGAAACATATGTGACTACAAGCTGCACTGAGGCGGTAGCAGAAAGAGTGCTACACCCAGACTGCCCTACATACTAAAGACACTGTCTGTATGCCACTGCCGACAATGAAAGTGTTCATACTGTTAAACGTTTCCCACGGGACACGCAAACACCTGCCGACATCACACTAAATTGTCATCACTCATTTGTCTACATCTACATCTACAAAGGTACTCTGTAAAACCCACTCAAGTGCAAGACAGAGGGTTAATCAAACCACCTTCACAATAATTCTTTATTATTCCAATCTCGAAGAGTGTGCGAATTAAATGAACACCTATATCTTTCTTCACGAGCTCTGATTTCCCTTATTTTATTATTATGATGATTTTTTTTCTCTATGTAGGTCGGCATCAACAAAATATCTTCGCGTTCAGTGGAGAAAGTTGGTGACTGGAATTTCGTGAGAAGATTGCTCCACAGTGAAAAATGCCTTTGTTTTAATGATATCCACACCAAATCCCGAATCAAGTCCGTGACACTATCTCCCCTATTTTGGGATAATACAGAACATGCTGCTCTTCTTTGAACTTTATCGACGTACTCCATTAATCCTATCTGATAAGGATCCCACACCGCGCAGCACTACTCCAAAAAGAGGACGGACAAGCGTAGTGTTGGCAGTCTCTTTAGTAGCTCTGTTACATTATCTAAGTGTTCTGCCAACAAAACACAGTGTTTGGTTTGCCTTTCTCCACAACATTTTCTATATGATCTTTCCAGTTCAAGTTGTTCATAATTGTAATTCCTGCATTTTCGTTGAATGTACAGCCTTTAGATTAGATTGATAAATTGCGTAACTGAAGTTTAACGGATTCCTTTTAGTACTCATGTGGATGACCTCACATTTTGCATTATTTAGGATCAATTTTCTCACCTTCAGGTATCTTTTCCAAATCCTTTTGCAATTTGTTTCGATCTGCTGATGAGTGTACCAGGTGATAAACAGCAGCATCATCTGCAAACAACCTAAGACAGCTGCTCAGATTGTCTCCTAAATCATTTACATAGATAAGGAACAGCGGAGGTCCTATAACACTACCTAGTGAATTGCAAGAAATCACTTCTGTTTTACTCTATGACTTTCCGTAGTTACTATGAGCTGTGAACCCTCTGACAGGAAATCACGAATCCAGTCACATAACTGAGACGATATTCCATAAGCACACAATTTCACTACAAGCCGCTTGTGTGGTACAGTGTCAAAGGCCTTCTGGAAATCTAGAAATACAGAATCAATTTGAAATCCCTTGTCAATAGCACTCAACACTTCGCATGAGTAAAGAGCTAGTTGTGTTTCAAAGAACGATGTTTTCTAAATCCGTGTTGACGGTATGTAAACAGACTGCTCTCATCGAGGTAATTCATAATGTTCGAACATAAGATATGTTCCAAAATACTGTTCCACACTGACATTAATGATATGGGCATGTAATTTAGTTGATTACTCCTACTGCCTTTTTTGAATATTGGTGTGACCTGTGCAACTTTCCAATGCAACTCATAATGCAAAGCATCACTCATTACAAGAGTAATTTTGTTTACAGTTCGTTTTGCTTATTATGCGAATAACGTGTTATGGGAGGTACGCTTTAAGCGAGGTTCTATGTACCGTATTGAGTAAATATGGACATTGGCTTATAAAAGTTCCATTTCAAATACTGTGATACAAATTTGCAATAGCTCTCTACATTAGACACAAATTATTTCATCATTCTCACTTTTTAGTAAGATCCTAAGGTCATTCTTACTTGATCACTGTTCGTATTCAGTAGCAGAACCTTTACAAGATGTGAAATACAAAACTTAAAACAGGAATTGTAAAATGTCTTACAGCAAGTAGTGCAAGCTGTCTTGTAGAGAAAGCCAATCGAACAAATTCACTCCTCAGAAACAGCACACTTACCTTCAGATAAAGATTGTATATTTCAGAATATAGTTTTATTAAACGAATAAAGTATCAGACGCCATTAGTAAATGTGAACATTAGCAAAAAATGTTTGGATCTACTGAGATGCAAGCCAGAGAGATATGAACTGATACATGACAATTCTGCAGCTGTACTCTACACCGATCGTGAACAACTTGTGAACATACTCCTATAAGCTTTAACTGTATATATGTTATTAATTGACATTTAATTATAAAAATGCATCTTTGATAGATTCTCAATGTGCTGTTGCCTTGAAAATGCATATTTTCATGGTATACTACTTACAATAATTCTTTAACCACCAACATGACATTTGTAATTTTATTATAACAAACCATACAATTAAAAATAGGTTTTTGAGAGCTCTTCAATTTGTTGATGCTTAGAAACGGCATATGCTCCTCAACTGAAAGCCAAAATGGCAACTCTGTACAGAAGAGAGATGCCGTGCATGTGATGCAGGTGGTGTTCTCTAATTCCTTTGCTCTGTGTTCAACTTCACATTCAGAGTATCTGACATGCTAGATATTGCTATGCACATTTGGAAAGACTCCCTAACATGTTACCCCCCCCCCCCCCCCCCCCCCACCCCCCCCATGCTATGATGTCAGAAACTCTGCATGCTCAACATTCGAATGCACAGTTCGAGTGCCGACAGCTTAAGGGGACTTATACATGAATAACTGTCAAAAAAATCGATTTGTTTATTTTTGTCTTGAAAAATTGTCTTTAGTTTTCTGAACGAGAAAAAGTTTACTTCTATGAAAATGGACCACAGAAAGTACCAAAACTAGAGGAATTTAAAATTATCCATGTTGATGTTATTAAATAGGCAAATGACGTTGCACTGCCAGACCAGTTGTGACCTTCACAGGTTGAAACATGGACATTAACATGTACTGACAAGCAGCAGCTCAAGATATTTGAACGTGGGATTCTGCGCAAGATGTGCGGGGCAGTTCAGGATAACCAGGTTGGACATATCTCTTACAGAAAGTAGAAACATCCACCTCAGCAGCATTAGCTTAATTTGTGAATGTATGACAACCTTGTATTTTTTGGGTTATCAATCTGGGAAAAGACCTCATCTTATAATAGGATATGTATTTATTAACAAATATAAATGTTTATTAACAAAAAACCATATAATATTTTAATAAAAATATATTTTAATTACTAATTGCATAAATGACACTAATCACAAGGAATTCAAATTTGGTGCAAAAATGCAAACCATGAAATGGAACATAAAACAATTTTCGATTTATGGAGACTGGACATTAATATGATGATTCTTTGTTTCTTCACTTAACAATAATGTATTTCACTAATATCTATCAAATTATAATTTATTTTCTTGTTAGCAGTAATTCAAAATAATTAGACATTATTTTATTAAAAACATGTTTCATATATGATAATTAACATTTCTATTTGGTAATATGTACAGAATTTAAATAAATGTAAAAATGTTTTGCTTCTAGCGAGATCCAGTGCCAGTCTTCTACCAGTGTAGGGTAGACCTATTGCTGATTATGTTGATAGTGGAAATCTTCCAATCCTTAAAGTTGGATTTATTGAGTTATTTGAATATTACAACATACTGCTTTACAAAATCGATATCTGGACAATGCCCTTCAAATCCTCCAAGTATGAAGAAAATCTTAGATGACCAGTCTGTAAGGCCCTCTAGTAAGTACAGAGACTGACATAGCCAATAAGAAAGGAGCAATAAACATCAGCACAGAGACACCCTACACCACGAAGGAGCACTCCAGAAGAAGTAAAAATTGCTTATACTACAATAAGCACTTGTTTCCAGACACAGGTTTATAGGACCTTTTTTTCTACTTTTGAAAAGTATTATCTATCACAAGACTATCTCTTATGAGGAGTATACTGCATTTGGTGCTGCATCTTTTTGTTACTAGACAGTCCCTTCCCACTAGACTAGCTTGACCTTCCCTGGCTGTCAGCAGCACACCAGCAGCAGATAGGCACGGGGGGGGGGGGGGGGGGGGGGGGGGGGGGGGGGGGTCAGACTCACCTTGAAGTCCTCTTCCTCCACTGGCTCCTCGTCTTCCTCATTCTCAATTTTCTCAACAACAAATGTGCTAGGCCCGACAATATCTTCTGAAGTTGAACATTCCTGAAACAGTTTTAAAAATTTCTTCATAAGGGCAAGAGAAGTATAACAAAAATGATGCAAAGTATTTTATTTAAATCATGGATGCTAAGGGAACTGGATCAGGAAAACAAGCTAGAGACAGAAGAAGATGAGTTTTGCTATTTTTGCAGCAGAATAACCGACGATGGCTGAAATAGAGCAGAAACAAAATGTATACTGGCTATAACAAGAAAAGCATTTCTGAAAAAGAGGAATATGTTGACATTTAATATAAGTCTATGTGTTAAGAAGTCTTTTCCGAAGGTAATTCTCTCTAGTGTTTAATGCTACAGATTGGTATACAATTTGATCCTGTAACTTTAGCGATGAGACCCATACACAGATCATAATTTCGATGCTTTATTAGATGGTCAATGCAATTAGACTTACAAACATACTATTTGATATCATAGTATTATTATTGTATATAAATTTATGAATTATGAGTGATTCTAGGATACTTCATATTTTGTAAACAACTCGGAAATATTTAGACCATTTCTAGCGAACATCTAACGGTAGCAATTATAATAAAATTTTCCGCAAGACACTTAAGTCTCATCTTTATCTACAATACTGATGGAAGCCGAAGAAATGAATTAAAATTTGTGCCACGGCCAGTACTCGAATCCGGGTCTTCTTGCTTACTGGACAGAAATGTTGACTATAGTGCTGCAGTGGTGTAATGGTCAGCATTTCTGCCTGGTAAGCAAGAACACAAAGGTTCGAGTCACAGCCATGGTACAAATTTTAATTCATTTCTTCAGCTTCCATCATTAACTGTAGCAAATTGTTCACTTTTTTTCAAAATCTTAGAGAATATGCTAGTAACAAGATCCATTGAGGAATTAAAATGTAAGTTAACTTTTATTTGTACGAATTCTTTATAATATGCAAGTCCCTAAATTTCAATCTGAAAATGTTTTACTATCAAAATTAAACTTGCACAAGATTTTTAACTATATTTTCTTATAACAAATCCTATGTTAAAACTATAAAAGGTTTATAGTTTTAAATGAAATTCCACGTACACATCTAACAATACTTTGTAATATCAGAACAGTAAGTTCCTTATACTGTGGCGCCAGTGCCCACAAACGAAGTATAGCATTATACAGAGTATAGTGCGGTTGTTGTTGTACTTTAGGTGTCGTTACTTGTTGCCATAAATGTGTAATGCATTATGTTTCTTTAAGTATTATAATAAATGTAGAGCAATTTTAAAAAAAAGTGTTTGGTTAACCCATGCAGTTACCACATACCCAGACAATTTACCAATACTAAATAAATTTTCATAGTTACATTTGCCATTCAAACTTCTCTCTCTAGGTGTGGTACATTGGAGTTGTTCCAATAGAATCACCTTCAGCTTTTCAAAGTTTATTGTTTGCAACAATTATGAAATTTGTTATTTCATGAAGTGTCGAATGGTACATACCACAAGTGTAGTAATGAAACAAGGATGATAAGTGGTCGACGTAAGAAGAGAATAGATGCTTTTCAAATGTGGCGCTGGAGAAGAATGCCGAAGATTAGGTGGGTAGATCAAATAACTAAGGATGAGGCACTAAATCAAATTGGAGAAAAATAAATTTATTGTACGACGTAGCTGAAAGAGGACTGTCCACTTCCTTTCAGTTGTATCCATTTAAACAAGTGCCTTTAAGGAGGTGATTTTCGCTATGAATATGGTACAGCAGAAGTAATACACAGAACATTTATATCATGGATTCTAATGCTTTAGATGACCTGAAGCGATGTGAAGTTGGATTGCAAAATTCACACCTCACCCCCATAGGTTGACCTACTTGGCATGTACAGACGATCTTCTTCTCTTGATTTCCGGCTACGAAAACTTCTTCTCCAAAGAATACTGCTGGTTAACAGGAATTTATAAGGCTCACTCTCTACTTTTGAAATAATTTGGTACTCAAATAATACTTTTAGTTCAGTCTTGGTATATTTCAACTTCCATAAATAATATATTCACCAATTCTCACATCAGTATTCGAATGTTTACAAGCCAACTGATTCATCTCGCATTAGACTCGATAAAATACATCTTAAATAAAGTTGGTTTAACAACCACATAATTTATGAACCTGTCTTGACCCTAGCTAGTCCAATATTTGAAGTACTTAAAAATCTATAGTCAATTGTTAATTTTTCTTTAACAACAATCACAGTCACTAAACAGCAAAGAATACTACATAATTACTTCTTGTTCTTTCATCACAGCTTCTGTGGCACTAGCGGCAAACACTTGTTGGCGTCGTTCGACCGCCACGCTTACAGTCTTCTCATAACGAACTTCCAACCTGCACACAGAAACAGGTGGCACAGTAGATACGTTTCCACTCTCCTACTTATATTTAAAACATCGTCGTGTGTTTGAGATGGTAGAAGAACAAGTGGTTCTAGAATTTATACGGAAATTCTCGAAGCACTACATATCCCTCACCTCAGCTCAAACATGCGATATTTTATACGTAATCACCATGTATATTAATATCCCACATAATACTAATTCACATTTTAACTAGGATACATTATATTTCTTTTAATAATCGTGAACAGCCTTTTATTTAATACTTAGCTCTTCTTTTATCATTCTACTTCGATAATAACAACTTGAGCATTTCACCTAATGTTGGGAGTCAGTTCTTTTATATCTAGGAATCGTGTGAACAACATTTTTGATTTCGAACCGTAAACTCCAGGTGTCATAGACAACTGATTATTTCATCCTTCATTCTAATTCTTTGTACTATTTTTTCTTTAGCATGTACTAGTTTCATTATTCACAGTAGTTTCACAGGAACTCTGGGCAAATGAAAGTGTTCTTTCTGTCAGTCACAACACATAATAATGCTACTGGTACATAGAATTCAATCTTACTAGAATCATTCCTATAAAATGTGTGACTTCTGTCACAATACTGTCCTTTTCCCCTAGGATCAGTAGCTATACCTTACATGTGGGTTGACCCTATGAGTGCACTTCCTCCTCCCTTTCTGGTAGGTACGCCCCATCATAATACATCCCTATTCATCAGGCCACAGGTCGTCCTATCTCTATGTTGATACATCTGCCTTATATCCTCAGCAAATGCCGGGTATGCCTCCCTTATCCCTTGTGAGTAGGCCTCATGGTTCATTGCCCTAGTGTACATACATTTCATGTATACTATTATTAAATATTTCCTGGTAAAAATAAAAATCTATTTTACACTTCGTTCTCCCTTCTTAATACTTCACTTATACCTTGGAGTCCTCCTCTACTTTTCAACTTCTTTACTCTTAACAGATACTATGTCTACCTATACTTCGACTTGACATTCCTCAATAATTATCACAATCGATTCCTCTCTGGTTTATGCTCTCTTTCCTTACTCACGCCTTCTTCTTAAATACTCAATGTGGAATCCTCCTAGTTTTTTATATGTATATTTATATGCGATATTGAATTGTCATAGTTCTTTGTTTGTGTGCATATTTCCCGATGTACACATACCTTTCCCCTCCAACACTTGACGGTTCTCACCTTTTAACAGGTTTCTAGTCAGTAGTTTCATTGTTTGCATACCCGTGTATCTTTGTGTGTATGCTGATGTGTGTTTGTGCAGCCTGATTCTACGGCCTTCTTATGCGAAGATAAGTTGTAGGTTATTGGAAACCACAGAAACCAGGAAGGACTTCTGCGATAGAAGTAGATGAATATGGAATGAGGGAGAAATAGATAGATCTTCAAACGAGAAGTAACAAAGGAAGAAAATAGATGCGGTTGCTAAGATCGAAGAAGAGAAAGAAGACAGCCCCAAAGACAGGAAACCATTCCCACCCCCCTTCTCCAGGATCCCTACCTTTCTAGTACTTGAGTGAGAAGCCACAGGAGGTATGTTGTTAAATCGTCTCCTACAGAATGGGCAGTCTCACCTTCACCCTTGAGGTCCATGAAAGAAATCTTAGCAACCCCTATGGAAATGGCAAATGGTGAAGAATCAGGCACACTTGTTAGCGAGGGTTGTCTGAAAGGTGTGATGTGTGTTTAGTGTTAGCCATGACTTATCTGTAAGTGTAAATCGTGCTTTTATCTACACTACCCACCCCTTTCAAAACTGATATAAACCCTCCCGTCTATATCATATCTCATAAAAGTTATAGAATATTCTATACAAAATAGAAAATTATACACTACGATAAAACAGTTGTTCTGTTCGGCATATTTTTTGTCTAGAGATCACTGTTTATCCGTGGTTCTCTTATGCCAGTCTTTACGTTATGGTCATATACAGTTTTCTAAATACTAAAATTATAGGATAGTTTAAGAATTCAGTAACAGACTACAGAATACAGAATAGTTTAAGATTTGAAGGGAATTCGGTGCAGGGGAACTATTTTGGAAGAAATGCCGAAAACAATTCGGTATCCGACGGTCGTCACTTCGCCCGTTAACACAGAACGTTAACATCCCTGTGGGATATACAACTTTATATCCTTTACATAGTACTTTCCCTTCTCTGATCCAGTTGTAGGATGTCCTACCGTTTGTATTCGGAAAGGTCGTTTACATTTCTTCAGGGCAGAACTCTGAAGATGTTATTTTACCAGAACTAGGTCAATGACCTTGTACTCAGGTTCAACCGCTTTCTCATCATGTTTACTCACTCTTTGTTGTGCCTTTTCAACTAAATTTCTGGAAACTATTTCCTGATTAAGATCGTAATCTAAAGTAGGTTGTTCAATTAAAACATTTAATCAGAGGTTCTCCTACAACGGGTTTCCCTATTACTTCTAATGGCGTTAATCCAGTTGGTAAATGCAGTAATTCATTTAAAATACGCTCAAAGTCTTTCATTTTCATCGTCCATTAAGAATGCCATTCATGGCAGTAGGTGCGGCATAATTTCCCAATTTCTTTCATAACTCTTTCACTCGGATTCAATGACGGGTTATAGTTGGATATTAATACTTGACGAATATCTTCCCAAAATAGAAATTTTTAAATTCGTTACTGACAAATTGTGGTCCATTATCTGTGAGAAATTGTTTCGGTTTTCCTACCTCCAGAAAATACTGTTGCAAACAGTCTGTGTACTTACTCTTTTGATAGGATATAACTTAACATACTTTGACCGGCATTCTATGATGAGTAAAATGTACAACACTGCTCCCTTTCCTTTCGGAACCGGTCCAAACCAATCAACTGCTGTAAGATCGTGAAACAATTTAGGAATAATCGGGTACATTCTGTATTTAACATGAGTGTTACTCTCTTTCACCTTCTGACAGATCTCACAGGTTCTGATTTAAGATGCCACTTTACACCCTAGCTTCTTAAAATAATAGAACTTATTCATGTGGGCTATACACTTTTTTATTCCGAAGTATCCATATCCTGGATGAACATACCATACAATTTCGTCTTCCATCAACTTCGGAATGCATATGCGCCAACGTTGTTATGTTATACTGTCTCTCCAAAACAAATTATACCCTATAATTTTCCACTTTTCTGCTTGATTAGGAGGTAAGGAATTACTGATAAACAGAGCAAACATTTCTGAAAAATAGGGATCATGATGGATGTTATCTGTTACTTTTCAAGCCATCTCTTGTACCCTGGTGTGCTAATATTCTGCTGTCAAAAAATTAATTGCAAAAATTACGCCGGGTCCTTCCATACGTTTTAACTCTTCCATGCTTACAGGCAACCTGGACAAAGCATCTGGTACAATATTCCCAGACCTTTTACATACTGTATTCTAATGTCATATTCCTGTAGGAACAACATCCATCTAATTAATCCACTATGTAACAATCTACTACTCATTAGAAAAGATAGAGCCTGATGACCTGTATAGACACGGATTTCTGACCCCCATACTAGTGTTTGAAATTTCTGGATACTCCATACAATTGCTAAAAGTTCCTTTTCAGTAGCCATGTAAATTAATTCATGTTTATTCAGACTACAGCTAGCAAAGGCTATGGTTCGATGTTCTCCATGATCTAGATCCCACTCTCCTTCGAAGAGTTCTCCAGCGATACCATACTCAGATGCATCGATCGAAATATTAAATAGCCCACCCATAATCGGATGATGTAGTAGAGGTGATTCTACTAGCGTTCTCTTGATGTTTTCAAACGCACCATTTGCCTCTTGATCCCATAGCCACGGTATTCCCTTTCTTAACGAATGTAAAAGTCTTGGGTCGTCCAGTTCTTGGCTTCGTATATATCGTCTATAGTATCCGGCCATAACTATAAATCCCTTCAATTGTCCTATGTTTCTAGGGGGAGGACATTCTTTAATAGCTTTTATGCATTCAATATCCAGTCTGATCCCCTGCACCCCTGAAATATGTCCAAAAACATAAGCTCTTGCCACGCAAAGTGTGATTTAGACAATTTCACTGTAATACCTTTTTCTTTAAATTTTTTTAGGGTCTTACTCAAAGTTAGACAATGTTCCTCCCATGTAGCTGAGATTTTGAGGATATCATACACATATATTATTAAATCCTGTAACAAATCTCTCCCTAATGCCTCATCCAACGCATGTATAAATACTGATGCTGAGATATTAAGTCCAAATGGTAACACATCGAAATGATATGATTTACCATCAAACAAAAACACGGTACACTTCTTTGATTCGCGATGTAACCTAATTTTCCAATATCCTGCAGTCAGGTCCATCATGCTAAAAAAACCTTGCTTTGGGTCTGTCTCATTCTGTCTCTATATGCTTATTCAATGTACGCGTGTCTAGCACTAACCGTACACCTCCTGTGACCTTTTTTACCACTACTAAAGGGTTATTCATGATGCTAGAACTACATTCTATTATTTGTTGTCAATCATTTTGTCAATTCCCTCCTTAACTGATACGTTCACCGGTATTAGATATGGCTTACAGAAAAATGGAGTGTCATCTTTGATTTTAAACTTCCATATGTAATCGCTGATATTACCGGGACGATTGGAAAATGTTGTTGTTGTTGTGGTCTTCGGTCCTGAGACTGTTTTGATGCAGCTCTCCATGCTACTCTTTCCTGTGCAAGCTTCTACATCTCCCAGTACCTACTGCAACCTACATCCTTCTGAATATGCTTAGTGTATTCATCTCTTGGTCTCCCTCTACGATTTTTACCCTCCAAGCTGCCCTCCAATACTAAATTGGTGATCCCTTGATGCCTCAGAACATGTCCTACCAACCAATCCCATCTTCTAGGCAAGTTGTGCCACAAACTCCTCTTCTCCCCAATTCTATTCAATACCTCCTCATTAGTTAGGTGGTCTACCCATCTAATCTTCAGCATTCTTCTGTAGCACCACATTTCGAAAGCTTCTATTCTCTTCTTGTCTAAACTATTTATCGTCCATGTTTCACTTCCATACATGGCTACGCTCCATAGAAATACTTTCAGAAACGACTTCCTGACACTTAAATATATACTTGATGTTAATAAATTTCTCTTCTTCAGAAATGCTTTCCTTGCCATTGCCAGTCTACATTTTATGTCCTCCCTACTTCGACCATCATCAGTTATTTTGCTCCCCAAATAGCAAAACTCCTTTCCTGCTTTAAGTGTCTCATTTCCTAATCTAATTCCCTCAGCATCACCCGACTTTATTCGACTACATTCCATTATCCTCGTTTTGCTTTTTTTTATGTTCATCTTATATCCTCCTTTCAAGACACTATCCATTCCATTCAACTGCTCTTCCAAGTCCTTTGCTGTCTCTGACAAAATAACAATGTCATCGGCGAACCTCAAAGTTTTTATTTCTTCTCCATGAATTCTAATACCTACTCCGAATTTTTCTTTTGTTTCCTTCACTGCTTGCTCAATATACAGATTGAATAACATCGGGGATAAGCTACAACCCTGTCTCACTCCCTTCCCATCCCAACCACTGCTTCCCTTTCATGTCCCTCAACTCTTATAACTGCCATCTGGTTTCTGTACAAATTGTAGACAGCCTTTCACTCCCTGTATTTTACCGCTGCCATCTTCAGAATTCGAAAGAGAGTATTCCAGTCAACATTGTCAAAAGCTTTCTCTAAGTCTACAAATGCTAGAAATGTAGGTTTGCCTTTCCTTAATCTAGCTTCTAAGATAAGTCGTAGGGTCAGTATTGCCTCACGTGCTCCAACATTTCTACGGAATCCAAACTGATCTCCCCCGAGCTCAGCTTCTACCAGTTTTTCCATTCGTCTGTTAAGAATTCGCGTTAGTATTTTGCAACTGTGACTTATTAAGCTGATAGTTCGGTAATTTTCACTCCTGTCAACAACTGATTTCTTTGGGATTGGAATTATTATATTCTTCTTGAAGTCTGAGGGTATTTTGTCTGTCTCATACATCTTGCTCACCAGATGGTAGAGTTTTGTCAGGACTGGCTCTCCCAAGGCTGCCAGTAGTTCTAATGGAATGTTGTCTACTCCCAGGGCCTTGTTTCGACTCAGGTCTTTCAGTACTGTGTCAATCTCTTCACGCAGTATCGTATCTCCCATTTCATCTTCATCTACATCCTCTTCCATTTCCATAATATTGTCCTCAAGTACATCGCCCTTGTATAATAGACCCTCTATATACTCCTTCCACCTTTCTGCTTTCCCTTCTTTGCTTAGAACTGGGTTTCCATCTGAGCTCTTGATATTCATACAAGTGGCTCTCTTTTCTCCAAAGGTCTCTTTAATTTTCCTGTAGGCAGTATCTATCTTACCCCTAGTGAGATAAGCCTCTACATCCTTACATTTGTACTCTAGCCATCCCTGCTTAGCCATTTTGCACTTCCTGTCGATCTCATTTTTGAAACGTTTGTATTCCTTTTTGCCTGCTTAATTTACTGCATTTTTATATTTTCTTCTTTCATCAATTAAATTTAATATTTCTTCTGTTACCCAAAGATTTCTACTAGCCCTCATCTTTTTACCTACTTGATCCTCTGCTGCCTTCACTACTTCATCCCTCAGAGCTACCCATTCTTCTTCTACTGTATTTCTTTCCTCCATTCCTGTCAATTGTTCCCTTATGCTCTCCCTGAAACTCTGTACAACCTCTAGTTTAGTCAGTTTATCCAGGTCCCATCTTCTTAAATTCCCACCTTTTTGCAGTTTCTTCAGTTTTAATCTACAGTTCATAACCAATAGATTGTGGTCAGAGTCCACACCTGCCCCTGGAAATGTCTTACAATTTAAAAGCTGGTTCCTAAATCTCTGTCTTACCATTATGTAATCTATCTGATACCTTTTAGTATCTCCAGGCTTCTTCCATGTATACAACCTTCTTTTATGATTCTTGAACCAAGTGTTAGCTATGATTAAGTTGTGCTCTGTGCAAAATTCTACCAGGCGGCTTCCTCTTTCATTTCTCTCCCCCAATCCATATTCACCCACTATGTTTCCTTCTCTCCCTTTTCCTACTCTCGAATTCCAGTCACCCATGACTATTAAATTTTTGTCTCCCTTCACTACCTGAATAATTTCTTTTATCTCATCATACATTTCATCAATTTCTTCATCATCTGCAGAGCTAGTTGGCATATAAACTTGTACTACTGTAGTAGGCATAGGCTTCGTGTCTATCTTGGCCACAATAATGCATTCACTATGCTGTTTGTAGTAGCCTACGCGCACTCCTATTTTTTTATTCATTATTAAACCTACTCCTGCATTACCCCTACTTCATTTTGTATTTATAACCCTGTATTCGCCTGACCAAAAGTCTTGTTCCTCCTGCCACTGAACTTCACTAATTCCCACTATATCTAACTTTAACCTATCCCTTTCCCTTTTTAAATTTTCTAACCTATCTGCTCGATTAAGGGATCTGACAATCCACGCTCCAATCCGTAGAATGCCAGTTTTCTTTTTCCTGATAACGACGTCCTCTTGAGTAGTCCCCGCCCGGAGATCCAAATGGGGGACTATTTTACCTCCGGATTATTTTACCCAAGAGGATACCATCATCATTTAACCATACGGTAAAGCTGCATGCCCTTGGGAAAAATTATGGCTGTAGTTTCCCCTTGCTTTCAGCCGTTCGCAATACCAGCACAGCAAGGCCGTTTTGGTTAGTGTTACAAGGCCAGATCAGTCAATCATCCAGACTGTTGCCCCTGCAACTACTGAAAAGGCTGCTGCCCCTCTTCAGGAACCAAATGTTTGTCTGGCATCTCCGTTGTGGTTGGACCTACGGCACGGCTGTCTGTATCGCTGAGGCACGCAAGCCTCCCCACCAACGGCAAGGTCCGTGGTTCATATTCAATTATATAAATCTAGTTTTTGTGCATTGGTTGATATTGGAGACTCTTTTACTCTGTTTTGTATGTCAGCTCAATGTGGTATGCACTCTACATTATCGATCTCTGGTAACAATTGTGCTGTAGCAGATAATTGTAAACATTGAAAATCAGCTGTTTGTTTTGCAATGTAATTGTCAGTCACAAATGGTATCCAACACCTACTGTCATCTTGGCCAAAACAAAGATTTTCCTCGAAAGTCAATATGACATTACATTCTAATAACCAATCTAGGCCAAATAATACATCCCTCTTAATATTTTCTAATATTAAAAGTGTTTGACGAAATCTGGTATTTCCAATGTGGCAGTTCACAAGGGTTTTGTGTTTCACTACCTTGCTTTTCGTTCCGGTTATGCCAACTATGTAAACTCCAGTTACTGGTAATAGAGGTAAGAAATGTTTTGTCTGTATCGTGTTAAAGAATGCTCTAGAAAGGAGTGACACCACACTCCCTGAATCTATAAAATATGTTAACTTCAGACGTTTCCACGGTTCCTGCTATTATTGGTTGTGGATTACTGGTAGTCAAGCTTGATTCTTTCAGTAGCAACCATTGTTTTGTAGGTATTTTGTGCATGAAATTAACATACTTATTATGAATCAGGCCTCCTAGTGTATCTCTACAACCTGGACTCCGGCCCTGGATCCAGATCGCACTGTGTTTTCCTCATTATTGGTAATTACTGGCTGGTTACCAAATCAGGTATTACGTTACCACTTTGTACTCTATTATTACTTGGCACAAATTCCTATGAAGTTATAGGCTCTAAATTCGAAGGTGGATGCTTTTTTCTGATAATTATCGTTACCATTATTCCTGTTACACTGGTGCACTCTAGCTAAGTTGGCCTCAAGTTTTTTAAAATTATTACTATTATTCCTTTTGTAGTTATGATTTTCACTTTGGTGTACTTTCTCATTGCGGTCTTTATTTAAGGCATCCAGTGCATCCACAAAGGACAACAACTCTTTTACTGTCTTCCACCCACTACATAATATATCTTTCCTCATGTAAATGGGTAATCGTCTTATTAAAATTCGAACTAATCCTTCTTCTTCCATTGGCTTAGGTAAGTACTTCACCCGTGTTAAATGCCAGTCGAAATACTTCCTCGTTGTACCCCACGTATTACTGTAATACTTCAGGTCCCACAAGTCTGATATTAATTTTTTCTGGGCACTTGATACCCAGTACTTATCTTTAAACTACTTCTGAAAATCTCCCCAAGAGGAAAAGTTCTCAATGTTTACTGTACCCCACTCTGGGGCCTCCCCTAATAGATACCCCCACAGCAAACTCAATATTTTTAAATCCTCCCAGTTCATGGGCAAGGCTTAGTTGAACCTTTTCAAAAAATGAGCAGGACGTACTTCCGTGTCTGGCTTAAACTTACGGAATTTCCTAGATAATCCTGAATTGGCTCCCCACTGTAAATCCGTCATTAGCTCACTAGTCAATACCACATTATGACAAGCCACCCTATTATCTATTTTGTCCTGAATTCTTTCCATAGTCCATCCATACCTCTCTTGGTATTACTAAGCTCAGAAGATAAAACAGGAGATACGTTCTCAGAGATTACTCTCGCGGCAACTTTTCGGTCTATCATCTCTTCTACCTGTTCCTCCAGACTGCTTATATTTATTATGTCCTAGTTTCTCTTTGAAGTTTCTGCCTGCAATTTGTGAATGGCCTATTGGTCTTGTCCCACTTTTCAACATTTTCTTTTAAGGTATGCAAACTCTGCTTTACAGCACCAAATGTAACATTACATACAGCTTGAAATGATCCTAATTTTTCACTCAGTTCAGTTTCTACACTATTACATTTATCTTCAATAACAAATTCTATCTTTTTTTTGTCAAATTCTGGAATTGGTCATTCTGTCTCTGATTAAACTCAGTGAACAGTTGATTTACATAACTGCTTAAAGAACTAGTTAATTCACCTTTCAAATCTAATTTCAGATTTTCTACTTTAGTAGTTAAAGTGTCAAATTCAGTCTTCAAATACCCCATACGTTCTTCACATAAATTACTAAAGTCTTTACTTTGTGAATCTATCTTACCACTTAACAATTCTAAAGTTTAATTTTGAACATCCAATTTATTATTTAATGGAGTATTCACTGTGTCTATTGCTCTACTTAATTTAGCTCTCTGTGCATCAAGTTTTTCACTTAAAGTTGCAGTTATTTCATTTCTCAAAGAAACACCCTGGTCATTTATTTTATCATTTAACTGTAAACTCTCAGCTTCTAGTTTGGCATCTAAAAATCGCAATTAGTTCCTTTCTTAAAGTCGCTGAATCTGCACTTTGGGCTTTGATTAAATTTGCTACTTCAGACCAGTCTGGCACCTCCTTACTCACTTTCATTGCCATGGCTGTTTCTTTTTTTTTTTTTTTTTGTTTTTTTTTTGTTTGTGGTTTTAGGGCGCAAAACTTCTATGGTCATTAGCGCCCAGCCCGTGACGTAGAAAACAGGAAAAAAACGAAATTTAAAATCAGCAGCAATGGGAACAAAGTCATAAAATTTGAGAAACTAAAGGCAGAAGGAATGCTTAAAAATCCACTATAGAAAGGGGTTGGTTGTCCCCCAAAAAAAAGGCTTCAAATGACTGACGTCATTTCACTGTCACTAATAAACTGTAGAACGCGGTCAGCCGAGCGCGTGTCATCTGCTAAAATCGACGATAGATCAGGCGATAGCTGTAGACGGGAGCGTAACGGATTAAAATAGGGGCATTCAATTAAAAGGTGTCTGACCGTCCACGGCTGAGAGCAGTGGGGACAGAGTGGGGGAGGATCACCGCTTAAAAGATGTCGATGACTAAAAAGACAGTGCCCTATCCGGAGTCTAGCTAAAATTATCTCCTCCCGACGACGCGATCGGGAGGAAGAGGTCCATGCGCAAGGAAGGGCTTTCACTTCCCGCAATTTATTATGGGGAAGTGTTGACCAATGCGCATGCCATAAATGAGCAACTCGGCGACATAAACCGCTCCGTAGATCGGTAAACGGAAGAGACTGAATAGCTGGCCGAGGAAGAGAGACTGCAGCCTTGGCCGCTATATCGGCCGCCTCATTTCCACAGATACCAGCGTGTCCCGGGAGCCAGAGGAACGCCACTGAGACGCCCCCCAGGTGGAGCAAGCGCAGACAGTCCTGAATCCGGTGGACCAGAGGGTGCACAGGGTAAAGAGCTTGGAGACTTAGGAGAGAGCTGAGAGAATCTGAGCAGATTACGTACTGTATCCGCTGATGGCGGCGGATGTAGTGGACAGCCTGGAGAATAGCGTAAAGCTCCGCAGTATAAACCGAACACAGGTCGGGAAGCCGAAAGTGATTTGGGGTATCGCCAACAATATAGGCACTCCCTACACCTAACGATGTTTTCGAGCCATCGGTGTAAATAAATGTGGCTTCCGTCATTTGTGCACATAGAGCAGCAAATGCCCGACGGTAAACAAGGGTAGGGGTACCATCCTTGGTAAATTGACAGAGGTCTCTGAGCAAGTCGATCCGGGGACGGAGCCAAGGCGGTGCTGTACCCCAAGTTGTCAAGAAGGTTTTAGGAAAGCGGAAGGAAAGAGAATGGAGCAGTTGACGGAAGCGGACTCCCGGGGGTAGTAGGGAGGAGGAGCGGCCTGCATACCCGACATCAAGGGAGGCGTCGAAAAAAAGGTCATGGGCTGGATTAGCAGGCATGGAAGACAAATGGCTAGCATAACGACTCAGAAGGACTGCCCGCCGATTGGATAGCGGAGGTTCAGCAGTCTCAGCATAAAGGCTTTCCACAGGGCTGGTGTAAAAAGCTCCAGACACTAAACGTAATCCACGGTGGTGGATAGAGTCGAGACGCCGAAGAATAGACGGCCGAGCAGAGGAGTAGACTATGCTTCCATAATCCAATTTCGAGCGCACTAAGGCGCGATAGAGGCGGAGAAGGACCACTCGGTCCGCTCCCCAAGAGGTGCCATTCAGGACACGGAGGGTGTTAAGGGAACGCAGACAGCGAGCCGAAAGATAGGAAACGTGGGAGGACCAGCACAGTTTTCTGTCAAACATAAGACCCAAGAATTTAGCGACGTCCGAAAATGGAAGGTTGACAGGTCCTAGATGTAAGGAGGGTGGAAGAAACTCCTTACGTCGCCAAAAATTAACACAAACGGTCTTACTGGGTGAGAAACGGAAGCCGGTTTCGATGCTCCACGAGTGGAGGCGATCGAGACATCCTTGAAGACGTCTGTCAAGAAGGCTGGTCCGTTGAGAGCTGTAGTAGATCGCAAAATCGTCCACAAAGAGGGAGCCCGAGACATCAGGAAGGAGACAATCCATAATTGGATTAATGGCAATGGCAAACAGTACAACACTCAGCACGGAGCCCTGGGGTACCCAGTTTTCTTGGGAGAAAATACGGGATAGAGTAGTGTTCACCCGCACCCTAAATGTGCGCTCTGCCATAAATTCGCGAAAGCCCCAAGAGAACAGTGTGCGGAGGATGCCTGTCCTCCAACAGGTATCGTATGCTCTCTCCAGATCAAAAAATATTGCTACCGTTTGGCGTTTCCGGAGGAAATTGTTCATGATATAAGTGGAGAGAGCAACAAGATGGTCAACGGCAGAACGATGTTGTCGGAATCCGCATTGGGCTGGTGTTAAAAGACTGCGGGATTCCAGCCACCAAGCTAAACGGTAATTCACCATACGCTCCAAAACCTTACAGACACTACTCGTGAGAGAAATGGGGCGATAGCTAGAGGGGAGATGTTTGTCCTTTCCAGGTTTCGGAACGGGAACGACAATAGCTTCCCGCCATCGCCTGGGAAAGGTACTGTCGGTCCAAATTCGATTATAAAGGTGAAGGAGGTAGCGCAGGCTATGGGTTGATAAATGCAGCAACATTTGGACATGGATACCATCCGGTCCTGGGGCGGAGGAGCGAGACGAAGAGAGTGCATGTTGGAGTTCGCGCATGGAGAAAACAGTATTGTAGCTTTCGCGATTTTGAGAGGAGAAAGCAAGATGTCGCACTTCCGCTGCACGTTTCTTCGGGAGAAACGCTGGCGGGTAATTTGAAGAGCTCGAAATCTCAGCAAAGTGCTGACCCAATGAGTTAGAAATTGCGACGGGGTCCACTAAGGTATCATGCGCGACAGTGAGCCCAGAGACCGGGGAGAAACTAGGCGCGCCTGAGAACCGTCGAAGCCGACTCCAAACTTCCGAGGCGGGAGTGAAGGTGTTAAATGAGCTAATAAAGAATTGCCAGCTTGCCTTCTTGCTATCGCGGATGACGCGACGGCATCGCGCACGGAGCTGCTTATATCGGATACAGTTGGCCAAAGTTGGATGGTGACGGAAAATGCGAAGAGCACGTCGCCGCTCACGTATTGCGTCACGGCATGCCTCGTTCCACCAAGGAACTGGGGGGCGCCGGGGCAATTCGGAGGTGCGTGGTATTGAACGTTCCGCAGCTGTGAGAATAACGTCGGTAAAATGTGTCACCTCATCGTCGACGCTGGGAAAGCGACGGTCATCGAATGTCGCTAGAGACGAAAAAAGTGTCCAATCGGCTTGGGCAAACTTCCAGCGTCGCGAGCGCAGATATGGCAGTTGAGGCTGCAGTCGAAGGACACATGGAAAGTGGTCACTCGAGTGTGTATCATCAAGGGCGAACCATTCGAAGCGCCGGGCTAGCGGAACAGTACCGACCGCAAGGTCCAAATGAGATAAATTTGCCGTGGAGGCAGACAAAAACGTGGGGACCCCAGTGTTGAGGCAGACTAGATCCGCTTGGTGGAAGACGTCTAGCAATAGTGAGCCACGTGGACAAGGATGTGGAGATCCCCAAAGCGGGTGGTGGGCATTGAAGTCCCCAACCAGCAAATAGGGGGGTGGAAGCTGATCAAGAAGATGAAGGAGATCAGCTCGTGCCAGTGGTGTAGACGATGGAATGTATACTGTACATAGAGAGAACGTGTATCCAGAAAGGGAAAGACGGACGGCGACAGCTTGGAAGGAACTGTTTAAGGGGATTGGGTGATAATGGAGAGTATCATGGAGCAGAATCATGAGTCCTCCATGGGCTGGAGTGCCTTCGACAGAGGGGAGGTCATATCGGACGGACTGAAAATGAGGGAGAACAAAGCGGTCATGGGGACGCAGCTTTGTTTCCTGAAGACAGAAGATGACCGGCGAGTAGGCTCGTAAGAGGATCGACAATTCATCCCGATTGGCGCGAATGCCGCGGATATTCCAGTGGATAATGGACATAGGGTGAACAGAAAATGGAGAAACGTGACCAAGGGTGCTGTCAACTCAACGACTGCTCAGAGCTTGCGACCGACAGCATGGAATGGCATTCAGTCGAAGGCAGAAGATCCTGATCCATAGGTTGGTCAGGAGCAGCTCCTGCCACCAACGATCGGCCAGTTGACCGGCCACCAGCAGTGCGCCTCGGCGACACGGAAGATGGCCGAGGGCGATTTCCGCCAGGTGGTGCTGTAGTTGGGACACGCCTTGGCGGAGAAGGAGAGGAACTGCGTTTCTTCGTAGCCTTCTTGGAGGTATAATGTTTAGATGAAGGAGGAACCGATGGTTGTGAAGTTGCAGTACGTAAAAACTCTTCACGAGAATGCTCTTTTTTCGAAGACTTGGCGTCTGACTTTTGGGCTCGAGATTTAGCAGAACCCGACGAAGGGTGAGCCATAGAGTGGGCAGGCGAAAGTGGTGAGGTTGAACGGGCGATCTTTGCGCTGGCCGATCTGACGACCGTGGTACTAAATGTGAGGTCGCAAGTCTGCGTGGCCGCCTCCTTTGTTGGCCGAGGAGAAGCAAGGACAGTGCTGTATTTTCCTTTCTGAGGCACGGTGGGCTGTCGACTGGCGAGTAACTTTCGAGCAGCAAAGGTCGACACCTTTTCCTTCACTCTTATTTCCTGGATGAGCTTTTCATCCTTAAAAACGGGGCAATCTCGAGAGGAAGCAGCGTGGTCACCCATACAGTTGATGCAGTGTGGGGATGGAGGTGGACAAGCACCCTCATGGGCATCCTTGCCACACGTAACACATTTGGCCGGATTGGAACAGGACTGGCTGGTGTGATTGAACCGCTGACATCGATAGCAACGCGTAGGGTTTGGGACATAAGGGTGAACGGAAATTATCTCATAGCCTGCTTTGATTTTTGATGGGAGTTGAACTTTGTCAAATGTCAAGAAGACAGTGCGGGTTGGAATGATGTTCGAGTCAACCCTTTTCATAACCCGACGAACAGCGGTGACGCCCTGGTCAGACAGGTAGTGCTGAATTTCTTCGTCAGACAATCCATCGAGGGAGCGTGTATAAACGACTCCACGCGAGGAATTTAAGGTACGGTGCGGTTCCACCCGGACAGGGAAGGTGTGGAGCAGAGAAGTACGCAGCAATTTTTGAGCCTGGAGGGCACTGTGTGTTTCTAACAACAGGGTACCATTCCGTAATCTGGAACAAGACTTTACAGGACCCGCAATTGCGTCGACACCTTTCTGAATAATGAAAGGGTTGACCGTGGAAAAGTCGTGACCTTCGTCAGACCGAGAAACAACAAGGAACTGTGGCAACGATGGAAGAACCGTCTGTGGCTGAGACTCAGTGAACTTACGTTTGTGAGCAGACATAGTGGAAGGTGAGGAAACCATTGCGGAAGAATCCCCCATGATTACCGGCGTCTCCGATGGCGCGCTCCTCCCTTGTGGGGGCCCTCACCGAGGGCACACCCGCCTTAGGTGATTGTTCACACCTCAGGTCACACCTCCCGACAAACGGACGGAGGGACCAATCGGCACTTTCGGAAGGTATCAGCTCGGGTAATCACCCCTCCCTGGGCCTGGCCTTTACCAGGGGGTACGTACGTGTCCTACCTGTCTACCCGGGGCGGGGAATTACGCGTTACCCCGTCACCGGCTACGCATGGAAGTGCGTGGGTCGGCCTTCAGACACGCACAGGGAGGAAGAAAGAGAAAGGGAAAGGAAAGAAGAGGGGGGTCTCAAACGCCGCAGCGGAGAAAAGGGTAAAGAGAAGAGGTAAGGAAAGGAGGACAAAGGAAGGAAGAAGACATACAAGCAAGGAAGAAGAAGAATGCGGTACATTTACAAGCGTCCGTCTCCGGACGTAGGCGCAAACCATACTCCCAGAGGGGGAGAAAGTGAAGGAAAGAGCCAGAGGGGAGGGGGGGGGGGGGGGTGAAGACAGGGGATGGGGAAGGATGCGGAAAGGGAAGGTATGCAGCCCGGAAAGGAAGGAAGGCCACATTAGCTCGGGGCCCCGTGCTCGCTTCGCACGTATCCACAAAAGAGTTGTGGATCCCCTGGGGGGATGGCTGTTTCTGAAGTCCCCCCAAATTCTCTGTGTATTATCCATATTTCTCTTAGTTTTTTATCTAGTGATCATTTAACAAATTAACTCTAACCATTATAACTACACTAATACAGTCTAGTGACCATTTCCTTCAACATTATACTGGAACAACTATTGTTTTCGCTCACCCAGCATAGAGTTTTTGGCTGTGTTGGTAAGCAGGTATGGAATTAGCACCGGTGAACAGTAACTGGTACCAGTAGCGTCGGTTGCTGGTTTCTGTGTCGGCGTCGGTGTGCAGATGTAGAATCGCCACTGGTTAGCAGCAACTGGCGCCGATGTTGTCGGATGTTGTCTCTGCATCTGCATCCCGGCGGTGTGTGCGAGAACTGTACACTCCCCACATCGGATCTTCTTAGTTGAATTATTCTTGTTGTATCTCTTCTTAGACTAGTACGTCAAGGTCTTCTTTCCGTTCCTTTAACGTTATTACTTTTGTACGTCTTTCACTGTGTTGCATTTACAAAATTTTTTATTTAATTTTTGGACTTCATGCAATTACGCGAAACAGTTCTCTTGTCTTGTTATAGCTGGTTGCTATGGCAACATCAGATCTTCTGCTTCGATTTCTTCTCAAAATTCCTGTTTTTGAAGTCCTGTCATGGTCGCCATGTTCTAACGCTTTAGATGACCCAAGGCGATGTGAAGTTTGACTGCAAAATTCACACCTCTCTCATTGGTTGACTCACGTGGTATGTACAGCAGAACTACTTCTCTTGATTTCTGGCTACGTCGATCTCCAAAAACTACTAATCCAAAGAATACTGGTGGTTAACAGGAATTTATAAGACTCACTCTCGACTTTTGAAATAATTTAGTACTCGAAGAATACTTTTAGTCCAGTCTTGGTATATTACAACTTCCATAAATAATATATTCACCATTTCTCACATCAATATTTGAATGTTTACAAGCCAACTGATTCGTCTCACATTAGACTCGATAAAATACATCTGCAATAAAGTTGATTTAACAACCACATAATTTATGAAACCGTCTTGCCTCTAGCGAGTCCAATATGTGAAGTACTTAAAAATCTATAATCAGTTGTTCATTTTTCTTTAACAACAATCACAGTCACTAAAACAGCAAAGAATACTATATAATTACTTCTTGTTCTTTCATCACGGCTTCTGTGGCGCTAGCGGCAAACACTTGTTGGCGTCATTCGACCGCCACACTTACAGTCTTCTCATAACGAACTTCCAACCTGCACACAGAAACAGGTGCCACAGTAGATACGTTTCCACTTTCTCACTTATGTTTAAAATATCGTGTGTTCGAGATGGTAGAAGGGCAAGTGCTTCTAGAATTTACACGGAAATTCACACCAGAGACAACATAAACACCACATCACATCACTCAGCGCAATACTGACAGTGAAAGAGAGCATTTGCGAAGGCTGTTCATGTTAACAAATAGTTCAAACATAGTATTCTGATCACAGAGCTGGTGCAGATGGCAGAATCTGTTAATGGCCAGAGCAAACTGAAATTTTATGTTCCTGACAAAGATCATACTGTAAGTTCTGCACACTGTGGGAACTGTAAAATAGAAAAATCCTTGTACAAACTTTTCAAAATAAATATTATTCACTCATCAATATTTAAATAGTGATACGGATATTTTGTGTTAATTATAACACAAAATAAATCAGTTTTAATGATACAATGTGAAATCAGCAATTTCTGTGAAATGTAATGAAACTTCCCATTTTCCCCTGAGTAAAAATGTCATAAATCTAAGATCAGCAGATTACTAATATTGGTAACTGACAGTTATTTATTGTTGAATTTGGATCATGACCTCCTTTCTCAAAGTTGAGATTTGCCTATCATCTTAAAATGAGCAATCATTTTCTACATAAGGACCAATGCCCTAGACTAGACATCACATGAAAATATCCTACTTTCAACATTCCAGCAACAATTTTATTGAATGATGTCATGAGCGTTTTGCACAACCCATTGTACCAAAACAATGATGTGCGTTAGAGAGGTATTTAATCTGGTGCATCAGTGAAACTTTACAAGTGTGATGCACACAAGTAAAACACAAAAAATACCAAATATGACAAATACACAATTCCAGTTAGCAGATTTTCAGTTTACTACTTCCATCAGATCACAAGAATAATATAGTACATTTTTAATTAAACTTTCGCTATTTGGGTTAATGTACATGGAAAACTATCTACAGTGTGGGTACCCATCACTGCAGGAATGATTGTCAGACCATGCAATGCAAAATTCCCATCGTTAGGAGTGGTAGTGTCACGATTTGCCATTAGACCCCGGTACTGCTATCGTGACACAGGGTTGAAACACGAACATCAGTGTGCATTACAGCTGCAGACAGTTAACATGGGATTGGACAAGGTCAGCACGACTTTACCCGGAAGCCCATTTTAGCAAAACGGTAATAGTGCTGCCTCCTTTCGTGAGTATCCGTGCATCAATGGAATTCAGTAGGTCCTTTTCCACACCACGGTTTGAAGAACACTATTCGGAAGTGAAAATTAACCCACTGCTGTCCAGGGCATCTCCAGATACACCTTTGCTGGTCATTGGGGCTCAATTCGAAGGAGGAATCATCACTGAAGACAATTCTACTCCAGCCAAAGAGATTCCAGGCTGAAGATGTGTCTGAGGATGCCCCGGACAGTTATGGTATAGCAATCTGACTGTCGCCCACAATACGGCACGGCAACCTAGAGTGATGGTGCCATTTCTTTTAATGGAAGGATCCCCTTTGGTTGTCATTCATGGCACCCTTACAGCACAGGAGTACGCTGACAATATTCTGTGCTCTAATTTGTCGCCCTTCACGAGAAGCCATCCTGCACTTACATTTCTGCGAGATAATGCTCACCCACCACGTAGTGACAGTTTCTACTCCTAGCCTTTGTGCTTGAGAAACTCCACCTTAACCGGCAAGTTCGCTGGATCTCTCCTCAATTGAGAATATTTGGAGCATTACTGTCTGGTCCCTCCAACCAGTTTGGGATTTTGAAGGACTGATGCATTACTGACTTGCTCATTTTGTGAAGCTCTTTCCCTTGAATAAATAATCCATTTTTTCTGAAATTTTAATCAGTTGTTTGCATTTGTATATTGCATCTACCGATTTCCATCCCAATCAGATAATTCTTTCATTATACTTAGGGTAAAATGGTACAAGAGTTCAAAATCTCAGGAAAATAGGTGTAAACTATAGAAGAAGATGGGTAGTGTATAGGGTGATCAACTCTCCCACATTTCCCAGGATCACCCATATCTGAACATCTTTTTTTATAATCTCTCAACTTCTGTATTTGCATGCTCATTGGGCATTTTTAACCAGTTTTTAACTTTTTTTTCTCCCTACAAATATTTTTCGAGCATTTAAATTTTATGTGCACTGTCAGAATTCGTTGAAACATTGGACAGTAGAGAGAACTGGTTCTATATCGACGTTATGTCTATCGATTATCTTAGAAATTGTCAACCGACGCCTGTCCATCAGATGTAACTTCATTTGAGTGGTAGTACTTATTGTGAATTGTGGTTTGAGATTTTGTGACGGGCAGTGAGGACGCAGCTAAAGCGCCACCAAAAAAGGAAACAAATTACATGTGTATGTATCTTATGAAGCAGGAACCTTTATATTCCTGGATTTGACCAGCACAGACAAATGCTTATACTGCAAACAGTTCCAATCTGTAAATGTGAGTTTAGCATCACACAGGGCAGTAAGAACAATAGTGTACAGTACACGAATACTTCAGGCAGCAAATTATTACTTTGTATTCTAAAAAAAATATATCTTAATTTTCAGCAGGTAGTAATTAGTAATTGGCAGTTATCTGAATTAACTTCTTGTATTTCCTTGTAGGTCACAAAAGCAAAGCAAATGATGTTACTACTTCATCCAAGATAAATACTCTCTTCAGCTCTCCTCAACTGAGCAAATGCCTAAAAAGCAATGACGTGAAAATCATTGCTGGTGAACTTCCGTTAGTCTGACACACAGTACAACACAATCTAAGCCACGGGACCTCGGACTGTGCAATCAAACTTTCAAAAAACATGTTCAGTTAAGCTAATGTGTCAAAGAAAACATATTGGTGGAAAACTAATGCTGAAATGATCATAATGAACATATTGGCCCCAAGAAATGTTAATGATTTTTTGGAAGTTTTAAATGACCCCAAAAAGTGTAGCATATTCTTTTCTTTAGCAACAAATACCGTCAATCACTTAAACAAGAAATCGTTACCAGTTGTAATACGAGATTTTGACCCCTTTAGTGGAATTTAAAACAAATTGTTGGATTTCACAAAACAAGCAGATGAAACTGCAGTGGATCTCCATACGCTGTTATATATATAATAACTAAATAATAACATTCAAATAAGCTGAATGTCAGTAACATACCATCATACAGTGCCGATGATGTCAATATAAATTATGGCAAGCATCAATGAGTCACGAAACTATTAAGTAATGAGAATGAATAAGTCCTCCAGGCCAGTTGTTTTGACTATGTGCTTCATAATGCCATGAAACATGCATGCAATTGTTTACAATATGTAGAAGTTGAAGTTTTAGTATTGAAAATATATAAGAATTTTGTTTCTGCTCTGCCAAACAAAGGGATACGTTAAAATATTTTTTTAATCTGTTGATAATGCATGGGCTGAAATCTTGCAACATGTAAATACTAGATGGTTATCTCTCACACCTGCTGTAGAAAGGCTTTTAAAACATTGGGAGCCTATAAAAATCAAACAATAGAAACTCCAGGTAGGAATAACAACAATGTAGGATAAGATAGATTGCAACTTATTGTACAAAGGACACGTCAAGTTGCAGACATGCATGATTAAAAGCCATTCTGGCCCAAGATGCTGGAGTTGACGGTTGTGTGTGTGTGTGTGTGTGGGGTGTGGGGTGAGGGGGGGGGGGGGGGGGGGGGGGGGAGAGGAGAGGTGCACACATGTCTATTCTATCTTCACTGACAAAGGCTGTGGCCAAGAGCTGCATGGAGTGTCTTTTAATCGTGCCTGTCTGCAATTTGACACGTCTTCTTTACAGTAAGTAGCAATCAATCTTTTTCCTACATTGTTGCAGCCTATAAAAAGCTTTTTTAAAATCATAGACTGTCCTAAAGTTTTGAAAAAGTATTTTTGCAATGAAAATACAGAAGTTCAGGCTTTTATTGCTTTCTTTGTGAACTTTGGAAATGTTTTCAATCAAAACGCAAAGTATTTGGAGATTTCTGATCTTAGCATTATGGAATCTCAAGGAGCTGTACAGTTACTAATTAGTAAAGTTAGACAGAGAAAGGAAGATACATTTTCTGGCAGTGGTACTCATAAGTTGTTAGCTACTGTTCTTGATTCAAATTTGAAATCTACTAGTGCGAACAGGTTCACTGAATTCTATGTTCTTTATATTCCTACTAAGTTAACAAATTTGATGATAGTTTAAAGTGTATAATCCCACCATGTCTACAAAGGGAATTAACATTCAATGGCACCATGAAGTTGTGGAATGTGTCAAGCTCAGTTGTGTAAATGAAAATGAATTATATGAAGAATTCTGTAGTTCTAATGATGCAATTAAATGTGCTGTCCATTTAGAGAGAAGTGTTAGCAAAAAATACATAAAAGTTTGAACAACTTTGAAATCAAGTAACGTGAATTTTGAGGGTTGGGTTGGGTTGTTTTGGGAAGGAGACCAGACAGCGAGGTCATCGGTCTCATCGGATTAGGGAAGGATGGGGAAGGACGTCGGCCGTGCCCTTTCAAAGGAACCATCCTGGCATTTACCTGGAGCGATTTAGTGAAATCACAGAAAACCTAAATCAGGATGGCCAGACGCGGAATTGAACCGTTGTTCTCCTGAATGCGAGTCCAGTGGTGAATTTTGAAAATTTAGGTAAGCTGGTAGGTTATGTTATGAATATACCAGGAAGTAATGCTCACACGAAGAGTATTTTTCTTATGAATAATAAATGGGCAGATGTAAGGAACAGAAGTAGTACAAACCTAATAAAATCTGAAATGCAAGTTGCCACGAATTTTCCTTGTTGCAAGATATGTGTAAGTATTAGCAATGTGTAATTAAACAGTTATCTTTTACAAATATTGCTTTGATTTTTGGTGAAATTTCACCATGCTCTTCACCTCCTTTATTTTTTGTCAAGAATATAAATATCTCCCTTATTTTCTTTTAAAAGAGTTGATCAACACTAGTAGTACACAGGGATTATAATTAAAGTTAGACTTTCAAAATGCTGTAGAAATAACACCACTGGTCGAATGATGTCAAATTGAAATGGAATATTATTGGAGAAGGGGCAAAATGTATGGCAGAAGAAAAAAAAATAGTGTTAAAATTGATCAACAGATGGCACTGTATGTGTCAGAATACATAAATGAAAACACCTGTCATACACACGACCCACTGAAGTTGGTATAAACACGCCAGATAACATGGCTTTTCCTCCTTTCGCATCTGCGATGTTTGCCATGACTGTCTCTCAATGCTGGATCGTGCTCTGCTTGTAAAGCTGTATTACAAGAATGATGACTGTGCACATGTTGCTCTGCAGAATTTCTGGACGCTGAAGGGTTTGAAAATAAAAGCGTTGGTCTGATGACTGCCTTGGGTCTGGAGAAAACGATTTGGAAATTTGAAAAGATGGGTACTTTTGGTGTGCAACATGGTAGAGGGAGGAAATGAATTGATTCATCATAAGTGAAAGTAGTGGCCACAGCAATGCAGGAGGTGACGAGTGGTGGTGTGCAAATGTGTAGTGCATGGAGAACTGCTCGAACATTGGCCATATCCGAGAGCAAGGTACGCAAAAATCCTACGAAACATCCTTCTTGCTACACATTCAAAATTATCCATGTGCACAAGTTGTTTCCTGTTGACCTGCCAGCAAGAGAGACTTTTGCTTTGCAATTTCTTGCTCGAATGGAAGTGGACAATGATTGACCATGGAAGATTCTGTGGACAGATGAAGCCCACTTCCATCTGACAGGATATGTCAATACACGGAACTGTCGAATATGGGCAATGTGAAATCCACACACAAATCAACCATCCTGAAAAGGTCACTATGTGGTGCGCGTTTATGGCATCATTTATCATAGAGCCATATTTTTTCGAAGAGACAGGTGATTCTGGTTCCATTATCTGTACTGTCACTGGTAAGCGCTACGAGTGTCTTTTGCCCAACAACGTCATTTGAGCTCTCCAACAGTGTGGATGGGATCATTTTTATGCACCACCACACATTGCAAATTCAGTTAAGCAGCTGTTGAAACACCATTTCTGAAATGCTAGAATTATCAGATGCCATTTCCCAACAGCCTGGCCATCCCAATCAACTGATCTTAATGTGTGTGGCTTCTGGCTGTGGGGCTATCTGAAAGACGTTGTGTTCACTGTTCCAATTGCAAACTTAGCTGTATTGAAGGCACACATTGTGCAGCACATTCTGAACATGACCCTGTAAATACTTTGATCAGTTGTGGAACACGCTGTTTCTTGGTTTCAACTTGTTGCATATTGAACATGTTTTGCACCAGTCACATGGAAATTAATAATCCGATTTGATTTTGATTGATGCTTTTTATACGGTTTTTGGCCTCAGGACAATTAAAAACCAATGTGATTGATGCCTTTTATGCAGTTTTTGGTCTCAGGATAATTAGAAACCGATTTTTCCCATCTGACATGATATGACCTTACCGTGGTGGATAGGGTTACGCAGCTAACAGTATCACACCTGTACACCCATGCAGACTGAGTAGTACAGTTGGTTCAACATCAAACGTATACCATAGGCTTTGTGGTACGATTCATTTGTCGTTTGTAGTCCACCACTATTAAATTATGATGCTTACCGTTTCATCTATTTCTACATTTTTTAACTATTTATTTTTCTTCTGCCAAACATTTCCCCCTTCTCCGATAATACTCCGTTGCAATCTGACACCATTCTGACCAGTGGTGTTACTTGTACAGTGGTTTCAAAGTTTAACTTTAATTATAATCACCCTGTATGTAGCATGCACACAACCAAGAGAGAACCTTAAGAATGGAAGAACCAAAAAAGATCTTGGATTAAAAAGAATGTAAGGAGTGTAAGATAGGGAGGCAGTCATTCAGCCATACTGTTCAACCTACACATCAAACGAGCAATGGCAGAAATAAAGGATAGGCTCAGAAAAGATATTATAATAAACGGTGAAAGGATACTAATAGTACGATTCGAGCTCCGCCATAGCCGGTCCCAAGCCCGGTTGAAAAAGGAGGAGGGGGAGGAGTAACACCTCATAAAAAAACCTGGGTTCACCTGGCCCGGGTGACAGTACCTCGTGAGGGCCCCTTGCCAGGGACACGGTGGAGGCCTCAAAGGCAGTGAAGGCAGAGATGAAGATCATCGGTACGGCAGAACTGGCGGAAGAGGCAACCTTGCTTTTTGGGATACTATAAAAGCTATCGTCCAAGGTTATTTGGACAAAGGGCACAACGGTTCCACAGGTTAGTGGCGGTAACCCTACAGCGTCTGTTCCACATGTTAGTGGCGGCTGATCTATAAAACTCAGAAGTGGAACTCTGAGCTTAGCCAGACTGAAATCTCAATTTCAGTGACAAACCCAGTCCAATTAAATCAACATGGATACAGCACCTTCAAAGACAAATTACCCCTGTGGGTCAAATCCCACAGTTTAAAAACCGCAAGTGGTCTATTCGGATTCTGGGGAGACCACAGAAGTGTGCATGGAGGTAAATCGGAGTACCTCAAAACCCCGTAATCACAAAATCAAACCAAAATCTAGAATTTGGCTAATGACATTTAATGTAAAGTCTCTCTTAAAAATGGGAAAACTAAAAAACATCCTGGACAAATCCAGAGAACGTAAAATCAAAATTATTGCATTTCAGGAGTCACGATATACAGATGAAAATCCTTTTGATTCGGAAGGATACAGGATATACAAAGGAAAACCTGGAAAACGAGCCATGGCAAATTGTCCACAATTTGGAACTGGATTTATAGTAGATACATCAATACTTGATTCAGTCGCAACTTTCAAATCTTACTCGGGTCGGCTCTCCACGATGACAATAAAATCAGCTAATAAGATATACACCCTAATCAACGGACATGCACCAACTAACATCACTAACAAAAACAAAATAGAAGAAGTAGAAGAATTCTGGAACCAATTAGATAATATTCTCCAAAAAATCCCAATAACCATGTCAAAATCCTTATGGGCGATTTCAATGCACAAATCGGTAAAGAAAAGAAATATCGATATTGGGTAGGTAAATGGTCAGGGCATACACAGACCAACCGGAATGGCATGCGACTCATTGAAATCTGCAAAAACCATGACCTATTTTTCAAATCAACATTTTTCAAGGAAAGAACCTCGAAAACGAAAACTTGGATCTCACCTAATCCATTACTAGGTGAATATCAGTTGGATCATGTAATGATCTCCCGCGTAAATACAGTAGAAATCATGAAACTTAAAGTCCTTAATGGACTAGACCTAGATTCCGACCATTACCCAACAAAATTCTCCCTAGATGTCATTCCAGAAAAAAGAAAATTCACTAAGAAATCTCCACACCGTAAATATGATGTACAAAAGATAAATGGCAATGAACAATTTACAAAAGAAACGCAAAATTTAAAACCACAAAATTGGCAACAACTGCAAGCAGGACTTTTAAATGCAGCTGAAACTGTAGCACCGCAAACAAGAACACGTAAACACCCATGGTGGACAGATGAGTGTGACCAACTGATAAATCTCAGACAACAGGCGTGGCAAAATTGGTTGTGCAACAAAAATCAAAAGACCCCGGAAGATCTCAAAGATACCAAGAAAACAGTCACAAAAGCAATACGAACAGTCCGTAAACAACACGAAGACAAAAAATTGCAAGACATAGAAAATGATTTCAAGAAAAACAATTTCCAAAATTTCTACAGAGTATTCAAACAAAAATTAACAAAGTACACTCCTCCATCACTCCAGTTCAAAAATGACCATGGGGAAATTGCTCATACCAACACCGAAAACTGTGAAATTCTTGCAAAATACTTTTCTAAATTACTGAATTGTGAAAAGCCTGCAGAAAAATTTGAGTTCCATCGTACACAACGAAACCCAGACTCAAAGCCACCAAGTTTACAAGAGATTAAAGAGATAATTCAGTCACTGAAAAATAACAAAGCATCAGGAGAAGACCAAATCATCGCAGAATTATGGAAAAATGCAGGAGAAAATCTTATTGCAAAACTCAAAGAAATTATACATGAAATCTGGAAAACTGAAAAAATCCCCACAGATTGGAAGATTGTAATCATACATCCTCTGTACAAAAAAGGAAGTAAAACAGACCCCAACAACTATCGTGGAATCTCTTTATTGTCAATAACATACAAAATTCTGTCTAAAGCCCTACTAAACCGTACAGAACATCAGCTGGATTCAAAACTAGGCGAATACCAAGGTGGGTTCAGAAAAGGTCGATCTTGCGTAGAACAAATCCTTAACTTGAAAGACTCAATGAAATATTTACATAGTACTTCAAACAAAAGTTATGTCATCACGTTTGTTGACTTTAAAAAAGCATATGACAGTATAGACCGAGAATCCCTTTTTGAAGTATTAGCAGAATTTGGACTAGATCAGAAAACAACAAACATCATAAAAGAAACACTCACGGAGACCAAATCCAAAGTAAAATTTATGGGAGAATTGAGCACAGAATTTGAAATAGACACAGGAGTACAACAAGGGGATGTACTGTCCCCAGTGCTCTTCAATTGTGCTCTTGAAAAAGTTGTTAGAGAATGGAAAAAAAAACAGGTGCACCAGCACACAGACTGGGACCAAGACATAAGGGCATAGAATTACACTGTTTAGCATTTGCTGATGACATGGCACTGATCGCACAAGACATTACTGATGCACAGAAACAGCTAGAATTATTACAAGAACAGGCAGCTAAAATAGGATTACAAATTTCATTTGAAAAAAAATTTATGACTGATGTCAAAGATGCACCTTCTGATCTCAAAATTGGTAATAACTACATCTCTCGAGTAAAAGAATTTAAATATTTAGGTGAATGGATTGCAGAAAATTGTAATGAAAAGAAATCTGTCAGATCAAGAGTCCAGTAAATGGAGACGGCGTTTCAGTTAACAAAAAACATTTACAACAAAAAGAGTCTCTCGTGGAACTGCAAAATATGACACTACACAACAGTAATTAGACCCGAAGCTCTCTATGCATCTGAGACACTAAACCTTCAACACGGAACACTAAAAGAGGAATTAGAAGTGAAAGAACGTAAGATAATGAGGAAAATCCTAGGACCAAGAACTAAAGATGGGGTACATTATCCAAAACCCAATGCAGATATATATAAAAATATCTCCAAAATAACAGACACAATGCGCATGAGAAGAATCCAATTCATGGGGCACTTAGAAAGAATGGACTCAAACAGGTTAATGCACAAAATCCATACATTTTTAAAGAACAAAACTACAAGACCGAACTGGTACAAACAGACGGAAAAAGACCTGAGAGAATTAGGGTCTCCAAATCTACATGATAGTAATGAAATCAGAAAAATCACAAACACACGGGGTTTTGAGGAAGAAGAGAGAAAAACTAACTGACATACATGGTCTACGCAACGAAAGCTAGCCCATTCGTTGTTTATGAAGGAATACTGGGCGAAAAGGAAGGCCAACAAATGTTGATTACGCGTGGTCCTAAGTGATCCATCCGTGAAGAAGAAGTACGATTCGTTGATGACATTGCTAACCTTGGCTGAAGTTAGGAAGAACTGCAGGACCTACTGAGCGGAACCAACAGCCTCATAAGCAAACACTATGGACTGAGAACAAAATGAAGAAAGACAGCAATAACGACAAGTAGCATAAATGACATTAGCAACAAACTTCACATTAAAATTAGTGACCATTAAACAAATGAAGTAAAGCACTTCTGCTACCTTGGAAGCAAAAATCACATCCTGAACAAAGTAAGGAGGACATAAAAAGCAGACTGGCGCAAGTGAAGAGGGTGTTCCTGGCCACAAAAAATCTACCATTATCAAACATTGGCCTTAATTTGAGAAAGAAATTTCTGAGAAACTGCATCTGTAGCACATGAATGTGTGAAACTAAATCACATACTGTGGGAAAGGGAAAAATCAGAAAAGAAGCGAACTGATCAAGCAGTTCTACTCAGAAATTCATCGATCGAATACAAAGAGATGGCTGAATAATGGACATCAATTTTATTATTTATAGTATTCATTCCCTGAAATGAACTGTTCATTTGGAAGATATATATCATTCATCACAAATTTAACTAAGCAATAAATATATTGGGAAGCCACAGCTAGTAACCCCAGTTGCTCAAACATGCCTCTGCATGATGTTCTTGAATTTACAACACAAATAATTTGTATTGCACACTTTTGGACTTGCAAAACTTCAGTTTCACTTGATGAGTTACCCCCAAAAAATGATCCCGTGTGGCATTATGGCACGAAAGTTAAGTGAAGCAATACTAGATTTTTTTTGTTTTTCTTTTGTTTTTGTATCAGCGAGATAGCAGCCACAGACTTTTCAGCAGTTAGGTGGTATGATTTTATCAACTGAATTTATTATCAACGTGTAACCCCACAAATGTAACACTGTCAATCTCTTCTATCTGCTCGTTATCAGTTTCAGGCATTTACTATGTAGAAATCTCTTTCAAGTTCTGAACTAAGTATTGTGTGTCTTTTCAAAGTTTGGTGACAAAGAACTGGTTTAGAACCAGTAGTGTTAGATTCTACTGGCATGCCCATGACAATTACATTAACCAATCTTTCCAACAGTATATTCGAATTACTATTTACTGCAAAGTTTTTATTATCAGTAAACAAAATAAATTTGGCATCTAGTGATAATACTTATGAAAGGTAGCTAATATACATATTATAAAGTAATGGCCTTGAATACTAAGTAAGAACATGGGACACTTCTTTTTGCATTCCCTATGTACACCTACAGAAGGAGTATACATCACTGGTTGGTGCATCTCCTTGCTACTCAAAGTCATTTCCCACTGAGCTACTTTTGCCGGAAGATGAATGTAACATTCTACAGCCAGCTACTCGATAAAAAGCTCGATCTTCCTCTACTTTACACAGATGTCTGCAACACACCAGTGACGGACAGTCCACGGGGTGGACGTCCCAGCCGTGTCCACTCGTCAGGAGACAGGTCGTGAATATCTCGCACCGTAATTCTTAGGACGCAGTGACTGTCACTACCTTTCGGAAAGGAGATTTATAAGCGGGAAGGGACTTGCTCGATATCTTACGCAGACTCCACCGTGGATAGCAAATGGCTTCGTCCCTACTTGCAGGAGGTAATTCTTACTTACGAGACTGAAGAAAGGACTTCACAAAATAATGTAGATCGAGAAGTAAAAATTGACATACGTGCTCAAAATGACGTGGGAATTTACTGAAACCACACAAAGTGCACAAAATGACTAACAGATGGTGCTTCATATAAAACAAAAGCAATAATTAGCATAACAACTGATTTCTAGCAAAGAACATGCTCCTTTTAACAAATGCTTAATATATCAGCTGTCATTCATTAACAATGCCTGTAGCCAGGAGATAACACTGTGAACAGCACTGTACAACATATCAGTAAGTAAGGTGAGGTACTGTTGTCAGAGTTTGTCTTTTAGCATCCCTAATGAGGTCAGACAACTGCAGCAGATTAGCTACTTCCGGTAACTCCACAACAGATAATCAAAAAGAGTGAGGTCTGAGGACCTGGGAGGACAAGTGTGACGGAAGTGGCTGTTCAGGGCACGATCCTCGTCAATCCATGTCCACAAAGAGATCTTTCACAAGCGCGTCCCGCAGAAAAGTTTTATCTTCCACCTGAGTGTTTATCGGCCTCGTACCCGTCCTACTGACTGTTTGAAAAAGGGCACCCACCATTTCCTCAAAGGGTCAGATTACAACTGATGTGGTAAATCCACACCATACTGTGACTTTCTCACCACACAATGGACTTCCACAGCAGTTTCTCAAATTCTACGGATGTGGACACTGACAGACACACAGACTGTGAAATTGGCTCTGTCGGTCGGCAACACATTAGACAACTGATCGTCACCTACCCCAAATGCTCTCACAAAATCGATGGCTAACAGTTCACAGTTTGTAGGGATAGCACTGGAAGGCAAGCCTTAATACCCTTCAAATAGCAGTGAATGGAATTCCAGTGTGACCTCACTACACAGAGATGAACCTGCTACAGTCTCCAGTTCTTCCTGAACTGTCTGAGCAGGAGCAGCACTCGTGTATTGTCACCCACTACGGGACTGATCACGTGAACAGACTGTTGCTTCAAACTTCGTGATCATTTTATTTGCAGCAATGCTTGTAACAGGAACTTTGCCCATTCAAATAACATTCTTATTACAATTACAAAGCTACTGCAGCAGGTTTTTCACTGACAATGGCTTTTCTGGTGAAGTCAACTCACTGCGACTGCTGGCATATCTGACTCCCTCTTTAACTACAACTCATTTTATACACGATTCTCACACAGCATCACTGACTTCTTGTTGTCACATACCATCTGTTGGACAGTTTTTGCACTCTGTTTTTGATTTCAATAATACCCCATGTCATTTCAGGCACGTGTGTCAAGTTTCATCTCTATACCTACGTTATTCCACAGGTTACTGCATTTTCAAATGTTAACAGATTTTGGGTCACCCTGTTTCTATCAGTATTAACAAAAAGAGAGCTGAGAGCATCCCCCACTCACATATGAATACTATTTAAATGTGAGGGAGACAGAGATATTAACCGAAGAAGAAAGGATAAATGCATGAAACTATAAAAGTATCCTAACCACCACCTGCATTACTAATGGGCTGGAGATAGCTGAAAGCACGTGGGTATGCTAAAATGCTAGAAAAGGGGCGAGTCCACGAGATAACCATCGAGGTGACAGATGGAGGTGGTTATAGCAACTTCTTCCCACGCGGCTGAACGTATTACGACTCGGCAACAACCGACCTAGTCTTGCACACCGAGTGAAAATGGTGATACCTGTACAAAGTGACATTACTAGTATCTTCTGCCCCAGGTAATGAACAGCAAAACTGTATTCAGACTAAAGGTGGCAACTTCAAAGATCAGAGTGTGTTTTCATTGTAGTTGTCTAGCTGCAACTGTTGGACCCAAGAGAAGCTGGGAAAAGTGAGACTGGGGCGGCTGTGTTCTGGTGTGTTACATCCTCACAGTGTCCACTCTACAATGAGCTGTTGACCTCACAAAATATGCCCAGTACCGACAGCTCAGAGAAGCAGTGGCCGAAGACTATCGACTGCAACTTGAAAAATAGACATCTTCTGTCCACAGAGATTTCACATCCGTCCTTGCCTCCGAGCACTGAAAAACAGTACCACTGCAGGTCCTCGAGGAATCAGAAAGGAGAAACTTGAATTGTCAACAACAATTAACTGTTGCAATATCTTGAGCAAACAATTAAATCATCTCAAAAGATCACATATGAAATTCAATAACAGTATGCAGTTTGTCGGTAGGTCACAAATTTGTCTATTTTAGTCTTCTTTCCATTTTAATTTTTATATGGGGAGGGCAGATGTGGGGCAAAACTGTGTAACAATTTGAATTTTTTTTAATTGGGTAATTTATTGAATTTATTCCTTAAAAATAATGTGGCAAAGTTTCATAATCAAATTCTGGGACAAAATATGTTTTAAAAAACTATGTTTGGGTGTCTGCATCTGCCATGCCCCCTCTTACTATGCTGTGATCCACACCTTCTTTACACTAGAGATTTTTTGTGCATTAATTTTTTGTTCACACAATCAAAATGAACAGCAGATGAGACAAGAAGGCTATGAGAAAGATTGTCCTTGCTTTGTTTACAATGTGGCTTTTAGAAGATGAAAAGCCACTTGGAGATGTTGAGAGTGACAGAGCAGGAAATTCACACTTTACAAATATACTATGGAAAAGCTATCAGGGATAACTTACACAGTGTGAAAACAATGCAGCAAGCCATGTGGGCAATATTCTTTCACAAACTTTCCACAGATGACAATCCTTAACATTCCCTTTTGTGACATATCATGGTGCAAATATCTTCAAGTGGAAGCCAGTGGAAAGCCATACAGCCACAAACATAATTTTCCACTTGTTATTTTAGATGTTATAAAACAAACTTTCAGGTACCTAGACAATCCTGAACTGCTGAAAAAATGTGTAGATGGGAAAACACAGAATACAAATGAGCTACAATCACTGTATACGGATGCATTGTCCAAAAACAATATTTGTGTCCTCAATTGTTGTGAAGATAGCTGCATGAGATTTCTGTCTAGTGTTCAATAGTGGAAATGTAGGTAGAATTAAATGCCTGCAGAGAATAGGCTTCCACCCACGTGCATTCACACTGAAGATATTCAGAAGCATCGACGAAGTGCGACTGGAGAAAGCCCAGGCAGCAAAAGAAATAATGCAAAACTTGGCTAGGCAAAGGAGGCAGGGGAAGAGGTTACTCCAGAAAGATAAAGAAGAAAATAAAGAATATAGATATGGGCAGCATTACTCAGTAGAGGTATAGCAATATTGTCAAAAACTGCAATACTGTCAAAAATTGCAATAAAAGTTTTAAATGCAAAATGCCATAAACTGACTTTTTTGAGCTACAATGCACCTTTTCTCAGGAATTATAAAAGCTAACATCCTGGAAGTTGGCATGGTTCTAAAGAATTACTAGGCCTAACTGAATAATCCTGTGCGGCACTTTTCCGCTATCTTTTCTCTGAGAAAAGTTCTCCTTTAAAATTTGAGAAAAATAGAGCGGTCCTGGGTAACACAAAACTGAAAAATTAATTTCATACCAACTATGACCTTAAACAAAAAACTGTTCCACACATTTTATGAACCTCTTATGCAGATGTAAACTGCGAAATTCCAAATGTATGTTTTTGGATAGGGTCCGCAGTTAGCAAAACATAATTTTGTTTTTTAACCCAAACATGTTTCACTGCAGTTGCAGCATCTTCAGTGGGTTTTTCTGATGTGGTAAAAAGATAAAAAATAGAAGCCCACTGAAGATGCTGCAACTCCAGTGAAAGATGTTTGGGTTAAAAAACAAAATTGTGTTTTGCTAAAGGCGGACCCTATCCAAAAACATACATATTGTTAAAGCAAACACGGAAAAAAAGAGCTTCAACCCCAAGATGATTATTGTGAAATTCTAGTTTCATTGCCTGACTGGTTTACGAGAGAAGGTACATAATAAAAACAACGGTAATTAAAAATTCAAATGCTTATAAAATGTACGTCAATGCACATTTTCAAACAAAAACTGCACAGAATATCAAGCATTATGTTCTATATAATTGTCTCAAGTTTTACTATTTTAGCTGTAGTATTTTTGGAGATAAATATGTTTAAGTACAAGAATGCATTTTGGCCTACATCTGTCCTTAATCTGCATTTAAAGTTTAGGGAACCTCAAAACAAATTATGTAACATGACATTAAGTTTACAAGCAAGTTAGTCATTCAGAATCGGCCCAGAATCTGCAATGGTATGTATGGAATATTAATTATTTGGAGTTATTTCATATGGGCCTCACGCAAATGCACATTCGTGTGTATCAACTAATGAGTCACTGTGTTACAATGGAATGTGACCCACCTGCCCAACATCTTCGCTCACTGCTTTCTCGTCTTCCTCGCCCTCCATTTTCTCAATGTTGAATGTGCCAGACACAGCAAAGTCTGCTGAAGGTGGACATATCTGAAACAGTTGAAAAAAATGTGCTATAAGGCAAGAGATAGGGTATGACAAACTGTTGAGCAAAATCACAACAGCCCATTTCCTTTGATTTCCATATATCTAACAATAACTTAAATAAATGCGACTCAGGCAGAGTGATAAACCAACAAGAAGGAATACCATCTTTACAGGGATTGCACTAAAATGTATAATATCTCAAAAACAAAATCTACTTGTTGTAAATATTCATAGAAGAAAACAACTGTAACTGAACCTAGTGAACTAATATAGATTAGGAGGCTACTTACTAGCAAACATTTACTTTAAGCAACAAAATAAAGGTGGTGGTGTGGCAGTTTATGTAAGTAAACACATAGCAGTTATAAAATGTGTTCATGAACATCGCACGATAGAAGTACAAATTGAAATGATGAGTAATGTGTTCCACAGTAATGCTCTTAAGTACCCAATGAATTCAGCTCTGCCAAAATTGTCAAAAATTCTGCAGAAATGATCTCCAAAAATGCCAAACATTAGCTTTTCAATACACAATAGCATAGTTGAAATGGGACTTTGCATATCAGATGAAGAGATCTGAAGACAAATAGAATGACTTCTATTCTTTGTCAAATAACAACAGTAAAATCAGGCACTGAATCATTCCTTACACTATAAGTATACAAACGACATCTATCAGAAATCTAAATAAAAGATATTTCGAAAGAGCTAGAAAAACAAAGCTGGGATGAAATACATAAGGAAACCAATGTGAGTATGAAATTCTCTAAATTCTCCACATTGTTTAAATTGAACTTTGAAAAGGCATTTCCAAAAGTATGCACGTCTGTATCAACGACTCACAAAAACAGATGGATAACAGCAGGTATTAAGAAGTCCTCCCAAACACTTAAATACCTCAGTTTCATGAAAAAGGTTCACAATGATCCAGAATTCTTAAATTTCGATCATAGATACAAAAAGATCTATAGGAAGGTGCTGATTGCTGCAAAAAAGTAATTTAATGACAAAATAATTTATAATGCAGAGAATAAAAGCAAAACCATCTGAGATGTTATAAAAAAGAAAACAGGAGAGGCAAACAAATGCAGAATAACATACTGCTAAGGGAGGGGGATAAGGTAATAAATTATGCACAATAACAGCAAAAATTCCCCAAAACACATATAACATCTGTAAATAATGTTGCACTAAATACAATGAGGTTACTTCCAACCACAGAGAATGAAGTCAACAAAAGTGATCAAAAACTAAAAAATAAAAAGTCAGTAGTCTTAGACAAAGTAACTGAAATAATGCATAGGGATTATACAAGGCTCCTTAACAAATATAATAAATGAATCCTTCACATCAGGGACAGAGCAGCTAAAACATGCATGTACCTTTGCTTAAGAAAGGTAATGCAGAAGACACAGAAAATTACTGGCCCATTTCTCTGCAGTCAGAATCCTCAAAAATAATATAAGCAATTATGAAAGACAGATTAATGAATTACCTGAATAAATACAATCTTTTAAGCGAGTCACAGTTTGGTTTCCGAAGTGGCAAAAATACAGAGTCAGCCATAGTAGAATTCACAAAAGTTGTACTTGATGCTCTTGATAAAGATGAGTGTGTCACAGGCATATTTTTGGATCTTTCTAAGGCGTCTGATACAGTTGACCACAAGATTCTATTAAACAAATTAAGGGCATTATGAATAAGAGAGGTAGCTAATGACTGGTTTCGATCATACCTATTAGATAGGGTACAAAGAGTAGAGATAACACATACTTCAAATAGATCTAAACATTTAGTAAAACACTTATCAGAATCAAAATACATTAATATAGGGGTTCGCAAAGTAGCACATTACGACCAATACTGTTCCTGATATACATCAATGACTTTCCCAGTAGTGTTACTCTTGCTGAAAAAATTCTCTTCACTGATGACAGCAATATTATAGTCACTGAGCAAACACGAGAACCCCTTGCCGAGAAAGCAAATGAAACTCTCAAGGATGTTTATGATTGGTCGATAAGTAATAAAGTGACATTGAGCATAAAGAAAACTAATGCCATGAATTTCAGTTTGAAGAGGAAAAATGACAATGTTACATTAAATGTAGATGGCACCTCTATGGATTGTGTAACAAATGCAAAATTTCTAGGAATGAATATTGATTCTCAGTTGAAGTGGTGTGAACACACAAAGGTACTTGCAAACAGAGTGTCATCACATGTTATGCACTTAAAAACCTATCATCTGTGTGTAACATGCAGTGTCTTTTAGTCACATATTATTCATATGTACACTCAATTCTTAGCTATGGAATTCTTTTTTGGGGAACAAATGCACAAAATATGAACACAGTTTTCAAACTCCAGAAAAGAGCCATAAGAATAATAACCAAAAATACTAGTCGAGTTCATTGTAAAGATGTGTTCAGAAAACTGGGGATTTTAACTGCTCCATGTGAATACATTTACCAGTCAGTTGTACACATAAAAAATAACATTGCTAATCACTGCACAAACAACTCTGTCCGTGACCATGCAACAAGAGAGAGACTCAACTTACATTTACCAAGAAGAAAATAAACACAAAACTCAAAACAGCATTTTCTACCAAGGAATAAAACTGTACAATAAATTACCAAAAGAGATTAAAGAAATTGCCAAAATACACTTATTTAAAAAGGCAGCTAAAAAGTACCTGTTATGCAATACATTTTATACATTGAAGGATTACTTAACTAAAACAGAGTAGGGGTTTGATGAAGAATGTTCTGCAAATAAATAATAATAACAATAATAATGATTATAGAACATCCAACATTCCACATAACACCTTCAATTTATGTTTTTTTCCTTCTTTCTTTCTAGAAATACTCACCCCCAAGCTATGCATAGCATAATACTAACAGCAAATGGGAAGCTGCGGTACAGAAAATGGCCCAGAGACCATTGTGTGTGTGTGTGTGTGTGTGTGTGTGTGTGTGTGTGTGTGTGTGTGTTGGGGGGGGGGGCGGGGGGGGGGGGGAGTGAAGTGTTATGAAACAATCTGTGCACTATCATCTGATAGTGAGATATGAGGGAACAGTGTGGCATTAGATTATTTAATAAGTTATTTGTAAGAAAAGTACTGTATACCGGGAGTAAATCTAATGATTGCCTCTAACTAGAATTTTGTAAATATATGTGTGCGTGAATTAGCTTATTTTCAATTGATCTAAACTTGTAAATACTTTGACATGTCCTATAGCCTTGTAAAAAGACATCTAAGGATGAATAAAGCAGCAGCTGCTGCTGCTGATTAGGCTCAGGCAGTGTATGCATGAGCTAAACAGCTCAATAAAGCTTACTGCTCTGCAGATTTTTAAGGGAAAAGAGAATAGTGCTATCATTTTGATGGCTTCACACAAAGAAAATGTAAATAAATAAATTACAGGCAGTCGAGCAGGCGCTGTTCCTGTTGTAATGCATGAAAAATTAACACCTAGAGCTGGTTCAACACTGATTCACAAGGACCGTAATGTAATATACATCATGGAAAATGGTGGCATGTTCGCACTAAACATAACATCTGCACCATGTTACATCTGTCAGAGACAACGTATAATAGCATTACAGGGTAGACACACGGCACTGATTGTTTAGCTTTAAATGTGCAGCACTGGATGGCAATATAGTATTTAACTATGAGGAAGCACACTAAAAAAAAAACAGTGAGAACATTTCTTTTTTCTGCTATTTCAGAAGGTCTCTTACAGCCAAAGTCATTGCTGGTCATGGAGCATATTTTAGAGAAATGGAGGTGTTCCTCCATTTCGCAGGAAGATTTTGACTTTTCCCGGTGCAGGAAATGCAGGAAGTTCAAATACTTGAATCGAGCTAACTGTCCTCCATTTTCAGCAGAAGATTTCTCATACATTTCAATACAAATATCTTAAGAACTATTTTTGTATCTTGAAATGTAACTACCTTAGTTTTTTATTAGTATATTACATGAGCCACACTTTCAATAAAGAACTGGATGCACTCATTGTGGTGTAACACATCACACCAGTAGAGCATGTGTAACCCCATGTCTGTCTAGATGATGAATAATGGCTGCAGTTGAGAACAGAAAACTCTTTTGAGCTTTTATTATGATTATTACCATTATTACTATTTTTTTCATTTAACATGATACACATGAATGCCATGAGCCTTAAAGATAGGGCGGCTTTTGGTGCATTTTCAGGAGGGACAGTACTTGGGGGGCTTTGTATTTGTTCCACGATTCAGCTTCCTGGCTCGAAGTAACGAGGTGCACCATCAAATATTAAGCACCCGTAACAATGCTGCTGATGTCACAGTGAACAGAAGACACAACAAAAACTATCAGTTCATCTGCTTCTTAATGTATGTCAGAATCGAATGTATAGATTCAAATATAAGAACTCAAACTAACTGTACATGCAATGTTTCTCTACATTAAGTAATAGTATCTGGACACACAATATAACTGTTCTTAAAGGAAGTCATAACATGTATTCGTCTATAGCAATTTGAATTTGCTTGAAGATTCAAGATTTCAGCACAGGCACAACTGTAATGGAATGAAGTCTAGACAAATAGAATGTGCACAGTCTACGAGGAAGATTCCGTCATGGTATAAGGTAGCAAGCTGGAACCACTGCATTTGCCATTATTGCACTCCTATTATTGAAACTTCTCATGTTAACACATGAGAAGGCGCAATCGGTTTTACTTGGTAAAAAACTTTCATATAAATACTTATTAATTTTTTGTTACAAAATGTTGCATTGGGAGCTGTAACCTCAGCCTAAGTTGTCATATTAGTGGATAAAATGTAGTGCATTATGCAAAGGCTTGTCATAAATTTACAGTCAAAAAGCACCTTGTGGCCACGTCTGTGTATGTACTGTTCACAGATGATTGTTGAGTTTTAAAAAACACAACATACCGTAATATGTACAACTGCTTATCTATTTATGTCAGTTTGACATGTTCTATTCATTGATGAACCAAGAGAATTAGTCATCTGTGAGCACTACACATACGAACATGGTCTTTTGCACATAGTGCTTTTTAATTGTAAATGTTTTATTTCTGACGAAGACTTGCATAATAAGCTACATTTTACCTACTAATATGATAACCTGGCATGAGGTTGCAGCTCACAATGAACACATTTTGTAATAAACATTTCTAAAGACTAGAAGATAGCAGCAAAGCCTGTTGAAACCAGTTGTTGAAAAATGGTATTTATGCGATCTTGCCTATAGAAAGCTTTTTTGCATTCTCATTATTTTTTTTTTTCCTCTATTCATTTTCCTTTTTGAATCTACTATTGTATGTAGTGTATACATAATACAGGCTTGAATCTTTTACAACATTAATGACACAATGCTTCATGCAATTTCACTATTCAGAATACAATTATTCATATGCTGATTACAATGGCACATTTAGTTTCCTAGAAACTACATTAATTGCAAGTTATTAATAATTGAAAATTTTATTACAATATGAAATAGGGAGTTTCAACTAAGCTAATCAGTCAAATTTAACTTACTGACATTTCACCGGAGACCTATGACACAAGATTTCACTTTAACATGTCTTAATTTTAGTAAAACTAATTAACTTAGAAGATTACCACTACTGGAGATGGGACACGTCCAAATTTTCCATTGAACACTTAGCCACTGTACTTGTTAAGATCCCAGCTGCTCTAAATTTTCTGGGTCAAATGACACCTATCATTAATAGTTTAAGCCAATAATTAAAAATTTGCATAAACTACAATAATTTTCTGTATGAAAACTCTACTCACACACTGGTAATTCCGAGTGTACACACACAAAGTAATCCTGTAACCTTTTGTATTTTAGTAACTAATTACATATTTTGTAAACCAAGTCTTTGAAACATATACTCATCCAAATTAGTACATTTCAACCTAGATGTTCCATAAACAACTATGTATTTCCTGAGATCATAAAACATTCATATGAAAGTGCTTAAATAGTTTACCCCACCTAAATCACGCGACTAATATCTCCGACCAAAGGATAACCACCTACAAGTTAGGACGTGGAATGTCAGAAGCTTGAAAGTCGTAGGGAAGCTAGAAAACCTGAAAAGAGAAATGCAAACACTCAATCTAGTTATCGTAGGGGTCAGTAAGTGAAATGGAAAGAAAACAAGGATTATATGTCACATGAGTATAGTGCAATATCAACAGCAGCAGAAAATGGTATAACGGGAGTTGGGTTTGTAATGAATAGGAAGATAGGGCAGAGAGTGCATTATTGTGAACAGTTCGGTGATAGGGTTGTTCTTATCAGAATCGGCAGCAAACCAACATCGACAATGATAGTTCAGGTATACATGCAGATGTCACAAGCTGAAGATGATAGAGGAAGTGTATGAGGATATTGAAGGGAGATGAAAATCTTAATCATGGGAGACTGGAATGCAGTTGTAAGGGAAGGAGTGCAAGAAAAGTTAACAGGAAAATATGGGCTTGGGACAAGGAATGAGAGAGGAGAAAGACTAACTCAGTTTTGTAATAAATTTCAGCTTGTAATAGCGAATACTCTGTTCAAGAATCACAAGAGGAGAAGGTGTACTTGGAAAAGGCTGAGTGATACGGGAAGATTTCAGTTACATTACATCATGCTCAAACAGATATTCTGAAATCAGATACAGTATTGTAAGGTGTATCCAGGAACAGATATTGACTCAGATCACAATGTAGTAATGATGAAGAGTACACCGAAGTTTAAGAGATTCATCTGGAAGAATCAATACTCAAAGAAGTGGAATACAGAAGTACTAAATAATGATGAGGTATGCTTGAAGTCCTCTAAAGCTGTAGATACAACAATAAAGAGTCACCCAGTAGGCAGTACAGTTGAAAAGGAATGGACATCTCTAAAAAGAGCCATCACAGAAGTTGGAAAGAAATACATAGGTACAAAGAAGTAACTGCGAAGAAGCTATGGAAAACAGAAGAAATTATTTCAGTTGAGCGATGAAAGAAAAAAGTACAAAAACGTTCAGGGAAATTCAGGAATATAGAAATACAAGTTGCTGAGGAATGAGACAAATAGGAAGTGCAGGGAAGCTAAGGTGAAATGGCCGCAAGAAAAATGTGAAGAAATCAAAAAAGAAATGATTGGCAGAAGGACTGATTCAGCATATAGGAAAGTCAAAACAACCTTCAGTGAAATTAAAAGCAAGGGTGGTAACATAAAGAGTGCAACCGGAATTCCACTGTTAAGTGCAGAGGTGAGAGCGGATAGGTGGAAAGATTACATTTCAGGCCTCTATGAGGGGGAAAATTTGTCTGATGTGATAGAAGAAGAAACAAGAGTCCATTTAGGAGAGATAGGGTATCCAGTATTACAATTAGAATTTAGGAGAGCTTTGGAGGACATAAGATCTAATAAGGCAGAAGAGATAGATAACATTCCCTCACAATTTCTAAAATCATTGCAGGAAGTGGCAACAAAATGACTATTCATGTTGGTGTGTATAATGTATGAGTCTGGCAGCATACCACTTGACTTTCAGAAAAATATCATCCGCACAATTCCGAACACTGTAAGACAAGATGGGTGTGAGAATTGCCACACAATCAGCTTAACAGCTCATGTTTCCAAGCTGCTTACACACAAGTAATATACAGAAGAATGGAAAAGAAAATTGAGGATGTGTTAGATGACGATCAGTTTGGCTTTAGGAAAGGTAAAGGCATCAGAGAGAGAATTCTGACATCACAGTTGATAATGGAAGCAAGATTAAAGAAAGATCAAAACATGTCAACCTGGAAAAAGCGTTCAAAACAATAAAATAATGCAAGATGTTTGAAATTCTGAGAACAATAGGGGTAAGCTATAGGGAGAGATGGATAATATACAATATGTACAAGAGCCAAGAGGAGATAATAAGAGTGGACGACCAAGGACGAAGTGCTCAGATTAAAAAGCATGTAAGACAGGGATGTATTCTTTTGCCCCTACTGTTCAGTCTGTACATCAAAGAAACAGTGATGGAAACAAAAGAAAGAGTCAGGAGTGGAATTAAAATACAAGGTGAAAGGATACAATTTGCTGATCACATTGACATCTTGAGCAAAAGTGAAGAATAGTAACACGATCTGCTGAGTGGAACAGTCTAATGAGTACAAAATATGGATTGAGAGTAAATCAAAGAAAGACGAAAGTAATGAGAAGTAGCAGAAATGAAAACAGCGAGAAACTTAACATCAAGATTGATGGTTACCAAGTAGGTGTAGTTAAATAATTCTACTACCTAGGCAGCAAAATAACAAGTGACAGACAGATCAGGTAGGGCATCAATAGCACACTAGCACTGACAAAAAGGGCATCCCAGGCCAAGAGGAAAGGAATATGTGGAAAAACACTGATGAGAAGGAGGAACAGGATGATAGGACATCAGTTAAAACTTAAGATAATGACTTCCACTGTACTAGAGAGAGCTACAGAAGGCAAAAACTATAGAGGAAGACATAGATTGGAAAACATCCAGCAAATAATTGGGGAAGTAGGCTGGAAGTGCTACTCTGGGATGAGGAGGTTGACCCAGGAGAGGAATTCATGGCGGGCCACATCAAACCAGTGACTCAGAAAAAAAAGAACATCTCCTGGAGAATCTGCACGCATCATATGATCGATCTTTATAGTAACATATACTGCCTTTTATTAACTTCTTTGAAATGTACTGATCATTGACGGATTATAAATAAGATCACTGCTGCGATCACATAACTTATTTTACAACAGGTTCGATTGGTTCATTACTAATTTTGACTCAGATTGTATCAGACAGTGTCACTGTGTGTTTTATTGGCATATTATGTATGTTCAGTTTACTGAACTTTGACAAGTTCTAATAAAAGCTTGTAGTGAAAGAAAGAAAAAATGTTTTATTTACATCTTTATCTGCGCAACAAGATCCCAGGACCAAAACTCACCACTGAACAAGATACATATAATTTGAGTGTATAGTTTGCCACTACGCAGAAAACTTTAATGCACTAAATAAGCTATATATCTGCTAAAAGGTACTCAGGTTTAGTACCTACTGAATGCAAGCATTCTCCACAATAACGTAAGAAAATATGAAGAGACTTGTATTTAAATTTACAACGGTATGGTGTGCAGAATTACCAGTGAGCAAGGACACTCCCACACTGAGCTCCATGGGTGGCAAGTAAGAAGGCTATCTACAGAAAAGCATTTCCCAGAAAACATTCCACCACAACAAGGTAAAAGAAAAATTCAGAGGATGTGCGAAGTATGTTCAACCACACGAAAAAAGCACCCAGGAAAGGTTTGAAGAAATGAATGAACGTAATAGTGCAGAACTACCGAACGCAAAGTATCGTATCACAGATCATCATCATCATCATTATCATCAGTGTTCTGCCTAAAGGCAGGTTTTCACATGGTAGTTCTCCAGGCTGTCCGGTCTTCTGCCATCCTCTTCAGGTCTGCATAATTTCCTCTTCCCTTTATGTCGTCTATCACCTTGTATCTCCTTCTTCCTCTCAGTCTTCTCCCACAAACCAATCCTTCCAAAGCATCTACTAGCAAGCACTCCCTTCTCATTGAATGTCCCAACCAGTTCTTTTTCCATTCTCTTACAACCTTCAGCACACATCTTCTCTCACCAACCCTTTCCAATACTCTTTCATTACTCTCTCTTTCCATCCAGCTTATTCTCTCCATTCTCTTCCACATCCACATCTCAAATGCTTCTAACCTCTTTTCATCCTCTCATCTCAGAGTCCATGTTTCTGCCCCATATAGTGCCACACTCCAGACAAAACATTTGGCAAGCCTTTTCCTTAGTCCTTTATCTAAATTGCCACATAAGAGTCTCCTCTTTCTGTTGAATGCCTCCTTTGCTATGGCAATTCGAGTTTTCACCTCCTGGTGACATCTCAAGTCTTCAGTTATTATGCTTCCAAGATATTTAAATTCACTTACTTGGCTAATGGTAGATTGTCCTATTTTAATATTGGACAGTCTGCATCTTGTACTGATGACCATACTCTTTGTTTTTGCTGTGTTTATTTGCATCCCATATTCCACACAAGCTTCATTCAGATCTTTGAGCATGTTATTCACTGTCCGCTCACTTTCTGCCACTAATACCATGTCATCAGCAAATCTTATACATTCTATTCTCTTTCCACCAATACATATTCCTCTTTCGCCATCTAAACTTTTCGCAATAATCTCTTCCAGGTACATGTTAAACAACAGTGGGGAAAGGCAACAACCTTGTCTAACACCTCGTCCAGTGCTGCTTCCTTTTGAAATTTCATTTCCAATCCTTATTTTTACTTTCTGGTGTAAATATAGATTCTGTATCAGTCGTCTCTTTTTCCAATCTACTCCTTTCCTCTTCAAGATATCCATCAGCTTGTTCCACTGAACTCAGTCAAAAGCCTTTTCTAAATCTATAAAAACAGTAAAGATTTCTCTACCCTTTTCTATATATCTTTCCCCTATAGTTCTTAGCAGGCCAATAGCATCTCTTGTTCCTTTTCCTCTTCTAAATCCGAACTGCTCCTCTGCGATCCCTCTATCCAGCTTGCCATATAACCTTCTATTCAACACTCTCACCAACACTTTAGCTGCATGAGAAATTAGACTGATGGTCCGGTGCTCTTCACATTTTTTAGTGTTTCTCTTTTTCTCTATTGGTATCATAACTGTTGCAAGGAAGTCCTCAGACCATTCCCCTTCGTCATATATCTCGTTACAGAGGTAGACTATTTCTATTCTTGCCTTGTTTCCCAGACTCTTCAACAGTTTTCCTGGCAAATCATCTATTCCACATGCCTTCCTATTCTTCATCTCCTTCAGTGCCTTTTCTACGTCTGCTTCGAAGATGGTAAATCCCTTTCCATCTTCAGCACATATTGCTCCTCTTCAACCTTAATTTCGCTTTGCATTTCATCCCCCTTATACAGACATTCAATATATTCCTGCCATCTGTTCAAAACCTCCTGTGGTTCTTCTGCTAGAGTACCATCCGCTCTTTCTATTTCCATGTTATTCCTCTTTCTTTTACGTTCAAAAACTATCTCACTAGCCAGTCTATGCATCATTTCATACTTTCCCCTCTCTCTCCATTATCTCTATTTCGTCGCATTTCTGTTTCATCCATTTTTCTCTTGCTTCTTCAGTTTCTCTTCTTAGTTCATTATTCAGTTTCCTGTACCTCTTTTTGCCTTCTTCAGTTTCTACACTTTTCCACTTTCTGCGCTCTTCCATCTTTTTCAACGTTTTCTGTTTTCCATTCTTTCCTGGTGCTTTGGGATACTCTAATTCCTAGAACTTCTTTGGCAGAGTCCATGAGTCCTTCCCTCATTTTTATCCACTTGTCATTAACACTTTCATCAACAATACCTCTTTGCCATTTTTCCATAAATCTGTTCTCCAAATCTGATGCCTTTCCTACCTCTTTGAGTCTTTCTATGTTTACTCTTTCCTTTGCTTTACCTCTCCAGACTTTTTTCAACTTCACTTGTATTTCTCCCATCAGTAGGTTGTGGTCTGAATTTATATCCGCTCCTGGATAAGCTTTAGCATTCTTCAAACAATTCCTGAACCTTTTTTGTGTCACAGATGTATCATCAAAAAAATTTATCATAAAATAAAAAATATTGTGCAAAAATTTATAATTACAGTTTTACAGTATTACTTTTCAATTATTGTGTTGAATAGTAGATTGTTAGGGCAACTATGGTTATTACACAGTTTCTGACTATAGCAAACTTTCATAGTTCTTGCGACCTCCAACATTCCTTAAAAATTTAAGGCACAAATGATACATTCAAAGAAGCTGGAAACATGTAAAGCAGAAGAATTAGATTCGGGCTTTAATAATAAGATAGTATCATAGGAATATGATAGCTAGTTTCTAAATAAAAATACTTGAGAATTCATTAAAATGGATGGCATTCTAAACACACACACACACACACACACACACACACGGTCTTCAATCAAACTGTTAATTACTGCATGACAAGCAAGAACAATAAATTAAAAACACTTTCACACGCTTTCTATGTGACAATACAAAATTGTTGGTACTTGCCAATTATATTAAAATACAACATTTTAATGCAATTAAACATGCAGTGACTCATAAATAATTGTTTTTGCTCCTCTGTTTTTTAAAACAACTGCTACACATCTGGTCTTCATTCTGACATAAACAAGTCAAGCAGTCCTCATCCTGAAAGTTGTGTGCAGGACTAGAGTGCTTTACTATGCATACTCCAGTTGACTTCTGTTATGCGTTGCCTTCTTCAGCCCTTAGAGCTGGAGATTTAATGTGATTCCATGAGATAGTGCAACTCGGCATTTTTCACATTGAAGAATCATTATGAGAAGTGAAAGAAGAGATACAGGACCAACTAGAGATTGACCCACTGACCGTTGGATTTCAAGTCTGGCACTTACTCACTGCCAAACGAAACAACAGCACTTACATCTGTCCAGACATAATACTGTTCACTACTACAAATGAAGTAGTAGTAGTAGTAGTAGTAGTAGTAGTTTTTTTTCAGTCCAAAGACTGGTTTGATGCAGCTCTCCTAACTGTTCTCACTCTACAACACAACACCTCCTCCTCCACCTCCACCACCACCACACACACTCACTTCTGTCCATTACCCAAATAACTATTCCTTGATGCCTCAGAATGTGTCCTAGCAACCAATCACTTCTTTTAGCCAAGTTGTGAAATACATTTATTTTTCCCCAATTCAATTAGGCACCACTCCATTATTTATTCGATTTAGCGATCTAATCTTCAGAATTCTTCTACAGCAACACATTTCAAAAGCTTCTACTCTCTTCTTGTCTGAACTGCTTGTCACCTATACTCACAAACTTTTGTGCAAGGCAACATTCCTGACCAAAACCATTAGAAAAGACTCCGAACACTTAAACTTACATTTAATGTTAACAAATGCCTCTATTTCAGAAATAGCTTTTTCCTACACCCAGACAGCATTCTATCTCCTCTCCTCTTTACTTCTTCCACTGTCCGTAATTTTGCTGCCCACATCGCAAAACCCATCCACCACTTTTATCTCATTTCTTAACCTAAATCCCTCTCATCATCATCTAATTTAATTTGACTATATTCTATTATCTTTGTTTTACTTTTGTTGATGTTCATCAAATAACCTCTTTTCAACTGCTCTTCCATGTTCTTTCCCATATTCGCCAGTATTACAATATCAACGGCAAATATCAAAGTTCTTGTAGTCTACAACACTGTCTCACTCTCTTCTCTACCATTTCATTCCTTTCATCAACTCTTCTAATTGCAGGCTCCTTTCTGTACAAGTTATAAATAACCTTTCACTCACTGTATTTTATCCCTGTTAGGTCAAAAGCTTTCACTAAATCTGCAAATGCTGTGAACATAGGTTTGCCTTTTCTTCACCCAATCTTCAAAGACAAAAAGTAGGATAAAGTATTGCCTCATGTGTTCCTACATTTATCTGGAACTTAATCTGTTCTGAGGCTGGCTTCTACCAATTCTTCCATTCGTCTGTAAATAATATATTTTGCTATCATGATTTATTAAACTGACAGTTTGGTAATATTCTCAACCATGACCTACTTTGGAATTTGAATTAATACATTATGCTATTAATAGACACCTACCCCCATGAACCATGGACTTGCCGTTGGTGGGGAGGCTTGCGTGCCTCAGCGATACAGATGGCCGTACCGTAAGTGCAACCTGATGAGAGGCCAGACAAACGTGTGGTTCCTGAAGAGGGGCAGCAGCCTTTTCAGTAGCTGCAGGGTCAACAGTCTGGATGATTGACTGATCTGGCCTTGCAACACTAACGAAAATGCCCTTGCTGTGCTGGTACTGTGAACAGCTGAAAGCAAAAAGTAACTACAGCCGTAATTTTTCCCGAGGGCATGCAGCTTTACTGTATGGTTAAATGATGATGGCGTCCACTTGGGTAAAATATTCCGGTGGTAAAATAGTCCCCAATTCGGATCTCCGGGCGGGGACTACTCAAGAGGACGTCGTTATCAAGAGAAAGAAAACTGGCGTTCTACGGATCAGAGCGTGGAATGTCAGATCCCTTAATCGGGCAGGTAGGTTAGAAAATTTAAAAAGGGAAATGGATAGGTTGAAGTTAGATATAGCGGGAATTAGTGAAGTTCGGTGGCAGGAGCAACAAGACTTTTGGTCAGGTGAATACAGGGTTATAAATACAAAATCAAATAGGGGTAATGCAGGAGTAGGTTTAATAATGAATAAAAAAATAGGAGTGCGGGTAAGCTACTACAAACAGCATAGTGAATGCATTATTGTGGCCAAGATAGACACGAAGCCCATGCCTACTACAGTAGTACAAGTTTATATGCCAACTAGCTCTGCAGATGATGAAGAAATTGATGAAATGTATGATGAGATAAAAGAAATTATTCAGGTAGTGAAGGGAGACAAAAATTTAATAGGCATGGGTGACTAGAATTCGAGAGTAGGAAAAGGGAGAGAAGGAAACATAGTGGGTGAATATGGATTGGGGCTAAGAAATGAAAGAGGCCGCCGTCTGGTAGAATTTTGCACAGAGCATAACTTAATCATAGCTAACACTTGGTTCAAGAATTATAAAAGAAGGCTGTATACATGGAAGAATCCTGGAGATACTAGAAGGTATCAGACAGATTATATAATGGTAAGACAGATTTAGGAACCAGGTTTTAAATTGTAAGATGTTTCCAGGGGCAGATGTGGACTCTGACCACAATCTACTGGTTATGAACTGTAGATTAAAACTGAAGAAACTGCAAAAAGGTGGGAATTTAAGGAGATGGGACCTGGATAAACTGAAAGAACCAGAGGTTGTACAGAGTTTTAGGGAGAGCATAAGGGAACAATTGACAGGAATGGGGGAAAAAAATACAGTAGAAGAAGAATGGGTAGCTCTGAGGGAAGAAGTAGTGAAGGCAGCAGAGGATCAAGTAGGTAAAAAGACGAGGGCTAGTAGAAATCCTTGGGTAACAGACAAAATATTGAATTTAATTGATGAAAGGAGAAAATATAAAAACACAGTAAATGAAGCAGGCAAAAAGGAATACAAACGTCTCAAAAATGAGATCGACAGGAAGTGCAAAATGGCCAAGCAGGGATGGCTAGAGGACAAATGTAAGTATGTAGAGGCTTATCTCACTAGGGGTAAGATAGACACTGCCTACAGGAAAATTAAAGACACCTTTGGTGAAAAGAGATCCATTTGTATGAATATAAAGAGCTCCGATGGAAACCCAGTTCTAAGCAAAGAAGGAAAAGCAGAAAGGTGGAAGGAGTATATAGAGGGTCTATACAAGGGCGATGTACTTGAGGACAATATTATGGAAATGGAAGAGTATGTAGATGAAGATGAAATGAGAGATACGATACTGCATGAAGAGTTTGACACAGTACTGGAAGACCTGAGTCGAAACAAGGCCCCCGGAGTAGACAACATTCCATTAGAACTACTGACGGCCTTGGGGGAGCCAGTCCTGACAAAACTCTACCATCTGGTGAGTAAGATGTATGAGACAGGCGAAATACCCTCAGACTTCAAGAAGAATATAATAATTCCAATCCCAAAGAAAGCAGGTGTTGACAGATGTGAAAATTACCGAACTATCAGTTTAATAAGTCACAGTTGCAAAATACTAACGCGAATTCTTTACAGACTAATGGAAACACTGGTAGAAGTCGACCTCGGCGAAGATCAGTTTGGATTCCGCAGAAATGTTGGAAACGTGAAGCAATACTGACCCTATGACTTATCTTAGGAGAAAGATTAAGGAAAGGCAAACCTACATTTCTAGCATTTGTAGTCCTAGAGAAAGCTTTTGACAATGTTGATTGGAATATTCTCTTTCAAATTCTAAAGGTGGCAGGGGTAAAATACAGGGAACGAAAGGCTATTTACAATTTGTACAGAAACCAGATGGCAGCTATAAGAGTCGAGGGGCATGAAAGGGAAGCAGTGGTTGGGAAGGGAGTAAGACAGGGTTGTAGCCTCTCCCCGATGTTGTTCAATCTGTATATTGAGCAAACAGTAAAGGAAACAAAAGAAAAATTCGGAGTAGGTATTAAAGTCCATGGAGAAGAAATAAAAACGTTGAGGTTCGCCGATGACATTTTAATTCTGTCAGAGACAGCAAAGGGCTTGGAAGAGCAGTTGAACGGAATGGACAGTGTCTTGAAAGGAGGGTATAAGATGAACATCAACAAAAGCAAAACGAGGATAATGGAATGTAGTCGAATTAAGTCGGGTGATGCTGAGGGAATTAAATTAGGAAATGAGACACTTAAAGTAGTAAAGGAGTTCTGCTATTTGGGGAGCAAAATACCTGAGGATGGTCGAAGTAGAGAGGATATAAAATGTAGACTGGCAATGGCAAGGAAAGCGTTTCTGAAGAAGAGGAATTTGTTAACATCGAGTATAGATTTAAGTGTCAGGAAGTTGTTTCTGAAAGTATTTGTACAGAGTGTAGCCATGTATGGAAGTGAAACATGGACGATAACTAGTTTGGACAAGAAGAGAATATAAGCTTTTGAAATGTGGTGCTACAGAAGAATGCTGAAGATTAGATGGGTAGATCACATAACTAATGAGGAGGTATTGAATAGAATTGGGGAGAAGAGGAGTTTGTGGCACAACTTGACAAGAAGAAGGGACTGGTTGGTAGGACATGTTCTGAGGCATCGAGGGATCACAAATTTAGCATTGGAGGGCAGTGTGGAGGGTAAAAATCGTAGAGGGAGACCAAGAGATGAATACACTAAGCAGATTCAGAAGGATGTAGGCTGCAGTAGGTAATGGGAGATGTAGAAGCTTGCACAGGAAAGAGTAGCATGGAGAGCTGCATCAGACCAGTCTCAGGACTGAAGACGACAACAACATTAATAGACATTAAGTTATGGGCTGTCCACGGCTAAGGCTTACAGCTATTCTGTCACCAGTCACAATTTTTTTTTTTTTTTACTTCCTCTCCATTGCATTTTGGAACTACAGCTTGATTTTAAAGGATATCTTGGAGTTACATATCTCAGGCAGAATTAAAGAGAAAATATACAAAATTAGAGATAGTCTAGCAACACATTGACTGTGTTTGACCGTATGATTTTTGTCTTGCGAACTGGTGAAAAACTTCCACATTTTACTTACATTTTGAAACTGTAAAATGTTTGTTACACTACTATGCAACTTAAACGGTGCAAATTTAATAAATGTTACACTGATGTGATGGAGTATTAGATTTCGTATTACAATAGAACTTAATCAAATAGAAATCGCATGGGTATAAAATAATTTTCCACATTGGAAAAATTTCTGAATTGCACAAAACTCACTAGGCTGCATAAAATTTTTGAGGTATCATGCACAAAGTATTAGTTTGTAATTAAGCACATATTTACGTACCTTCATTCCTGCACAGTAAGTGTTCACTTACTGTATATGACATAACACTAGACTATTACACTAATTGATGAATAATATGGTATTTCTGTATTTTTACTATAACTTTAAATTCATTTATTGTTGTAAGAACACACATTTTATTCCCATGTTTATTTCACTTCTTTCACAACATGCCAAGAAGGGAAACCAGTTTGAGTTTCCTGTTCAAATTTATTTTTCCAAGCAATATTTTGTACTATACAATAGTTCCAACAGCCTGGGAGAATTTGTGTATCTTAACTTGTATATCATCATTTATGCATGCAGCAGCTTATCCAGGTGTATTAATTTTTTTTAGGGACATTATTTTGCTCCTTTTTTTCCTTCCTTTGCTTCTTCCTTATCATCATCTGTGTTGTAGATTTCTATTAGACCTGTTGGTGCAGTAAAAGTGAAGTGAGTTAACAGTAATTCATTACTTCGGCTGCACTTTTGTCATCTTTACTACATGAAGTGTTTCGCATTTTAATTCAGCAACTGCTGCTGCATTTCCTTTGAGCTTTGATGGTCACAGAAGCATTTTGTTCTTGACTTCCAAACCCCACTTTGTTGGAGTAGTCAGTAACAGTTTTCGGGCTTTCTTTCGCCTACTGGCAAGCCAATCCAATTTACTACAATGAACACAGAAACTGACCATGCAAGAGCAAATGCACTTTTGATTTCTTCAAGAGACCGCATCAGTAATCAGTTACAATGGGTCTTAAATGCATAAATAACTGCCTGGTCAGGGGTTGTGGGAAGCTGGTTGAACCTGAAAACTTAACTTCTGGGCAACAAGTTGCATTGTTTATGAAAAGGAGAACTTGGCGACTTCCTTTGCTCATTTTGGCATTGAAAGAGCCCAGCATCTATATTTTTGAAACAACACTGTTTTACTGTCTTTCCAATCACCAGTGACTTCTCGATTTCAACTGACATGTACCCACACAACAGTACAGGGAGTCTTTCCTCGGATATTTTTCTGCCAGTGCACTTTTCACATCCAATTGATAGAGATTCTGAAGGCAGTGTGCAATAAAAGAATCCTTTCAGCAGCACTGAACAAATCTTTCAGGTGATAATTTGCAATTAGGTTGTAGAGTATTGTAATCCATTCTGTTGCTACACTTTCCTGCACATACTTTGCTTCCTCACACATTTCATTTCACATGATGATGTGGCTAACTCTGAAACTGTCCAGCCATCCTGTGGATGCCTTAAACTTAGCTCTTTAGCTACTTTCAGAGCATCACTCCGCAACGTGGGTGCAGTCAATGGTAACGCACTTACAAACCGATACCAACTATCTCACAAAGTTCTTCATTCCCTGTCTTCTGTGCCTTTCTTTTCATTTCTCATTCCCTTTCATCGATTCATCCCGTATCTATTTCTTGTTTTGTGCTTTACCAAATTTGAAACACAACGTTATTTCGTGCACACAGAGTTTGCCTTTCTCACTCACCTCGATTACCTCAGTACTTTCACTGAGGGTTAGCAACACCGGCTGACATCGTGTCGTCACTGTTGCTACTACCGTAGTCAAATGCTTGACATTGTCAGGAAAAACCACTGTTTCATGGAAGAACACGTCTTTCACTGCACAAGTTGTAGCAGTCTCTTCGTAGATGTGCAACAATGCTCCAGTGAGCACCTGCCCCCATCAATAATATTGGAAAGAAATGCTCACACACAGAGCGCTCAAGAATGAACAGTTTTCTTCAGTGTACTGACACCATGTGTAACTTGTTTGTAGTTGCGCAGACCGGCACGGTTTGATGTCCAGACCTGCCGTTCCACGCTGTGCCAAATCTCTTTCCATGGTTTTGCATTGCTTAACAGCATTTTCATAGCTGTACAGTTTGTGTTAAAAGCAGCGTCCATGTAGAGTTGTGAATAACTAATGTATACTGTAATACAGTAGTACTGTATAAACTCCTTTCCATATTCTACAATGAATTGATAGTTAAGTCTTAAAGTTTCCAATCCGCTTCCACATTAGACAGGTTCTGAATTACACAAAAAATTAGCATATAAAAGTGTACTGCATGCATCAGGACTGAAATACTTGTACAGTTTGGTCAGATTTCCGAATTTTTCACTTTCAGCTTACATCAAGTTTTACTGTATTTCCATGTACATAATTGACAAAATAAGAAATTAAAACAAAAGTCTCAGGGAGTTACAGTTAATAATTTTAGTCTTACATGCCCACATATTCAACATTAAATGTGACATGTTTATTTACATACATAGTAACTTAACAATCATTGCAGTTTACTACTTCCATTGCTAAGTAGATAATTTATTGATTTTGTGAGTGTAACTTCACATTGTGTCGGATGCTTGGGCAAACACAAAGACGACTATCATTACACGGCAGTGGTTACTGCAGCCCTAACCCACAACATATCCATATAATCTTTGCCATTCTTCTGTAACACTAAATTTAAAAGAAACTTATTCCCTTCTCGTCTGCACTGATCAACACTTACATTTTGCATTCACATTTAACAGATCTAGATGAAATCAAGTTAATGGTTGGACGTTTTTACTGGCAACTCAATTCCGCTGTGACTGTTTAAGAGTCATTGGAAGAAAGTCTACAGACAGCAGCACAGAAATACCCAGATGGTGCACTACTAGTTGGAGGCAACTTTAAACTACCTACGAGGGTCGGTCAAAAAGTAATGCCTCCCATTTTTTTTCTACTTAAAGAAATTAAGTTAAGTGAAAAATTTGAATTTGGCGCCATTCCTCAAACCTTCTTCTGCAATCCACTGCAGTAGTAACTTTCTGTGTCAACAGGTGGCAGCACAGCAGAAGTTTGTAAGATGGCCGACATCGATGTTCGTTTGAGACAGCGTTGTGTGATTGAATTCTTGAATGCAGAAGGTGAAACGTCCATACGCATTCATGAAAGACTGAAGAAGGTGTATGGTGTTGTGACAGTGGATGTCAGCACTGTTAGACGATAGGTTCGTCGTTGTAAGGAAGCTGAAGGGCAAACACCGTTGACTGACGAAAAGCGGAGCGGCAGGCCGGTGAGTGCAGTGACTCCACACAACATTCAGCAAGTTGATGACATCATTCGTGGTGACCGTCGGGTGACTGCAGATGAAGTGTGTCGCATTATTTCTCTTAGTAAAGGCAGTGTGATCACGATTATTAAACAATTGGGGTACTCAAAAGTTTGTGCACGGTGGGTTCCAAGAATGTTAACCGATCAGAATAAAGAGGCAAGGAAAACAATAGCCTCCCAACACTTGCAGCGCTTCCGTTTGGAGGGAGATGAGTTTCTGAAAAAAATTGTGACCGGGGACGAAACATGGGTGCATTTTTTTGAACCCGAATCAAAGAGGCAGTCAATGGAGTGGCGTCACACAAGCTCGCCGAGGAAGAAAAAATTCAAAACTGTGCGATCGGCAGGGAAAGTTATGGCAACAGTTTTCTGGGATACAGAGGGTGTGATTCTGGTTGATTTTTTGGAGCAGGGATGCACAACAAATTCTGTTCAATACGTCACAACCCTCAACAAACTTAAAGCACGTCTTCAGCGAGTTCGCCCAACAAAATCAATGGCAGATGTTCTTCTTTTGCATGACAATGCAAGACCACACACCAGTCGTCACACCTCTGACGAGATTGTCAAAATTGGATGGGAAGTTTTGCCTCATCCCCCATACAGCCCTGACCTGGCACCATCAGACTTCCATCTGTTCGGGCCACTAAAAGAAGCTCATCGTGGGATTCATTTTGAAGATGAGGAGGCCGTCAAAACATCCGTGCGTCAATGGCTTAGGAAGCAGAGCTGTGATTTTTACCGTGCTGGGATACATGCCCTTGTTCAAAGATGGACCAAAACTGTAGAGATGGGCGGAGATTACATTGAAAAATGACAAAATGATCCTCAATGTTGTGGTTTTCAACCTATGTAATTGCATTTAAATTTCCTGACAATTAAACGTAGAAAAAAAAATAGGAGGCATTACTTTTTGACTGACCCTCGTAGTATAAACTGGGACATTTGCAGATTCTTGCAGGAGGGTGCACATTTTCCAAATACTTTCTCGAGCAGCTAGTTCGGCAGCCCACACGCAGTGGAAGTACGTTCGAACTCGTAGCTAGAAAATGGCCAAATCTTATTGATGGCGTCAGTATAGAGATGGGAATTAGTGATTGTGATGTCATCATAGCAATATGGTTACTAAAGTTAATAAATCAGTGAAGCAGGCTAGGAGAGTGTTTCTGCTAGAAAGGGCAGAAGAGCAGTTGTTAGCATCTCACTTAGACAAGGAATTGACATCATTTGGTTCCAGTACGATGGGCGAAGTTTACACAGATTGTAAATGGTGCTCTGGAGAATTATGTGCCTACTATGTGGATTAAGGACGGAAAAGACCCACCGTGGTTTAATGACGAAATTTGGAAAATACTGAGGGTGTACCTAGTACATGGATTAACAAATGAAAAGATCCACAGTGGTTTAAGAATGAAATTTGAAAAATACTGAGGAAGCAAATGCTGTTGCACTCTCAGTTCAAAGGAGATAACGGAAATGATCACCCGCAAACCGTACAGCAACTACCACTGTCACACCTTAGCAAAAGATCTGATTGAGAACTAGAGAAAACCCGGTCCCATATAAAACTGCTACGCAGTTCTAAGGCCTCCACCAACTTACTCGACGACCAGTCTGGCGCGGCAATAGAAGACGGCGAAAGAAAAGCCGAGGTTTTAAATTTTGTGTTTAAGAAATCATTGTCGCTGCAGAATCGAATGTACATACTGTCGTTTAACCGCCGGACAGACTCCCCTACGGATGACATAGTAAAAGGCATCCCTTGTGTAGACTAACAGCCAAAAGAGTTGAAAACAATTAAGTCATCAGGTCCAGATGGTATCCTAATCAAATTTTACAAAGAGGCATCGGACCCTTACTCAGCTTGCATTTATAGTGAATCTCTTTCCCGGCACGAAGCCATAAATGGCTGGAGAAATGACTTCTGTATATAAGAAGAGTAACACAGTGGACCCACAAAATTAAAGACCAATACCCTTAACATCAGTTTGCTGCAGAGTTCTTGAACATGCTCCACTTAGAGTTTAATAAATTTCCTTGAGACTAAGAAGTTTCCATCCTTTAATCAGCATGGTTTCAGAAAGCATCACTTGTGTGAAACCCAGTTTGCCTTTTTCTCACATGGAATACTGCAAACTATGGATGAAGAGCAACAGGTAGAATCCATATTACTACACTTCAAGAAAGTATTTGACAGTGTTCCACTGCAAATTGTTAACGGAGGTACAAGCACACGGAATAGGTTACTTCTGAAGTAAAGAATCCAGTATGTTGCCCTCGATCAGCAAGTGTTCGTCAGAGACGAGGGTACCTTTGAGAGACCCACAGGCAGGTGTGATAGGACCACTATCATTTTCTATATACATAAATGATCTGGCAAACAGGGTGGGCAGCAGTCTGCAGCTGTTTGCTGATGGCGCTGTGGTGTACGGTAAGGTGTCGTCGTTGAGTGACTGTAGGGGGATTCGAGATTGCTTACACAAAATTTGTAGTTGGTGTGATGAATGGCAGCTATCTCTAAATGTAAAAAAATTACCTTTATGAATATTAGTACGTAAAACAAACCTGTAATGTTCCAATACAACGATAGCAGTGTCCTCCTTGACAGAGTCGCATCATTTAAATATCTGAGCGTAACATTGCAAAACGATATGAAATGAAAGGAAAATGTGAGGATTGTGGTAGAGTAGGGGAATGGTGGATTTATGTTTATTGGGAAAATTTTGGGAAAGTGTGGTTCACATGTAAAGGAGACTGCATATAGGATGCTAGTTCGACCTATTCTAGAGTACTGCTCGAGTGTGTGGGATCTGCACCTGGTCAGATTAAAACAAAACATTCGGAGGTGGTCTTCTAGATTTGTTTTGTGGACGGTAAGGATGTGCTGTCCCTGGCCAAATTATTAGAGGTTCTTCACATTTTTAATGTTATTTGTAATAATTACGTGTTGAGTTAATGCAATTAATCAGAAAAGTATTACAGAAGTTACACGTGAGAACGCCACTGAATAGGTCGTTTCCTGTATGCTGTACTCTGCACATTGATACCTACAGTAAGTCAACAATGCAATGTCACATAGCAACAATGGGATACACTGTCTGCTGTGCTCTTCACAGTGGTTTGCAGAGTATAGATGTAGGTGCAGATGTACATACTTAATGTGTCTGTCCAACCTACCGTTTATTCAGGGCACTTATAACATTGTTGAATTTTGTATATATTGTTGCTACATGACATTGCATTGTTGACTTACTGTAGGTATCAATGTGCAGAGTACAGCATACAGGAAAGGACCTGTTCAGTGGCGTTCTCGCATGTAACTTCTGTAATACTTTTTTTTTCGTTTTGATTATCGATTTTATAATATCGACATCACAACTGATTGTTTAACAGCCAGACATTACTAATTGTGACCTTTAAAAATGGGCAACAGTGGGGACATTTCATCACGTAAAAAAAGCTGAGGTCAAAGCCCTCGTTAATACGAAAATGTATTGCAATCGGGAAATTCCACAAAGGTTGGAAATGCCAGAAGCTAGCGTGATGTGCATAAAGAAGAAAATCGATTCAGGTAAAGAATTGAGCACCAGAAGGAAGAATAAATATGGAAGAAAACCAATTTTCACCCCAAGGTCAGAAAGATTTCTCTCAAAAGAATTTGTCTTGTAAACAGATTTGCAACAACAAAACAGATAAAGTCTGAACTGGAAGAGACTAATGTGAATGCACCTGAATACACTGTTCACAGAAAGTTGAAGGATATTGATCACGAGGCTTGTCGAACTGCTAGAAAACCAAAGTTAACAGCCACAATGATATCAAAGCATCGGAAGTGGGCTAAGCAGTGGTGTGGTAAGGATGTGGACTTCTGGAGATCAGTAATTTAACTTTAAAATTATTATTTACAATATGATGTAACCTATGTACCCATATCCATAGTGTATTAATTATGTTTCTCGATTTTTAAGGGTATGCTTCTGAAATGAAAGCACGTTTGAAATTTTAACTAACAAACCTCAGTATGTGCGCTGTCTAACACGAGAAAAATTGCATTATTCAGATTGTAAAACATGCAACTAAGGTGATGATTTGGTCTGTCATTTTTGGCAAGGGTACAGGACATCTTTATGTGGTTAAAGGCTCAATGAGGCAAGACCAATACAAGGAAGTCCTGCAAAAACGGTTAATACCACAGCTCAGACAACTGTTCCCAAATGGGGAACCATTTATTTTTATGCACAACAGAACTTGCTGTTACACAGCCAGGTCAGTTAAATACTTCCTGAAGGAACAAAATATCCCTCTGTTAGACTAGCCAGGTAATAGTCTTGACATAGAAAATGTATAGGAACTAATGAAGAGGGAGGTGGCAAAAGATGTCATCACAACAAAAAGACAGCTCTTAAAGAACATTACCCACGTGTGGTATCATAATCTACAAATGCAGGACACAGTACAGTCCTGCATCGACAGTGAGCTACATTGTATTAAGGCTCTCATAGCTGCAAAAGGTGTCTCAACAGATATTAAAACTAATGTTTTCACTTTCACAATATTTTAATTTTTGTTATAATGATTAAAATAAAATATTTTCAACAAATACTACATTTTATTTATTTGTTATATCACCTTAGTTATGAAGTAGACTACACATAATCATTTTATCACAATTCATGTATTAAAAAAAAAATTGTTAGACATAAACGAAAATTTGCTCAAAAACTATAGTGTTTTTAATAAATTGGCCAGGAAGTGTAAAACGTTTTCCTTTGTGACTCTCCAAACAAGCTGATGATTGGCAGAGTTCATGGGCTGTTCCTCTGATACTGACTGAAGGTTCCAAAATATTGGAGAATCTCTCCATCAAACACCAGAGCCTTCACCAACCTACAACAGCCTTTTCGGATGCAAACATGCCCAATAATCTCGTCACTCCGCAGCCCCAAAGCTGTTCACTGCCGGCAGCCTTTCGCTCGAGAAATGTCCAGCACTGCATCTTCTCACACCCACCACCTGGAGCACTGTGTCCCGCTGCTACGTAAGACAAATGTCGACTGTGTGTTCACCGTCACTCCACTGCAACACAGCATGTGGAAAATGCGGAGGAGAACAACCACCACAGCATAACACTGCAGCACCAGCAGCTCGGTCAGAAAAACAAACCACACTGCTAGATGCACCTAAACACGTTCACTAACCAAACCAACTTCCGCACACTCTTCACAGATTGTCTGTAGTTTTATGGCTGTAGCTCAACAAAGGTGCATTTGCAGCCCATAGAAATCTGAAAAATTTATTCAATTTTACATCCCCTACCCGCTCACAAACTTATTACAAGGTGCGTTCGATACGTAATGCGACACTTTTTTTTCTCGGCCAATTTCGGTCGAAAAATTTCAGAATTTGCTGCGAGACATCACGGAGCATTCCCGCTTCAGCCCCTACAGTTTCACAAAGTTCCGATAATTCTGAGTGCTATACGTAGCCTTCAAAATGGCACCTGTAACGGAGGTGCGTTCCAAAGCCGCCGTCAAGTTCTTTACACAGAAACTGAGAGCATCACAGATATTCACAGGTGCTTTCAGAATGTCTACAAAGACCCTTCAGTGAACAGAAGCACAGTGAGTGGTCGGGTGAGGCACCTGCCACCATCGCAACGCAGTCACGCAAACCTGTGCGATGACTCGCTCGCTAGCTGGCTTCACACAGCTGTGGCAATCGCAATGCTGGAACGTGCAGAGACTCACACTCGAGTGACTGACACATCACAAACACCTCACACCTCAAATGGAGTCCTCGTTAGTAGTGCTGACGCACTCATCCACAAGTTGGGATACTCAAAGGTACGTGCCCGCCGGGTTCCTCACCGCTTAAAGCAGGCTGTTCCAGCTCGTCGGCTCCGTTGTGAGCCGCGGCGCGCTCCCTGCTCCAGGGAGCCACGTCGCTCGCTGTGGACATTCAAGTGGGCCGGCACGTGGCACGGCTGGCTGAGGCAGGCAGCAAGGCAAGCGTTTTGATGTGCCAGCTGCGTCTTACAAGATAGACAACCTCATACTCTTGCCTGCTAAGACGTGGTGACATGCTACACCAGGAAATACGATGTTCAGGAAATAAATAAGGAACAACTGTTACACAAATTTATTGGGCCTCTTTAGCTTGACATTTTCTTTCCATTACAAGATCGGAAATATCTGGCGTCAAAGAGTTCGCAGCGTTAATGCGGAGGATGGCCTTCATTGTTGCATCCTGAAGAAACGATCGTTTCTTACTTTTTACTCTTTTCATTGCTGAGAAAAGCTGCTCACAACAATACGTAGATCCCAATATGCAGATGATCTGAGCGGCATTGTTGTGAAGCTTGGGAAACGTTTTTTGCTATAATGAACGATACCATCGTGACAAATCCAACGTGTTGTAGTACCTCTCTTTCAACAAAGTTGAATTTTGCAAATCAATAATCTCCAAATGAAGTGACGATGACAAGTCATCGGGGGAAACTGAAAAAGGAGTGTTGAACACCGTAAGTTCCATTTCCAAACTAGTGAGGTCTCGGAATCCTGTTTCAAACGACGTGATGAGCTGCTTTAACTTTGCTTGGTAATCGCCGAAAGTAGTACCTCCAGGTAATTTTAAAGAAGCAAGACGATTGAAGAACGTTAAATGTCCATTACTCATCTGCCTCTCAAATAAATGTGACTTTTCCATGAACGCTTTGATCTGGTCGTGCATGTCAACGATTAGCTGCCCTTTGCCCTGCAATGACAGATTTAAATTACTCAGATGCATAGTTATGTCAGCTAGGAACGCCAGCTCTGATATCCATTTTATATCTTTTAAACAACGCATTTCTTCCCCTTTCATTTCGAGAAAAAGGGATATTTCCTCATGAATGGCAAAGAAAACATCAAGAACTTTTCCCCGACTCAGCCAACGAACTGTACTGTGGTAAGGTATATCCCCATATTCCGCTTCCACATCTTTCAGGAATCCTTTGAATTGGCGATGATTCATACCGTGACGCCGCACAAAATTCACACAATTCACGACGTCTTTTTCATTAGGCCACCTAGCTCTACTGTTTCAGCACACAGTGCCTCTTGGTGAACAAAACAATGAAGAGTCAAAATGTCTTTCCCGAATTCGTCCCTGAGTTTATTTTTCAAACGAGAAGCAAAACCTTGGTGACGCCTGATCATTTGTGGTGCAACGTCTGTCGCTACAGAATGGAGCTTATCCCACGGCAAATTCATATTGTCCACTGGTTCACAAACGGCTTCAGAAATGTCACGTCCCGTTGCGGTGTAATCGAGTGGTACAACATCCAAGAGTTCTTCAGTTACTTGCAGCTCCACGTTGACACCACGCACAAACACTGCCAGCTGAGCACAGTCCGATATGTCGGTGCTTTCGCCACGTGCTAGCTAAAATGCAACAAAGCTCTCCGTTTTTTTCCTGAGCTGTGTCTCTAAATCCGCTGCCATATCCAGGATTTGGCGAGACATTATTTGCTTCAACAGGCAAACTCAGGCAAACCCCTTCAATTGCCTGCACCTCCCTTGGAAACAAACATTCTGCAACTGCTACCATGCACGATTTTACGAGTGGCCCCACCGAAAACGGCTTGTCACTCGTCGCAATGACATGGCGATCCTGTAGCTTGCTCGAATTGCAGATTCAGTAGTGTTTTCTCCGTTCTCATTCATCTGAAAATTATAAACGCATTACAGAACACGAACTATGTTGCATGTTTCGATACCCTCCGTATTACGCCTCCTGGTATGTCGTTCTTAAGCCTGGCTACCAATTCTCTGCGTGCAACGCCTTCTACCTGATCGTAGTGCGCTGCGTGAAGACGTGTATAATGTCGTTGTATATTGTACCTCTTCGCAGAATTAAATACTTTATGACATACAAGACACTGCAGACGACCATCCCTCTCAATGAATAGAAAGGTATCCTCCAATAGAGGTACAGGGCTCCTGCGGCTAATCATAGCTGTCACTGAACACGGATTATTGCGTCAGTTGCGGCTGCATGCGGCCAGGGGGCAGTGAGTTCGCTTTCCCCCTCCACGCGGGCTCCGAGCTGCCGCAGTGAGCGCTCCGGAGCGCTCCGGCTCCCTGGAGCTCGGTTGGAACAGCCTGGCCTAAAGGAACACCGTAAAGAACAACGCAGGACTATCTGTGCACAACTGGTTGTACATTACGAGGCCGAAAACAATTTTTTGTCGATTGTCGTCATAGGCGACGAAACGTGTGTTCGGCACTTCGAGCCAGAAACAAAATGGCGATCCACAGAGTGGTGTCACACTACCTCTCCTCCGAAGAAAAAGTGGAAAGTTACACCTTCACCCGGTAGTCACGGCAACAGCCTTCTGGGATTCTGAAGGTGTTATTCTGTTTCAGCACATTTGTCGCTCGAAAAATGCTAGCGAACTACTACTTCTCCGTGACGACACGAGGCCTCGTACGAGTCTGCGCACTGAGAGGAGCTCACGAGAATTCACTGGACTGTCCTTTCTCAGCCTCCCTACAGTCCAGATCTCGCAACTTTGGACTTCTGTCTGTTTGGCCCAATGGTGGATGCACTCCATGAGAAGCAGTATGTGAATTGCAGGGAGGTTACCAATGCAGAGATTGTGTCGAAAAATAGGGTTCTGTAGTCAAAAGAGTGGAGAATAATATGGTGCTTCAGAAACCTGAATAAAACCGGCCTGCTTTCAGGACAAAAAAAAAAAAAAAAAAAAAAAAAAAAAAAAAAAAAAAAAGGGTTGCATTACTTACTGAGCTCCCCTTGTAGACTGTTTCTTTTTTGTTGCCCTTCTGAACAACAAACATCGAGACAATATTAGGGAATGAGAATGTGAAATACGTGGTGATGAGACAGAATACATGATATTGTGAGAAGGATTTGGCAGAGCACTGAAATATCTAACTCAAAACAGAGTACCTAGAGTAGGTGACTCCCACAGAATTACTGAGACCCTCGGAAGGGCCAGCCGTGGCAAACTATTCCACCCGGTATGCGAGAAAAACGACACAGGTGAATAACCTTCAGATTTCGAGACAAATATTACAACTCCTATTTTGAAGCAATAAATTTGTTAACATTAAATATAAATTTATGTGTTAGGAAGTCTTTTCTGAAAGTATTTATCTAAGAGTGTAGACTTATTTGGAAGGGAAATAAGAACTATAAATGCCATAGGCAAGATAAGAATAGAAATTTTCCAAATTGTGTACTACATAAGAAAGCTGAGGATTAGATAGATATATCAGTTAACTAAATGGGTGTTGAGATGAACAGGGGAGGAACAAAATTCACTGCACATCTTGACCAAAATAAGAGACTGATTAATAGGGCATACTGATGCATTGAGGAATAGTTATTTGGGTAACAGAGGGAAGTGTTCGAGCAGAAGGAGATCGAGGCTCGACAAATTAGTGAATGTAGACTACAGTGGTTATGCAGATATGCGAAGATTTACAGTAAAGCTGTTGTGGACCGATCCATGGACTGGAGACCGCGCCGACAATGGGGACTTCCAAAATATTGGTACTGATTAATTTTCACTGGATTCGAAATCTGCTAAAGGAACAGAAAATTTAAAAAAATAATTTCCTACGAATACTGCCTGTGACTGTCTTCCCAGTGTTCTTCGAGCAAGTCATTATGAAGCATCTGACTGAGTCACTGTTTATGTTAGTGTTATAAATAACTCTAATTTTGTAATCTGCATACACCCGTTCAGTGTGCTTCACAATATTTGGCCATTAGTTGCATGTAAATTAGCTACAAGTAAACTGTTAATGAAAAGCAATCTACATATGTGTCAGAATATTTAGATGTGTGAGTAAAGAAAGAGAACATTCTCTGGAGAATATCCTCAGGGCAAAAGAAGGAGAAAGATTATGATTCCAATTTTGCATCAATAAAAAATTTGGTGCAAATTATCTGATGAGGAAGTTCTTTCTCGCTACTTCCCTCCTTCTCGAGAAGGTTCTCAGTGTTTCATCTGCCGCATCCGGCAGAGAACACAGGTGTTTCAGTCAACTCATCCAAACAGGCAAACTATTCAATGTACATAGATAGAATTGGCTTCAATGTGTCCTTGAAGAGTTGCACTACATTTCAGTTTTAATTTTATGTGCAGCAGCAAATTATTAAGATCATATATGGACAATTTACAAAATGTATTTGCTGATGATATCTAATTTTTGACATTTAGGAAACCCTTTTGTTACTGAAGTTAGATGAATACGTTATGCGAACAGAATCTTGCAAATATATCATACTTTCACTTACTCCAATCTGGATATCTGTCAAAAGCTTCTAACACAACATAATTTTGGTTAAATATGATAGATAATGGTTCCCTCGCACTTCAAGTACGTAAGCGACAACCCATCTAGCTTCGTCACAAGAAACAGACTGCTATGTATGTAATATACCAGTTATTAATTTTTTTCACATGCCTACTTATTTCTAAAAAACAAAATGTAAGATTTATGCTGTGAGAAACATGATGAATACCTGAAAATGTCAGTGACACATGTGTCTGGTGCATACATCAGTCTTCTCCTATGACAGTCTGAAAACCAAGGTCTGCTAAATAACACAAAAATGTTTTCACTTTCACTTCATTTGAAAGGTCACCCCCTTTTCTTTCATCTGCCCTCAAATTACCAATCTGTTATACTGTACATTGAAGAAACACTGCAGCACATGGACCAATGCAGGATGTTAGACTACAGGCGTGCGAATTGGACATTATTCAAGGAAACGCTTGACAGTCGCATCCCACCCACCCTTGAGATTAACGAGACAGCTCAAATTGATGAGGCTGTCAAAACCCTCACTAGCGCCATCCAAGATGCAATAGCCAACACCACACCAATCAGCACACAACAGTACAGTGCTGCCCTTCCCCAGGAGATCCTGGGTCTTATCTCAATGAGGAACCACCTCAGGAGACATTGGCAGGCACCAGCACTTGAAACAGCATATGAACAGGCTCCAGGGAATAATACGGGACAAAATCCAAACATTTAAAACACAACAGAGAAACCAGAAACTCTGAAGGGCTGGACACCACACGACCTGGCGTGTGGCAGTTGGCCCGTCATTTCACCAGGGAGAAACTGTACACACCCACGCTCCAAGGGCCCGATGCACCGACATATTCTGCAGAAGAAAAAGCGGAACTGATGGCCCTCATACTTGCAGCGTCATTCACACCGAGCCCGGATCCCTCAGACACAGCGTTCACACTTGCGACCGATCAGGCAGTTACACGCATCTCGGCCCAACCATCACACAATGACCTCTGACAGGTTAGCACCGCTGAAGTCAAATGGGCCATCGTGCATACCACAGCTAGGAAGGCCCCTGGTCACGATGGCATTCAAAACGGTGTCCTCCAGAAGTTCACAGATAAAGCAGTAGAATACCTTACACACATAACGAATGCCATACTTAAACACCCACACTTTGCCGCCTTTTGGAAGATGGCCACGGTCCTGATGTTCAAAAAGCCGAGGTAAGACCACTCCCTCCCACAAAATTATCGACCCATCAGTCTGCTGAGCGTGCTCAGCAAGATCATCAAGAAGGTAATATTAAAATGACTCACTAGGCACTGCATTATAAATGACACCCTGAGGCCGGAGCAATTCAGCTTCAGAAATCACCACTCGGCAACATAACTCCCCCACGTCGTTGAATACATAAAACATAGATACAACACAAACAAAGCAACTAGGGCAGTGTTGCTGTACATAAAAAAGGCTTTCGACTGTCTGTGGCACAACAGCGTCACACACAAACTCAGCGATGCGTGGTTCCCTGACGGGCTCGTACGTCTCATACACTCGTAGCTCACGGACAGGAGTTTCAACACCGACGTGCAGGGCAATCAACACAACATGGTATTCAGACTGGAGAACCCCAAGGAAACATCCTAGGGCGCATACTGTTTAACCTCTACATTAATGAACTTCCAGCAACACACAGCACTACGGTGGCAACCTACGCGGATGACACTGCCATCCTCGCACGGGATTGGAAACTGTCTAACATTAACTCACAACTGCAGACTGCACTCAGAGCTGCAGAGCCTCGGTTGGTGAAATAGCGTGTTAGAGTAAATGTCAAGTGTGAAGCCATTCTGTTCGCTAGAAGACCGAAACTACTGTGCAAACATCAAAACTGTAATCCAATAACACTACATGCGCACCCAGTACGTTTCCTTGAGGTCACATACCTCAGTGTCTAGCTGGACCGGGGAGGACCACATTCAAAATATTACCAATCAAGCAAAAACAAAGCTCAAACAACTCTATCCTGTGCTTAACAGGTGCAGCACATTGAACAGGAGAGTGTCCAGGTCCATGTACACCATTCTTATTAGACCCCTGATGATGTATGCTGCTCCTGTCTGGGGATACGCTGCGCCCACATGCCTGCACCATCTGCAGCTCATACAGAACAAAGTATTCAGAATCATAAGCGATGCTCCGCGTTACACACGCACCGTGGATCTTCACCGGGAATATCGGCTAGATACCCTCTTGCAGGTATTCCAAAAACTCTCCACACAACTGTACAGAAACACGAGACACTCGCGTAACCCATTTATTCTTTCTCCGGGGAACTACGACTGCAACCAAAGATGGAAACATAATAGACCAAATACTCTATTAGGAACTAAACATCTATGGTCCATAGCACACTAACACAACAGTACTGGCAAGCTCCTGCAACACAGCTACTACTGGCAACCCCAGATGCTCGACTCGCCAAAAAACAGGATATTGCACGGAAGCCGAACTGTACACTACGTGCAAATCAGCCATACACACCCCCTACACTGTGAGCTGATCTATGGCCGATCGCCCACTAATGTATGACGACCTCTGACTGTTACAGGGATGAAGCCACTGCAGCAGGGCCAGGAGAATTCACAGGAGCCCAGCTGCAGTGTCGGAACTAACCCATCTACAACGAGCACCCACAGAGACAAAGGTAATGATGCACGATACCTCGCACTAACATAACCTCACCTTGCATGCACTGTTGCAGCTAGCATGCCGCTACTGCCCTTACTACCCGTCCTGCTGTCGCAGAGGTTTTTTTTCCCTTGGCACTCGCCTTGGCACTTTTTTCCTGGTGCCCTTACAAACCGCTACCCTTCAATCGCTTTCGTCCACTTTCTGTCTTCTTACGGACCCTGTCAATAAGTAATCCTACCCAGACACGTGGACAACATCACAGCCCGCATCCTGTTACTCCTGATTCGAATACTAACATGTTATACAGAGGTGACAGCAGAACTTTTGGTTTGGTCATCGTGTTGGTGTGGGCATGGAGGGGACCCATCCTAGATTAAAAAAATCTTCTTTCGTGATGTTTGGGAAGGAAGTTCACCAGAAAAATAATGCTTTTATTGTTAAACCTCTAAAAACTCCTAAATTTTCACTCTTCAGCATTTCTTCCGGCTAAGTATGCCTTTTATTGCCGTAAGAGCAAAGTAAACTCTGCCATTTTTACTCATGTGAACTATATTCTCAGACTTGTTTTATTCCTGAAAACCTAAGAATGTTCTCCAAAACTCCGCGAATAAAGAACATTCTCTATTTAAATCATATGATCCACTTACTTTGCAGAAAAAAAAAGAAATAGAAAATCAACTGACAAATGGGCTTGTTGCTCTTAAATCTCAATATGTCATCATCAGTCTTCATTCCGTGGGTACTTTAAGATTTCACTACTTGCTGAGATTTGTTCAATACCTTCCTAATTACCAGTTTTTCTGAATGGTACTGCATGTAAAAGGCCAAACTCTTGGGCCAAAATCTGCTTGTACATACAGGATTTACATGGCAGAAGTATTAATTAAGTTTCACCTTCAACTATTCAGCTATCCAACAATGAATGAATAATGATGATATGCAAATAAAATTGGATGACACAACTGCCTTACTTGACCTAATATTAGGCAGGCACAGATGTCTTGGGAAGATCACATTCATTTTTTTATATCAATCTTTAAGAAAATCATCTTGTGCTATGAATACAGAGACATATTTTCTAAATTACGATCCAAGACCAATGGTGTGTCTCGCACTAGAGTATTCATATCCTATACATGCAACACAAGTTTGGCAATTTGCAGCAGCCAAATGTTCAGAGTATTCATTCTTTAGAAAAAAAAAAGTTTTGATTTTGTGCAGAATGAGAATTAACGAATCACATAAAGGGGTGTTTAAGAGTAAGTATTAATTACTTACACTGCCATCAAATTACATTCTTAAAAGTGTACAACTGACTTTGAAATAGAACCAGTAAAATAGTTTAGACTAAAATATGTGTATGTATAACATAGGAAAGATTGTGTTTATCATCTGATATGGCATCACACGAGACGTCCAGACAACAATCCCTATGACACGAGGAGAAAACAGCTCAACAAACTTCCACAGCACCTATATGGAAGTTGCTCTGCAACAGTAGCTTATTAAAAAGTGTAACAATACCAAAAAATAGAACGTTGCTACTCACCATATAGCAGAGACGCTGAGTTGCAGATAGGCACAACGAAAAGACTGTCACAAATACGCTTTCGCCAAGTAAGGCCTTCATCAAAAATAGAACCCCCCCCCCCCCCCCCACACACACACACACACAACTGCAGTCTCCAGCAACTCAAGCTACACTGCGAGCAGCGGCACCAGTGCACGATGGGAGTGGCGATTGGGTGGGGATAAGGAGGAGGCTGGTGCGGGGAGGGGCAGGGATAGTATGGTAAGGGTGGCGGACAGTGAAGTGCTGCTGGTGAGTGTCCAGGGATGAGTGGAAAGAGGGTAGTGCAGCTATGCACAGTCGAGGGGGCTAGACGGAGGGCAGCACAGAGGGGGGGAGAGTTAGCGGAAAAGGAGGAAAGTAAAAAGACTGGGTGTGATGGTGGAATGAGGGCTGCATTCTGCTGGAATGGGAACAGAGAAGGGGCTGGATGGGTGAGGACAATGATTAACGTAAGTTGAGGCCAAGAGGGTTACGGGAATGTAGGACATATTGCAGGGAGAGTTCTCACCTGTGCAATCCAGGAAAGCTTGTGTTAGTGGGCACAATCCATATGGCACAGGCAGTGAAGCAGTCACTGAAATGAAGTATGTCGTGTTGGGCAGCGTGCTCAGCAATAGGGTGGTCCACTCGTTTCTCGGCCACAGTTTGTCGGTGGCCATTCGTGCGGACAAGACAACTTGTCGGTTGTCATGCCTGCAAAGAATGCAGCACAGTGGTTGCAGCTTAGCTTGTAGACCATGTGACTGGTTTCACAGGTAGCCCTGTCTTTGACGGGATAGGTGATGTTTGTGACCGGACTGGATTAGGTGGTGGTGGGCGGATGTATGGGACAGGTCTTGCGTAGAAGTCTATTACAAGGGTACGAGCCATGAGGTAAGGGTTGGGAGGCGGGGTTGTCTAGGGATGGACGAGTATATTGGGTAGGTTCGTTGGACAGCAGAATAGCAATGTAGGATAGGTGGGAAGGATAGTAGGCAAGACATTTCTCATTTCAGGGCACGGCGAGAGGTAATCGAAACTCTGGCAGAGAATGTAATTTAGGTGATGCAGTCCTGGGTGGTACTGAGTTACAAGGGGAATGCTCCTCTGTGGCTGCACGGTGAGATTTTTGGAGGTGGTGGGAAACTGGAAAGACTCTCATCACTTCCCAAAGTCTCGCCATCCGGCCAAAGAGGAGAATTGGTATTCCATTGCCCACTGAAACTACCCAATACACTCGTCCATCCCTACACAACCCCTCCTCCCAACCCTTACCTCATGGCTCGTACCCCTGTAACAGACCTAGAGGCAAGCCTCTCCTGTACATCCTCCTGCCACCACCTACTCAAGTCCGGTCACTAACATCACTTATCCCACCAAAAGCACGGCTACCTGTGAAACCAGTCATGTGATTTACAAGCTAACCAGTAATTGCTTTGCTGTATTCTATGTGGTGATAACAACCAACAAGCTGTCTGTCCACACGAATGGCCACCGACAAACAGTGGCAGAGAAACAAGTGGACCACCCTGTCACTGAGCACGCTGCGAAACATGACATCCTTCATTTCATAGATTGCTTCACAGCCTGTGCCATATGGATCCTTCCCACCAACATCAGTTTTCTGGATTGCACAGGTGAGAACTCTCCCTGCAATATATCCTACATTCCTGTAACCCTCCTGGCCTCAATTTCCGCGATGCGATATTGTCCTCACCCATCCAGCCCCTTCTCTGTTCCCATTCCAGCACTACTCAGCCCTCATTCCTTTTTACTTTTCTCCTTTTCTGCTAACCCCCCCCCCCCCACCCCTCCCCTGCGCACCGCCTAAACTGCAGCACTTCACTGTCCACCACCCCCTCCCTGTCCGAGCCACCTCCTTACCCCCACCCCGTCGCCACTCCCATCATGCACTGGTGCTGCTACTCACTGTGTGGCTTGAGTTACCAGAGACTGCAGTCATGGGTGTTGTGTGAGTTGCATTGTGTGTGTGTGTGTGTGTGTGTGTGTGTGTGTGTGTGGTCTATTTCTGATAGAGGCTTTACTGGCCAAAAGCTTATTTGTGACAGTCTTTCTGTTGTGCCTGTCTCCGCTATATGATGAGTAGCTACATTCCTTTTCATAATATTGTTACGTTCCATTCTGGATTTTGCATTGCTTGATTATTAAAAAGTGCTTTTGTATTAATAAGCTATGACTCTCAGCAGATTGGACCATCGTTCTTTGCAGCATACTATTCATATGCAATTGAGATTTTAAAATATTGTTTCCAACAAGTTAGGATACAACTTGTAACATATATTCCAAATCAAAACAAATCTTGCATTTTATGGAGAATAAATAAAAAAGTTATTATCATATGCTACAAAATGCAATTATTCACAGTGACATAAGAATAGTACAAAAGGAAAGACACACTCACCTCTTTATTAATGCAAAGTGGATCCTGCGTACCATTGTGGTCACCAGGCACCTCCCACTCCTGCAGACACTGAAAAGGAGTACTGATTTACTCTTGTGTGAGCTTCAATGTACATATAGAGCTTGACCACCACATGCCATGACTACTATAAAACTTTTTCTTCCTTGTACAATGTGCAAGGAAATAAAGAGAGGTGGTGTGTGTGTGTGTCCGTGTGTGTGTGAGAGAGAGAGAGAGAGAGAGAGAGAGAGAGAGAGAGAGAGTCAGTGTGTGTGTGTGTGTGTGTGTGTGTGTGTGTGTGTGGATGGGGGGGGGGGGGGGTTGGTTGGTTTAAAAGAGAGGGGAAGAGACCAAACTGTTAGGTCATCAGCCCCTTATTTCGAACAAAACAATGCCACAAGGGCGAGAATAAAACAAGTGAGACTGACAACACTAAACAGAGAGAAAGGAAAAACCACAAGAATGACGGAAGGACAACAAACACTTAAATAAACAAAAGGGGAGAAGAGAACCACAGAAGCACAAGAAACAGGTAGAAGAGATTAAAATGACAAAACAGATTACCATAGCTGGCTGACCATGAGAATAAAAAGGAGACGCCAGCCATTCTGCAACACATCAAAACCTCCACCCTAAAAGCACAGGAGAACTACGAACGTGTGCAACATAACTGGTGAGCAGTTGTGCATCTGACCTGCAATGGAGGGACTCCGGTCTCCGCCGGGACACTGGTCACCAGACTCATCCTACAAGCTCCTGTTGCTAGGCAAACGGCACTGGGTTGAGTAAACGCAATGCTGAGGGTGCCCCTGAACCATAAACCAGACTCTCATAGTCAAGGCAGGATTGATAAGGGCTTAGTACAACTGCAGCATCACAGAGCGATCTGCACCCCAGTTGGTGTTTCTCAGGCAGCAGAGGGCATTGAGGTGCTGCCAGCACTTCCACTTAAGCTGACGAAGGTGAGGAAGCCAAGTCAATAGGGCGTCAAAAACCAGTCCTAGAAAGTGATATGCCCCACTACAGTGAGGGAATCGTCAGTAATGTAAAGTTCTGGTTCCAGATGTACGGTACATTGCTGACAGAAGTGCACGACACACGACTTTGCGACTGAAAACTGGAAGCCGTGGGCTAGAGCCCATGACTGCGCCTTGTGGATGGCCCCCTGTCGGTGCCCCTCAGCAACACCAGTACAGGTAGAGCAGTACAAAACGCAGACGTCGTCTGCACACAGAGAGAGTGAGACAGACAACCCTACAGCTGCTGCTAGATGATTAATGGCCACTAAAAATAGAGAAACACCTAATACATAGCCCTACAGGACCCCAGTCTATGGGTGGCACCAACTTGGACACGGAAAGTACGGAGCGACAGGAAATTCTGGATAAAAATCGGAGCGGGCCTGGGACACCCCACTCGTATAATGTGGCAATGATATGATGTCGCCAGGTGATGTCATGCGCTTTTCGTATGTCAAAAAAGACAGCAACAAGGTGCTGGCGTCTGGAAATGGTTGTTCGGATGGCAGACTTGAGGGTCACAAGATTATCAGTGGTAGAGTGACCCAAGCGGAAACCGCCCTGACACGGAGCCAGTAGGCTACGTGACAAGGACCCAACCCAACCGCCAACACACTGTATGTTCCAGCAGCTTACAAACAACATTGGTGAGGCTGATGGGGCGATAGCTATCCACATCAAGCAGGTTTTTGTGGGGTCAGAGCACTGGTATTTGTAGTGATTTGAGAATTTATACATAAATCCTGGAACTACTAGACTTTCTACCGCCTCCAACACACAATATTTTAAAGATAAGTGTGAGAGAGAGCCTATTTACTGCGCAACACATGTCTGCGTGTGCAGGATGGACATTGGTCATGGGAGGACAGGAGCTGAGTCAGACGAGCGGCGCCGACAAGTGTTTGCCGCTCGCGCCATACAACCTGTGTGGAAAGTACAAGGAGTAATTACGTGTTATTCCTTGGTAGTCGAATAATTGTAATTGTTATAGACAATTGAAACATGTTTTGTCTAGAGACTCTTACTTAATCTTGGTGTTAGACTTGCTAGAACCAAGAACTGTCTTTGAATTCCTGGTGGTTATTAAACCCACCATATTGTAATTATATTTAATAGTATCTAATGGTTAACAACACAGTTGACTTGCAAGAGTTTGTATGCTTATGTGAAACTTGTGGAAATAAAAATATACCTGGATTGAACTGAAAGTATGAGAGTACCGAGTTATTTCAAGAGAGAGAGAGAGGGGGGGGGGGGGGCGGGGGGAGAGGGAGAGAGAGAGAATACTTTTTGGTTCCTCTAACCAGCATTATTTCTTCGGAGAAGAAGTTGTGGAGATCGACGCAGTGTATCCAGAGAAGAGGATCGGCTCAACGTGTCAAGTAAGTCAACTGTAGTAAGAGAAGTGTGAAGTTCGCAATCCAGTTTTGCACCACTTCTTGTCACCCAAACTGTTAGATATTATGGTGCTCTCCCGCCAGTGTGATGGAAAGACGCCATCGCACCAGATCTGGCTCAAGATCACGAGGAGATGTCGCTTGTATTCAGACGAGAGATGTTTAATCATCTGACAGTGGATCCAGGAGCTGTGTCGGGGCAACGTGCAAGGGGACTGAGGAACTCCCACTCTGTAAACGGGACGTTATAGGGCTCACTGTGGCATGTAGTGAACGAGAGGACTTTCTCTTCCATCCACCGTTTGAGAGTGCAAATGGCTGCGGGGGTAATTCTTCGAAGCAGATGCGTGAGCATAGTGCTCAGTAAAATGCTCGGCAATCACGTCTGTGTTGGTATATAACATGCCTTTATTTTAACACCAGGAACAATTATTTGGGTCCGGTACCCAAAAACTCTTCGACCTGACTTGGGAAGGTGTACGGCACCCAATGGTCGAGACATGTCTCTCCCAACACTCCAGTTTCCGTCGACTGATAAGCTGGTGCACGGAGCTGTTTAAAGGCTATGAGGTGCTCCAGGGAAGGGTGCTGCTTATGCTGCCGTAGAGCTCACTGACACTCCTTAAATTGCCTCAGCAACTTCCAGTGATGACTGAGGGACTGTCTGTCGCATGGGGTACCCTAAAGAATGAGGGATCACATTTTCCGCTACAGAAACGATTGTTGTAGTTATCTGCTCAACCACCACATTGATGCTATCACGTGAGGGAGATTCAACGGTGACATCAGAAGTGAAGGCTTCCCAGTCTGCATCGTTTAAAGCCCATCTGGGCAGGCATCCGTGGGTCTGACGCCGGGGCAGTGACAGGAAGACCACAGAAGGCCAGGATTGCAAACCGAGAGATCAATGGCCCAATATGTGCCATGTGCCATACTGAAATGTTGGGGGCACCTGTATTTAAGGGGCACAGGTCGAGTTGTGACAATAAATTTTCAACATATCTGCCTCGGCCAGTAAGCACGGTGTCACCCCACAAGGGGTTATGAGCGTTAAAATCTCCCAAAAGAAAGAAAGGTTTAGGGAGTTGATCAATCAATGCAGCCAATGCGCTTAGGGGTACTGCACCACCTGGAGGGAGATAAACGTTGTGGACAGTTATTTCCTGCGTCATCCTAATCCTGACAGCCAATTTCAAGAGGGATTTGAAGGCCACAGGTTCACTGCACACTGAGTTCAGGACACAGACACAAACTCTACCTAACACTATCACAGACACTACGATTTTTGTAATAGCCCCTATTGCCATGGAGGGCAGAGGTCTGCATTTCTAGGAACAGGGTTTCCTGAAGGGCAATGCAGAAAGCAGGTGTAAAGCTTAAGAGTTGCCGTAGCTCAGCCAGGTGGCGGAAAAAACCGCCGCAATTCCACTGGAGGATGACATTACTGTGAGGCTGGGAAGGCAAGAAGTGCCCAAGCGGCAGGTTATACCTCAGGGTCCTTTTTCTTAGCAGACTCTTTTGTTTCCTTGCTCACTTCTCTTTAGGGGCTTGCTGGGAAGATTTCTCCAAAGCAGCTTCAGACACAGAGGAAGACCATGAAGCTCTTCGTCCAACAGCTTTTGGCTCCTTGAGCCACTGGCGAGTGTCCGCCGTGGCATTAGTGGAGACCTTGGGAGAGATGGCCCCAAGGGATCCCTTCTGCACGGGAGAAGCCAGAGGAGGCTGTTGCTTCTCCAGCAGGGGGGAGGGGACCAATGTCCCCAGCATTTGGGGGCGGGGGGGGGGGGGGGGGGTCCTTGCTCCTGGAGTAGGTGTTTTGGGAGCAATGGAGTAATATTTGCCCCCTACCACCAAGGGGGTGGACATATTCTGGTGACCTGGGAGCAGGGAAACGGGGGGGGGGGGGGGGGGGGGGGGGGGAGGAGGGAGGGAGGCACTGTTCATGGCACAGAGTGAGGAACCACTGGCACTTGGGATGGCGATGACGACGTAGCTGCAGCATATGTCGACGTCAACTGAATGGGGTGCAACCTTTCAAATTTACATTTAGCCTCTGTGTAAGTCGACTGGTCCAGGGTCTTGTACTCCATGACTTTCCACTCCATTTGGAGTACTGGTCAGTCTGGCGAGGAGTGTGAGTGGTGCTCTCCACAGTTGATGCAAGAGGGAGGTGGCGCACGTATCTGGGTGCAGTGGGCGTCCGCAGTCTCGACATGTGGCGCTGGAAGTGCAGCGGAGAGACATGCCCGAACGTCCAGCAATTAAAGCACCGCATAGGGGAAGGGGTGTCACAATGGTAAAGCGTAACCTTGACCTTTTCAGGCAATGAATCACCCTCAAAGGCTAAGATGAAGGCACCGGTAGCAACCCTGTTGTCTTTGGGTCCCCTGTAAACGCACCAGATGAAATGAACACTCCACCATTCTAAATTGGCGCGTGGTCAGACTGCAAGAGGAGATTGTGATGGAAAATGATCCCCTGGACCATGTTGAGGCTTTTATGGGGAGTGACGGAAACAGGAACGTCACCCAGCTTGTCCCAGGTGTATTAACGGTCAGGATTGGGCTGAGGTTGCTGTCTGAATCAAGACTGCGCCGTTTTGCATCTTTGACAGTGCTGTCACTTCTCCAAACTTATCCTCAAGGTGTCCAATGAAAAACTGAGGTATAAAGGAGTCCCCGCAGGTTCTGGTACAGACTAAAAACCGAGGCGAATATAGCTCTCTCCGTTCTGTAGCCCTACATTCCTCCCGTGGTGTAGCAAGGGATGGAAACGATTTAGGGTCGTAGCTATCGGCACTGTATTCGCTCTTCCCCTTCTTAGAGACTGCTGGTGCCGTATGGTCACCAGAAAGAGATAACTTAGTCCACTTCGTTGCGGGTCATCCGCCCTGATGCCACCGACTCTGATCATGGGCTCTCCCCACGGGTGCCACACAGCCACAGCACAGTCCAACCGGCGCGATGGCCGTTGCTGGGACTCCTGATGACCCAGGAAGACGGGCATCTACTTCTTGGCATATGTGGGGACTTTACAGCTGAGGCATCAGCAGTGCAATCCCTGTGCTGTCATTGGACTACCACCAAATTGGTATATGAAGGCCCCACCACAACGGACTGGCTACCGTGCTGGTTATTGGGCGCAGAGAAATCCAATATTGTCATGTTGGCGAAAGAGAACAGGAGACAACGGAAGAAGATGGCATACCCCGAAAAGTGTCCTCATCCAAATAGTTGAATCGCAGGTGGAGATGCAAAGCCATGACAAGAGATTCAGGAGATCGAATCTAAGGGCACTATAGATAACTCGTAAACCACGTAAAGCGTCCTTCCCCACGTGGCCCGCATTTCTGTAGAATTTTGAAAGTGGCAGGTCAAACCATAAAATGGGACCTAAACTTCTCTTCTTCAGTAGCGCTACAGCCCTTGGTGAGCTTTGGCTTCTTCAACAATCTCCCTCCACACTTCTCGGTTATTTGCTGTTCCTTTCCACCCCCGGACTCCCATATTGCTGATATCCATTATTACCTCATCGATCCGTCTTCTTCTAGGTCTCCCTTTTCGCCTAACTGAATGGATCATACCTTTCATCATTTTCTTTGGAATTCTATCCTCTGCCATTCTCTCCAAGTGTCCTAGCCATCGTATTCGCTGTGATTTCACAAATTTTACTATGTCCCTGCCTTGTATTAAGTCTTGTAATTCGGCATTGTAGCGCATTCTCCAGCCTTCTTCCTCCCATATTGGCCCATAGATTTTGCGTAGTATTTTCCGCTCAATGCTTCTTAGAGCATTTTTATCGTGTTCTGTCAACGTCCACACCTCTGAGCAGTATGTGATAACTGGGCGGACTAGGGAATTATATATTAGCAATTTAGTTTTTCTTGTAACAAGGCTACTTTTGAAAAGCTGCATATTTGCAGAGTAAGCTCTGTTTCCTGCTTGTATTCTTTCCCTTATAGCCTTTCCAATACTGTTATAATTTGTTATTAAGGCTCCCAAGTAGCTAAACTCATATGGCCAAAACGTGAGACTCCTTTCAGTCGCCTCTTACGACAGGCAGGAATACCTTGGGTTTATTCTAATCCCTGAACCCACAGAGGGAGTGGAGGAGAGGTGGGGCAGGGGGTTGCCAGGGAGAAGGGGGGGGGGGGGGGGGGGAGATCAGGGTTTTCCATTACATCAACAGCTTTTCTTTCCTCACAGTTGAGACGTACTAACCAATAAGCACTAGTTTAATCGCAGTTTTCAAAGACGGATTATTTATAAGGAATAGTATTCATATAATTAACAGGCTTTCAAATATTAACTATTTTGAAATTTGTGATTTATAAAGCTCAAACAAATAAATTACAATGCTTGGTTGAAAATACTGAATTCCTTGAGATCTTATGAGATTTCCAGGTAAACCATAATTGCCTGAGAATTCCATATATCTGTAAAAATGTCCAACCTATAATTTCAGCTGAGCTATACAGCTCAACTTGAAATGACAAGAAAAAGCTATATCGAAAACAGCTGCATAGCTCTACTTGAAATGCCGATAAGACAAAAATTCAAAGCATTTCTAAAAGGTAACACTAAAACACACAGCATAAAATCATGAAAACTAATGAAAGGCAATATCGAAAACATCAGTTGATCTACATAGCTCAATATAATACCAGTACAACAAACAAAAGGTAGTAACGAAAAGCAGTATGAAAGAACCCTGGAGCAGAGAACACCCCCACAGAATTATTGAGATGTCGAGAGGGCCAGTCTCGACAAAACTATTCCATCTGTTGTGCAAGATACATGAAGCAGATGAATAACCCTCAGATTTCAACATGAATATGATAGTTCCTATTTCAATGCAAAAAAATTGTTAACATAGCATAGGAATTTAAGTACCAAGAAGTCTTTTCTGAAAGTACTGGCCTAGAGTGTAGTCTTATATGAAAACGTATGATAAACACTAAAGGCACAACAAAAATAGAAATTTTCCACATGGTGTGCTATGGAAGAGATCTGAGGATTAGATGAGTAGATCTAAACTAAAGGCCTACTGAACTGAATAGGGGATAAAAGAAGTTTATTGCACGACAACCAAAGTAAGAGAATAACTGTGACTGTCTTCCCAGTGTTCTTCAAGCAAGTCATTACACAATAGGTAACTGATTATGTATCCTTTATAAACTGTTCTAATTTTATAATCTTAACCTAGCTGCTCATTATGTTTTACTCTCAATACCTGGCCATCAGTTTTAGGTAAATTAGCTACAAGTAAACTGTTAACCTTGTCAATCTTGAATCTTCAGTGTGTCATCATCACTCTTAATTCTGTGGGTATGGCCAGATTCCTGAACTGGCTAATGTTGGCTCAGCATCTTCTTAATTAGTTTTAAAAGCACAGTGTAAAATTCTGGAGCCAAAGTTGCTTGCACATATACGCAAGAAAGTTTCAGTAAGTTTCACCTACATCTACATGGTTAGTGTGCAATTGCCTATTAAGTGCCTGACAGAGTGTTCAGCAACAGAGCATTTTTGTAACCCAGGGAGAAATTTGATGACGTAGATTTCACGAGAAGATTCAGCCGCAGCGAAAAATGCCTTTGTTTTAATGACTGCCACACCAGTTCATGTATTATGTCCATAGCACACTGTCCCCTACTGCGTGACAGTATGAAATGAGTTTGTACAATGATCAACGGCGAATAGTGTATTTTACTAGTGTATCTAATCTCACACACACTTCAAAAATGCAGTTATGTAGCAGCCAAGTATATAACAGAGTATTCATTCTTTTGTAAAAATATGGTACTTTTGATTCTATGCAGTCTCATTATTAATCATACACGTCAAGGGGTGTTCAAGGGAAAGAAATAATTACTTACACTGCCATCAACATACATGCTTATAATTGTAAAACATATTTCAAGTACACGTAGTACAACAGTTTACACTAAGATGTACAAACACACGGACCAGTCACATTAATGTGACCATTACTTATGTTCAACATCAATGTGCAATAACAGCTCACAGACGGTAAGTGGCAGCACCAACAGTGGAGGGTACACAATGCGTGACAAGGAGAATGCAGAAAACAGTACAATCATTAAACTTCCTGGCAGATTAAATGTGTGTGCCGGATCGAAACTCGAACTCAGGACCTTTGCCTTTCACGGGCAAGTGCTCTACCAACTGAGCTATTCAAGCATGACTCACGCCCCATCCTCACAGCTTCACTTCTGCCAATACCTCGTCTCCTACCTTCCAAACTTTACAGAAGCTCTCCTGCGAACCTTTCAAAAGTAGCACTCCTGAAAGAAAGGATATTGCGGAGACATGGCATACCCACAGCCTGGGAGATGTTTCCAGAATGAGATTTTCACTCTGCAGCAGAGTGTGCGCTGATATGACACTTCCTGGCAGAGTAAAACTGTGTGCCGGACCGAGTGAAAATCTCATTCTGGAAACATCCCCCAGGCTGTGGCTATGCCATGTCTCCGCAATATCCTTTCTTTCAGGAGTGCTGGTTCTGCAAGGTTCGCGGGAGAGCTTCTATAAAGTTTGGAAGGTAGGAGACGAGGTACTGGCAGAAGTGAAGCTGTGAGGACGGGGAGTGAGTCATGCTTGGGTAACTCAGATGGTAGAGCACTTGCCCACGAAAGGCAAAGGACCCGAGTTCGAGTGTCGGTCCGGTACACATTTTTAATCTGCCAGGAAGTTTCATATCAGTGCACACACTGCTGCAGAGTGAAAGTCTCATTCTGGAGTGCAATCATTGTCGGAATTTGGAAATGGAAAGATTTATTAGAGGTCCAAAAAGACAGCGGGAGTCTGGTTCACGAACATATTCTGACTGCTGGTCAGCAGCGATACAGGCTGGAATTTGTATGCCAATACAGCAACTGGAGTCCACCGAGTGGTTACAGGCGCCTTTTTCAGACGAAATCACGTTTTACACGCCATCGAGCACGAAACGTTTGAAAGCAAATACCCTGCCAATCGTCGGAAGGGTCCAGACTGAGGGAGGATGCGTTATAGTCTGTGGAATATTTTCGTGGCATTTCCTGTGTGACCTCATCACTCTGGAAGGCACAGTGGATCAAAACAAATACGTATCTTTCCTTGGGGACATTTTCCACCCCCCCATGCAGTTTGTTTTTCCTTGGCCTGATGGCACCTACCAATAGGACTATGCAGAGTGTCACACGGCTATTAGTGTGTGTGTTTTTGGAAGAGCAGCTGGATGGTTTTACCATATTCCACTGACCACAAAGTTTTCAGGATTTAAACACAATCAGAATCTGTGGGACCACGTCGATCGTGCTGTTCGCGACAAACCTAGTACAGCTGGCCGCAGCAGTGCAGTTAGTATGGCTCCGTGTCCCCATTGATACTTTCCTGGGCTCCATTGACATTCTTCCTGAACATCTCGTTGCAAAAAATAGTTGGGTTGGGGTTGGGTTGGGTTGGGTTGGGTTGTTTGGGGAAGGAGACCAGACAGCGAGGTCATCGGTCTCATCGGATTAGGGAAGGATGGGGAAGGAAGTCGGCCACGCCCTTTCAAAGGAACCATCCCAGCATTTGCCTGGAGCGATTTAGGGAAATCACGGATGGCCAGACGGGGGATTGAACCGTCGTCCTCCCGAATGCGAGTCCAGTGTTTAACACCTGCGCCACTTCGCTCGGTGCAAAAAATAGTTATTCCAGCTTCTGACATATGGTCACATTAATGTGATTGGACAGTGTTTTTATCACACTAGGTAAGATTTTGTATCTGCAGTGCAATTATGGTGCAATGGGACATTTAGCTGCATGGTTACTGGTAACTTGTTGCCACAGGTCGTATCAAATTGGGTGATAATATCAGCAGCCGACAAGAACTGACAAATATAAGATTTATTTCAGCAAAATATATGATTTCATTATTTCCACTTTCAAATTGGAGAGCTTAAAATTGATAGTTATTGAGTTGGCTATTACGGATTATAAAGTTGGGCACTGATTTTCGTATTTATTTTTTGTATTATATGTTTTTCAGAATATGACACAAGTTTTTGAGGTGGTGTTTCACGTTACAATAAAGTTGCTTCCATTTGTAAGGTGAGGAACTGAAATGACATATGGTTCACGGATCATTGCAAAATACAGGATCTGCAGATACGTTTTCAGCCAATGAAGCTTGTAGTAAGAAACTATACAAGTGATGACATACAACGGTTCTACAAAGTTGGTTTGTGGAAGGCAGGCTGACAATGGGGAACACATTAAAATAATTTATTCATAGGTTCAAAAATGTAGTAGCATTTTTATTGCTTAACTGCTACATTTATCAAAGCATACTGTTGTTGACTAGAATAGCTTTTGCTACAAAGTCTGTTTTGGATTGTGTTGTAGGGACTGACAAATACATGTTTGGCAAGAGAATCAGGAAGAGATAATCATGTTTTAAGCAAACTGATGTTGGGTGGTGTGTAAAATACTGCAAGAAGTGCTGCTTTGAAGTCATTTACAAAAGAACAGAAAACACTCTTCTCAATGTGATAACAAGGCTTGACAGTGAACCATAAAATTATTGTCAAAGATTGAAATGCAAGTGCACACACTAATACTACAGAAGGGGCATGGTCAGCTATGCAATGATCTATGCAGGGAATGAACAAGTTCAAAAATCTGCTTAACTCTTGTTTAATTATACATTGATGATGAAGTGGAGAGAAGAAAGTGAATTATTATGAAATTTATGGTAGGTGATTCCAAAATTAATCATACGGAAAAGTTTTGATTTTGGTTGTACATTTTGCTTTTCAATTACTACTTCCATTATAGTTGCAACTCTTTAGGCTAAACAGAATTGGTAAAGAAGGAAAATTGGCAGTGCTGTGGTCAGACGATGCAGCTGAAGATCCCATTACACCATAATTTCAGTGTAGATTATGGTGTCCATTTCACTTTCATCGAAAAAGGGGACATTTAAAATAAATTAGAGAAAAACCTGGGACAATGAACAAAAAATGGGACACAAATATTGTATTGACTAAATTTAATACACATACAAGTTTACCTTTACAACCTGCACTCAGATGATCCCAAATCACTTTTTACAATTATTCTGCCACACTATCGCCATACTTTTCACTTTTATGTACTTTATCAAGAATTGCATTTTCGTTTCAAACTGTATCATGAAAGTCAGTACACGATACACCATTAAAGCGTGTTTTGACAATGAGCAAGGCCCTAGCCGTTTCAACTTTCATTCTGTTTTTTTCACCTGACCACAAAGAGTTCACTAACGAAAACACACATTCCACAGCAGCATTTGACCCAGGAAGTGCCAGACAAAACTCCACCAAATGAATCATGTTTTTCATGTTAATGTTTTTCCTTTTGAAATAAGCAAATATTTTACACCACGTTGCACTAACACTTGCTTTGTCTCCTTCTTCACTTTCTATGACATTCTGTGCACATGAAAATTCATCGAACAGTTCGTCTTCATAAACAGGAAAATTTGGTACAATACTTTTAACAAAAACACAACAGTCCTGAATATCCTTCCACTGTAGCTGCTCATTTTCAGTACTAACCCAGTCAAATGCTTTAAAAGGTGCGAGAAATGGTGAACACCATTCTATAATATACTCAATGAAGGAGTCATAGAAGATGTCAGCATAAATATGAAATTGTTCTGCAGTAATTTCACCCTCTTCTTCCAGCTTTCTTAAGAGTCTCATGTACAACGAATGTGAGAAATCTTTCAGACTTTCTACATTGTAATTTGCCCAACAATTTGTTTATTTCTTGATAAACTTCCACTATTGTGATTTCTTGTTTCTCAATACATTTAATTGTTGTGGAGAAAGGTTTTATCTGGCTAACAAGAAAATGTAGAAGAACAATAGACACAGAGTTGTCAAAGAATTGTTTAAGGATAACAGGACACTAATCAAGGAAAATGAAATATGATTTCCAAGCAGGAAATATCTCTACAATTCTTTCCAATGCTCGTAGCGGAGACAGCCACCTTGTCTTGCTGTGCCCAAGTACAGTTTTGTATTCAGTTTCAGTAAACTTACAGAATGACTTCAGAGATTCAACCCTTACTGTATGTATGTGGAAATGCTGGTAGATTTTGTTTACAATTAATTGGCAGTCGGTGGGTAGGCAATCTGAGCCAGTTTGTAAAGAATTGTGCACAACATGTGCTGGACAGCCAACACCTACTATATTGTTCACTGTGTTCTGTTGCAGTTTATAGAACAAATTGTTTTTTCCTTTCCTCTGTTTACCACCAAAATTAGTGTTATTGTTGTCTGCAGAAACTGCAATCATCTTTCCCTCAAGATCATATTTCTTTAAGACCTCCAACACATAATTCTGAAGTAAACCTGAAGTTTCTCCAGCTATATTAACCAATTTGAGCACTTTCACAGTGACGCCATTTTCAGTGTGAAAATACCTGATAAGGAGAGGAACCAACTTCAAATCCAGATGATTCGATGTATCAATCATTACAGAAATGAATCAAACACTTTTCAGTTCATTTAAAACCTGCTGAGCTGCATACAGTGCAATAACATTTGAAATGATTGCATTACATTTTGTGTGTCCTCATGTGAATTTAGGATTGAAAAGTTTTTTAACAACTGCTGTAGTACAGTCCATTGACTTACAGCTATGGTTATGCATTGCACTGTGGTATGCAAACGTAGCTTCTTGTGATGCCAACTGCCTATGCAATTCTGTTACTGATTTTAAGTTTACGTGAGTTACTCACGCATTTATTTGCTCTTTTCATTTGATCACTCATGCGATGTTTCTTCATCTTAATGTGATTCACAATGTCAGACCTTCCACCATGACCAATAGCAAATTTTGATCTGCACAACGTACATTCTACAGTTTCTCCACTACCAGTGATAAAAGGAAACTCGCTTTTTATATCGCTGATAAAATTACACTTTCGTTTTTGTATAATGAAACAGTCATTGCACAGTGCAAAACACTAACAGTGTGGTGACGAAAGCCAGAGAGCAAGTATCAGTGGTGTAGAGTGTCCCTGGACCGAAAGGATGGATTCAGTGGATCGAGTTAGAAGAGAAGAATCTTCGTTGTTATTTGTAGCCTGTAGTGCGTTTAAAATTACTTGCGATTTTTGACAGTTCGGTACATGTTTGGGATATGCTGAAAGTTATTACACACTTCCTAGCGTAAATAATTGCGCAGTTCATAGCAAGTCAAACAACCAGTATCGTAAAATACTCTAGCTACGCGGAATCATAAAAAAACGGGACATTTGAGTGTCCCCAAAAAAATTTTCGGGACAGCAGGACATTTTGGTAAAAAACGGGACTGTCCCGGGAAAAACAGGACGAATGGACACCCTACTGTAGATATAAAATCTTTGCTAGCGTGATAAAAACTCTGTCCAATCACATTAATGTGACGATATGTCAGAAGCTGGAATAACCACTTTTTGCAACGAGATGTTCAGGAAGAATGTCAGTGGAGCCCAGGTAAGTATCAATGGGGACACAGAGCCATACTAACTGCAGTGCCGCAGCCAGCTGTGCTAGGTTTGTCGCGAACAGCACGATTGACATTGTCCCACAGATTCTCGATTGAGTTTAAATCCTGAAAATTTTGTGGTCAGTGGAATGTGGTAAACTCATCCAGCTGCTCTTCCAATGCCACACACACACACATTGCACAGTCCTACTGGTAGGTGCCACCTCTAGCAAATTAAGTACAAAGTAGTGTCACAAACCAATTGAAGCAGCACCTATTTTAGTACATGTGTGAAATAGAAAAAAAAAAAATGTATGTTGTGACAGGCTGGTTTGTAGTGTAGCTCGAGGGCTAGGTAAGATTAGAATGTTACAGTTTGGTTGTGAGAAGGCAAAGCCAACAAATGTAAATGTAGGAAAACTAGCTGTGTTGATGGACTGATCTGTAGCATAGCCAAAGGTGTAGATTAGGTGCAAATGTGTGTATGTAGCTGTTCAATCTCTAAAATACATTTGTGCTGATCATTTCAAAACTCAGTGGGTTGTTTCAATAACATCCCAATTTGCAAGAAAGTGGTTAGGCATCAACCTAGGAGTACAACTTAAATTTTACGGTACATTGTTTCTCATGAAAGCTTTCTACACAACTGAATTTCATTATGCCGCCACATAATTTCATACACTCGAAGTCATGTCAATGTTCACCAAGTCCTATTTTCCCAATGAATCTGTCATCTTGTCTAGCCAGTCAATGCCACCAGTTTACTACTGCCATTATGTATTTAACATATTTTTCTTACATCATAATTTTCAGTGCACTGTACAGGGATTTCTAAATGATTTATGTTAGTAGATGCACTTCCTACAATTTAGTAGCCTACACCTACATATAATTCTTACACTTGCTGACCACTTGGAATTGGCTCCGTACATATTCCACACAACGTTTTAGTGGTTCTTATGTTAAATATTCACAGTCGCATCCCCCCGCCCCCTCCCCCCCAAATATGCCGACATTTGTGAGGTTGTAGTTAGGGTGGCACCTACAAGTACTGTTTAAATTTGTGACACTGAAATGCATTATTTGTGGCACAAAAATTGCCAACTGCACCACAAAATGGAAATACCAGCTACACTGTAACCACACTTCCGCTGATTGCGTTTATTGCCTTGCATGACATCAGACAAAAGATACAGACAACAGGCTCTATGACACGAGTATCAAATTGCTTAACGAACTTCCTTAGTACCCATGTGGATGTTGCTCTGCAGGTGTTTCTTACTAATAGGTGTTTTTATAGTAATACATTATGCCTCTCAGAAAGGTAGACTATCTTTCTTTGCACCATACAATCTATAAATAATTGAAATGCACTGTGTTTCTGTAATTGTTTCCTGCAAGATATGACATGATTTGTAGCACCTGTTGAAAATAAAATAAAAGTATTGTTTTTTTATGGAAAATAAGTAATAAACTGCCTTTCTATGTTACGTAATACAATTATTCACAGCAGCATAGGAAGAATACAAAAGTAAAGCTGCCCTCACCTCTTTAAAGATGCTTCGTGCGTCCTGTGTACCACTGTGGTCATCAGGCACCCCCCACTCTTGCAGACACTGAAAAGGAGTGCACCAAGTTACTATTGTGTGAACTACAAATGCCACAGACTTGTTTAAGTTATGTCATGACCACCACAAAACTTTTTTCTTTTTTGTGCAATGAGTAGCAAATAACATACAGAGAGCCAGTTCTATATAATTTGGTGCCCTTTGCAATTAATATTTTCTAAGGAGGGGCAGGGCTGCCAAATGGAAGTTTTAATGTTATACTCTTTACTGAACACAAAGAAAACAAAAAGCATGCACATTTCCATACAGTGGCAAAACAATTATGTCACCTTACACATAGATGACAAACATATATACTGTGTAATGAACACGAACTAGTTAAGGATGAATACTGACAGTCAGTTGACATGGAAATAACACAAAAAAAGAGACTGGCATATAGAACGTTGTCAGCATTTTAGACTCATCAGACTCCATCTTCAATTCATAACAACAGCCATCATGTGGTGACAAACTGTTCCTATGTCCACTTAGTTCTCACATATGGATTCTTTTTTGGGGTTTAAAAGTACAAAACATGGGCACTATTTTCTAACTGAGGACGGTAACAATTTTAACTAAAATTAGTAGTGAGATTCATTGTCAAGAACTATTTAAAAAACTGGATATCCTTACTGAACCAAGTTAGCACTTCTTCCAATTTGTTGTGTGTATCAGTGAAAACATCATTAAGTATGCTACTTCACTAGGAGTTCCATACACACTCATAGAACAAGAGCCAGTTTGGAGTTACATTTTCAAAGGTAATACAAACAAAACAGAATTTTGTATAAGGAATAAATTGCACAATAAACCGCCAAATGAAAGATCCATTTTCCAAACATTACAGTGCGAGATCAGGAGGTGTTAATACAAAATAAAACAAGGGATTAACAATGATCTTTTTCTGCCGTAGAATATGCCTGAGTCATCTCCTGTACCAACAATTGTTTTAATGGAGCTCTATGTTTGAGATTTCCAGGTGCATTAGAATTCTCCGATAGTGAGCTTCCATTCTGTTTGCAAGTGCACTTTTGCACGCTTATGTTCTTCAACCATAGTCTCAACATATATTTTCCCCTTTGTTACTCATGAAATGAGCTGTTTCATTGGCAAAGATGTACATCATCTCCTTTTGCTGTGTACAGTACTTCTTGGAAAGAAGCCTATGCAGAAATCCTTTTATAAAATGATGAAATCATTAACAACAATAATAAATGATAAAACAATGACCTCACAGTATATCCTATACGTTATGCGCTTTGTACTTAAGAGCCTCACTCAATGTAAACAAACAAGATCAAAAGATGAAAACACAACTTGGATATAGACAGTAAAAACTTGAGCCTTGAACAAAAGGGGGTAAATTACCATCTTGCACAAAACCTTACCAGTGTAATGCCAAAATGTGTGTCTTGATGATTTTCTAATTAATATTTATCCATTGTAATTTAGCAACGAAGCACTATACATATAATAATCATTATTACCACTTTGTACATGAATATTATGCCCTGCCTTACCACTGTACTTATTATGGTCCATTTAATGACATATTTTAATGTTTGCCATTTTATAACTTTTAATTTGAGACACCTAAAATTTTGTTTCATATATCAGTTTCAATGTGGTAAAAGCTCAAGTTTGTAATTATTGGAATATTTTGTTCCATTGCACATGTTATGTTACTGTTTGTAATTATTAGCGCACTTGGCTACCGTTGACATGTATTGTCAAAGTACCTCAATTTCCAACTGTTACTTTGTAATGCACAACTCGTCCCACAGATACACGATTCTTTATTTGGATCAACGGTAAAAGAATAAATGGAATGTTTTGTTGGGGTTTCGTCTCTAGGATTCGCATGAATGTTATAATACTTTCTATCGTAGCACACACTTGTTATATTTTAATTACATGGAGTATTTTTGATTACGTGATAAGTTACTTTTACATTTTAAATCACTTCATACATTCGTTCTAATTCATTGGATTGTTCCCTACTTACATTTGAACTGCATGCTTCTGCAACGTTTTGTTGTTGACCATCAGTTAAATGTCTGGGGAGATCGCTTGCAATATGCAGCGAACTGTTATCAGTTTGTTGATGCTCTGATGGACAGCACATTTGTTTACCATTTCCACTTTGGTTATGTGAAGTTGTGTCGTTTACCACATTAATTTCAGTTATTCGTCTAATAGGATCACTTTCCTTACACACTACACTGTTGGCAGGGGTTTCTCCACTACGTTTTTCGTAACGCTTTAGGGACTGTAATAAATACTCTTCCAATCTTGCATTTGAACTTAGAACTGTATCTAGCTTTCTATTTATTGCCGAGTTATCATGTGATATTTCATATGTTAACTTGAGAAGATTTTCTACAAGCTCCAGTAAGCAACTGTTTACATTGTTCTCTAAGCTTTTAGGTTCATGAGCTTCTTTTCCTCTGACAAGTTCGATACCTAACCTATTTTCGCAAGCTTCACAATGAAACTTAATTTGCTCTTTAGAACACGACACTGCACGGGCCGCTCTGTTACTAAGGCCTACACAATCACTGTGGAATGATTTTCTACACCATAATCCACACACTAAAGCTATTTCCCTGCTATTAACTGTTTTTTGGCACTTTACACACGATTTACTTCCGTCACTCGGCGCCATCATTGTTTTCACAAGATCGCGTACTACCTGTAGCGACGACAGAGAATTCGGCACGCGAACTGTGCTCTAGCACGCATGCATAGCTCTCCTGCGCCAGCCGGCCACCGCATTCTGGGCTGCGACGGCGACCTGTTCGGACGCACTGCGCTAACGCTGGTCTGATCGCCGCTACTACGTTATTCTCCGCCGACGCACGTGACTGCCGTGAAACGGCGTGCGCTCGCCGGTGTTGGTTATTGTATTTGCGACGACGCACACTGAACAAGACGGTGTGCGAACGCCGCGAAATACACGCGCTTAGTTTATTGCCCGTTTACGGGCAAAATTGTCATTGAGTTTAGCTATTCATGATGCTAGTCGTAACTTCGTCGTGATGCGCGTGAGCAAATTTGTCGAGTCTTCCCAACATCACGACACCACGCAGCAGAGCTCCCACTCTGCTTCGACCGAAGATAGGGATGATTCCGAGCCAGGGTCCGGATACCCTACGGTGACAGCCAAGGTGCAACTGGCAATCCCAGCGTGCTGTCTGGTAACTTTCCCCAATGCCAGACGTTGACTTACCCAAACAGATCAACCATTCACTACAGTCGAGCGTGGTACCGCTAGGGACCGCCGAAAACAGAACACGACACACAAAAAACACACTAGAAAGACACACAGACCCGAAGGCGAACAAGGCATGTCTGCTGTCAGCAGCAAAAAACAAGCCACGGAGGACGTGGCTGCAGCAATGGTCACTCCTCTACCTGACGATGACGAGGAGGACATGGAAGTGGCAAATGTCCCCACTTCAAACAGATTCAGTGAACTCACACACGACGCAGGCGACGCTCCCCGCCCTGGGGCAACAGCGTCTTCAAAGAAAATCCGCGCACCACCCATCATTAGTTACCAGACAAAAGGCTATATTGACTTCGTCAAGGAAATCAAACCAGGGCTCAAAAGCAAGATACAAAGGGGACACTGTTAAATTCCAACTCGACAACCCAGACGACTACCGCTTATGTCCGGCAACACCTCGCCCTTCGCGGTATGCAATATCACACGTGTGACCTAGAGCCAAACAGACTACAAAAAGTAGTCATTAAATATCTCCCTGACTTTGCGGAGCCGCTCGAAATAAAAGATGCGTTGACCGAACTCAACTTTGATGTCGAAAACGTAATTCAAATGCGTGAATACCGAGAAATAAATGGAAAATCACAGCTCGTGAAATTACCAAACTTCATAGCCACCATTGTAAAAGGTGAAAATGCTGGTGAAATCTACAAAGTAAAACGCCTTTACGACGGAATCCTACAGAAGGAAAGATGGCCCAACGCAGTGCTACCGCTGCCAGCGGTTCAACCACGGCAGCCGCAACTACCGAGCTGAACCACGTTGCGTAAAATGCGCAGGACCCCATCTATCCTCTCTGTGCTTGAAACCCAAAGACAAAGATCCAACGTGCGTACACTGCGGGGGAAACACCCAGCAAGCTACCGGAAATGCCCGAAATACATTGAAATGGCACAAGCCATGAAAAACAACTCGAAACGAGAAGCTGGAAAGCCGAAACAAAAACCAGCCCCAGCCATAAACACCACAAATTTCCCGACGTTGAGAAGCCGTGGGAGTGTACCCACGGTTATTTAAAAGGGTACCCAAAGGGAGCGTACCGCAGCAAACACAGGTAACGGCTGTCGCGCAGCAGCCAGCCCGGCGGACAATACGTCTGCCGCACTACACGCACTTCCCCACAGCGGGAATGAACCCTGACGCAACTACAAGGCATCACCAGCCTACTCACTTTCACTTCGTTTGATCTGGCCAAAGTGGCCACGACAATAAAAAACACTATGGCACAGCTTCAGGCAACAAACACCTGACAAGATCTCGAAGCTGATAGTACTAGCGTCTGTAGTTTTAAGTTTCTTCGACGGACCTTAATACAGTAGACAATCTGTACATAATAAACTGGAATGCTGACGGCATTCTGAGACAAAAGCATACTCTAGAACATTTTCTGGATGACATGGGAGTTGACATAGCTCTCTTAACAGAGACGCACCTCGACCCCGACCAAAATCTAGCGATTAGGAACTATTCCATGTATCGAAAAGACAGAGCGGACCGTCCAAAAGGCGGAACGCTAATACTAATTAAAAACAGCATTGCTCACAGAGTGGTGGAAGTCCCTCCACTCGAAAGAATGGAGGCGTCTGCCATAGAAATCAAGCTCGATCAGGGATTAGTCATTCTCGTAGCTGCTACCACCCTCCAGGAAGAAACATAACTGTCAGAGACCTGGATTCCCTGTTAGGACTAGGGCCGAAAGTCATTGTGGCTGGAGACCTGAACTCCAAAAGCAGGACGTGGGGTTGCCTCGCAAACAACAACAGTGGTGGCACGCTGTACAACTATGTGCAAAACCACAATGATGTGACTATAATAGCGCCTGACGAATCGACCCACTTTCCAAAAAATCCAGACCACAGACCCGATATACGAGATATCTTTGTAACAAAAAACTTCAACGGGGCTTACGACCCAGTGGTTATAAAAGAAATAGACTCTGACCACGGCCCTGTTGGTATCGAAATCACAGGAGCCAGACACAACCGAAACAACAAAGTCTATTACACATATAGCACCGACTGGGACAGCTACAAGGACCTAGTCAGGCAGCATACCACCGAACCACCTAGACTCACAAACCGTAGGGGTATAGATCAAGCCGTGGACCACTTCACCCACATGATTAACGAGTGCAACATACAAACATCCACCAGAACACGCCATCTAAATAGAAGGCAGGACCTACCTGAAGAAATTCAGGAACTACTACGCACAAAGAAACGTTTCCGTAAAAGGTGGCAGGCTTACCGCGATCCTGAAGACAGGAGAATCGTAAACAGTCTAGCCCAGGAAATCAGGGTACTCTTGGCTGAGTTCAGAAGCTCTCTCTGGGAACAAACTCTCCACGAAATCGGGAATAATCCACAAAAGTTCTGGCGCATAATCAAGTCGCGTAAGGAGTCCGCCAAATCAACGGCCAAAACGGTCTAGTCTACGACCCCCACGACAAAGCGGAGGCCACGGCAAATTCCTTGGAACTACGGTTCATGGAAAACATCGTCACTGATGACGAGGCAGATGACCACGATGAAACGGTCCTTCGCACAGTTCCGAGAATTTTACGAAGACGCTCGGACAAAATTTTTCAACCTGTGACAGAACAACAATCTGCTCGGCCATCAAAGGGCTCGGCAACAACAAATCCCCCGGTCCTGACGGCATCAAGCCACCCCAGCTCAAAAACCTACCCCCCCCCCCCCTCAGCCATCCTTATCCTAATAAACATATTCAACTCCTGTCTTAAATATACATACTCCCTATTCTCCTGGAAAACGGCGAAGGTCATAACCATACCCAAACACGGAAAAAATCCCGTATTCCCACAAAACCGTAGTCCCATTTCCCTCCTTTGTATCCTAGGAAAAATACGCGAATGCCTTATCCTCACCTCACTCCAGACATATAACCATCCCACAAGAGTTTGGATTTCGCGCCGGACATGGCACAATAGCTCAGGCCACCCGCTGGTCGAGCAGATTTGCAAGGCACGAGCCGAAGGCCAAAGTACGGGCGCCGTATTTATAGATATAGAAAAGGCCTTTGACCGCATATGGCACTACGGCTTGCTATACAAAATACACAACTATGGCTGCCCACACCACATTCTTAAAATACTGTCGTCCTTCCTAAGCGATAGGAAGTTGTACGTAAACCTGGAAAGACACAAGAGCAACCTCAAATCCATAGAGGCAGGCGTGCCCCAAGGTTTCGTACTTGGCCCAGTCCTTTACAGCATTTACACCATTGATATACCCCAAACGGACAACACCCAATTAGCTCTCTTTGCGGACGACACGGCCGTATACGCCAGTCACTCTAACCTAAATTACATAGTATACAATCTCCAAAGGCACCTTGACGAAATTACGCAATGGTACAATCTTTGGAAAACTAAAATCAATGCTTACGAAATACAACGCCATCACGTTTACAACCAAAAGACGGCCACCAAACCGGCAGATCACGATCGAAGACAACGACCTTCCCTGGTGTAACACAATCAAATACCTAGGGCTAAAGTTTGACAGCAAACTCCTCTGGAGCGAGCACATCACAAACGCGAGCAACAAAGGCTCAGGACGACTTTTCCAGCTTTACCCGCTCCTGAAAGGAAACGGGCTGACCACGCAAACAAAGCTAAAAATCTGGAAGATGGTGGTCCTTCCAGCTCTACTCTACGGCTGCGAGATCTGGGGTATGGCTGCTGACACCCACATACGCAAATTGCGAGTCATTCAGAACAAAGCACTTTGTATCATCACAGACGCGCCATGGTTCGTCTCAAACGCCACTATACACAGAGATACAAACATGCCCACTGTATCGTCTATAATACAGTTGAGAACACAAACATTTTACGAAACTGCCGAAATATCACCTTACCAACTGATATCATCACTGGGCTCAAACCCATTCCACATCAACTACAAACATCCTAAAAACACAATATCCCGACACTTTAGGGTATAAATCATGATCCCCTCACACAACACACTTACAACTATACATGCACGAACAAACCCCATCATGTTAACAAACCCAAAAGTCAGACAGAGGGCATTAGGCGAAGTCCACCGGCCCTTCAGAATACATGGACTGAAGTCCAGTCATGACAACGGCAGCGGCAACGGCACCTCTCCCGCCTGGCTGCACAGCTCCCCTGCAGCCAGACCTCGCCGTCTGAGCGTGAGGAAGCAGAAACTGCGAACGCACCGCATTCTGATGACAATACAATCGCATGGCATACCACTTGGTTTCATATTTCTCAACAATATAGATCACTAAGAAAACAAATTTCAGTATTATTTAAATAATTTATGGCGAGCTGAAGACCTAACGTTTATCTGCCACAAATTGGTGGCATACGGACAGACGCAATAGTTACACATATTTTTCGCTCTCAGGTTGCCGCGTACTTTAATCGTGACTTATTTTAGTTTCAAAATCCAAAAACGCCTTCCGAACACATATGTTAATCTAAATATTTTATCACGTATGCAGGCTCATTGGAGAGGCGTGCAAAGCTGGAAACTTAGTCCTTCTGGACAGTTTTGACGTGAAAGAATTTATCTCAGAAGAATTACATTACAGTTATCTGTTGCATCTGGTCATGAGCAATGGCACTTTCAACTAAAATGGCAAAAGGTCTCTAAAACAGATGTAAGTCGGCAATGTCATCAAAACAATTAGAAAACTATCCTCGAAATTCCATCGAGGTCACAATGAATTCTTCAGAACTCGCGTTTTCTTCAACGCTAGTGAACTTAGGAACACGGAGGCTGTTTTTTGTGCGAATTTGTTCCTTGCATAATGCGATTTTCTTTTTAAAAGCATCAACATCTTATCAGAAGTATATTGTTTCTCACCTTGCAATGTCGTCACACAACACAACAGACGGGTGGAATCGGACGCTTCCATTGACCCGGTTTTTAAATAGAAAAATCTGTCCGGGCATGCCCTTAGACTCAACCAACGTATTTTGCAGCAATACATAAAATCTCTATACTATTAATTCAATTCCGCAGAAAACTGTTGCAATTCACAGTGTAATAATGCGTGCGAGCTCAGAAAATTTACTATGCGCACCTAGGGCGACCATCATTTGCACATGGTTTTAAGGGAGATAACCAACATCTGGCCATTTTTTAAATGGAGGTTTACGGGGATTTATTAGCAATAATTTTCAACCGCCCAACTGCATCGTATTGTCTTGGAATGATTGATATAAAATTGGGATACTTTGCTTACTTTTATTTTATTATGTCATACGGTATCATATTTTGGGGTAACTTCATTTTCACCGATGATAACTAATTCACTTCAGACTCAAATGAAACCATAGGTGGAAGGTGAACGATCACTGCGTTTACATGGGGCTCCCAAAACCGGATTTCTTAAACCAGTTTCCCCAATATCGTACCGCTTCTGGGTTGTCATGACCCCATTTACATGGGGCTCCCAAAACCGTATTTCGTAAATAGATTTCCTAATACCGCTTCAAGGTTATCATGTAAACACCTCAAAATCTGTTTTGGAAATCCACTTCTGGTTGCTTGTTTTCCAATTCCGCAATCGATTTTCGCTCCCATGTAAACTCAACCGGTTTTGAAATGTGCTTGGGCTGTCAGGTTTAGTCTTATTTTTAAAAATGTTCGGCTAATGTGGACGGAGAGGCTTTTTGTACAGTAAAGAATAAATAGAAAAATTACACCGAAGCTGTTAACACCTCGTCTGATCGAAGAGAAACAGCGATGGTGCTGACTACATCAGACACTGTAACAGCCGTTTTCCAGGCGCCATATTTAACTGGGCTACCAAATCCGCTTCAGACCTTAACAAGTAAATACGACAGTCAAAAATGGTTTTCGAAATTCGTTTTTCGTGTTTCGGAAGATGTGTCGCATTTAAACGCAGTGAGTACTCTTACGACACACTGGGACATTTCGTGTTGACTGTCCTTTGTTTTCGATTGCTGCCAACTTATGTGTTCCATCAGTACTGCCTCTTCGTCGCATAGCGAAACTTGTTGAGCAAGTGGTTAAGAAATAACTAATGTAACGAGTACATCTGAACATTAAAATCTCTATAATGCGATTTCTGGAGTCCTTGTTACTTCTGTGTATAGTTTATACCACAGCTGCTGATCTGTTCGAGACGAACGCATGCGTGCGTTGCCCGTACCACAAATATACTGTTGAGCTACCTACTTTCATTGTATTAAGATGACAAATCCTATAATACTTAGGAGTAAAGAAGACCACTCCCCAGTCCTGCAAAGCGGCCCGTCTCACTGTCTGTGAGCGCACTTCTCAGCCCTGTGCCTCAGCAGCCTCGGACGAAACGGGCCCGTGACGTCACTGCAAGGGCCGAGCTGGGCCACATGTTGATCGGTGTGCGACGGGCCGGCGTTGCCCGTCAGCCCAAGGGTGGACGAAACGAGACCGAACGTCAGTTCGCGGGCAAGGCATTGTTTCATGTTTTATTCCCACAACTAGGAGTGCATACTTTATTTTATCGTTATTTTATGTAATTCTATTTCACACATGAAATTTTACTCTGGGCCGGTTGTACAACGTCCGGTTAAATCCAAGGTTAGCTAACCACCGAATAAGTTAACCACGGTATAAAGGCCCGTCCACACGCAACGATCTGTCTGCGCAAATGTCTGCGCACATCACATCTGCGCAGACAGATCGTTGCGTGTGGACAGAAGATTTGCACCAACCTGAGGTGTGTGCAAACCTGGAAGTTGGAGTTGGAGGTTTGAGCGAAACCTCTCAAATCTGTGGGTTCAAACCGCATCTGCGCAGACGAGTTGGAGCGTGTGGAAAGGAGATCGCCGCAAATCTGGCGCGAAACAGCTGTTTGCTCAGTCTAGTGTTCGAATTTGTGCGCACAGGGCATTAAAATGGCTGATAACTCGTCAGTGTTCTCGAGAGCTTGTTAGTGAATTCATTGAAATATGTAGAAACCACCCATGTTTGTGGAAGATTAGAGTACAGAATATAGTGACCGAGACAAAAAGACAGCACCATACAATGCTCTAATTGAAAAATTGCGGGCAGTTGACGCCTCGGTAAACAGAGAAACAGTAATTAAAAAAAAATTTCGTTGCGAACTGTTTACCGAAAAGAGTTATCCAAAGTTCAGAAATCTAGAAGATCTGGTGTAGGAGTAGATCAAGTATACCAGCCAACGTTATAGTATTTTGATCTGCTTGGCTTTCTTAAGTTTCGCCTTGCAAATCTCGCAGTAAATTTATGTGAGAAAACTGCTTTCGCTTTAGCAGCCACTGTCTACACCATTTTGACCGCTTTCACTGTTTCCTGCGGTTGGTCTGAATGTTTTTTGCAACACAAGTTGCGATCACAGACCACAACAGAACTTCCTCCATTTCTATATTTCAGAATAACTGAATTAAATTTTTGACGTTTACGGGGAGCGTAGTCGCTTGCCACTGATTTCTTTTCTACACCGACAGATGGCGGGCGAGTACTAGATTGGGGTTTGTGTCGTGTGAACACACCACATTTGCAGCGATCTTTTGCATGTACAGACATCTGCGCAGACAAATCGTTGCGTGTGGACCGGGCTTAACTTTGACAGCGCGTTGTACGATGCCATTTGATTCTCAGATTAGTTAATCCTGGAATAGCGATCTCGTTCAGTTAAGTTGGCAACAGCAGAAGAGCACTCTGGGTATTTTCGTGCGTTTTTGAAGTTTATTTACGTCTCGTCGTCTGCAAAAAGAGCTCGATTAAAATCAGTGAAAAGCGATCGAGAGCTCAAAACTATTCCCTGGAAGACGTATTAAAGCTTGTCGATATCGTTCACGATTTCAGAAGCATAAGAGAGAACAAGTAAACGGGTGCAGTGTCATGTAGTGAAAAAGTCAGTCAAAACATTTAACTAACCTTGTAATGTATGTATAATGAAGTATCTCTTGAAATTGGTTAAATGATTAAGTTTTCGTCGTTTGACCAATAAGATATCTTTCCAAATTTCAGAACAAAGCATGGGAGAAAGTATGCGATCTCTATAATTCACAAACAACATCAAGCAGAACCAGTGATGAGCTGCGACAGATATATGACACGCTAAAGAAAGAGACCAGAAAATATTATACTGCATTAAGGCAGCATAGGCACCAGACTGGCGGTGGGCCTTTTGTCCAACATAAATTTGTAATTGTGTATACAAAAATACACAATGTAATTAAACTTCCTTCAGATGGCCACACTAGTCATTTTGATCGTGACGCAACGTTTCTAGGTAAGAATATTCCGTCCAATATGGTAGATGATGAATTTTTCGTCGGCAGCTAATGTAGTAACTATTTTGAAAGGCAAGCAGCTTTTTAAAATAATGAACGTCATGTCATCTTTTCAGAGACTGCAACAACCAGCGACAACACAGGCGTCACGGAGTTTAATTTTGCCGATAATTCTGAGGTGTGCTATTTACGGGCTAGCTCTCTGTCGTAATTAAATTTCAGAATGATTAATTCACTACAGTGGCAATGGTTGTTTTACGGTAACTATAGTACATTTACTGAATTATTGAACACGGTTTGTTCCTCCACTTCTGCTGCTTCTTTTTTTCCATATACAAATAGGCTACCATATTTATGATGAGGCGGTAATTAAATATTTTATTGAGGAATACACATGGAGAATAGGTTGTCAACATTTATAGTGGACAGCCATAAACCTTTTTATATTGCTGGGGTATAATTAATGTACTTATGGGTCATGTCTTAACTAGAGGCTGTTGTCATTTAATGTCTCCTAAATATGTAAGTAACAGTTGCTTTTAAATATATAATTATGGCTTTACAATTATCTCTAGCATCTATGTGTAATACAGGGGGAGGGGGAAGTAACTGGAGAAGTAAGATCTTCACTCTGTTCTTCCATGTTTTCTACAATAATCTCTACTTAAAAGTGTCACTTTTGTTTTCAGATTATAAATCTCTATTCACAAATGTCTGAAGTAAGCGTGCCATTGCTTGTGGAGACACATCCAACAGGTAAGAAACATGAAAACTACTTTAAAATAAGTCATTATACGGTAGCACTTCGTACAGTTATCTCAAAAGTGAATGTTGTAATATTCTAGCGCTCCATTTTTGTTCGTAATGAAACACAGTAGTTTCAAATGATGTATTCATTTACAGATATGTTGTGTCTCATGCGTAAGCTCAATGCAAACAATTTTCTTGTTGAATTAAATTAGTTAAACTGTGTGCAACTCATTGAGCTGTAGTCCATCAGATGATAAATTACATAAAATATCAGGAGTTGAGCACTGCAGATTAATCAACATCGACACTTCAAAATGTGAATTGCATACAAAGTAGCTCTAATCTAATGTTTTTTTGCGTTATTGTCAACTGCATGATTTGATTTCAGATAACACAACTTGCAAAAATCCAATACGAGTTTCAAGAAGCCCACTACATCCTACATTGGATCTAAATGCAAGTTCTTTACATGAATCTGACTAATTCTGCAAGCTTGCAGTTACTGCGAAATGAAACAACTGGTAAGCAAATTAATTACTCTGTTCATGAATTTTCTCAGTATTGTAATATAAAATTCAAATATTGCATTACCTGTTGACATCATCCTCTGGCACACAAAATGTAAATCTCATGTAGGGGGAACCGTAAACTTATGTTTACACTAGGTCAGCAGTGCTTATAATTATAGTTTCACAAAATAATATTTTGTTGGCAGTACAATACTTGATGTTGAGTGTAAATATTTTAACAGCCTGGAGGGTTCACACCGGTTAACTCAAAAAGTTAGGCAAATGTAATTTAAAATTTAGAACTACTTAAACCCAACTAACTTAAGGACATCACACACTTCCATGCCCGAGGCAGGATTCGAACCTGCGACCGTAGCAGCAGCGGGGTTCCGGACTGTAGCACCTAGAACCGCTCGACCACAGCGGCCGGCTATAGCGAAGTACTCTTCATAATTTCATTAGATGCATCTGCAGCCGTCATTCAGTTATAAATTAACTGCTTTTACTGCTTCGATGTACATAGTCATACAGTAATACGTTCCCTGACTTTTCACGACTTTCTTTACCTTTCTTCTAAGGCTGTTTTCCTCCCATATAAAGGCCTGTATATACTACACAGAAGCCCCAAAAAGCTGGCATAGGCATGCAGTATTCAAATGCAGAGAGATATGTAAACAACCAGAATACGGCGCTGTGGTCGGTAACGCCCGTGTAAGGCATGTGTCTGGAGCAGTTGTTAGATCGGTTACTGCTGCTACAATGGCGGGTTATCAAGATTTAAGTGAGTTTGAACGTGGTGTTATAGCCGGCGCCGCGCGACTGCTACGGTCGCAGGTCCGAATCCTGCCTCGGGCATGGATGTGTGTGATGTCCTTAGGTTAGTTAGGTTTAAGTAGTTCTAAGTTCTAGGGGACTGATGACCACAGAAGTTAAGTCCCATAGTGCTCAGAGCCATTTGAACCATAGCCGGCGCACGAGCGATGGGACACAGCATCTGTAAGGTCGCGATGAAGTGGGGATTTCCCTGTACGACCATTTCACGAGTGTACCGTAAATATCAGGAATCCGGTAAAAAATCAAAACTCCGACTTTGTTGCGACCGCAAAAAGACCCTGCAAGAACAGCACCAACGATGGCTAAAGAGAATCGTTCAACGTGACAAAAGTGCAACCCTTCAGCAAATTGCTACTGATTTCAATGCTGGGTCATCAACAAGGTTAGCGTGCGAACCATTCAACGAAACATCATCGACACGGGCTTTCGGAGCCGAAGGCCCACTCGTGCATCCTTGATGACTGCACGACACAAAGCTTTACACCTCACCTGGGCCCGTCAAAACCGATATTGGACTGTTGATGACTGGAAACATGTTGCCTGGTCGAACGGGTCTCGTTGTAAATTATATCGAGCGGATGGATGTGTACGGGTATGGAGACAACCTCATGAATCCATGGACTCTGCATGTCAGCAGGAGACTGTTCAAGATGGTGAAGGCTCTGTAATGATGTGGGGCGTGTGTAGTTGGAGCGATATGGGACCACTGATAAATCTAGATACGACTCTGATAGCTGACACGTAGGTCTGATCACCTGCATCTATTCATGTCCATTTTGCATTCCGACAGATTTGGCCAATTCCAGCAGGACAATGCGATACCCAACACGTCCAGAATTGCTACAGACTGGCTCCAGGAACACTCTTCTGAGTTTAAACACTTCCGCTGGTCACCGAACTCTCCAGACTTGAACATTATCGAGCATATCCGGGATGCCTTGCAACGTCCTGTTCATAAGAGATCTCCACCCCCTCGCAGTTTTAAGAATTTATGGACAGCCCTGCAAGATTCATGGTGTCAGTTCCTCCAGCGCTTCTTCAGACATTAGTCGAGCCGATTTTCAGGCACACGGTTCAAGCTGTTTCAATTTTTATATCCGGGATGGCGGCAGTTGTACGACAGTGCGACGTCTTCATACTTCTAAAACAGATGCTTTGTAACACAGCTGCTCCAATGCAGTTAGTAGCAATCTTATTGCGATGGACACAAGTAAATGAGGCACGAATCATTGATAAATTGTAGGAAATCGTTTACGAAAGTCCTTATTTAATCTTTTGCAAACATACGTTGTCTTATTATGTGTCAAACAGAAGTGATGGTATAAGAGATTTTCATGTTTTTCTTATTACATAGAAAATGATGCGGAAATTGCTAGTGCTTCGATAAGAAAGGAAAGTATGTCAAGAAAACGGGAAATAAAACAAAAACTAATGGTTGGTGAATACAGAACCAAAGAGCCTGAGCCAAATCATATGGTGATGGAAACAGTGTTAATTATAATTGTTGTGTGGAGTGCAATGAACTTTACTTGCATGCTGAAGGGTCATCTGGCATTTCGCATATTTAACGCCATTTGTGCGTGTCTGCTAAACAAGTGGCATGGTTGACCAAACACGCCTTCCCAGATCTCCTCACGGCAAGATTACTGACATATTCCTGGCTGTATGTGCATGTGATTTGAGATCTTATGAAGTTATTGGAGGGGAAGGAATTTTGGATCTGGCTCAGAGATTAGTCGATACACACAGCGATTTATAGAAAATGTATCCGTAAAACCTCTTATGCTTCCCCCACAACTGTCTCACGCCACATCACAGAAAAAAGTGAAAGGCCTTAGAAAGGAAATTATGCCTGAAGTAATTTATTACGTGAACGGAGGTGAATGTTCGACGACACAGATATGCGAATATGTAGCGCAAAGAGGATTCATTACCTGACACGTACAGATCCTTATTTTGTTAACTGGGACGTCAGGTCTCGTTTCATGTTTATGACCTGGTTCCCACTCGAGCCTAAAACAGATGAAAACATTACAAACGAATTGCTGAGGCGATTTATCTGAAACATGTACCTTTTACGACTGTCGCTGCTCTTCTACACTGAAGTTTGCCTGTCACTTGCTGAACACAGTGCTACCAAATGCGTTTAATGTGCGGTATATGTCACTCAATATCCCGCAACTTGGTTTTGTTCCGACTGCAGTGAAGGAACTTGTGACGTTCGCAGAGCAAAGTGGCGTTGTTCGTAGTCTAAAGAGAGCAGTGGAGCAGTCGTCCGAAACTCTCTGGGACGCACGATTGACCACGCTTTAATCGGTCAAAAGGCAATACTGGGTATTGTGCAAAAAGCTCTCTGAGGAGAATGAGAAACAGAGAGAATGAAGGCTTCACATCACGTTGATGGACGAACTGAGTTCTGTTCTAGCGCTATGTATGCTGTTATTTTTATGTTAAACTCTATTCACAAGCACGTAAATTATTTGAGGAATTGTAAAAGGCCGGCCGGAGTGGCCGTGCAGTTCTAGGCGCTACAGTCTGGAGCCGAGCGACCGCTACGGTCGCAGGTTCGAATCCTGCCCCGGGTATGGATGTGTGTGATGTCCATAGATTTAATTAGTTCTAAGTTCTAGGCGACTGATGACCTCAGAAGGTAAGTCGCATAGTGCTCAGAGCCATTTGAAACATTTTTTTTTTTAATTGTAGAGCAGGGATTTTTTTTTACATCCCTTCTTGGAGACCTCAAAATAATCACCTACACTGTACCTCATGTTGTGATGGAAGATGAAGCTCCTAAAACACTTAAGTAAAGATCCTCAGGACGGAGAAATCTCCGAAATGAATATTGCGAATGCGCCAGAAAAATTATGTAGAGGAAAAGGCGCCTCGATATAGCTTCCTTCCTGTGGGCCCCATTTCGCTACCTGAAAATGATGTCTCAATCTCAGAGGCGTGAAGTCATGGGAGAGAAAAGAATACAATTTAGTAACTACTACCAAAATAATTTCGAGTGACCATTCACAAAAGGACGCTTTCTCGTGAAGCGCTGTGTACTAAATAAAACTAAAATCGGCCACACAAGAGACGGCTATCTCACGTATATTCTTGTTAAATAATAGCCAAATATACGTGAACTGTTTGTCAGACTGTCCAGACCGAAGCTGGGAGCAACCTTAAATCCTGAAAAATAATTCAAATATTTTTGAGAACGGAATTTTTTCCCCCTTCAGTAGTACTTTTACACTCTCTTGGTTTGTCAAACAGTATTTTAAAAGTCTGTGTTTTACACCAAGAACAAAAGTACAGAAGTTTGGTTTGTAGGCGAATAATGATGGCAATCCGACTCCCACAGATGAATTAGATATGTAGTCAAACCACAATTCTAAATTGGTTGAAAATGTAGCTTATGACTGGAATGAAAACGGGCAAATGAACTTTTGGACCCGGACAATGTTCATGCTCTTCTCCTTCTGCTTAGCAACTCCAGTATCAGAGAAAATGAATGAAGGAATATCTTGTAAATGTTTTCCACACCACGTTTTGTTTTATGTTTTCTCTAAATCGGTTATCGATTATGGTGTCTGTGGTGTCACCGCCAGACACCACACTTGCTAGGTGGTAGCCTTTAAATCGGCCGCGGTCCATTAGTATACGTCGGACCCGCGTGTCGCCACTGTCAGTGATTGCAGACCGAGCGCCACCACACGGCAGGTCTAGAGAGACGTCCTAGCACTCGTCCCAGTTGTACAACAGACTTTGCCAGAGATGGATCAATGACAAATACGCTCTCATTTGCCGAGACGATAGGTTAGCATAGCCTTCAGCTACGTCATTTGCTACGACCTAGCAAGGCGCCATTACCAGTTTATATTGAGATTGTAATTATGTATCATCAAGAGCGATGTTCTCCAATTGTGGATTAAAGTTAAGTATTCCAAGAACTACGTTCTTTTCTTATTAGACTCAACTCCTTTAATTGTTCCAGACCTCACGCCAGTCTGCGTGAGCTTAAACGCGTGCATTTCGGCCTCCTCTAGCAACACGGTGTTGGCTCTTCTGCCAACACTTCAGTATCTGTTTGTCTTGTAGCTATTCTCAAATTAGTGTCGATTTATTGCAGCCAAATAAACGAACCCCTTTTTTGTGAATTATAATTGCACTGTAGGCATCATGTTGGCAGTTTTATCGCACTCCAAGTCATCACGTTTTGATGTTAGTGCAGTGACAATCGTGTAACGCGAGAACGCTTAATCTAAATAATCCGTTGACGTGAAATAATACTATGGACCCGGCGTAATGATACTCAGTTTTTCTTTAGCACGAAACAAAATGGTGTGACATGACAATAATCCGCTTCTCAAAAAATGGTTCAAATGGCTCTGAGCACTATGGGACTCAACAGCTGAGGTCATTAGTCCCCTAGAACTTAGAACTAGTTGAACCTAACTAACCTAAGGACATCACAAACATCCATGCCCGAGGCAGGATTCGAACCTGCGACCGTAGCGGTCTTGCGGTTCCAGACTGCAGCGCCTTTAACCGCACGGCCACTTCGGCCGGCTCCGCTTCTCAGTACAGTTAAGTATTCAGTACATATTTTACGCAGTTGCATCAACTCTCAGAAGTTTTGTTCTTATTTTTGTTTATTTGTTAGACGAAGCAGAAGAAACACTGCGGCTTTTGGGCAGGTTCAGGCGCTGCCAGTGTCAGCAAATTTCATTATTCTAGTCAGTCAGTTTTCGAATTCGGTTCTGGATGTGTCGAAACGCAGTTTACGTGTCTAATGGTCGAGAAAACTATGCGAATACAACTCATCATTTTGCTTAAAATGGAAACATTCAAAGCGTAAACAAATGTATCTAATGATATGTATTATGCAGACACTACGTCGTGACGGTTTTAGGTGGGGAGAGTCTTGAACTATGGTTGCGCAACATACCGGCGGGGGGCGGGCGTGAACTACCACTGCCAACCGCAGCGAACAATTGCGCTGTTCAAATGGCTCCGAGCACTATGGGACTTACATCTGAGGTCTTCAGTCCCCTAGACTTAGATCTACTTAAACCTAAGTAACCTAAGGACGTAATACACATCCACGCCCGAGGCAGGATTCGAATCTGCGAACGCAGCAGCAGCGCGGTTCCGGACTGAAGCGCCTAGAACCGCTCGGCCACACCGGCCGGCAATTGCGCTGTAGCCACTACCAAGTGCTTTGTGTTCTCCAACTTGCTTTGCATTTTGATTCATTGTTTCTTTCTCTAATTTTGAAATGAGTGAAGAGAGTAATCTTGGTGCATGAAGGGATTCTAATAAGACTCTCATCACAAGAAAAGGAATCAGGGATCTCCATGACCGTTATGTCCGTTGTGCTTTCGTGGAATCAGAGAACGCGGAAGTTGGATGGCAACCCACAGCACTCGTCTCCCCTCGATCACTCAAAGTTCTCGTCTCTTTACTGTCGCGGCCGACTGCCACGGTAATATTAGCTTAATATTCGCATAATACTAGCAACTGCGTGTGTACATTTTAGCAGCAAATAGTATTTCAGAAAATTGCTTCCAATATACTGTCGAGCATTTATTTTGCATGCACAGTGAAAATGAATTTCTTTTAACAAGGAAAAATATTTTGAGCCCCATCAGTTTCGTGTTAAACAATTTTCACGGTACACTATGTGATCAAAAGTATGCGGACAAACCCAAAACCATACGTTTTTCATATTAGGTTCATTGTGCTGCCACCTACTGCCAGGTGATCCATGTCAGCGACCTCAGTAGTCATTAGACATCGTGAGAGAGCAGAGTAGATGGTCAGTTGACTGGGAGACCGCCGACAGTTGGAGAAGGTCGTAATATGTAATAGGCAGACATCTATCAAGACCATCACACAGGAGTTCCAAACTGCGTCAGGATCTACTGCAAGTATATGACAGACGGGAGGTGAGAAAACTTGGATTTTACGGTCGACCGGCTGCTCATAAGCCACAAATCACGCCGGTAAATGCCAAACGACGCCTCGCTTGGTGTAAGGAGCGTAAACATTGGACTATTGAACAGTGTAAAAACGTGTGGAGTGAGGAAGCACGGTACACAATGTGGGATCCGATGACAGGTTGTGGGTATGGCGAATGCCCGCCAGCATGTGTAGTGCCAACAGTAAAATTCGGAGGCGGTGGTGTTACGGTGTGGTCGTGTTTTTCACGGAGAGGGCTTGCACCCCTTGTTGTTTTGCGTGGCACTATCACAGCACAGGCCTACATTGATGTTTAAAGCACCTTCTTGCTCGCCACTGTTGAAGAGCAATTCGGGGATGGCGACTGCATCTTTCAACACGATAGAGCACCTGTTCATACTGCACGGCCTGTGGCGGATTGGTTACACGACAATAACGTCTCTGTAATAGACTGGCCTGCATAGAGTCCTGACGTGAATCGTATAGAACACGTTTGGGGTGTTTTTGAACGCCGACTTCGAGCCAGGCCTCATCGACCGACATCGATACCTCTCCTCAGTACAGCATGCCGTGAAGAATGGGCTGCCATTCCCCAAGAAACCTTCCATCCCCTGATTGAACTTATGCGTGCGAGAGTGGAAGCTGTCATCAAGGCTAAGGGTGGGCTAACACCATATTGTATTGCAGCATTACCTACGGAGGGCCCCACGAACTTGTAAGTCGTTTTCAGCCGGGTGTCTGGATACTTTTGATCACATAGTGTATATAGGTAAACCCTGCAGTGAGAGGTGGTAAGAGCACGCCTAGAGTGTTGCAGAGCCTGGTAGGCAGCGCAGGACGTATGTCGGAGAGGCGGCACGGCCCGCGGAGTGCGGCAGCGAGAAAGCGGCTACTTCCCCCCCCTCCCCCCCCCCCTCCACACAGCTTACGTGTAGCTGCTAGAGATAACTACAGAAGCCAGTACTATGTATGAAATAGTGTTCCTCAAATATTTAGGGTGAGATACAACAGCCTCGAACTTGATATGTGCCATAGGTACATTTCTACCACAGGATTAAAAAAAAAAAAAAAAAGTGGTCACCTACTGTATATGCCGGCACATATACTAAATATAATTAATAACAATCACATCATAGAAACAGAATTACATATGTCTACATCTACATCTACACACATACTCCGCAATGCACCATACGATGTGTGGCGGAGGGTACCTCGTACCACAACTAGCATCTTCTCTCCCTGTTCCACTCCCGAACAGAACGAGGGAAAAATGACTGCCTATATGCCTCTGTACGAGCTCTAATCTCTCTTATCTTATCTTTGTGGTCTTTCTGCGAAATGTAAGTTGGCGGCAGTAAAATTTTACTGCAGTCAACCTCAAATGCTGGTTCTCTGAATTTCCTCAGTAACGATTCACGAAAAGAACGCCTCCTTTCCTCTAGAGACTCCCACCCGAGTTCCTGAAGCATTTCGGTAACACTCGCGTGATGATCAAACCTACCAGTAACAAATCTAGCAGCCCGCCTCTGAATTGCTTCTATGTCCTCCCTCAATCCGACCTGATAGGGATCCTAAACGCTCGAGCAGTACTCAAGAATAGGTCAATTAGTGTTTTATAAGCGGTCTCCTTTACAGATGAACCACATCTTCCCAAAATTCTACCAATGAACCGAAGACGACTATCCGCCTTCCCCACAACTGCCATTACATGCTTGTCCCACTTCCTGACGCTCTGCGATGTTACGCCCAAATATTTAATCGATTTTTGTCCAAGAACTCCAGAAAGTGATGCACATATGGTGTTCAATAATTCAGCAAGCGTATTTTCTGCATAACGCCCATCGCTACAGTAATCAATTAATCATTCTAGCCGACCGGAGTGGCCGAGCGGTTCTAGGCGCTACAGTCTGGAACCGCGCACCCGCTACGGCCGTAGGTTCGAATCCTGCCTCGGGCATGGATGTGTGTGATATCCTTAGGTTAGTTAGGTTTAAGTAGTTCTAAGTTCTAGGGGACTGATGACCTCCGAAGTTAAGTCCCATAGTGCTCAGAGCCATTTGAACCATAATCATTCTAAGACATAAAACCGACAGCAAGCTAGCCAGTAACACCTCTCAGAATTTTCAGTTAAATCAATCTCCATGCTGTCTGTCTTGTAACAGCTTCTTTGAGAGACTGAAAATTTCACAAAGAAGACCACATTTGACAGTTGCTTCTATACTATGTGCATACTTACAATCCACCAACTACCACAAAGCTACATGTGATGGAATAGTATCGTATAGAAGTGTTGCATCTGAATCGAACTGACTGTGGCGTTCTTCTATTGACAACTTTACCAAATCGTGTATTCCATTGTACACAATTTGTAACTTATTAGCGTCACTACGAATTACCTCGAGTATGTAACAGAACGTTTCTCCCGTCATGTTATGCATTTGTAATACTTGTCTGGTTATTCCCATAACTGAGGACACTACTTACAGTATTTACCATGTTCTTGACGATACAGGAAAGATTTTTTAGGTGTAGAATTATAATCCGGAAAAATAATTTGTCGAAGTGACGAGGATGGTTTATCTTTTGCTTAAAATTACGGCAGTGGGTCTTTTTGGGTTGTGGTAGGTGGACATGAGCAGCCCCTGCTCCCTTGCGTTGTTTTCGTGACGGTAGGGTGGTGACTCTGCTACGTGAAGTGCTGTTTCCACTTTTCAGAGCTACACGTGTTGAGAGTATCTCACACTTTGTGTTTGTCTTTCACACGTATACTGAATGACAGTCATTGGAGGTTATTTGACGTATGCCTGTACAACGTTAAATGAATTCAGTAAAACAGATTTCGAATACGCCGCGACTTGCAGAGGTGTGATTTGAGGTCTATTAAAAACTCCAGTTCTCACATTAAAGATGCATTTCTGGTTCAAGTAAAACGAGAAGCGACACTTTGATACTTGACAACTATCGATTACATCTTTCTAATAATTAGACCTACATCACATTGTGAAAAGTACAGTTTCAAAGTTTTTGTCTGATACGTTAGATGTTATTTACGATGTTCTAAATATTAATTTGAAATCTAATATTTTCACTCTTGCACGTGAAATATCTGTTCTACGAAATTTTTAATTTTTTTTACCGAATTTTGAAGTTTTGAAGCGCACTAAAAGACAATGTAGTACTGATTTTCTTTATGAAAGGCAACACTCAATCTGAAATAATACTGCCATCAGGAATACTGTTACTTCCTTTGTCAAATCCACTTGGTAAGTGTCTAGAGAGCAGTGAAGTGTACTAGAATCAGATTATCTGAATATCCAGCAAGTACTGCATTAATTTTCACCATTTTTAGAATAAAGTGAGCTGCTGCGAAATCACAAATTTATCTTTCATTAATTACATAATACTTGCTTCCTTACATACAAATTTTATCTATGCATCACATAATACAAACATGTACTTTCACCACGTAAATTAACCATTATGTGGTCATAACCTCACTGGCAAAAACTTTACAGACGCAAGTCGTACATCCTGCCACTATACCATACTAAACCACAATCTGAACAACGTGCTTTGGAGAGATCATTAGTGCAGTGTATCACTGAAACCACATATTTTCTTAATACACGCGTATAAATATGCAAAACGTCAATTGTGGCCTGTTAGTTTTTAGGGCGGTGGTCTGGTCCCTTCTGACGCTGATCGCTGTTGAGAGAAGGAAAGTGGCATCACAAAGTTAAAGCGTCTTCCACTTTTGTGCCACGGTATTTCTCCTCTCCTCTCGTGTGTTCGTACAACGTGTCTGGTGATTCCAGTAAAGAAGGACGGAGTGTATAGTACTCGCCACGTTTCGAGCCAGGTTCAGCTAAGTTACATCCATCTTATAATGCACACATAAAAAAAAGTTTTGCATCACCCCAGTTCGCAGAACTCCTGAGGTTAAACGTTGACTGTGGATACTGTATCACAGACACAGTCCTTTGACCGTTCAGAGATGTCACTAAACCCGCCTAAAGATGTAAAACAACCACGCCTGAGCAGCGCCTATTAGATCAGCCGATCAGTTCCAGTCATTGCACCAAGAAGGAGGTACACGGCTCGTGTTGACTGTAGTTCAACCGTGCCTAGCTGGTCAGGACAGCGGTTCGATCGCTTCCGCATTGTTAGTTTGCTCTGGGAAGGGCTCTCAACATGGGAAGAGTCCACGCGTCACGGAGTGAACGAAAGTGATGTCGTTCGGACATGGAGGAGATACAGAGAGACAGGAACTGTCGATGACATGCCTCGCTCAGGCCACGCAAGGGCTACTACTGCAGTGGATGACCGCTACCTACGGATTATGGCTCGGAGGAACCCTGACAGCAACGCCACCATGTTGAATAACGCTATTCGCGCAGCCACAGGAAGTCTTGTTACGACTCAAACTGTACGCAATAGGCTGCATGATGCGCAACTTCACTCCCGATGTCCATGGCGAGGTCCATCTTTGCAACCACAACACCATACAGCGCGGTACAGATGGGCCCAACAACATGCTGAATGGATCACTCAGGATTGGCATCACGTTCTCTTCACCGATGAGTGTCGCATATGCGTTCAACCAGACAGTCGTCGGAAACGAGTTTGAAGGCAACCCGGTCAGGCTGAACGCCTTAGACACACTGTCCACCGAGAGCAGCAAGATAGGTGTTCCCTGCTGCTTTGAGGTGGCATTATGTGGAGCCGACGCACGCCACTCTTGTTCATGGAAGGCGCCATAACGGCTCTACGATACGTCAATGCCATTCTCCGACCGATAGTGCAGCCATATCGGCAGAATATTGTCGAAGCGTTCGTCTTCATGGACGACAATTCGCGCCCCCATCGTGCTCATCTTGTGAATGACTTCCTTCAGGTTAACGACATCGCTCGACTAGAATGAAAAGGGCTGTTTATGGACGACGTGACCCACCAGCCACTCTGAGGGATGTACGTCGAATCGCCTTTGAGGAGTGGGACCATGTGGACCAACAGTGCCTTGAGGAACTTGTGGATATTATGCCACGACGAACACAGGCATGCATCAGTGCAAGAGGACGTGCTACTGTGTATTAGAGGAACCGGTGTTAACAGCAATCTGCACCACCACCTCTGAAGGTCTCGCTGTATGGTGGTGCAACATGCAATGAGTCGGTTTCATGAGCAATAAAAAGGGCGGAAATGTTGTTTATATTGATCCAATTTTCTGTGTAGGTTCCGGAACTCTCGGAACCGAGGTGATACAAACTTTTTTTGGTGTGTAGTTTCTCCTATGTCTGTAGACACGGCGCCACCGCCCTGCACTTCAGTTTCGTCGTTTGTGATTGCCGTAGTCGCGTGTAAAATGGAAGTACGAGTTGTGGAGGAGATAACGTTCTTTGCATGAAATCGCTGCACAAGACAAAAGATAGTAAAAAAAACGAGTTTGGTCTCTTGACTGTATAAAGAAAAGACGTCAGCTCTGTTGTTCACCGACCATGCTGAAAGACATGGTATTGGAAGACTATAAGTTATTTTAAGCATTGTACTATAGTTTGACTGGGAAGCACTGCTGTGACGTTTTAAATAAATTAATATTGAATAAAGAGTTCACCTTTCCAGATTTCTGTAGACTTTTCTTCTATCACTATTTTTCTTAAAAAAGAATCGTCCAACTCTAACCACGGGATTTTAGCCTTGTCGACGTGGCCAGTTCCACAGCCAGATGTTTTGCTTGACTGTATTTTTTTTAAATTCATTTGTGTATGTACTCCTATAATTTAAATTGAATGGATTTTGCTCTGCTGCCCAGACATTGTTCACGAATTCACGTTCAAATCGCGTGTGACAGTCTCACGCGCATCAAGAAGTCACTGCTTGTTTTTGTACTCAACCTCACTAAAATCCTACATACCTATGCGAAGCATTGATACCTAAAAAGCGAACAATTTTCTCTGTTCCTCACTTAATATTTCAGTTTGTTTACCCTCTGCCTACACACCTAACTTAAATACGCATGTAAACAGTGTCGCCAAAGTTGGAACAAGCAGAGAATATTTAGTTTTGCCAACGGGATTCGCAAACGCACGCATGCGCAGTTGCCGGTAGCGCAGTTGCGTGCGACGCCAGTCGCGTAAGAGTGACGCTGTGTTCATAGTAAGAATAAACCTGATATAAACTTTACGCCATGTATTCTTCTGCGTTTGCTTGAAGTCACTGGATTTCGTTTCACTTGGAGCGGAAGCCAGTACAGTCGAGTACAATCATTAGCGTGCGTACGTTTTATGCTGTGTTACACGCACGTAGACGGATCGATAACGCGGGACAACAGTTTTACAGAGGCGTTAAACTTTCATACCACTGGCCAGCCAGCGGTCCAACTAACCTGCAACGGTTTGAGCAGTTGCAGTTCAGACGTAAAAAGAGACGAGCAGAGAAACAATATTGCTTCGAACGTCCTCAGATTTTTAAAGAGAATGAAATAATATTCGCCAAAACTCCAGCTTACCTGACCAGATGGTAAGCATAAAATGCTGTCGTTCTCACCTCGTGCTTCACTACGGAACAGTAAGCAATCTAAACCATTTTCACAGAGAACTACGTAACTAAAACGTGATTAAGAAATAAGTTGATGGCCGTTAATACATTTGAATTTATGAACATCTGAATGTATGAACCATGGACCTTGCCGTTGGTGGGGAGGTTTGCGAGCCTCAGCGATACAGATAGTCGTACCGTAGGTGCAACCACAACGGAGGGGTATCTGTTGAGAGGCCAGACAAACGTGTGGTTCCTGAAGAGGGGCAGCAGCCTTTTCAGTACTTGCAGGGGCAACAGTCTGGATGATTGACTCATCTGGCCTTGTAACACTAACCAAAACGGCCTTACTGTGCTGCTACTGCGAACGGCTGAAAGCAAGGGGAAACCACAGCCGTAATTTTTCCCGAGAGCATGCAGCTTTACTGAATGGTTAAATGATCACGGCGTCCTCTTGGATAAAATATTCCGGAGGTAAAATAGTCCCCCATTCGGATCTTCGGGCGGGGACTACTCAGGAGGAAGTCGTTTAAAAAGGGAAATGCATAGGTTAAAGTTAGATATAGTGGGAATAGGGTAATTCGGTAGCAGGAGGAACAAGACTTCTGGTCAGGTGAATACAGGGTTGTAAATACAAAATCAAATAGGGGTAATGCAGGAGTAGGTTTAATAATGAATAAAAGAATAGGAACGCTGGTAAGCTACTACGAACAGCATAGTGAATGCATTATTGTAACCGGCCGCCGTGGTCTCGCGGTTCTAGGCGCGCAGTCGGGAACCGTGCGACTGCTACGGTCGCAGGTTCGAATCCTGCCTCGGGCATGGATGTGTGTGATGTCCTTAGGTTAGTTAGGTTTAAGAAGTTCTAAGTTCTAGGGGACTGATGACCACAGCAGTTGAGTCCCATAGTGCTCAGAGCCATTTTTTTGCATTATTGTAGCCAAGATAGACACGAAGACACGAAGCTCACACCTACCACAGAAGTACTAGTTTATACGCCAACTAGCTCCGCAGACGACGGCGAGATTGAAGAAATGTATGATGAGATAAAAGAAATTATTAGATAGTGATGGGAGACGAAAATTTAACTATAATGGAGGACTGGAATTCGATAGTAGGAAAAGGAAGAGAAGGAAAAGCAGTAGGTGAATATGGAATGGGGGTAAGAAATGAAAGAGGAAGCCGCCTGGTAGAATTTTCCACAAAACGTAATTTAATCATAGCTAACCCTTGGTAAAAGAATCATGAAATAAGGTTCTGTACATGGAAGAAGCCTTGAGACAGTGGAAGGTTTTAGGTTGTATAATGGTAAGACAGAGATTTAGGAACCAGGTTTTAAATTGTAAAACAGTTTCGGGGCAGATGTGGGCTCTGGCCACAATCTATTGGTTATGAACTGTAGATTAAAATTGAAGAAACTGTAAAAAAGTGGGATTTTAAGGAGACGTGACCTGGATAAACTGAAAGAACCAGAGGTTGTAGAGAGTTTCAGAGAGAACATTAGGGATCGATTGACAAGAACGGGGGAAAGAAATACAGTAGAAGAAAAATGGGTGGCTTTGAGAGATGAATTAGTGAAGGCAGCACAGGATCAAGTAGGTAAAAAGACGAGGGTTAGTAGAAATCCTTGGGTAATAGAAAAAAATATGGAATTTAGTTGATGTAAGGAGAAAATATAAAAATGCAGAAAATAATGCAGGCAAAAAAGGAATACAAACGTCTAAAAATGATATCGACAGGAAGTGCAAAATGGCTAGGCAGGGATGGCTATGGGACAAATGGAAGAATGTAGAGGCGTATATCCCTGGGGGTAAGATAGATACTGCCTACAGGAAAATTAAAGATACATCTGGACAAAAGAGAACCACTTGTCTGAATATCAAGAGCTCAGGTGGACAAACCAGTTGTAAGCAAAGAAGGGAAAGCAGGAAGGTGCAAGGAGTATAAAGAGGGCCTATACAAGGGCGATGTACTTAAGGACAATATTGTGGAAATGAAAGAGGACTTAGATGAAGATGAAATGGGAGATATGATACTGCGTGAAGAATTTGACAGAACACTGAAAGACCTAAGTCGAAACAAAGCCCCAGGAGTTGACAACATTCCATTAGAACTACTGACGGCCTTGGGAGAGCCAGTCCTGACAAAACTCTACCATCTGGTGAGCAAGGTGTACGAGACAGGCGAAATACCCTCAGACTTCAAGAAGAATATAATAATTCCAATCCCAAAGAAAGCAGGTGTTGACAGATGTGAAAATTACCGAACTATCAGTTTAATAAGTCACAGCTGTAAAATACTAAGACGAATTATTTACAGACGAATGGAAAAACTGGTAGAAGCCGACCTCGGTGAAGATGAGTTTGGATTCCGTAGAAATGTTGGAACACGTGAGGCAATACTGACCTTACGACTTATCTTAGAAGAAAGATTAAGGAAAGGCAAACCTACTTTTCTAGTATTTGTAGACTTAGAGAAAGCTTTTGACAATGTTGACTGGAATTCTATCTTTTAAATTCTGCAAGTGGCAGTAGTGAAATACAGGGAGCGAAAGGATATTTAAAATTTGTGTGAAAACAAGATGTCAGTTGTAAGAATTGAGGGGCATGAACAGGAAGCAGTGGTTGGTAAAGGAGTGAGGCATGGTTGTAGCGTATCTCCAATGTTATTCAGTTTGTATATTGAGCATGCAGTAAAGGAAACAAAAGAAAATTTTGGAGTAGGAATTAAAATCCATAGTGAAGAAATAAAAACTTTGAGGTTTGGCGATGACATTGTAATTCTGTCAGAGACAGCAAAGGACCTGGAAGAGAAGTTGAACAGCATGGACAGCGCCTTGAAAGGAGGATACAAGATGAAGATCAACAAAAGGAAAACGCGGATAATGGAATGTAGTGGGATTAAATCGGGTGATGCTGAGGGAATTAGATTAGGAAATGAGACACTGAAAGTAGTAGATGAGTTTTGCTATTTGGGAAGCAAAATAACTGATGACGGTCGAAGTAGAGAGGATATAAAATGTAGACTGGCAATGGCAAGGAAAGCGTTTCTGGAGAAGAGAAATTTACTAACATCGAGTAGAGATTTAAGTGACAGGAAGTCTTTTTTGAAAGTATTTGTATGGAGTGTAGCCATGTATGGAAGTGAAACATGGACGCTAAATAGTTTAGCCAAGAAGAGAATAGAAGCCTTTGAAATGTGGTGCAACAGAAGAATGCTGAAGATTATTTGGGTAGATCACATAACTAATGAGGAGGTACTGACAGAATTCGGGAAAAGGGGAATTTGTGGCAAAGCTTGGCTAGAAGAAGGGATCGGTTGATGGGACAAGTTCTGAGGCATCTAGGGATCACCAATGTAGTATTGGAGGGCAGCGTGGAGGGTAAAAATCGTAGAGGGAGACCAAGAGATGAATACACTAAGGAGATTCAGAAGGATGTAGGTTGCAGTAGGTACTGGGAGATGAAGTTTGCACAGGATAGAGTAGCATGGAGAGCTGCTTCAAACCAAAGTCTGGACTGAATACAACATTTGAATATCTTAAAATTTCGTGTTACGTAACGTCGTAGTAATGTGTCTAATACATAAGTAGGACCTACTTCCAAGAGTGCAACAACATCAGCGTACGTTCGCTACGGCTTCTGACCAGTCAGTGCGTTTGTGTTTGTTTACATCTGGTTTGTTCTTATGGTGGACGGAGTGCAGTAGCGCTACTGTGAGGACGCGTCTACATCTACGTAGATCTTCCGCGAGCCACCGTACATTGCGTGGCGGAGGGTATCCTGTACCACTACTAGTCATTTCCATCCCTGTGTAGAACGAGGGTGAAACGACTATCTACATGCCTCCGTATGAGCCCTAATTTCTCATGTCTTATTTTCGTGAGCCTTACGCGCAATGTATGTTTGGCGATACTAGAATCGTTCGGCAGCCAGCTTCAAATATCGGCTCTCTAAATTTGATCAATAGTGTTTCGCAGAAAGAACGTCTCCTTCTCTCCAGAGATTTCCATTTGAGCATCCGAAGCATCTCCGAAACACTTACATCTTGTTCGAACCTACTCGTAATGCATTTAGCAGCCCACCTCTGAATTACTTTGATGCTTTCCTTCAGTCCGACGTGCACTGTGAGACTGTGAGATGGAGGCGGAGCTCACCATCTGCAGCCTCGTCGACAGAACCGACTGTGGTCCTTTGGTGTAGAGCCGAGTGGAGGGTCTGAATCAGAGGCTCAGGCTGTTCTGCGACCGTGTAGGCTGCGGATTGCCTGACTTGCGCCGTCGGGTGGTGGGTTTCCGGGTTCCGCTTAATAGAAGTCCATTACACACAGGAAGCGGGTACACGGGTAGCGGGGGCTGTGTGGAAGGGACTGGGCGGTTTTTTAGGTTACAGGTTCTCAGGAAACCACAGAAAGGGCGTTCGTCTAAAAGAGGGGCAGGTAAAGCACAGTAAGGTAGTTGTAGCAACAATCGGTATCGTAGTTTTCAGTTGTCGTAGCTGTGTTGGGAAAGAACCAGAGCTCCAAGCCCTAACAGAAAGCACTCAAGCTCATATACACTCCTGGAAATGGAAAAAAGAACACATTGACACCGGTGTGTCAGACCCACCATACTTGCTCCGGACACTGCGACAGGGCTGTACAAGCAATGATCACACGCACGGCACAGCGGACACACCAGGAACCGCGGTATTGGCCGTCGAATGGCGCTAGCTGCGCAGCATTTGTGCACCGCCGCCGTCAGCGTCAGCCAGTTTGCCGTGGCATACGGAGCTCCATCGCAGTCTTTAACACTGGTAGCATGCCGCGACAGCGTGGACGTGAACCGTATGTGCAGTTGACGGACTTTGAGCGAGGGCGTATAGTGGGCATGCGGGAGGCCGGGTGGACGTACCGCCGAATTGCTCAACACGTGGGGCGTGAGGCCTCCACAGGACATCGATGTTGTCGCCAGTGGTCGGCGGAAGGTGCACGTGCCCGTCGACCTGGGACCGGACCGCAGCGACGCACAGATGCACGCCAAGACCGTAGGATCCTACGCAGTGCCGTAGGGGACCGCACCGCCACTTCCCAGCAAATTAGGGACACTGTTGCTCCTGGGGTATCGGCGAGGACCATTCGCAACCGTCTCCATGAAGCTGGGCTACGGTCCCGCACACCGTTAGGCCGTCTTCCGCTCACGCCCCAACATCGTGCAGCCCGCCTCCAGTGGTGTCGCGACAGGCGTGAATGGAGGCACGAATGGAGACGTGTCGTCTTCAGCGATGAGAGTCGCTTCTGCCTTGGTGCCAATGATGGTCGTATGCGTGTTTGGCGCCGTGCAGGTGAGCGCCACAATCAGGACTGCATACGACCGAGACACACAGGGCCAACACCCGGCATCATGGTGTGGGGAGCGATCTCCTACACTGGCCGTACACCACTGGTGATCGTCGAGGGGACACTGAATAGTGCACGGTACATCCAAACCGTCATCGAACCCATCGTTCTACCATTCCTAGACCGGCAAGGGAACTTGCTGTTCCAACAGGACAATGCACGTCCGCATGTATCCCGTGCCACCCAACGTGCTCTAGAAGGTGTAAGTCAACTACCCTGGCCAGCAAGATCTCCGGATCTGTCCCCTATTGAGCATGTTTGGTACTGGATGAAGCGTCGTCTCACGCGGTCTGCACGTCCAGCACGAACGCTGGTCCAACTGAGGCGCCAGGTGGAAATGGCATGGCAAGCCGTTCCACAGGACTACATCCAGCATCTCTACGATCGTCTCCATGGGAGAATAGCAGCCTGCATTGCTGCGAAAGGTAGATATACACTGTACTAGTGCCGACATTGTGCATGCTCTGTTGCCTGTGTCTATGTGCCTGTGGTTCTGTCAGTGTGATCATGTAATGTATCTGACCCCAGGAATGTGTCAATAAAGTTTCCCCTTCCTGGGACAATGAATTCACAGTGTTCTTATTTCAATTTCCAGGAGAGAAGTTATAGGTACGAAAAACTGGCTAAAGCCGGAAAGAAGTTCAGCCGATTTTTTTTCAAACGACCTAACTGTTCAGATAGGATTTAAATACAGTTGGTGGTGGAGTATTTATTGCTGTCAGAAGTAGTTTACCTTGTAGTGAAATTGAAGTAGCTAGTTCCTGCGAAATAGTATGGGTAGTGATTATACTTCACAATCGAACTAAACTATGAATTGGATCATTTTACCGCCCCCTCCCCCCCCCCCCCCCCCCCCCCCGACTCAGAGGATTATAGTTGCTGAACAGTTCAAAGAAAACTTGAGTCTCATTTCAAATAGGTACACCACTCATACAATTATAGCCGGTGGTGACTTCAATCTATCTTCGATATACTGAAAAAACTATATGTTTAAAGCCGACGGCAGGCATAATACGTCATCCGAAATTGTACTGAATACCTTCTCAGAAAATTATTTTGAGCAATTAGTTCATGAGCCCACTCGAAGCGTAAATGGTTGCGAAAGCATACTTGACCTCTTGACAACAAATAATCTTGGACAAATAGGGAGTATGATAACGGATACAGGGATTAGTACTTCTAGGCTGAATAGCGTAACACCCACAACCATCAAAAGGAAACGCAAAGTACATCTATTTAAAAAAGCTAATAAAATGCTCTTAACGCCATTTTATGAGACAGTCCCCACTCCTTCCGATCTGATCATGTAAGCGTAGAAAAGATGTGGAATGATTTCAGAGAGATAGTATCGACGGCAACAGAGAGATATATACCACATAAATTAATAAGTGATGGTACTGATCCCCCATGGTACACAAATCGAATCACACCGTTGTTGCATAAGCAACGAAAAAGCATGCCAAATTTAAAAGAACGGAAAATCCTCAAGATTGGCTAAGTTTTGCAAAATCTCAAATATAGTGCGTGCTTCAATGCAAGATACTTTTAATAATTTCCACAACGAAACTCTGTCTCGGAATCCGGCAAAAAACCCAAAGAGATTCTGGTCAGACATAAAGGACACTAGAGGCAAGACGCAATCAATACCTTCACTGCGCGATAGCAACGGTGAAGTCACTGATGACAGTGCCAGAGTTTATAAACACGGTTTTCCGAAATTCCTTCATCAAAGAAGACGAAGTAAATATTGTTGAATTCCAATCAAGAACAACTGCCAAGATGAGGAACATAGAAGCAGATATCCTCGGTGTAGCAAAGCAGCTTAAATCACTTAATAAACGGAAGGTCTCCGGCCCAGATGGTATACCAGTCAGGTTCCTTTCAGCTCCACATTTAGCCATTATATACAACCGCTCGCTCATAGAAAGATCCGTACCTAAAGACTAGTGAATTGCTCAAGTCACACCTATACCCAAAAAGGAAACTAGGAGTAATCCGCTAAATTACAGGCCCATATCACTAACGTTGATTTGCAGTAGGCTTTTGGAACATATGCCGTGTTCGAACATTATGAATTTCCTCGAAGAAAACGATTCAGAAAATATCGTTCTTGTGAAACACAACTAATTCTTTATACTCATGAAGTAATGAGTGGTATCGACCGGGGTTGTCAAATTGATTCCAGAAGGCTTTCGACACCGTTCCTCACAAGCATCGCCTAACCAAGCTGCGTGCCTGTGGAATACGGCCTCAGCTGTGCGACTGGATTCGTGATTTGCTGTCAAATGGTTCAAATGGCTCTGAGCACTATGGGACTCAACTGCTGCGGTCATTAGTCCCCTAGAACTTAGAACTAGTTAAACCTAACTAATCTAAGGACATCACAAACATCCATGCCCGAGGCAGGATTCGAACCTGCGACCGTAGCGGTCTTGCGGTTCCAGACTGCAGCGCCTTTAACCGCACGGCCACTTCGGCCGGCATTTGCTGTCAGAAAGGTCACAGTTCGTAGTCATAGACGGAAAGTCATCGAGTAAAACAGAAATAGTGTCCGGCGTTCCCCAAGGAAGTGTTATAGGCCCTCTATTGTTTGTGTTCTATATTAGCGACATGGGAGACAACCTGAGTAGCCCTTTTAGATTGTTTGCAAATGCTGTCATTTATCGTCTTGTGAAGCCATCAGATGACTAAAAGGAACTGAAAAATGATTTAGATATCTGGCAATTAACCCTGAATAAAGGAAAGTGTGAAGTTATTCACTTGAGTCTAAAACAAATCTGCTAAATTTCGATATGCGATAAGTCACACAAATCTGAAGGTTGTAAATTCAACAGAATACTTAGGGGTTACAATTACAAATAACCTAAATTGGAACGATCACATAGATAATTGTGTGGGTAGAGCAAACCACCGAGACTGCGACTTGTTGTGGACTGGCAAGACAGCCAATCCACAGTGACGGGTAGCCGAAAGGCACGCGTTTAAGCTCACGCAGGCTGGCGTGAGGTCTGGAACAGTTAAAGGATTTGAGTTTAGCAAATAAAGTACGTAGCTGCTGGAATACTTAACTTTAATCCATAACTGGTGAACATCGGTCTGACGGTACGTGCATCACAAGATAAATAGCAATTGATAAGGGCGCCTTGCTAGGTCGTAGCAAATGACGTAGCTGAAGGCTATGCTAACTATCGTCTCGGCAAATGAGAGCGTAATTTGTCAGTGAACCCTCGCTAGCAAAGTCGGCTGTACAACTGGGGCGAGTGCTAGGAAGACTCTCTAGACCTGCCGTGTGGCGGCGCTCGGTCTGCAATCACTGATAGTGGCGGCACGCGGGTCCGACGTATACTAACGGACTGCGGCCGATTTAAAGGCTGCCACCTAGCAAGTGTGGTGTCTGGCGGTGACACCACACGATTCATAGTCAGAACACTTAGAAAGTGCAACAGGTCTACTAAAGAGACTGCTTACACCACGCTTGTCCGCCCTATTCTGGAGCATTGCTGTGAGGTGTGGGATCCTCATCAGGTGGGACTGACGGATGACATCGGAAAAGTTTAAAGAAGGGCAGCTCGTTTTGTATTATCGCTTAATAGGGGAGATAGTGCAATAGACATAATACGTGAATTGGAGTGGCAATCATTGAAACAAAGGCATTTTTCGTTGCGACAGGATCTTGTCATGACATTTCAATCACCAGTTTTCTCCTCCGATTGCGAAAACATTTGTTGGCACCCACCTACATAGGGAGAAATGATCATCACGATAAAATAAGAGAAATCAGGGCTCGCATAGAAAAATTTAAGTGCTCGTTTTTCCCGTGCACCGTTCGAGAGTGGAACAGTAGAGAGACAGCTTGAAGGTGGTTCATTGAACCCTCTGTCAGTCACTTCATTGCGAATAGCAGAGCAATCACGTAGATGTAGGTACGATGACGAACACTCGAGCAGTACTCAAGAGTAGGTCGCAGCAGCTTTCTATATGCGGTCTCCTTTACAGGTGAACCACTCTTTCGTCGTATTCTCGCCATAACCCGAAGAACACCATTCGCCTTCCCCATCACAGTTCTCAGATGCTCGGTCCATTTCATATCCCTTTGAAACGTGAGACCCAGACATTTGAACGACTTGACTGTGTCAGGCAGGACACTACAAACACTACAGGTTTGTTCTCCCTACTCAGCCTCATTAAGCGACATTTTCCACATTTAGAGACAGCTGCCACTAACTAGAAATTTTGTCCGTCTTGTATGTTCGCACAGTCACTCAACTTGGACACCTTACCGGACAGCACAGCGTCAGCAGCGAACAACCGCAGGTTGCTGCCAGAGAACAGCAGCGGTCCCGTCACACTTACCTGGGGCACTGCTCACAATACCCTTGCCTCCGATCAACTCTCGCCGTCGAGTACAACATACTGGGTTCTATTACTTAGGAAATCTTCAAGACACTCACATATCTGTGAACTTACTCCATATGATGGTACCTTCGTTAAAACCCTGCAATCGGGCACCGTGTGAAATCCTTTCTGAAATCTAGAAATATGGCATCTGTCTGTTGCCCTTCGCAGTATATCATGTGAGAAAAGGGCAAGCTGAGAGATGCTTTCTAAGATCATGCTGATTCGTGGACACAAGCTTCTCACTCTGAAGGTAGTTTATTATATTCGAACCGAGAATATGTCCAAGGTTTCTGCAGCAAACCGAAGCTACGGATATTGGTCTGCAATTTTGCGGTTCTTCTGCCCTTTTTATACACTGGAGTGACTTCCGCGTTTCTCCAGTCACTTGGGATTTTGTGCTGAGCAAGAGATTCACGATAAATGCAGGCTAGGTAAGGCGCTAATGCCGTGCAGTACTCCTTGCAAGACCGAACTCCATCCAGACTTAGTGATTTATGTACTTTCAAATATTTCACTTGTTTCTCTATACCGGGGATGCTTATTACTAGGTCGTCGACACGGGAGTCTGTCTGATGGTCAAATGGCGGTATGTTTGTACGATTCTCCTACGCGAACGGCTTCTTGAATGTGAAATTTGAAACTGGGGCTTTCGTTTTGGAGTCTGCAGCTGCGACAAAGGACTGAACGGAAGCATCAGGCCCGCTTAGCGATATCTCGCAGGACCGGAATTTCCTCGGGTTCTCTGCCAGATGTTTTGCTACGGTGTGCCGGTGGTACCTGCTGTATGCTTCGTGCACACATCTTTCCACAGCGGCACGGAGCTCTTCTAAACTTTTCTTGCCGTCGTTTGTGCGTTCTCTTTTGAACCGAGAGTGCAACAACTTCTGCTTCCTCAGCATCTTCCGAATTTAATTTTTAAACAATGGTGGGTCTTTCCCATCCTCTATCCACTTACTAGGCAGGCACGTAACTCTTCAGACGACGATTTACAGTCTGCTCAAACTTTGCTCACAATACCTCTACACCCATATTTACTGTCTAAGTGAGATGTTGTTGTTGTTGTTGTTCTTGTGGTCTTCAGTTCTGAGACTGGTTTGATGCAGCCCTCCTCGCTACTCTATCCTGTGCAAGCTTCTTCATCTCCCAGTACCTACTGCAGCCTACATCCTTCCGAATCTGCTTAGTGTATTCATCTCTTGGTCTTCCTCTACGATTTTTACCCTCCACGCTGCCCTCCAATGCTAAATTGGTGATCCCTTGATGCCTCAGAACATGTCCTACCAACCGGTCCCTTCTTCAAGTCAAGTTGTGCCACAAACTCCTCTTCTCCCCAATTCTATTCAATACTCCCTCATTAGTTAACTGATCTACCCATCTAATCTTCAGCATTCTTCTGTAGCACCACATTTCAAAAGCTTCTATTCTCTTCTTGTCCAAACTATTTATCGTCCATTTTTCACATCCATACATGGCTACTTTCAGAAATGACTTCCTGACACTTAAATCTATACTCGATGTTAACAAATTTTTCTTCTTCAGAAACGCTTTCCTTGCCATTGCCAGTCTACATTTTATATCCTCTCTACTTCGACCATCATCAGTTATTTTGCTCCCCAAATAACAAAATTCCTTTACTACTTTTAAGTGTCTCATTTCCTAATCTAATTCCCTCAGCATCATCCGACTTAAGTCGACTACATTCCATTATCCTCGTTTTGCTTTTGTTGATGTTCATCTTATACCCTCCTTTCAAGACACTATCCATTCCATTCAACTGCTCTTCCAAGTCCTTAGCTGTTTCTGACAGAATTACAATGTCATCGGCGAACCTCAAAGTTTTTATTTCTTCTCCACTGATTTTAATACCTACTCCGAATTTTTCTTTTGTTTCCTTCACTGCTTGCTCAATATACAGATTGAATAACATCGCGAAGAGACTATAACCCTGTCTCACTCCCTTCCCAACCACTGCTTCCCTTTCGTGTCCCTCAACTCTTATAACTGCCATCTGGTTTCTGTACAAATTGTATATACCCTTTCGCTCCCTGTATTTTACCCCTGCCACCTTCAGAATTTGAAAGAGCGTATTCCAGTCAACATTGTCAAAAGCTTTCTCTAAGTCTACAAATGCTAGAAACGTCGGTTTGCCTTTCCTTAATCTAGCTTCTAAAATAAGTCGTACCGTTAGTATTGCCTCACGTGTTCCAACATTTCTATGAAATTCAAACTGATCTTCCCCGAGGTCGGCTTCTACTAGTTTTTCCATTCGTCTGTAAAGAATTCGCGTTAGTATTTTGCAGCTGTGACTCATTAAACTGATAGTTCGGTAATTTTCACATCTGTCAACACCTGCTTTCTTTAGGATTGGAATTATTATATTCTTCTTGAAGTCTGAGGGTATTTCGCCTGTTTCATACATCTTGCTCTCCAGATGGTAGAGTTTCGTCAGGACTGGCTCTCCCAGGGCTGTCAGTAGTTCTAATGGAATGTTGTCTACTCTCGGGGCCTTGTTTCGACTCAGGTCTTTCAGTGCTCTGTCAAACTCTTCACGCAGTATTATATCTCCCATTTCATCTTCATCTACATCCTCTTCCATTTCCATAATATTGTCCTCAAGTACATCGCTCTTGTATAGACCCTCTATATACTCCTTCCACCTTTCTGCTTTCCCTTCTTTGCTTCTTTGCTATATAGTGAGATAAGCCTCTACATTCTTACATTTGTCCTCTAGCCATGCATGCTTAGTCATTTTGCACTTCCTGTCGATCTCGAACTGGGTTTCCATCTGAGCCCTTGATATTCATAAAAGTGGTTCTCTGTTCTCCAAAGGTCTCTTTATTTTTCCTGTACGCAGTATCTATCTTACCCCTAGTGAGGTAACCCTCTTACATCCTTACGTTTGTCCTCTAGCCATCCCTGCTTAGCCATTTTGCACTTTCTGTCGACCTTGTTTTTGAGACGTTTGTATTCCTTTTTGCCTGCTTCATTTACTGCAGTTTTATATTTTCTCCTTTCATCAATTAAATTCAGTATTTCCTCTGTCACCCAAGGATATCTACTAGTCCTCGTCTTTTTACCTACTTGATCCTCTGCTGCCTTCACTACTTCATTCCTCAAAGCTACCCATTCTTCTTCTACTGTATTTCTTTCCCCCATTCCTGGCAATTGTTCCCTTATGCTCTCCCTGAAACTCTGTACAACCTCTAGTTTAGTCAGTTTATCCAGGTCGCATCTCCTGAAATTCCAACGTTTTTGCCGTTTCTTCAGTTTTAATCTACAGTTCATAACCAATAGATTGTGGTCAGAATCCACATCTGCCCCTGGAAATGTCTTACAATTTAAAACCTGGTTCCTAAATCTCTGTCTTACCATTATATAATCTATCTGAAATCTATCAGTATCTCCAGGCTTCTTCCATGTATACAACCTTCTTTTATGATTCTTGAACCAAGTGTTAGCTATGATTAAGTTGTACTCTGTGCAAAATTCTACCAGGCGGCTTCCTCTTTCATTTCTTACCCCCAATCCATATTCACCTACTACGTTTCCTTCTCTCCCTTTTCCTACTTCCGAATTCCAGTCACCCATGACTATTAAATTTTCGTCTCTCTTTACAATCTGAATAATTTCTTTTTATTTCATCATACATTTCTTCAATTTCTTCGTCATCTGCAGAGCTAGTTGGCATATAAACTTGTACTACTGTAGTAGGCGTGGGCTTCGTATCTATCTTGGCCACAATAGTGCGTTCACTATGCTGTTTGTAGTAGCTTACCCGCATTCCTATTTTCCTATTCATTATTAAACCTACTCCTGCATTACCCCTATTTGATTTTGTGTTTATAACTCTGTAGTCATCTGACCAGAAGTCTTGTTCCTCCTTCCACCGAACTTCACTAATTCCCACTATATCTAACTTTAACCTATCAATTTCCCTTTTTAAATTTTCTAACCTACCTGCCCGATTAAGGGATCTGACATTCCACGCTCCGATCCGTAGAATGCCAGTTTTTTTTCTTCTGATAACGACATCCTCTTGAATAGTCCCCGCCCGGAGATCCGAATGGGGGACTATTTTACCTCCGGAATATTTTACCCAAGAGGACGCCATCATCATTTAACCATACAGTAAAACTGCATGCCCTCGGGAAAAATTACGGCCGTAGTTTCCCCTTGCTTTCAGCCGTTCGCAGTACCAGCACAGCAAGGCCGTTTTGGTTAGTGTTACAATGCCAGATCAGTCAATCATCCAGACTGTTGCCCTTGCAACTACTGAAAAGACTGCTGCCCCTCTTCAGGAACCACACGTTTGTCTGGTCTCTCAACAGATACCCCTCCGTTGTGGTTGCACCTACGGTACGGCCATCTGTATCGCTGAGGCACGCAAGCCTCCCCACCAACGGCAAGGTCCATGGTTCATTAGAGGGGGGGGGGGGGGCAGTGAGATGTTAGTAACTGCTTATCCGCTATATCTAACACAAACACTTTCGTAACCTTCTTGAGTGATTTATTAACTTTCGTAACCGTAGTTGCTATAATGAGAGCATCATTGCTAATCTCCATTTCTAAAGTATCTCGAATGATTGTCTATCTGTACTCCTCTCCCCCCCCCTCCTCCCTCCCAGAATGACTCCATAGACATCCCAGTCTATACTCGGTAGGTTAAAGTCGCTTCCATTATTGTGTGATCTGGTTATTTACGCACTACTGACTGTAGACTTTCTTCGAGTGACTGTAGAACTGTCACAGCGGAATCGCGTGGCCGGTAAAAATATCCAACAATTAACTTGGTTTCACCTACACATGTCACACGCGACCAGATAACTTTACTGTCACACTCAACTTCGGCCTCAATAGAGACAAAATTTTCGTCAGCTGCGATGAACACTCCTCCTCCTACGGCCCCTAACCTGTCTCGCAACATATGTCAGAGCCTTCCATTTCGGATTTCAGCCAGCTCTCGGTGCCAAGAAGAATTTAAGCGCAAGAACTTTCCTGGAAGGCAGTAAATTCGGCAACTTTATTGCGAATACTTGGACGGTTTGCTGATAAAGTTTTGACAGTCAAAGTGTCTTTAATCTGAACACCATCTGGCTTCCCTTGCTGTGTATTTACCGGCGAGTGTTCATCAGAGCACCTCAAACTACTGCCTAGCCAAAAAAATAAATAAATAAATAAAAGTGTAGTGCACCCCTGACCTATCAAGGGGATTCCTACAGATCTCCACACGATAACGTAGGCTAGAAATCTGCAGCCAAGACCATCACAGACTCGACGAAGCCTTTGACTGAGGCCCTCCACTCGGCTCCAAATCAAAGGACCCCAGTCAGCTCTGAGGACAAAGCTGCGAATTGCGATCTCTGCTTCCACCCTATGCGCCAAGCCAGTATTCTTGGATTTGGATTGGATTGGATTGTTTGGGGGAAGAGACCAAACAGCGAGGTCATCGGTCTCATCGGATTAGGGAAGGACGCGGAAGGAAGTCGGCCGTGCCCTTTCAAAGGAACCATCCCGGCATTTGCCTATGGCGATTTAGGGAAATCACGAAAAACCTAAATCAGGATGGCTGGACGCGGGATTGAACCGTCGTCCTCCCGAATGCGAGTCCAGTGTGCTAACCACTGCGCCACCTCGCTCGGTCCAGTATTTTTCACTACCTCCACCAGCCACCAGTGCAACTTGAGGACGGCCTCAGAATTCATGCCACAGGAGTTGTGAGCCACAGCCTGCAGGCGATTGCCCACTGCCCTCTCACTAGCATCAGGCCAGGCCGCCTACGCATCTCGGATGAGGCTCAGCCGGCAGGAATACCGAGTGGACAGTCTCTGGTCTCTGGCTTCATAACGCGCCTAACGTTAGAGCTCCAGATAACTGTTACCCCCCCCCCCTCCCCCGATGTGCCTGCTCGCCTCTTCCCCCGTGCCTGCTCGGACCCTGCTGACGGAATGGTCACCTGTCCACTCATAGGGTGAATGGGTGAGGCCAGGCGGCCAGTCTCTGCCTCGAGCTATGACGCGCCACTCATCTTGCTGTGGGGCAGATCCACCGCGTCGTGTTCACTAGGAAGCGCCTCGGAAGTAGACGCCTGAGGTATCCCATGTGACGAGTTAGATTCTTCGCTACCACTACATCCTGAGGCAGCAGCCTGAAGGTAACTGACCATAGCGAAAAGTGCATTCAGCTCATTGCAAAGTGTGGGCAGCTCCTCCTGCATCCACACGTAGCATGCACGCGTCCTAACCATCTACATCTACATATATACTCCGCAATACCATACGGCGCGTAGCGGAGGGTACCTCGTACCACAACTAGCATCTTCTCTCCCTGTTCCACTCCCGAACAGAACGAGGGAAAAATGACTGCCTATATGCCTCTGTACGAGCTCTAATCTCTCTTATCTTATCTTTGTGGTCTTTCCGCGAAATGTAAGTTGGCGGCAGTAAAATTTTACTGCAGTCAACCTCAAATGCTGGTTCTCTGAATTTCCTCAGTAACGATTCACGAAAAGAACGCCTCCTTTCCTCCAGAGACTCCCACCCGACTTCGTGAAGCATTTCCGTAACACTCGCGTGATGATCAAACCTACCAGTAACAAATCTAGCAGCCCGCCTCTGAATTGCTTTCCATGTCATCCCTCAATCCGACCTGATAGGGATCCCAAACGCTCGAGCAGTACTCAAGAATAGGTCGTATTAGTGTTTTATAAGCGATCTTCTTTACAGATGAACCACATCTACCGAAAATTGTACCAATGAACCGAAGACGACTATCCGCCTTCCCCACAACTGCCATTTCATGCTTGTCCCACTTCATATCGCTCTGCAATGTTACGCCCAAATATTTAATCGACGTGACTGTGTCAAGCGCTACATTACTAATGGAGTATTCAAACATTACTGGATTCTTTTTCCTATCCATCTGCATTAATTTACATTTATCTATATTTAGAGTTAGTTGTCATTCTTTACACCAATCACAAATCCTGTCCAAGTCATCTTGTATCCTCCTGCAGTCACTCAACCATCCTAGCAAGCCTAACTGAAGAAGTAAACTATAAAAGCAGACAGAATCCTTGATATGCAACTTGCTGCCCTCCTGATGTGTCGCCAACTGACGCTGATGCTTTGTTTAGTGAGCTGTAGTTGGCTGTTCAGTGAGCAGCTATTGCGCTACAGACTCAGTGCATTCACCCTTACAGAAATGCGAGACTGAACCTCTTAAACAGAAAAACACGCACGAAATTTATTAAATGCACTACTCGCCGCTCTGCAGACGCGAATCAGCTGAGAGCTGCTGCCTGCGTGACCGGCTGGCTCACTAAACGAACGGACGATTGCCTTAAAAACGAAACAAACGAGCAACTACTGCGCTACAGACTGAATGGATTTATACTTACAAAAACGGAAGATTAAGCCTCTTAAACAGAAAAACACTCCCGTTATTTAATAAGTATATTATGAGGAAAATACAAAAAAAGATAAACATTTAACTTGTCTTTCTGTAGATGTATATCAGATGAGAGCTGTGTCCCGGCCCACTGTATGCCGCAACAGTCGTGAGCGTTGCTTACCTGTCAGGCTGGACCTGGTGAGTTGATGTTAGTCGAGAAAGGCTTTAAGGCGACAACGACGCCATTTTCAACACCTCACTGAGTTTGAACGGGGTCGTGTAATAGGGCAGCGGGATGTTCGACGTTCCCCCTGTGATAGTGCAGACAGACATTGCAGGAATGTAGCCACTGTACGTGGTTGCTGGTGGCGTGGTCTAGGGATTGTACGGTCACGGGGAGACCTGTCTCCGGATGGCCACGTGGCACTACGGAGACGGAAGACCTTTGTGTTCGGCGTACGGCTCTGGTTCATCGTATAGCACCTGCAGCAACAATATCAGCAGCATTTGGCACCACAGTGACAGCTCAGAGCTAGATGCCCTGTACCGCGACCCCAAACAAACGCCATTTGTAACTTCTGTGGTATCAAGCGAGAGCTCACTGCAAGGTAGAACGGGGGTCTGTTGTGTTTTCTGATGAGATCTCTTTCTGCATGTGTGCGAGTGATGGAGGTGTATTGGTTAGGAGGAGCCCAGTCGAGGGCCTGCAGCCAACCTGTCAGCAGTCTAGACACGTTGGCCAATGGTCCGGGATGCGATTTCATATGACAGCAGCGGCACTCTCGTGGTTACTCCACGCACCCTCACCGCGAATTTGTACGTCAGTCTGGTGATACGGCCTGTTGTGCTGCCATTTTTTAAACGTTTATAAACTTTTATTTACAGAATAACAATTTTCGTTTTGCAAAAACAGTTTACTTGTTCCGATGAGATAATCCGTTCTGTGCTTTTATTTTTCTGTTATTGCCCTGGAATTTATTTCATTGGTCTTCTATATTTTTCAAGTGTCTGTGAGACTGATTGGTTATTAGTTTCTTACGCTGTTTATTATTTCTGTTTAGCGTTTTCTGAGTCTTGGTACACTACATTTGTACATGTGGCAGAAGGAATTGGAAGAAAGCATTGATTGCAAGATCTAGTTAGTTACTCTAAATAATTGATAAATAAAAAATTATTTTAAGGAATTATTACTAGTTGGTTTTTATATATATATATATATATATATATATATATATATATATATATATATATATATATATAGAGAGAGAGAGAGAGAGAGAGAGAGTTGTGGATGTTTCTATCCATTTTAAAATAATGTTGTATTTTTACTATTTTCTTATGAAATCTACTGTTGGAAAACAAAAATGGGAGGCATTTTACGTTGGGCCTTGAAAGCCAGACCGTAGTGGAGTATACACTAGGCATGAAATGAACTTATTTGGTGAGCAAAGTGGTATCCACAGGAGAACACTCATGAATAACTATCTTAACACAGAAAAAAACGAACCATAATAAAAACTAAGAAGGAAAACAAACATTATCATTATAGCGAATTATTAAAATCATTTTGTCACATTGAGCGATAGGAGGGAAGGAAACTATTCATGGTGGAAGGAAAGACATATATAAGCACGTGAAACACTAATTTGTTGCATTGATAGAACTATAATCATATCGAGGTACTCACTGTTGGGCACACCTCTCGACTGCACACGAAGAAGGTAGAAAAAAAAATACTCGAAGCTATGGTTACACTGGCACGATATGGGAAACTTTTACGTCTTATAATACTTTTCACTGTCACTTTTTTTTAACACTTTAACACACGTATCACTATTGGTTCTTTTGGGATGTGGGAGGGCATCGGCGACTGCGACATGGGCGTTGGGGGGGGGGGGGGTGTTGTGGCGGCGGCGGACACCTCACGTGGCGGCAGACAGGGCGTCCCTGAAGGCGGCGGTCAGCGGGATCTCCAGGAAGTTGTGTGTGGAAGGTCTCGCGGTATTTGGCGCCTTGTTTTGCCTTCTTGTGCGCTTCCCACAAGTCCGTGAGGAAATGCACGCTGCCTGACTGCCTTCTGGCTATGACTGCGTGTGCAGCCATGGCGAGTATCCACATCGTAGCCGTGCGTTTTGGTCTCGGAAACGGTTTCGCACCAGGGACGGTGAGTGCCGCGACTTCAATGGTACGTGGGTCATTTCTGTTTATGTGGGCTATCATTTTCCTGCTTGTGTCTCACATATTGCCGGTTGCCGTGCATAGGAATCGGTGTTCTACGGTGTCGTTTTCGTTGCAGGTTTCACAGTTGGGCGATTCTTTTATACGGATTAGGGCCAGCCTCTCGTTGGTCGGTACGGTGTCGTGCACTACTTTGCACCACGTGGACCTGGCGTGCTCCGGTATTGCTTGTTCCGAGATGTTTTTCCAGACTACTGGCCAATCGTGGTCTGGAGATTTTATCTCGATCCTTATTTTGTGTGTTTGACCTCTTAGTGCGCCGTAGATGTTTTTCGCCGTCCTTAGTTGCGGGTTTGTTACGGTGGACATGCGTAGCTCTTATCGAGAATCAGTTGCCTGATGTGTCGCATCTTAAACGGTATGTGACTGGTGTATTTTGAGTGGGAGGTCGCCCCGGGGCGAAGCAGGCGGCGAAAGACTTCCCAGGCGGCCGCGCTCGAGGCCTCCCCGGTTTGTCTGACAAACAGGTTCCAGGTGCTGTCTGTGGCTGACGCTGTTGCTGAGCCACATGCTGTCACCTGTCCTGTTTCAGAGGAAACCACTAAGCGTGCAAGATCCGGACAATCACAGAGGGTGGGATTACAGATAATTGGGAGCTCCAACGTTAGGCGCGTTATGGGGCCCTTTAGGGACATGGCTGCGAAAAAGGGAAATAAAACCAATGTGCACTCCGTGTGCATACCGGGTGGAGTCATTCCAGATGTGGAAAGGGTCCTCCCGGATGGCATGAAGAGCACAGCGTGCAGCCAATTGCAGTTGGTTGCTAATGTTAGTACCAATGACGTGTGTCACTTTCGATCAGAAGAGACTCTATCTGGTTTTGAGCGGCTAACAGAAGTGGTAGAGGCTGCCAGTCCTCCAGAGCTGACCAATGCAGCATAGTCGACAGGACCGATTGCGGACCTCTGGTACAGAGCCGAGTGGAGGGTATGAATCAGAGGCTCAGACGGTTTTGCGACCGTGTAGGCAGCAGATTCCTCGTTTGCGCCAAAGAGTGGTTGGTTTTCGGTTTCCGCTGAATAAGTCAGGTGTCCACTATACGCAGGAGGCGGCTACACGGGTAGCAGGGGCTGTGTGGCATGGACTGGGCGGTTTTTAGGTTAGAGGGCCTCGGGAAAACACAAGAAGGTCTTCGGCCGCAAAGGGTGCAGGCCGAACACAGGAAGAACGTAGATACAGGAACCATCGGTGTAACAGTTGTAAATTGTCGTAGCTTCGATGGGAAACTAACAGGGCTTCAAGCGCTAATAGAATGCACTGACGTTCAAATCGTTATAAGCGCTGAAAGCTGGCTAAAGCCGGACATAAACTCAGCCGAAACTTTTGCGAAGAACCTAACGGTGTTCCGAAAGGATAGGCTAAACACGGTTGGCGATGGCGTGTTTGTTGCTTTTAGAAGTAGTTCATCTTGTCGCGAAATTGAAGTAGATACTTCCTGTGAGTTAGTATGGGCAGACGTCATTGCTGGCAACCGGAATAAAATAATAATAGGATCCCAATTCAGATGATACAGTTGCTGAAAGGTTCAAAGAAAACTTGAGTTTGATTTCAAACACGTACCCGACTCATACTCACAGTCGGTAGTGACTTTAATTTGCCCTCGATATGTTGGCGAAAATACATGTTTAATTCCGGAGGTACGCATAAAACATCATCCGAAATTGTGCTAAACACATTCTTTAATAATTATTTCGAGCAGTTAGTTCACGAGCCCACGGCAATAGTAAACGGTTGTGAAAACACACTTGACCTCTTACCAACAAATAATGCTGAGTTAATAACGAGCATCAAAACGGATACAGGGCTTGTCGTGGCGAGATTGAATATTGTAACCCTCAAATCCTCCAAAAATAAACGAAACGAAACCTATTCAAAAAAGCAGATAAAAATTCACTTGACGCCTTCCTGAGAGACAATCTCCACTCCTCCCAAATTAATGATATAAGTGTAGACCAGATGTGGCTTGAATTCAGAGAAATAGCATCGGCTGCAATTGAGAGATTTATACCAGAACACTGTTGCAGAACCAACGAAACAAACATGCCTAATTTAAACAGACGCATTATCCCCAAGACTGGCGTTCTTTTACAGAAGCTCGAAATTTAGCGCGGACTTCAATGCGAGATGCTTCTAACAGTTTCCACAACGAAACTTTGTCTCTAAACCTGGCAGAAAATCCAAAGAGATCTGGTCGTATGTGAAGTATGTTAGCGGCAAGAAATAATCAATGCCTTCTCCGCGCGACGGCAAAGGAGATACTATCGAAGACAGTGCTGCCGAAGCAGAGTTACCAAAGACAGCCTTCCGAAATACCTTCACAAAAGAAGACGAAGTAAATATTCCAGAATTCGAAACAAGAACAGCTGCCAACATGAGTAACGTAGAAGTAAATATTCTCGGAGTAGCGAAGCAACATAAATCACTTAATAGACGCAAGGCTTCTGGTCCAGACCCTATACCAAAAATGGTTCAAATGGCTCTCAGCACTATGGACCTTAACATCTGAGGTCATCAGTCCCCTAGAACCTAGAACTACTTAAACCTAACTAACCTAAGGACATCACACACATCCATGCCCGAGGCAGGATTCGAACCTGCGACGTAGCGGTCGCGCGGTTCCACACTGAAGCGCCTAGAACCGCTCGGCCATACCGGCCGGCGACTGTATACCAATTAGGTTCCTTTCAGAGTATGCTAATGCATTAGCTGCATACTTGGAAATCATATAAAACCGTTCGCTCGACGAAAGATCCGTACCCAAAAACTGGAAAGTTACACAGGTCACACCAATATTCAAGATACGGCATCTTGCACCGCGCAACTGTGAGACAGTGTCTCTCAGAATACGAACACCGGTCCTATTGGCAACCTTCTGTCTCGCCGTGTAGGGGCACCCTATCCCCCGAGTAGCGATTCACAATTTCTCCACTCCCTGGCAGCTCTGTCCCATAAGAGAAACAGTCTGACACTAGCGAGTTTTTCCCGAGAAGGCAGCTCGTGAGCAAGTCGCCGAGTTTTACTGTCAGGCGGACACAAAACACAAAAATAACTCGACTCGGCGACGGCACTGCAATCGCGCGATCCTTTAACCTTCGACTAGACGCCGTTTTCCATTGTGTTGCGGGCATTGTGGTGATTTGAGTAGAGTTGTATTGAGTCTGATAGAGATACAGATCGAACATTATGTATTCGTTGGGGCACAGATACAATATTTGTTACTTTTAATTGTACTGTCTACATATTCCAGTCTAACCAGGAAAAATGGTGAAGAACTGTGCAGCGTTTTATTGTACAAATAAATTCCAGAAAGGGAATTCACAAGTACGTGCATATATTTAGACTTTTGTATGGTAAGACACTTGGCTGATAAACATCTATAACATGGTAATAATATAATGATCACGCATTTATTTGAAGGTTTCCTGTTTCAGAGTCACAGCTGTTACATCTACATCTACGTGATTACTCTGCAATTCACGCTTAAGTGCCTGGCAGAGGGTTCATCGAACCATTATCATACTACTTCTCTACTATTCCACTCTCGAATGGCGCTTGGGGAAAAAAATGGCCTAACGCTGTCACAAGCAAGGTTTCCGACAGACAGAAAACTATTTTCTATGCTGTGAACGTTTCGAAGAAAGCTCTTTCCTTGCGAGCTACGTAAATTGCAGAAGGCGGGGAGATAACGCTGTTTCCGAAGTATATACAGCAGAACGTAAATTATTTTTGTAATCCATATTTTATTTTCACTACAGAACTTTTAAGGAGACTGAGATGCAAGCAACGAGTTAGCAGGGCTTTTTATCAGTACAAAATACAACTGGCTGTTTACAATCAACTGATTTCACAACTTTCCTCTACAGATCTTCGTTGTTCAGCTTTCTTTCGTCCACGTATTTTTTAGGACAGGTATAAATTTTTAGCCAACTACAGCTTATCGCCGTCTGCTAAAGAGATGCAACGTAGTAGTCAGGCAACAACTATTTATTTCCTAAAGCTCAAACACCAATCAATTGAAAAATCTAAGTGAATACGAAGAATACTAATAAAAATCAAAGAGTAAAGCAGATTGTCCGTGCGCTCGTCGCCACAGAATAATGCTGCATTTCATTGTGCACTCACAGATGTTCTTTTGGCGACACCCACAAATTCAGTACCAGAAGATAAAGCTATTTAGGTATGTCATCATCATCTCACTGTCTCAGAAAGATGTAAAATACTCGGTGCAATATTATTCATAGCCTGCTAAGTGAAATAATGTACTTGAAAAGTAAAGGTAATAAGTTCAATAGCTGGTTAAGTTTTTGCTTCGTAGCTCTGCAAAAAAGTGTATTGTGTATGTGTTAAAATAAGCTATAGTCTTGTGTCTTTAAATACTCAGCAGCGTGCCTTTTGAATCACTGGCGATGTGCGCAGAGGCGGCCGGGGGTGGCTATTTTCCAATAACTGCTTTGAACGTATACAGGTTAGTAATTAATATAACCAACTCAGAAACGCAAATGAACAGAATACGCAAAAACCACAGCACACTGTGCTGCCACTGCTACTGCTACACGGGATTCTCTGAACTGCAATTGCAGCGGTCTTCCGGCAAATGCCACTTGCTTGCGCTATTCATTTTAGAGACAGACTTTTACCGCCAATTCTGATTATCTTTTTTGTCTTCAGGCTACATTTACTCTTTGGTATCGTCTGTGGAAATGCTACGATTTTCTACAGTTCAGAGAAGCATTCCGTTAAGAAAATTTTTCGTGATAGTGCATATCTCTCTGCTCACATAATTTCAGTTCCATAGTTGGTATTGCTGCCGTTAACACAACAGAAAACAGTTAATCCAGCTCTTGATTACTGATGTACGCTATTGCCAGGACCTGTAAATTAACAAGAACTCAAGAAGTGACAAGAGTATAAGGAAAGATGGACTTAAACATGAGTTGATAGATACGATGAGTTTTGCAGAAATATATGGTCAACATGTCGCATTCATGCCGGCCGGTTTGGCCGAGTGGTTCTAGGCGCTACAGTCTGGAACCGCGCGACCCCTACGGTCGCAGGTTCGAATGCTTCCTCGGACATGGATGTGTGTGATGTCCTTAGGTTAGTTAGGTTTAAGTAGTTCTAAGTTCTAGGGGACTGATGACCTCAGAAGTTAAGTCCCATAGTGCTCAGAGCCATTTGAACCGTTTTAAAATGATAAATGTATGGGAAAAGATGGTTTGCACCTTAATAGGTTACCAGTAGGCTCCAAGAACTTCATAAAATGCTTTGGACATGTGTAAAATAAAAAAAAGATAAGCGAAAGCATACTTCTGATGGGATACAGAAAAAGCGGATTTAAAAGAGCAAGTGTGAGTATCAAAGAATCCACCGAATCATAGTCAACAACGTATATGGCCCACTGATGCACTGTAATATTAATGCCTTAACAGCCGGACTGCCATATCTGAAGTATTATAAAATAGAGTGAGTTAATTTTTTTCTTACAGAATGTGTATATACCAGAATAATCTGCATAAAGTATATTGGTTATAGGATGGCATCGAAGGCTCTCGTTTGTCAGAATGCTGCAACTGCTGTACAGGACGACCGAAAATCTGTTTTTAGTACAGCAGTGCAGTATGCTGTGATTTGCGCGGATTCTGTTCTTCTGCGCTTTCCATTGGCTACTCATTCCGTTTTGGGTATAGTATTAACAAATAACAGAAGTAGCAAGCTTCTGTGAAAGCACTTCATAGAGACATTCATGTCCAAACACACATGCTAAGTTATTTATTTGAGAATTGTGACGCTTCAGACTTCGCCACACTACTACTGTTAGCTCGTTGATGTTGGTAGCAATCGTAAACAAAGCACAGTCGACACGAAATGTTCTAATTTGTGCCAACAAGATGAGTTATTCAATGTAGGGGACAGTCACACTTGTTTCCGTAATAAAGCGCAAGTCAACTTTAGAAGAAAAAAGAGACAATTGAAATAATTAATTATAAGGGTAATATTATGTAAAATAATGGCGTGAAAGTCGTATTGATATAGCCGTAATCGATTACCAGAACAATTACGATTAATCGATTAATAGCGCATCCCTTACCAACCGTTGGAACTTCACTTAAATTCGTTATCTCTTATCAGTTCACAGACTACAGAATTGAGAAAAGACGTGTGTAGAATCAAGCGCTGTGAATCTGAGAAGTAATCCTGTTTTGGCGTAAAATTTGTGAAAGAGCTGAACTTCTGAGCATTCGCGATGGAAATGGTTAGTTTTATCGTAAAAACAACGTAGCCCTATTTGGTCTGTGTGATCTAATATTACACAGTGTGCCACAGATGCCGGGCGAACTTTGCTACTGTTTACGTCGGGTAGATTATGGTTTACAATAAATTGCAGTAGGTTCATACGAGACTTACTTCTGAGTAGTTCATATGTCTACATGTACATACATGCACCGCAAGCAATCGTGTGTCTCGAAGGATACCTCGAACCAATATTAGTCATTTCCTTTCTCGTTCGACTCTCAAATAGAGCGAGGGAAAAATGACTGTCTTTATGCCTCTGTACGAGCCTAATTTGTTATGTCTTCGTGGCCCTTACTCGAAATTTATGTTGGCAGAAGTATGATTGCTCCGCAGTCAGCTACAAATGTCGGTTCTCTAAATTTTCTCAGTAGTGTTCCTCGGAAAGAACGTCGTATACCCTTCAGTGATTGCCATTTGAATTCCGAAGCATCTCCGCTATACTTAGGTGTTATTCGAACATACTGGCAACAAATGTAGCAGCCTGCCTTGAGTTGCTTCGATGCCTTCCTTTAATTGTACATGGTGCGGATTCCGAAAACTAAAGCAGTACTCAAGAATGAATCTTACTAGTGCCCCATATGTGCTGTCCTTCACACATGGACCTCACTTCCCTAAAATTCTCCCAATAAAACTAAGTCACCCATTCACTTTCCCTATCACAGTCACCACGAGCTCGCACATTTTCATATCACTTTGGTACGTTATTCCCAGATATTTACACTACATGACCCTGCCAAACAGAACGCTACTTGCACTTAGTCATAAGATACTGTTCTAGGTATTCAGTTATAAACTGGGACACAGCAAGTAAGACTTAATGACTTTTCATATTTATGTGTTGCCTTCAACAGACTTTGTACCATACTTGCATTGATCATATTTAACAGCTAAAGGTCCATGTGGAATGCTCCTTTTTGCCATAGTTGTGTATTAACATGAACCACATGCAGATTTGAATTTACTCTGTTTGTGGCTTTCATTGTGTTTCTTTAGCCTGTGTTTGGATGGTGCCATGTGATTTTTCTAAGATTCTTGCAGTCCTGTAAATACACGAGCAAAGCAGTGTTAGCATCTTAAGTTCTGTCAACAAGAGTGTCTAGTTTTTCTGTCATTAATGATCTTCCTGTGTCTCTTCTGGATTCTAAAAACGCTAAGAGCATCTGATGAATTACCCCACAATACCACGCCATGTTTTACGTGAGCCCCTGTTTGAGCATAAAATGCACTTAACCAGGCAATAATTCCCCCAGCTTATGCTTTTCGTGGGAAGTTTTGTGTGAAGCATGTTGCATTTCATAATTTAACATGATTATATATATATAAAACGCTAGCATTGAACAGCAGTGCTATTGGTAAACTGCTTTTAGGGATCTCCTACAAGTATCTTATAAAAGTGGACCTTCATAAGCTAACTATAGCAAGGTACCTTGTATTGACGTGATTCTTTAAAGGTCAAATATTTAAGGAAAATCCTGTTGGCCAAACCTCAAATTCTTGTTAATTTTGTATTCAGCAATATTGAGAAAAGGACAATTGCTGCTTACTATATTGCAGATAGGCACAACAAAGACACAATCTCTCTCTCTCTCTCTCTCTCTCTCTCTCTCTCTCTCTCTCTCTCACACACACACACACACACACACACACACACACACACACACACACACACACGCGCAAATGCAACTCGCACACAGATGACCACAGTAGCCAGAGACTGGGATGAAAATTTTATATTCATGCATGTATGTTGAGGTGATGCTCCACCATCACCAAGGTGGGTTTCCATTTATTTTACTTAACAGGACATACATGTTTATGTTGCTAACTGATCTTATAAAGAAAAAATCACCTCATAAAGAATATGTAAACTTCACTTAGCAGAGAATGTTAGTTGTGTTCTTACACTATCACATTTGTTGGCATTGCCAACTTAAAATCAGTTCAATTCTGAACCTAATGAAAACCTCAGGCTATACTACAGCACAGCCTGACACTAAGCTTTACTATAGCTCAATCTGTCACTATAATCTTCATCCACTAAATAGTATGTATGTTAAAGAGTGAACATCAGTAAAGGCCTAAAAAATCCGTGCCTTTTGTTATTGCAACTCTTGTGCATAGGATGAGTTTGTTGCTGTTTGTAAGCACTTGGAATTGTCCAGAAAGCTACTGCAAATGAGTATGTGGGGATAACTATCAAAGAGATACCAGAGGTACTTAAAGTATCCCATAGATACTGTCTCCTCTCCAAGAAATACAGCACTTACCTGTCACTACACAATGATTTGACTTGCTGCCGAGTCTGTGGCAGGTGTAGGCCTTTGTACACAGGAGGCAGGTATGGGGTCACAATCATGGTACTACACCTGTACTGGTGATTTGAAACTGAGTTACTTCGACAAATTTCACCTGTTAAGGAGGCTGCTGTCATGGAAAAACATGTTCAAATGGGGTGCAGTCTGTTATCCTTGATAGTTTGAATGTACTTCAAATAATGCTACACCTTAGGTAAGCAGTAGCAGGTGTTTTGAAAGAAGGGGTGGGTCTCATTAAACATGTTGAGGAGGCTGTGCTAAAGGCATTGAGGGAACAGGTGCAGCCAGCTGCAGAAAGTTGTGTATGTTGCAGCAAATGACATCTGCCTTCTGGGATGTGAGTTCAGTCTTGGAGTAAATGGCAGAGAAGGTGGAGAAGATCAGGGTTGCTCATGGAGTTTCACTGAAGGTGAACCTGCATCATTTTCTTCATACCCCTCTGATTCCTAGTTGAGTAGAGGTTTTAAACCAGAGGCTATGAAGGGTCTGTTATAATTTAGGCAATGACTTTATGGGCTGTAGGCCCTGTAAATAATCATACATGTTTGTCAAATTCACACTTATCTGAACCCACATTTGACAATAAGCCTGTAGACATACTGACAAAGTGTGTTAGTTTAACCTCAAACACTGTTTTTATATGCTGTATTTTGAGACTAGTGGGAATGGCATTTCTAACATTGACTCTGGCACTCTGTTAAAAGATGCTGGTCCAGGGAATGGTTTAAAATGAGAAGACTGAACCTTTCTGCAGAAACTGTTAATAACTTGTTTAGAGTTTCTTTGCCCTCAAACTGTAAAAAAAGATACGATTATGCAAAAAATTATTTTCTCTTCTTATTTCTTTTGTGACAGTTCATTAAAATACCACAATGTGGTAACATGTAGGCTACATCATCTATGGAAGAAAAGGAGAACTTGTGTGTATTAATTTTATTACACCCCCTGCTGCATTTTGTGTGCAGAATATTGATTTTCTTCTTAACATCTTCCTGCATAATATACTGCTGGGGACTGTGCTACACCTCTACCATTTTGGTAATTGCCATTGCTATTTTGTTTTTATCCTTCATTGTAGGTTCTGTATTTGTGGAAATGGTGCTATCAATTGTAATGAAACTTTTTCATTGAATGTTTGCGGTGAAACATCAACACAGTGCCTGCCATCTTCTCAAATTTTCCGTCAGTCAAGATTTCTGTGATACGTGCTGTGTTTGACAAACATTTCAAGCAGCACTGTACACAGTCAAATATTTAGCAAACATAGAAAAATTTGATGAATTGTTTGATCATGTGTAGGGGCCTTTCAGCCATAGGGTTAAGAACAGTAGGGTCCACCTAAACAGGAAAGCTGTGCTCTACACAACAGAGGCTGCTACACGGGTAGATGCACAAAAGAATTCTTTCGGTTAGGCGACTCAGCTACTAGTCCAGATAATGAGAGCTGAAGTCCCAAACCTATGGTCCCCACATATGAAATGATTAAAATCCTAATGTCAAAGCATTCAAAAGTCATGTAGTTTCAAGCAGTTAAAAAAGAAAGAAAGTGGAACTTGCATAATGCCAGAAAGAGGAAAAGTGGCCGAAACCCACAATTGGCAGCTATGAGATGGGATAAGTAATACCGAAAGGATAGGCTTATGTGAAACAAAAATGAAGCATATGTTGCAGCAGACAAAAAACTAAGTCCACTGTGATCTATGATAGAAATTGAAGGCCCATGCAAGGCTGTTTGGGCAAGACGCAGTATAAAGGGTGAGGATGAACTTGTAACTGTTTCTTTCTACCGCATGTCTGACTCACTGCCAGATGCAAAACAAAATTTTAGAGAAAACCTCAGCCAGCTGGCATATACATTACCCAATCATACTGCCATCATTATAGGAGACTAATCATCTAACAATTGATTGAGATAATTCAGTTTTGTAAGGGTGGGCCAGTAAAGACTCCCCATAAATGCTATGAAATGCCCTCTATGATAACCAACTACAACAGATAGTTCAGAATGGCAGTGGAATGTCATATAGAACTATTGGCAACTATTAGATGTAACTACTTTGAGGATGTTCACATTGACAGCGGTATCAATCAGCAGGAGGCAGTAGTAGCGACAATCATGACAGAAGTGCAAAGTGGAACTGAAACACACAGAAAGGTTTACATATTTAGTAAGCTGGAGAGGGATGCAGTAGTATTATATCCGATGGAAGAACATGAAACATTTACATCTGAGTAGGAGTGCTTAAAGACACTGTGAATCAAATTTAGAGGAATAGTTCACTAAACACTGGATGGGTATGTATCTAGTAGAACAGTTCATGATGGGAAGGTCCCTACACTTCCAGAGAAACAGTGATCATTCATTCATTCCCATTCAGTCATTCATTGTGTTCTGTCAATCCCCTCATGAAGAGAGCCTTCAGGGATGTTGGACAAGTCAAATTATCCACTAACTGGCAGAGGCAGCAACAGGTGGATACTTGTGTAGATTGTATTAACAACAAATTGTGAAAAGCAATGGTCTACTCAAACTGACACTCACAATAATTGCTTCTAGATTACATGGTACACACACTGAGGTTTTTTAAAAAAAATTACATATATTTACAAAAAATATTTTACTTCTAAATGTTCCACTTCCTGTTAAAATTTAGAGTATTGCAGATAGATTTCAGACACTTTAGATTCAGCATTTAATTAGATTGATGTAGTTGTCATTGGTGATGAAATAGCATTGCTATCTGGTCTTGTTTATTTCTGATGCTTTTTGTTACACGCTTAAGTCATGGGCATTCAATTTATTCATTATCATTACTTAATTTCAGTGTATAGTTAAATGTACTAAAAGGAACTTAATTCAGGTTCAGATAATTTTAGTTTATTTGTCAGTGAGTTAGAGGTAATAGAGACCACAGACTGAATAGCAGAAGCTGGCTACTAAAAAAAGAAATGTTCTGTAGTTAACAGTCATCCAATCTGCAATGGCAATATTTTTCAAAATTAAAAATCATGACCAATTTTGCATCAATTGAAGACACATACTCAGGTGATATCCTTTTTTTTGACAAGTCACAATGAAAAGCTAACTGCCTTGGAGCCACTTCCCATCATCCACATCAGGTTATGAACTTGTATTGTGCCAAAAGTGGTAGCTCATAGTTAAAGTGAAGGGGATAGCAGAATCATGACTGAGCAGCAGCAACAGCAGGCAAGGCAGTAGTGACTGCTCTGGGTTCCCCCTTTCACACCTGTGGCACCGTCCTGGCATCCCCTTCATTTCAACTATCGACTATCACTTTTAGCACTGTGAGTTTGATTTGATGTGAATAATGGGGAGTGGCTCTAAGGCAGTTAGCTTTCTGCTATGAATTGGTAAAAAAAGAATCTCTCTCACCTGAAGATGCATCTTCGATTGACATGAAACTGGTCACGACTTTTACTAAAAGTATTGTACGGCCAGTGCAGATCATGTCATTCAAAATGTGGAGATTTGGCTGCAGTTGCCCACAATTTAAAATAACACACTTTGTGGAAATGACTTCGTACTGGTTATGAAATTGGTGCTGGGCACTGAACTTCAAATACTATAAATATGAAGAAAATGGAAGAGGTTAGAGGAGTCTGTAAGTAACCTTGTTGTATGTAAATAGTGGGTCTGCACCACACTTTTGAGAGAGCTATTGGCAGAACTGCAGCCCGCCACAGTCGTATTGTGGCCTTAGTGTCTGCATGCACTGAAGATGTTATGGATACAGAAATTGTTCATGAATTGCTGCTCAGACAAGAATATGCTTCCTACTGTCCACAAATTGTTTTATTCTGGTATTAGGATATTCGTCCCCTAAGTATAGCACAAGATCCTCAGTTTTGGGGGTCCAAATTGAATTCCTGTCTATTGTTTGGGGTGCCAGGGAACCTGTGACCATAGAGCAATGGCAGTGTTCCATTCACTGAACCATAGCAGAAAGTCATATCCACCTTTATCACTTGAGTAAAATTAGGCTTCTATTCCATACAAGTGGTGAAAAATAGAAACAAAATGGATGTAATCATTCGCATTTGTACATACAAACAGCACAATAACAGTGAACACTGAAGTGACATAATCTGTTTAAATAAGAAGACAACATGATACATACCCAGAATCATGAATAATTTACTGTACAGTGTCACACACTGACACAACTGAGACTACTGTACAACAGGACTTGGACCCCACAACAGGCTGATTGACTACTTAGTTCTGAAACAGTATCAGTATTTCAATGATACCAACAGACAAAAAATGTGACTCAATTGGTTCAATGGGTGGAGCACCAAGCAATGACTGTGTTCATATCCACAAATGCCTTTCAGCTCTTTTTGTGCACATCTGTTCAGATATCAGAAAGTATGCTTTTCAGCATCCACATTTATGGAAAATTGTTTCTGGACTCGATGAGTGCTACCACTTGTCAGTATATTAGGCACTTTTCCTTATTGGGCTGTAAATATCAGTCATATCAATGTACGAACACAGTTTAATGATAACGGTAAAATGATAGTAATAAATGTTACTACTGATGCATTAAGAACTGTGTAGTTTCTCTTAATCTACCCCTTTCTGTCTTGTGGAATTGTATTGTGAGGTGATAAGTGACACACAAATATACTAAGAGACATATGAAAATTGTTGAAGAATTAAAGCCAGGAACACGAATATGTTTATTAGTTTTAATGCTATCACTGTTTATGTTGTTTAAGTTTTATAAACAGTAATGTGAGAAAAGAAAGACTCTTTCATATGGTCAGTAGAAGGCTGACTTTGATAGCAAGTAGATTATGTATTGAGATAGCAGTAATTTATAATTTACTGCCAAATGAATTGAAATAACTGTCTGAGAGAACTTTCAAAAATGGCTAGAGTGAAATACCCTTTTAACATGGAACTGACATATAGTGACAAACTTCCTTAAATGTAAATAAATATCATACACAGATGTAGTTCAGATCTTTCCCTCTTCAGTCCAGATATCTTACACTCGTAAAACTAAGAACTTACTTGCCAGGCTGCAGACCACTTCAGTACTAGCAACTGTACAGGCTATAAGCATGCCTAAAATTTTCAAACTCGATTTTCTCAAAAGCAGTTCCTGTTTACACGTGTTCAAGTCCTAGCCCTACACAACCTGTTAGTATGAATCAAATCACCGAATCGAACTCCTGCAGCAATGCAACTACTCTCAGAAATATTCAAAGATCTGACCTCTGCACTGGAATATGTTCACTGAAAGCAATCCATTACCCCAATCTCCAACAGGCTCCTAGCAGCTTCTGGTGACAATATAGTCAAAAATCAAAAGGGAAAGAGTCGCACAAAAACAACAGACTTCAATTTCCAGAGAAATGAGCATAATTTATTGGCTTTAATGGAAACCTCACTAAATCTGTCTTATACACTAAACGTCCGACAAGCTACTTCATTCCAAAACTTAATATGAGGCCTCTTCCTATTGAGTGCCTGCAAATTTGCTAAACTACAACACACACTTAGAAAAGTGGAATGGTTCAACCCAAAATCCATGACCATGCAGAGGCATACACTTTCAGAATCTTTCAATTTTCCATACTACAAGAAATAACTTGGTTCATCTCAAAGTATTACCCACCTATGACTCCTCCAAATACACCACAGAAATACCAGCCCCATCACAGAGAGTGAGAGACTTCTATACCCCGAGAGGGCATCCAGCTAATTCCTTGGCTTTCTTTGCAAGCTCCAAACTACTCCCCAAAATTATTTAACATTAGGAATGTCAGCCAGTCAGAATAAGGAGCAGAATATCGGCATTTTCATTGGCCATTTCCTGCTCCCACTTACTGTGCCTCTGTAAGCTGCCACTTCCTGTCAGGATACTTACAAGCTTTTCTGCAAAGGCCATTGTGGACTAGATGCTGAGTCAGCCTTCTGTGCTCACACCACTGTCACTTTGGGAGGTTTAGGGAAAGCCGGCCCTTCAACTCCAGGCTGGAGACAGCCTCCTTTCCTCAGAAATGGACCCTGTCACGGTAGTCACAGGAAGTACACAGGTGCGGCCAGGGAGTTGTGTTACATTTTGTGCATAAAAAACAAAATACCTTCACATAAAGCCTTTATGAGTTTCACATTATAATTCCTGACCCTGTTAGATATTGGAAGAAAAATTGTTGCTCATTAAGCTTAAATATGGGCAAATTAGGTACCAGCACTGAATGTTGTATTAGTGGCATAACAGAGCTTCCAATTAAAGTTGCGCCTTCGGCTCTGATAGTTCTCAACTGGAGCTTTTACTGAAAGTTTAGACTTTGAGCTTGAAACACGAAAAATCAAATCCTCGAGTAGTGACTGCTGCTGTTCCAACTCTATACCCCAGGTGGTAGAGGATCATTGCCACCTCCAAAGCTTGCTCAGGCCATCGTAGAGCAATGACTGCTGCTGTTCACAAATCACCTCGGATGTGTCTGCTGCAAAGAGGACTAGTGGGATTTCTTGACAACTTTCTGTAACAAGAGGTAACTTTGGAAAAATCATTAGTAAGAAATACAAACTGTGACACATTGAACCCCAAATCAAAAGAAATTGACAAGTTGATTTGTGAAGGTATGATCCTTCAAGATCTCCCGTTTAATCTCAGGTTTCAATGCCTAATACAGTTTGTTACAGGGCTAGTTTATTTTTACAGTCTGTTGTGTGATATAAATGCCTAATGAATCATTTCAGTTGTTTATAACGATTGTATCCAGATCGCAGTGTTCACAAAAGTGATGAGTCAAATTCTTTTAGCCAAATGTAATCGGTCAGGAGTGAGTATAAAGAAATTCTCAAACACTAGCCTTAAACCTGTTTCTGTTTGTATAAACATATTATGAGTAATAAGAGCATAAAATGTTATTGAGGGTTTGATGCTGATGCCATCTAGGAAACCTTTATTGTGTAATTTGTGACTTGGCTGACCAATGACCACTCACAAATTTTGAATGCCCAGATGTAAAGATGATCATTATATACGATTGAAACTAGATACTAATAGATTAATACTACTGAGATTGTAAAAGTAAACTTTTGCCAAAATAAACTGTTGCGATATTTCTTGAGACAATGTGCTTTAGCAGCTTGTTATGCCAAACTGTCAGTCAGGCAGAAGTTCTCAGCAGATTCACATCTGCAGAGTGACAGGTTAAGTGTTTATCTTTTTCTTCGTTTTCCTCGAAGTATATTTATTAAATTTTGTACATTTGTTTCTGTTCAATCTTGGGTTTTTGTAAGGATGAATTCATTCAGTCTGTAACACAATAGTTGCTCACTGAAGAGCCAGCTGCATAGCTCATTAATGCATCTGGGCCTGTTGGTGACACGTAAGGAAGGTAGCAAATTACATATATGGGATTCTGTCTGCTTTTATAGTTTACTACCTCAGTTTTCTAGTACGGTTAGGATGTGTGCGTGCTGTGTGCAGATGCAGGAGCAACTGACTACAGTTCACAAACAGCTGAACGCGCTCTTTGCTAAGGTTAGTCACCTTCAGGCTGTTGCCTCGGGGTGTGGTGGTGACGGAGAATCTGTCGTGTCGTATGGGACACCTCACGTGTTGCTTGTTGTGCCCATGGGCTCTGCTTCCAAGGCACCTCTTGGTGTACCCGACACAGTGGATCCAACCTCACACAGATCGAGTGGCGGGTGGCAAAGCATTTGCGTCACTTGAGGTGGAGGGCCAATGTGTAGACTGGCTGCTTGGCTTCGCCCATTCACCCTGTGAGTGGACAAATGGCTGCTCCTTCAGCAGAGTCATAGTAGGCACTTACGGGGAGGGGTTTACTAATTTCCTAAAGCTCAGTGTTAGGTGCGATATGGAGCCCCTTAGGCAGATAGCATTTGGGGCTGGAAAGAAAGCCAATGTGTGCTCAGTATGTCTGCGAGAGGACCTCGTCTGAGATGTGGAGGCGGTGTTGCCTGTGGCTATCCAGTGTGCACCCTGCAGTGTGTTGTCTTCAAGTTGTGGCTCGTGCTGGTGCATGGGGTCTGAGGCCATCCTCAGTTCGTACAGATGGCTGGCGGAGGTGGTGAAGAATGTTGGCCTCGCACGTGGGGTGCAATCAGAGCTCGAAATTTGTGGCATTGTTCCCAGAGATGATTGGGGTCCTTTAGCTTGGAGCCAAGTGCAGGGTCTCAGTCAAAGGCTTCGTCGACTCCGTGATGGTCTACACTGCAAATTTCTACATCTGCATTATTGGGTGGGGATTTGTATGGCTCCTCCTGATTGGTCAGAAGTGCACTACACAAAGGAAGCAGCTATTCAGGTAGCAGAGTACTTGTAGAGTGCACATGATGGTTTTTTAGGCTAGGCAGTAGCTTGAGGTGCTCTGATCAACATTCACCAGTTGATACACAGCAAGGGAAGGCAGACAGAGTTCAGAGTAAAGACACTTCAACTTTCAAAGTTTTATCATTAAACTGCAGAATGATTTGTAATAAAGTTCCTGAATTTACTGCCCTGCAGGAAAGTTCTTGCACTAAAATTATTCTTGGGACTGAGAGCTGACTGAAACCCGAAGTGGGAAGCTTCGAGATACTTAGCTAGTCATGGAATGTATATCGGAAAGACGGATTAGAGGCCATAGGAGGTGGAGTGTTCATTGCACTTGACAAAAATATTGTCACGTAGAGGAAGGTGTAAGTAGATGAATGACGAATACTAACTTCACTTAACAAAGGTTTGTTCGGCACTTGCACATACAAGAGAGCAGAGCGAACTACCTCTGGCCAGAACACGTACGATATATACACAGCTACAGAACATTCCAGTACAATGATTCTTGCCATTTGTGGATACTTCTAGAATGTACTCGAACAGAATATAGAAATTAAAATTTTGCAGTTCAGGTGAGTTTTGAACTCACAACCCTCCATGTAACAATCCAGTATCATAACCACTATACGACGCTGTTCTCTGAAGGAGGGAGCAATGTCTCAGAAGAAGCTGAGTAGCACAGTCAGATAATCAGTGCAAACAATAATCCATTGGAAATCGTCTGAGGAGGTCAATCCCAACACGCTGGAAAGGCATTTCGGCTGGTGGAATTGGTATGTGTCAGCCAGGTGGTTTCTCAGAAACTGCCTTTCTCCTCTGGCACTCTCGACAGTGCGACACATAGTGATGTACACTCCTAAATAAACCTGGCCAGAAAAATCTCTTGTGTATCCTATCATATGTCTTAATAATAATAATTTTCAGTTTGAACGTTATAAACATTCTTGAGATTGAGAACATTATGTCTATGATCAGTGTGATTTTAGAAAGCATCGCTCCTGCAAAACTCAGCTTGTCCTTTTCTCACGTAATATACTGAGGACTACGGATGAAGAGCAACAGGTTGAGTCCATATTTCTAGATTTTCAGAAAGCATTTACCTTAGTGCTCCATTGCAGGCTGTCAACGAAGGTATGAGCATACATAGTGAGTTCAGATATGTGAGTGGCTTGAAGACCTCTTAAGTAATAGAACCAAGTACATTGTCCTCGATGGCAAGTGTTCGTCAGAGACGAGGGTATCATTAGGAGGACCCAAGGGAAGTGTGATGGGACTGCTGTTTATCTCTATATACATAAATGATTTGATGGACAGGGTGAGTGGCAATCTGTGGTTGTTTGCTGGTGATGCTGTGGTATATAATAAGGTGTTGAAGATGAGCGACTGTAGGGCAGCTGTCTCCAAATGTGGAAAATGTTGATTAATGAGGATGAGTAGGGAGAACAAATGTGTAATGTTTGTAGTCTCATGCTTGACACAGTCAAGTCATTTAAATATCTGGGCGTAAAGTTGCAAAGTGATATGAAATGCAATGAGCATGTGAGAACTGTGGTAGGGAAGGCAAATGGTTTATTGGGAGAATTTTATGAAAGTGTTTCTTCTGTCAAGGAGACCACATATAGGATGCTGGTGCAACCTGTTCTTGAGTACTGCTCCAGTGTTTGGGATCCGTACGAGGTTAGATTGAAGGATGACATTGAAGCAGTTCAGAGCCGGGCTGCTAGGTTTGTTACCGGTAGATTCAAACAACTCCTAAGTGATACAGAGATGCTTCAGGAGCTCAAATGGGAATTTCTGGAGGGAAGGCGATGTTCTCTTCGAGGAACACTACTGAGACAATTTAGAGAACTGGCATTTGAATCTGACTGCCAAATGATCCTACTGCTGACACACATTGTATGTAAGGACCGAGAAAATACGAGAAATTAGTGTTCATATGGAGGCATACAGACTGTTGTTCCTCCTTCGCTCTATTTGTGAGTGGAAGAGGGGAGGGAATGACTAGTAGCAGCACACGGTGCCCTCTGCCATGCACTGTACACTCACTTTCAGAGTATCGATGTAGAGTAGAAATGGGCACCATTTCTTGTTATTTTCAGTTTGTGTATTCGCATTGTATCTTGTAATCATTAATCATATGATTAATTTCTAATAAAACATTTTTTTTAAAAAATTATAAAGAGATAATTTGTGCAAGTCTTCTTTTTTCCAGAAACTTTAATTGTGTGATTGTTACCTCCTAATTTAGCTCCAATTAAACCACCTCTCTTGCATCTGTAGTGTGTGTGGTTTCAGGAAGATAATGTTGACTTATTTGAAGTTGATCATGGATAATAAAAGATTGGCATTACTGGTTTGAATATTTTCAACTTTTCCAGATAATTGTTGTTATCTACGATAAGTGTAAGTGGGGTTTAAAAATACTGTAATTATGACGTAAAATACTGTTGTATGTGGTCTCGTGTGACTCTTACAAAACGGGTGTGAAGAGCTACCTGTAGTGGTGCTGTAAATTTTCAGTCATAGTGATGGCATATGTTTCGGTACTAGAGTGGTGTGCAAGTAAAAAGGCAGCTGAACGATGCTGTCTTTGTAGGGAGAGATGGAGAATGCAGTTGTGTAATACAGGGTGACAGTTATTGAACTACATGAAATAAAATTGCCATAACTTCTGAACGGTTTGTATTAGAACGTTCAAACTGGACTGTTGGCTGCATGACGGGAATTACTATGTGCCTTGTTGTTGCCAGCCACTTTCATTTGGATGGGTTCATCAATAAACAAAATTGGCGCATTCGGGGGACTGAGAATTCATATTTCACGATAGAGAAGTCTTTCACCCTCAACGAGTGATTGTGTGATGTGCAATGTCCAGTCACAGAATAACCTGTGCGATAGTCATTGATGGCACGGTGACTACCAAACGGTATGTGAAGGTTTTGGAAAATGATTTCATCCTCATTATCCAAAGTAATCCTGATTTTGACAAGATGTGGTTCAGCCAAGATGGAGCTCCACTCCATCGAAGCAGGAGTGTGTTTGATGTTCTGGAGGAGCACTTTGGGGACCGCATTCCGGCGTTGGGCACCCAGAGCCCACTGGCACGGGCCTCAATTGGCTGCCATATTCTCCAGACCTGAACACATGTGACTCATTTTTGTGGGGCTATATTAAAGACAAGGTGTACAGCAATTACCCCAAAACCATTACTGAGCTGAAAACAGCCATTCAGGAGGTCATCGACAGCATCAATGTTCCGACGCATCAGTGGACTGTGCAAAATGTCGCTATTCGTCTGCGCCACATCATCACCAATGATGGCAGGCATATCAAACATGTCATAACCAAAATATGAATATCTGTAGTGACATTTACATGTTGAATAGAGTGTGTGCAAACTGTAGTTTGCAACTATTTTATTTTTATTTTTTCATATGGATCAATAATTGTCATCCTGTACACTCTATGTAGAGAAAGAGGGATAATACTTTGCAGCATCACCAGTGTGGTCTGTGCCACACCTCACACTCTAGATGTTGCCTGCTGTGGCAACTGTGCCATGTTCCTGCTTCTGACTCCCCCTAGGAAAATATATATGCTCAGAAAGCTGGTCTTGTCTTGTTTGCTTAATGCCACCCATAATGAAGCACCTTCACCTTACTAAACTAACACAAAAATCTGCACTAAATGTTTTGTGTGTCCCTTGAAGCATACACTAGAGGTGGACTTGGTAGAATTACATTGAGGTGACGAAAGTCACGGAATAGCGATGTGCACATATACAGATGGTTGTAGTATCGTGTACACAAGGTATAAAAGGGCAGTGCATTGGCAGAGCTATCATGGCTACACGACTGAAATTAACAGACATCGAACGCAGAATGGTAGTTGCAGCTAGAGGCGTAGGACATTTCATTTTGGAAATTCTTAGGGATTTCAATATTCTGAGATACGTCACAACAAGAGTGCCATGAATACCAAATTTCAGGCATTACCTCTTATCACAGACAATGTAGTGGCAAATGGCCTTCAATTAATGATCTAGAGCAGTGGCATTTGTGTAGTGCTCACAGTGCTAACAGACAAGTAACACTGCTTGAAATAATCATAGATATCGATGTGGGACATGTGACAAATGTATCCATTAGGCCAGTGTTGTGAAATTTAGCAATAATTGGCTAAGGCAGCAGACGACTGATGCAAGTGACACTGCTTACTGCACGACATCATCTGCAGTACCTCTCTTGGGCTCGTGACCACATCAGTTGGACCCTAGACAACTGGAAAACTGTGAGATGGTCAGATGAGTCCCGATTTCAGTTAGTTTGAGCTGACAGTAGGGACCGAGTGTGGCACAGACCCCACAAAGTCGTGGGCCCAGTTCGTCAACAGGGCACTGTGCAAGCTGGTGGTGGCTCCATAAAGGTGCGGGCTGTGTTTACGTGGAAGGATTGAGTCCTCTGGTCCAACTGAACTGATCATTGACTGAAAATCGTTATGTTCAGCTACTTGGAGACCATTTTCAGCCATTCATGGACTTAAAGTCCCTGTGCTAGCAACACTTTCAGTATTATGGACACCTATGGAGGCAACATGACTCAATATTTCTGCAGGGCTCTTCCAGTGACTAGTTGAGTCCATGCCATATCTTGTTGCACTACGCTGGGCAAAAGGAGGCCCGACATGACAGTAGGTATCCCATGACTTTTGTCACCTTAGTGTACGGTACTGGTTGGAGTGGCACGTGGTTCACTACGGCGTGCCACTGTGCATCGACTCATCACCTACCTTATTATTTGCACACTAATAGAACACTGCCCTAAGATGAAACATTCTTCCAGGTATCAAAAGACAGAATGTGGAATAGATCAGCTGATCCTACCAGTACTGGGAGTCGGCTTCATCCCATTACATAATGCAACAGAACACTGACAACTGTATTAGTTTTCAGAATATGTGTTCTGGTGACAGACTGGTCAATTGTGTAACCTGAGATCTATCTTAGGATCAAATGTGACAGTTCAGTTGATATTTGGTGAAGCTAGCTGATATGCAGATACAGTGACATACCGCTCTGGTGTAAGGTAGGTTGAAAGATGATGGTAGGGAGTTGGGAAAGCAGTATCAAATTCGTGATTAATTCCTCTCCAACACAATGTTTCTCCTCAGAGTGCCAACTCAGTAGGGGATGAAAGAGAACTTACACGCAGTCTCAGAAAAGCATGTCACAAGTTGATGCTTGTTGTTGTGTTCAGAGAGAGGGAACACTGGGACTGAGTTCAGATCAGGCACAAGTATTCCTCCAATCACAGCGTCTCAATACAGTGTGGTGGAACAGGAGGCAAAAATTCCAGTGGTACCCCTGTATGAGTGCCCCAGTCCTAAGTTTTTGTACAGCTGTGCTGGATCTCTGTAATCTGAGTTTTCCTGCAGACTGCATGTGATTTAAGTCCAACTCATCAACCGGCAGCTTGCCAAGATGACACTGACTAAATCAACTACTGCACATTTCTCATATTGCAGGAGTTGTATGTATGTTCCTTAGGTGTAATGAATTAAATACACAGAAATGAATGGAAGAATGAGGATGAACTCCATGAAGGTGCAATGATGTGAAATGACATTATTTTAGCCTTGATGGTTTGAGAACACCCGGACTGTTTCTGTAAATATTGCTGAAGAAAAAACTGCAACCTGCCACAGTTGTTGAATGAATGATTTATTTTTCTATAACTGCTTTAACGTCTGGGCCCATCGTTGTATGCCAGTGAGAATTTATTGCACAAATTCCACATTTTGTCCTTTGTTTGCTGTGCAGCAATATTGTTGTTCTTGATGTTCACTTTGATGTGCCTTAGAATCATTTTTTTGTTATATGCTTTTTGTTAATCACAGTTCCTAGTTACAGAGAAATAAATCATTCATTCAAGAAGTGTGGCAGGTTGCAGTGATGTAGACATGAGCTAATACCAATGAAAGTGGTAGAGAGATATTGGCAAACCTGCAATGTGATGCACTGATTTCATCCCCATCAAACAGTTTACTTAAGTTCAGTACATTTGATTCATTTTGTGTCTCTCCCTATGCCTGTGTGTATCTTGGTCCTTGTGACAAGCAGGAATCGTAGGTCTGAGTCGTAATCTGACACAGACATTCAGTTGCCGTGAAGTAATTATTTGTATTATGTGGACTGGTCTTTATTTGTGATTTGTTTATTCTGCATTGCAATTGTAATAACACATTTCCTTTCACTCAGGTGGAGACTGATCCACTTGTATCTGTGAAGCAAGAGATCGAGTATGTATGCGTTAAGCAAGAATCTCCGGTAAGTACTAGAATTATATGTAGGCTTTCATTGGATAATTTGCACCTATTTTCAGGCGTATGCCAGTTTATTTCTTTCAGCATTTCCATGACACTCTCTCACTGGTTAAACAGATCTGTGACCATTTCCTCTACTTGTAACTGTCAATATCCTCTGATAGTCCTATTTGGTATGGGTCCCACACATGTGAACAATGTTCTAGGATGTGTCACACAAATGTTTTTGTGCAATATCCTTTTGTAGACTTACTGCATTCTTCTAGTATTCTAACGTTGGATCACAGTCTGGCACCTATTTTACTTAAGACTGGACCTATGTGATCATTCTATTTCATATCCCTACATTGTGACACCCAGGTATTTGTAAGCAATGACCCATTCCAACTGTGACTCATTCAGTGGTGGATACAGAGAAACCTCAAAGAGGGGGCACAGAAGATATTTTGAGCTACCTTTACTTTTACCATAATAAAAAAATAATAAAGTCGCATGCAAAGTTTAAGAAAGTTTCATTTAAACTGATTCTACACATATAGAAGACAATGCCATCTTTTGATATAAAAAATTTAAAATTGTGGTTCTCTTCCTTAAATGATGAATTCTATGCACCTAGTCTTCCTGGAAAATTGGTTAATTACATAGCCAATAGGACAATCAGTGTCAGAGTAAGTGTTTATTGTCGACCTCAGCCATGTCTTTGGATGCTGCAATGTTGAAAAACTTCTTTCTACTGTAGCAATAGATGCAGGTAGACAAGCAAATATTTTGTACAGTGTGTGCAAAGTAGGATAGTAAGATCTAGGACAAACAGCACTTGCATAACAGAATCTATGTACTAGGCAGAAACATATGAAATAACGATGACGTGGATGTGTGTCCTACATAGGAAAGTAAAACTACTCGACAACTCGGTTCAGTTGAGTCGACTGACAAAAGAAACGAATGAATAGCGTGCAGGCTGACTGGTGGGGGTGGCACAGGTGGCGATGCGGGGACCCCGCAAGGGGGGAACGCGCGTCCCGCGCACCCCCATATCTATCCATGACTGGATTCATTTATGTTGTAGTTGTGGGATACTACATGTTTCCATTTTGTGAGGAGCACAATTTTATATTTCTGAACATTTCAGCAAGTTGTGAACCTTTACCCTACTTTGAAATTGTATCAAGATCTGACGGAATATTTGTGCAGCTTATTTCAGACACTGATTTGTTATAGGTAACTACATCATCTGCAGAAAGTTTGACATTACTACCAGATATGGACTACTTTGATACATGACTGTCAGGCTGTCATGTGTGAGAAACGTGTTGAGTTTCACGTGATCTAAGTTTTCAACATTACCGTGTTGGAAATGAGGTGGTCATTCTGTTCAAGATATCTCATTAAGTTTGAGCTTGGCATATATCCTAAGGTTCTACACCAAATGAATGACAATGATACTGGACTGTGGTTTTCTGATCATTTCTACTATCCTCCTTGTAGATGTGTTGTGATCTGTACTTTCTTCCAAACACTCACCACTGTTGATTTAAGGTATCTATGGTATATCTCAGCTGCAAATTCAGCATGGAATGTGATAGGACCCCAGAGTGTTGTTAATCCTTTCAGACCTGAATTTTTTTTGGAGGAAGGAAAATTTTTCTTTCTGTGCTAATGCTCTTAGGTGATTTTTTAATGATTTTAGATGCAAGATTTCTTCAAAAATATGTATCCATTTTTGAAACATGCTCTGTACACTGACTTCATTTTATGGACTAAAATAACTACCTACAAAATATTTTCTATTGTAGTAAATAGTGAAATGATCATTCAATAATTACCATGAAAAATAACAATAACAATATTCAATTATACAGTGGAATACAGCGAACCGACCACATCTGTGTATTCTTGTGGTTACATGCTACGGTGCACTCTTACATTGACTAGCTGAGATTTTTGTAGTGATGCCCAACAGTTAGCAGCACTTGCACTTGACGAAAAGGTTGAACATTCACAAATGTGTACCTCAGGTTTCCATCGAGAAAAAATACTTCTGTTGCAGCTAAACCACAGTAAAACTTAATGTACACAATTGTAGCCAGGGGATGTGAAAGGGTTAAATTGTAACAATTTCAACTGTTTCTCAGTACCATTGATCTCTGCACTGATGTGAGAATTACATTGGGACAATAATCCTGGATTTTTCTTTATAAAGAAACATTTGAAAATGGAGTCCAATATTTCTGCATTTGTTTTAACCTCAATTTTAGTTCATGTTTGTACATGTGTGTGGACACTGTTTTACAACCGACAACTTTTACGTATGATCAGGATTTTTTTTTTTCTGAGGTCTTTCAATACTAGTCTGCCCCAATACTCACTGAAGGCTTCACACATTGATATATTGACAGCTAAACTCATTTAATTCAACATCTCTCTATCTACAGCCTTACATTTTGTATTACACCTATTATGCAGAAGTCTGTTTCTGTAGAAGTTGCTGTACAGCAGCTGTATGGTATGGTGGGTCCATTGGATTATGCACTGTTCTTCTCAGTGCATATCATCTACCCAGTCCATGATCAACTATTATTTCAAACGTGAGCCACAGTTGTTCTGCATTCTCCAGTCAACATCTAATATTTCTAATACCCCGAGAGGTCATCAGGGACGCTTTAACTAGCTTGCTGAACACAAATTCTTTCTGGTACTTGTATTACTTGGTACAACTGCTTAGTGGTTAGTGATGCAAGTTTCTGTGTGGCCATCATCAAAGGGGCCAGGTCTGTTTGTTGCTATTAGATCCAATCTATTCTCATAAGTGGTCTTCTGTACTATCTGCTCTAGGTCCAGATAGTTTGCAGAGAAGGCATTTAATAATGTTTCACAGGACAAATTATTGCATGTGCCTCTCACAAAACTGTAATTACTCCAATTTATTGCTGAGTAAATAGTCTTCTCTGGCAATAACAGCATGGTTAGGGGACAATTGTACTGTGAACTGGAGTATTATCAGAAGTTTTCAATTACATCTCAGGGTGAATCTGATGGTTGATATTCAGTCTTGCCCAAATGATCTCACCTGTAGCTTCAGTGTCTATCATGGTGGATTTGAATTTCTTGCCTTCTGAGACAGATACACCACCTTCATTTCTCTCTAGCCTATCCTTACGATATGCACTTAAATTTTCCCCAAACATCTCATTGCTATCAGTTTTGAGTTTTAACCAGCTTTCTGCACCTAATATCATGTGACCTGCAATATTTTTCAGAAGCACTTCAAACTGTGGAACTTTGTTGCCTCAACAATTAATCACTAGGATTTTAATACTCTTGTCTGTAGGTGACATGTCCTTTGGCCTTACACCGATTCTTCTGGGTCTCATACTGATATTGTTATCTATACTTAGAGAGTTGTCTAATCTGAAAAACACTTGTGTTCACCCCACAGTCAGCTACGTGGCTAGCAGACTCCATATATGAGGCATGTCCACAAAGTAAGTTCCGTTTGGTTATATAAAACAAATGTGTACAGATACAGAAAAAGTATTTATTGTACAAAAATCTACAACTGTTAAACTACTTTTCTATATAGCTTCAGAAATTTTTTAGGCATAGCGTGGCACAGGTTTTATATGCCTTCTTCATAGAATGCTGCCGCCTGTGTATTCAACTGTGTGGTAACGAGTACTTTCAGCTCGTCATCATTGTTGAAGTGTTGACCACTGAGGACAGATTTTAGGTGTAAGAAGAGATGAAAGTCACTAGGAGTGAGGTCCGGGCTGTCCGGAGGATATCCCAACTTGCCTCCAGTTCATCTGTGACCACAGAAGGGCGTCCACGTCGTTCTTCAGTGTGCACTTGATCACGTCCTTCATTGAACAGTCTGACCCATCTTCTAACCATTGAATCACTCATAGCATTTTGTCCGTAAACCTTGCAGATTTGCTGATGAATTTCCTTTGGTTTAACTTTCTTTGCAGTTAGAAAACGAATAACAGATCTGATTTCACACGCGGCAGCATTTCCAATTACGGCTGACATTATAAAGAAGCACTACAAAGAACACGTCGGCGACAGCGATCTTAAAATGGTGTACATGAGTCAGAGTAACAGAATCTTCAAAGCTTCTTTTGAAGCCTACCTTTAAGCTCAGAAACAAGGGCAACAATCAGTCCTGGGGCCATTGCTGCAAATTGTGAGATGTGCGGATTATGATGCTCATTAAAATTTTATGTGCAGGGCTGGTCTTATCAACCTTCTCTGACTGCCACACAAGATCAAAGTGTGACTTTGGAGCCCAGACAACAGGTATAATTTGTTATGATGTCTGCCATTGTCTGCAGTTGTTTGCATCCCATCCCCTCGATCACGGCCAGAATAGTCTGTTTAGCATGTTGAATGAGGCCTCATTGCTGCTATTTCTTATGTTTGAACTCTGGAAGATTTATAGTCCCATGCCATTTTGCATTTCCTTCCTCTTTACTTCTGACACAGCAGGTTCCCACCAGGGGAAGTAAATATCTCTAGCTTGTGTTCAATTTCAGTGGAAGACAGCACCTCAAACTCTTCCATTAATCCTTGTCTCCCTCCGTACAAGGTGCCTAGCCCTACCTTTGACACTTCACTCACACCCATTGGTATCTTGATTTTTAAATTTCATCATTAGTACTTGAACATATGAGCTACCAATTTCATCTTTATTCAAGAAGCATCTACTTTGTTTGGAACACTTGGCTTTGCAAATTACACATTTCAAAATTTGGCAAATGCACCAAATTTATTGATTTTTTTCTACTTTCCACTATAATGTTACATGAAAATTGAGTGAATGAGTAAAGCACAAGTGAAAATGAAGTAGAATCATTTTGGTGTTCAACCTGTTAATATCCATACCTATGCAATTTGATACAATTGAAATCTCACCCACTTCTCCCTCTGAAATTAGGAAAATAATAAACTTGCTTAAAAGCAAAAACTCACATGGAATTGATGGCATTTCCAGCAAAATACTAAAAGCTTGTTCTCAACAGATAAGTAAGATTCTCAGCCACCTGTGTAATAGCTCTCTGGAACAGGGCATTTTCCCTGATAGACTGAAATATGCTATTGTTATACCTTTGCATAAAAAGGGGGATAGATCTGATGTCAACAATTACCGTCCAATCTCCCTTCTAACAGCTTTATCCAAAATTTTTGAGAAAGTAATGTATTCAAGAGTAGCTTCACATATCTGTAAAAATGAAGTACTAACAAAATGTCAGTTTGGTTTCCAGAAAGGTTTTTCAACAGAAAATGCCATATATGCTTTCACCAGTCAAATTTTGAATGATCTGAATAACCGAACACCTCCCATTGGGATTTTTTGTGATCTCTCAAAGGCTTTTGATTGTGTAAATCATGAAATTCTGCTAGACAAGCTCAAGTATTGTGGCATGAGTGGGACAGTGCACAAACGGTTTAATTCGTACCTAACTGGAAGAGTGCAGAAAGTTGAAATAAGTAGTTCTCGTAACATGCAAAGATCAGCACATTCCTCAAACTGGGGAACTATCAAGAATGAGGTTCCACAAGGGTCAGTCTTGGGTCCTTTGTTGTTCTTATTATATATTAATGACTTGCCATTCTATATTCATGAAGAGGCAAAGTTAGTTCTCTTTGCTGATGATACAAGTATAGTAATCACACCTGAGAAACAAGAATTAACTGATGAAATTGTCAATACTGTCTTTCAGAAAATTACTAAGTGGTTCCTTGTAAACGGACTCTCACTGAATTTTGATAAGACACAGTACATACAGTTCCGTACAGTGAATGGTATGACGCCATTAATAAATATAGACCTTAATCAGAAGCATATAGCTAAGGTAGAATATTCCAAATTTTTAGGTGTGTCCATTGATGAGAGATTAAATTGGAAGAAACACATTGATGATCTGCTGAAACGTTTGAGTTCAGCTACTTATGCAATAAGGGTCATTGCAAATTTTGGTGATAAACATCTTAGTAAATTAGCTTACTATGCCTATTTTCACTCATTGCTTTCATATGGCATCATATTTTGGGGTAATTCATCACTGAGGAATAAAGTATTTATTGCACAGAAGCGTGTAATCAGAATAATAGCTGGAGTCCACCCAAGATCATCCTGCAGACATTTATTTAAGGATCTAGGGAGTCCACCCAAGATCATCCTGCAGACATTTATTTAAGGATCTAGGGATATTCACAGTAGCTTCTCAGTATATATACTCTCTTATGAAATTTGTTATTAACAACCAAACCCAATTCAAAAGTAATAGCAGTGTGCATAACTACAATACTAGGAGAAAGGACAATCTTCACGATTCAAGATTAAATCTAACTTTGGCACAGAAAGGGGTGAATTATACTGGCACTAAAGTCTTTGGTCACTTACCAAATAGTATCAAAATTCTGACAGATAACGAACAAGTATTTAAGAAGAAATTAAAAGAATTTCTGAATGACAACTCCTTCTACTCCACTTCTAAATCTTCTATCTTTAGTAGGAGCCATTTTGGGAAGAGCTCTCTCCCTAGTGTCTGTGGCACCAATTCCTCTCCCCCGCTTTCTTCCCTTCTTCCTACCCCAACATAGACCCTCTCCTCACTGCTAAGTCACCAGTCCATGTGATGGGGCTGTTATATACCCAACCGGCTGAGTGTCTTGACAACACAGGGATCACACAACTGATACCTGAGCTGCTGCCTCCCCATGGATGCCAAGGAGGGGCTGCTTGTCATCCTGGAACATAGGAATTTCCAGATAGCCCTTACCGTGGCTGCGTGGCACCCGTGGGGAGAGCCCCTGATCAGAGTGGGTGGTTTTAGGACAGTTGCTTGGCGCACGAAGCATATTGAGCCGCAAACATCTGGCCGTTCTCAGATGGCCATCCCTTTGTATGGTAAAGGATAATTTAACGCTGCTTCGTATGATCTGGCAGCCTCCCCTTCCCTAGCTACACTCCAGCAGGAGGGCCAGGCTCGCTACCTGGTCTGTACTAGGCTGGACAGGGACACAATCGCTGCCAGAAAACCGTCGTTTTTTGTGGAGAATATCAAGGACAAGTTTGGTGAAATGGAGTGTCTGTCAGATGCGGTCGGGCTCCCTGTTAATGAAAGCTTCTTCTGCCACCCAGTCTGCAGCTCTTTGTGCTTGGGATCATGTTGGCAATGCCCCAGTGTCTGTTACCCCTGGCACGTCTCTGAATACAAACTGATGAGGAACTCCGCGCTAATCTGGAGTGACACAGTTTTTGTTTTGTTTGAAGTGTGCAGAAGGGTCGTAAAGACAACTGCACCAATACTGGTGCCTATATTCTGGCTTTCGAGGGAGGTACGCTCCCGGAAAAGTCGTCAAGGTTATGTGCTACAGATGTGATGCGAAGCTATATGTCCCACCACACTTAAGCTGGTTTCGATGCTTATATTTTGGATATGTGTCTTCTTGTATATGTGTCTTCCTGCTGTGCAGCATAGTCTCTGTGTGGTGATGGTGGACACCCACTCCATGAGGAAAGCCCCGTGTTCTTCCACCTGTGCCTGTTTCAATTATCATGTCAGCCACTCTCCTCACTCACGAGATTGCTCAGCTTACAAGAGAGGAAAGTAGGTCCAAGATTACAAGTCCCAGAACCACCTATCTTATGCTGATGCTCACCAGAAATATGACTGACTCCACCCAGTGTCACTTTCTTCTAATTTTGCCTCTGTTACATCCTTTCTCCCTCCTACATTTTCGTTACTCCAGCCCCATCCTCCTCTCCCCTATTCTACCCCTATCATTCCCATGCCCTGTCCTGCGGGTGCCACTCTCCTGGCTGAAGAAATGCCTCCTCTTCTTCAGCACTTGCTGGTGATCGGGCTCCACCTCAGGATCCTTCCACCCGCATCTCTCAGACCAGAAGCCTACTGACACAACTTGGCCACGAGACCTACCGTGTGTGCACTGCGAGGTCACCTGCTCGTTTTCGGTTCTCGATCTTGCGGAAGCTGGCTCACCCTCTGTGCCCTGCCCTTCTCAACCTCTGAAAGAGAAGAAGAATAGGAAGAAGGAGAAACGTAAATACCATGACAAGGCCCCCCCTCCCCCCCCCCCCCCCCTCTTGGTGCCCTGGAGGTGCCATCTCCTCCTTCACAATATGAGTCTGACATCTTATTTATGGATGTTACCCAATCCTTGTGACGACTGTCCAGGTGATGTGATGCCCCTTCATTTGTTTATGCCTAACTTGGATTCTCACCACACACTAATCCTATGGAATTCCAGTAGATATTATTGTCACCTACCAGAAATTCAACACCTTGTTTCCTCTTACTCTCCCTCTTACTCTCTGTTCCGTCTTGCTCTTCAAGAAACACGCATCTGTGATGATGGATCTCTAATGTTTTGTGGTTATCAGGCATTCTGTCAGATCTGTGCTGGTCTCGGGATAGCATCTGGAGGGGTCTGCACTTTGGTTTTCCCCAATGTTATTACTGACTGGATTCCCCTGTGTACCATCCTGGAAGCAATAGTGGTTAGAGTGCAAACAGCTGCAGCAATCACTGTTTGCAATGTCTACCTCCTTCCACGTAGGCTGTTTCCTTATGTTGAACTGTCTACCTTTATTCATCACCTCCTACCCTGTATCTCCTCCTTGGGAACTTCAGTGCACACTACACCATATGGGGGAGTGCCTCTTTCATGGGCAGGAGTCTTCCAATTGACCAGCTTATTACAGACGTTGGTTCGTGTCTCCACAGTGACAGTTCCCCTACCCACTTCATTGCTGTTCGTGGCACCGGATACTTCTGCTGTGCACTTAGACAGCTGTCTCTCGGTTAGCATTGATACAGTCATTCAAGACAACTCTGCTACTATTCTTCATGCTGCTGGCACTGCTATCCCTGTATCCACAGGTCCCTCTCATTGTTGGCTGATGCTGTGATGGACAAAAGACATAGCAGTCACTATCCAGGACCACTGATGGGTAGTGCAGTGATTTAAATGATACCCTTCGCAGACCAACCTTATCACTTTTAAGTGTCTCCATGCTACCTTGTTGTTGTTGTACTCTTCAGTCAAGAGACTGGTTTGATGCAGCTCTCCATGCTACTCTATCCTGTGCTACTCTATCCTCCCAGTACCTACTGCAACCTACATCCTTCTGAATCTGTTTAGTGTATTCATCTCTTGGTCTTCCTCTACGATTTTTACCCTCCACGCTGCCCTCCAATGCTAAATTTGTGATCCCTTGATGCCTCAGAACATGTCCTATCAACCGATCCCTTCTTCTAGTCAAGTTGTGCCACAAACTTCTCTTCTCCCCAATCCTATTCAATACCTCCTCATTAGTTATGTGGTCTACCCATCTAATCTTCAGCATTCTTCTGTAGCACCACATTTCGAAAGCTTCTATTCTCTTCTTGTCTAAACTATTTATCGTCCATGTTTCACTTCCATACATGGCTACACTCCATACAAATACTTTCAGAAACGACTTCCTGACACTTAAATCTATACTGGATGTTAACAAATTTCTCTTCTTCAGAAATGCTTTCCTTGCCATCGTCAGTTATTTTGCTCCTCAAATAGCAAAACTCCTTTACTACTTTAAGTGTCTCGTTTCCTAATTTAATTCCCTCAGCATCACCCGACTTAATTCGACTACATTCCATTATCCTCGTTTTGCTTTTGTTGATGTTCATCTTATATCCTCCTTTCAAGACACTGTCCATTCTGTTCAACTGCTCTTCCAAGTCCTTTGCTGTCTCTGACAGAATTACAATGTCATCGGTGAACCTCAAAGTTTTTATTTCTTCTCCATGGATTTTAATACCTACTCCGAATTTTTCTTTTGTTTCCTTTACTGCTTGCTCAATATACAGATTGAATAACCTCGGGGAGAGACTACAACCCTGTCTCTCTCCTTTCCCAACCACTGCTTCCCTTTCATACCCTTCGATTCTGGTTTCTGTACAAATTGTAAATAGCCTTTCGCTCCCTGTATTTTACCCCTGACTCCTTCAGAATTTGAAAGAGAGTATTCCAGTCAACATTGTCAAAAGCTTTCTCTAAGTCTACAACTGTTAGGAACGTAGGTTTGCCTTTCCTTAATCTAGCTTCTAAGGTAAGTCGTAGGGTCAGTATTGCCTCACGTGTTCCAACATTTCTATGGAATCCAAACTGATCTTCCCCGAGGTCAGCTTCTACCAGTTTTACCATTTGTCTGTAGAGAAAACGTGTTAGTATTTTGTATCCGTGACTTATTAGACTGATTGTTCGGTAATTTTCACATCTGTCAGCACCTGCTTTCTTTGGGATTGGGATTATTATATTCTTCTTGAAGTCTGAGGGTATTTCGCCTGTCTCATACATCTTGCTCACCAGATGGTAGAGTTTTGTCAGGACTGGTTCTCCCAAGGCCGTCAGTAGTTCTAATGGAGTGTTGTCTACTCCCGGGGCCTTGTTTCGACTCGGGTTTTTCAGTGCTCTGTCAGACTCTTCATGCAGTATTGTATCTCCCATTTCATCTTCATCTACATCCTCTTGTATTTACGTAATATTGTCCTCAAGTACGTCGCCCTTGTATAGACTCTCTATATACTCCTTCCACCTTTCTGCTTTCCCTTCTTTGCTTAGAACTGCGTTTCCATCTGAGCTCTTGATATTCATACAAATGGTTCTCTTTTCTCCAAAGGTCTCTTTAATTTTCCTGTAGGTAGTTTCTATCTTACCCCTAGTGAGATAAGCCTCTTTACATTTGTCCTCTAGCCATCCCTGCTTAACCATTTTCCACTTCCTGTTGATCTCATTTTTAAGACGTTTGTACTTCTTTTTGCCTGCTTCATTTACTGCATTTCTATATTTTCTCCTTTCATCAATTAAATTCAATATTGCTTCTGTTACCCAAGGATTTCTAGTAGCCCTCGTCTTTTTACCTACTTGATCCTCTGCTGCCTGCACTACTTCATCTCTCAAAGCTACACCTTCTTGTTGTACTGTATTTCTTTCCTCCATTGCTGTCAATTGTTCCCTTATGCTCTCCCTGAAACTCTGTACAACCTTTGGTTTAGTCAGTTTATCCAGGTCCCATCTCCTTAAATTCCCACCTTTCTGCAGTTTCTTCAGTTTTAATCTACAGTTCATAACCAATAGATTGTGGTCAGAGTCCACATCTGCCCCTGGAAATGTCTTACAATTTAAAACCTGGTTCCTAAATCTCTGTCGTACCATTATATAATCTATCTGAAACCTGTCAGTATCTCCAGGCTTCTTCCATGTATATAACCTTCTTTTAATGATTCTTGGACCAAGTGTTGGCTATGATTAAGTTGTGCTCTGTGCAAAATTCTACCAGGCAGCTTCCTCTTTCATTTCTTAGCCCCAATCCATATTCACCTACTGCATTTCCTTCTCTCCCTTTTCCTACTACTGAATTCCAGCCTCCCCTGACTATTAAATTTTCGTCTCCCTTCACTATCTGAATAATTTATTTTATTTCATCATACATTTATTCAATTTCTTCATCTGCAGAGCTAGTTGGCATATAAACTTATTCTACTGTAGTAGGTGTGGGCTTCGTGTCTATCTTGGCCACAATAATGCGTTCACTATGCCGTTTGTAGTAGCTTACCCGCACTCCTATTTTGTTGTTCATTATTAAACTGACTCCTGCATTACCCCTATCTGATTTTGTATTTATAACCCTGTATTTGCCTGACCAAAAGTCTTGTTCCTCCTGCCACCGAACTTCACTAATTCCTACTATATCTAACTTTAACCTATCCATTTCCCTTTTTAAATTTTCTAACCTACCTGCTCGATTAAGGAAGCTAACATTCCACGCTCCGATCCGTAGAACGCCAGTTTTCTTTCTCTTGATAACGACATCCTCCTGAGTAGTCCCCGCCTGGAGATCCGAATGGGGGACTTTTTTACCTCCGGAATATTTTACCCAACAGAAAGCAAGCATCGTTAAACCGTACAGTAAAGCTGCATGCCCTTGGGAAAAATTACGGCTGTAGTTTCCCCTTGCTTTCAGTCGTTCGCAGTACCAGCACAGCAAGGCCGTTTTGGTTAGTGTTACAAGGCCACATCAGTCAATCATCCAGACTGTTGCCCCTGCAACTACTGAAAAAGCTGCTGCCCCTCTTCAGGAACACATGTTTGTCTGGCCTCTCAACTGATACCCCTCCGTTGTGGTTGCACCTACGGTACAGCTATCTGTATCGTTGAGGCACCGAAGCCTCCCCACCAATGGCAAGGTCCATGGTTCTTGGGGGGGGGGGGGGGCTACCTTATTAAGCAGAGTAAAATGGAGTGTTGGGAGTGCTACGTTTCCTCCATGTGATCGTATGCCTCTTCATCGCAGATTTGGTCCAAGCTCTGTAGCCTTCTGGGCTGCAGTGACAATCAATTGTCCAGGGTGCTCTGCAGACTGGTCCATTGGTTCTTGCAGAATACTTCATGACAGCACCTGCATCCTCTTATTGTCCTGCTACCTTTCTTAGGCAGAAACAGAGTTGTACAGACCCCCCCTCTGTTTCCACCTCCACCAAGCTGAACCCTATAATGAACCCTTCACTGAATGGGAGTTTTTGCAGGCTGTTATCTCTTCACAGCCTGCATTCATCCACAATCAGATGATCCAACACTTGGATGTTACCAGGAGGCAACATCTCTTCAGGGTCTACAACTGCATTTGGCTCACAAGTGTCTTCCCCTCACAATAGCAAGACAGTAAAGTTATTCCCATCCTTAAGTCCAGAAAGAACCCAATGTCTATTGACAGCTGCCGCCAGATTAGCCCGATGAACGTACTTCATAAAGTGCTACAGAGGATGGTTAGCTTCCGATTATGGTGAGTGCTCAAATCTGAGGGTATTTCATTCCTGTATCATACTGGCTTTTGGGAAGGATGCTTTACAACTGACCATTTACTCAGATTGGAAACAGCAATCTGACAGGCTTTTACTAACCACAGACACCTTGTTGCAGCACAGCTTGGTGCCATCACATTTTAATTATCCTCCATGACTGGGGCTTCAATGGACCTGTTCCAGTTTTTATCCACGAGTTTTTATTCCACCAGTCAACTCTTCCGGGTTAGAGTTGGGACTTCACCCAACACCCCTCATGTTCAGGAGAATGGTATCCTTTGTGTTGTCACACTCTTTCTCATAGCTATCAGTGGGCTTGTAATCTCTGTTGGGCCTCTGGTTACTCCGGCATTGTATGTTCATGAATTTTGGATCTGGTGCAGCAACCACTTGGTAGCATCTTGCTGGCTGCAGGGCACCACTGGCAGCTCGTGGTCTAATTGCTAGCATTTTTACCTGTGGATCACATGGTCCTTGGTTCGATTAATGGCCAGATTGGGGATTTTCTCCACCCGGCGACTGGGTGTTCGTTTTGTCCTCCTCATAATTCAGGAAGTGGCAAGTTGGAACAGGAAAGATTGCAAAATTGTATGGTTGCTGATGACCTCGATGTTGAGTGCCCCCACAAACTGACATCATTTTAATCGTGATGCAGGGCACCATCAGACGGGCCTCTGTGTGTCCTCTCCCATGGTTTCCAGTTTTCTCCCTCCAAAACGTAGATTATGCATTTTCCCATTGACCCACAGTACACTCCAATCCAGACCTTTATGTAGGCAACTAGCGCGTAGATGTTGTAGCACAGTCCCATTTCTTGGCCTTATTTTTGATAAGCTGACATGGCTGCCACATTTTCACCACCTGAAGGCTACATGCATGTGGAAACTTAATGATCTTCACCTCCTAGCTCACACATTGTGGGGTGCAGACCGTTCTACTTTTCTCCACCTTTACCATGCTCTGACTTTGTCAAGACTAAATTATGGTAGTCAGTTTTATGGCTCAGTGGCTCTTTCCACTCTGAAACTACTTGACCCTGTTCATCATTGTGGGGTGCGTATTTGGCTATCAGTGCCTTTCGAACTAGTCATGTTGATGTTCTCCTTGCAGAAGTGGGGTTTCTGTCTCTACAAATATGATGGATCCAACTCCTGGTTACTTATGCAATTGCTGTTCACCGATTCCTTGACCAAACTGTGTTCGCTGTCCTCTTTTAAAACAGTGGCTTCGCCAGTTGGAATGCATCTCACTTCACTTCCTCATGTCAGGATCTCCATCTCCACTCACTGGAATGTGCCCCATATACAGGGCTATTACAAATGATTGAAGCGATTTCATAAATTCACTGTAGCTCCATTCATTGACATATGGTCACGACACACTACAGATACGTAGAAAAACTCATAAAGATTTGTTCGGCTGAAGCCGCACTTCAGGTTTCTGCCGCCAGAACACTCGAGAGCGCAGTGAGACAAAATGGCGACAGGAGCCGAGAAAGCGTATTTCGTGCTTGAAAAGCACTCACATCAGTCAGTCATAACAGTGCAACGACAGTTCAGGACGAAGTTCAACAAAGATCCACCCACTGCTAACTCCATTCGGCGATGGTAAGCGCAGTTTAAAGCTTTTGGATGCCTATGTAAGGGGAAATCAACGGGTCGGCCTGCAGTGAGCGAAGAAACGGTTGAACGCGTGCGGGCAAGTTTCACGCGTAGCCCGCGGAAGTCGACGAATAAAGCAAGCAGGGAGCTAAATGTACCACAGCCGACGGTTTGGAAAATCTTACGGAAAAGGCTAAAGCAGAAGCCTTACCGTTTACAATTGCTACAAGTCCTGACACCCGATGACAAAGTCAAACGCTTTGAATTTTCGGCGTGGTTGCAACAGCTCATGGAAGAGGATGCGTTCAGTGCGAAACTTATTTTCAGTGACGAAGCAACATTTTTTCTTAATGGTGAAGTGAACAGACACAATGTGCGAATCTGGGCGGTAGAGAATCCTCACGCATTCGTGCAGCAAATTCGCAATTCACCAAAAGTTAACGTGTTTTGTGCAATCTCACGGTTTAAAGTTTACGGCCCCTTTTTCCTCTGCGAAGAAAACGTTACAGGACACGTGTATCTGGACATGTTGGAAAATTGGCTCGTGCCACAACTGGAGACCGACAGCGCCGACTTCATGTTTCAACTGGATGGTGCTCCACCGCACTTCCATCATGATGTTCGGCACTTCTTAAACAGGAGATTGGAAAACCGATGGATCGGTCGTGGTGGAGATCATGTTCAGCAATTCCTGTCATGGCCTCCACGCTCTCCCAACTTAACCCCATGCGATTTCTCTCTGTGGGGTTATGTGAAAGATTCAGTGTTTAAACCTCCTCTACCAAGAAACGTGCCAGAACTGCGAGCTCGCATCAACGATGCTTTCGAACTCATTGATGGGGACATGCTGCGCCGAGTGTGGGAGGAACTTGATTATCGGCTTGATGTCTGCCAAATCACTAAAGGGGCACATATCAAACATTTGTGAATGCCTAAAAAAACTTTTTGAGTTTTTGTATGTGTGTGCAAAGCATTGTGAAAATATCTCAAATAATAAAGTTATTGTAGAGCTGTGAAATCGCTTCAATCGTTTGTAATAACCCTGTATATTTCCTTCCACCCCCCCTCCCCCTCTCCCCTTGGATGGTACCTAGACCACAGACAGGACCGATCTGTTCCAGGTTCCTAAGCTCTGTCGGCCCTATGGTCTTCCGGCGCCTTGTACGTTCCATCCTTGCAGAGTTCCAGCATGCTACCATCTTCTACGCTGGTGGTCCTAAGACAATAGATAAGGTGGGATATGCTTTCATGTCTCACACTGGCTTGGAACACCATTTACTGCTGGGATCATGTATTGTGTTCACAGCAGAGCTGCTGGCCATTAACAGGGTTCTGCATTTTGTTACTCAGGTGTCCTTCCACAGCGTTTTAGTATGCACCGACTCAGTGAGCAGCTCGCAGACTGATGTTACTCTCATCATCTTTTGGTCCCTGCTATCCGTGACCTGCCATCCTGCCTGCTCAGTTATCTTTCTCTTGGTTCCAAGTCATGTGGGCATTCCAAGGAATGAACTGGCTGACCATTTGGCTAAGGAGGCAGATACGTACCCACAATTCCCCTTCATGATTCCTGGTGCAGATACATTGATCCACATCGAATCTCTCTCTGCCCAAAAGTGAAATGACATCTGGTGCACTACTGCTCTCAGCTATAAACTCTGCACAATCGAGGAGACTACAGCAGTTTGATGCTCTTTGTTCCACTCCTCTCGAAAGGAGTCCACTGTCCTGTGCTGTCTGTGTGTTGCTCATACCAGGCTCACCCATTATTTTCTCTTGCATAATGAGCCATCCCACAATGAGTCTGTGGAGCCAAACTGACAGTATCCCATATCTTGGTGGAATGTCCCCCTTTTCTGGCCCTTCGTACTAAGTTTAGCCTTCTGGATTCCTTGTTTTTCATATTAGCAGACGATTCATGGATGGTTGAACTGGTCCTCAGTTTCATATGTGAAAGTGGTTTTTATTTTCAGGTATAAGGTTTTACTTTACCCCTGGAGCAAGGTGGTTGCGGTCGGGGCCTCTCTTCATGTTTTGTTGGTCTGGGACTGATGACCACTCCCCTGTGCAAATACTACTCTTTTATCCCTCTGTTTTTACAGTTTTTAGATTTGGCCTACCCTTTTATGCCTTCTACTGTGTGAACTTCCTCATTTTATAGTTTGGCCCCGCTGACTAGATCTGTGCGCTTTTAGTGGGCCCCCTCCAAGTAACTTTGTAATCATGAGATTGCTGGCCTCACCATTTAGTGTCGTAAACCTAATCAATCAATCCATCAGTCAGTTAATGGTTAATCCATCCCTCGAATCTCTCTGGAAACTGATCAGAGATTCGTACACATGCTAATGTGCCCCCCTGAATCTCTCCATGTCCTTCCTTTAGTTCATATGGAAAACACAATCCAACATCCCTCTATGAAGAGTGAAATGTTAAAGTACATCATGCATGATAAATGTCCAAACCCGGTGCCAAGGCAGCTGTGATGCACTGTGCACCATAGATGACTGATGAATGCAAGCTGTTGAAATGTGTACTGGCAAATAGATGTGCAACTATTGAGTAACAGATGAACCAAAGAACTAGCAAGAGCATCTCCTCAACGAGCATCCAACAAACAATGTCGCATAAGGGCCTCTGCAGCAAGTGCTCAGTTCATAAACCCGTGCCGACTGCCATTCATTGGTGACGAAGGCTGGAATTTGCGTGCTGGTACCACATCTGGATTTCTACAGAATGTTGACAGGTGACCTTTTCAGATGAATCACATTTTATAGCCCATTGGATTGTCGGTTGTTGGCACTTACGGTGCGAAAAGTCTGAGAATAAACACCCTGCAACAATCATCGGAAGGGTCCAGGGAGGAGAAGGGAGCATTGTGGCCCAGGGAATGTTTTTGTGACATTCTCTGTGTGATCTCGTCTTTCTGGAAACCACAGTGGATCGCCACACATACGCACCTACCCTCAGGAACCGTATCCGTACATACACACAGTTAGGTTTTCCTTGTCACAATGATGCCTACCTGCAGGATAGTGTATTGTGTCACACAGATTACAGTGTACATGTGTGGTTCGAAGATAGTACACCTGTGGTCTCTATAATCTTCCCAGACTTAAACCCAGTTGAGAATCTATGGAATTACCTTATTCGGGCTGTTTGTGCTGTGGATTCTCAGCCGATAAACTTATCACAGCTAGCCGTGGAATTGGAGTCTGTATGGCTTCACACCTCTACCGATGCCTTCCAGAATGTGATTGGCAGTCTTTCTGGTCTGTGCTTTTTACAGCTGATAACATCAGTGTGGCTGGACATTATAGAACCCTAAGAACATAAAATGCTGAAGGCATTCCTTTTGCCAGTATCTGTGTGTAATTCCATGTTAACTGATAATCATCTCTAAATACTTCATTACACAATCATAGGTCTGTGCTTAATGCAACAACCGTTTCCCTCTTTATGCTGCGGTGCATGCTTTTTATTTTCTTTGTGTTCATTTGGGAACCTAACACAAAAACTTACATTTGGTAGCCCCCATATGTACCCAAAAAAAATGATTAATCTCAATTGGCATCAAATTACATAGAGCAGGTGCTTCATATATTATTTGCTACATAATGTAGAAAGAATACAAAGTTGGGTCATAATCTTAACATCACTTAATGGACACTGTGACTTGCACAATAGTAACTCAGTACACTCCATTTCAGGATGTGCAAGAGTGGGAGGTGCTCGACGATTGGAATGATGCGCAGGATCCACTAAGCATCGATAAAGAGGTGAGTGCGTCTTTGTATTCATCTTGTGTTGTGAATATTAGCACTGCGTGGGATGGAATGATAATTTATCTATACTTCACAGAAAAGTGAATGGTATGTTTAGGGTTTTGAACTTACGTTGCAAATCTTGTCATAACTTGCTGGAAATTACAAAAATGCAGTCTATCTCAGTTCTCTACAGATAGTATGGTGCAAAGAAAAAGCTTACTTAATAGTAAGTTGCTCCCTCAAAGCATCTTCCTTTTATATTGTTTCAAAGTATGCTAAGCAGTTTGATCCCCGTGTCATATAGGGACTGATGTCTGATTCTTTTTTGTGGTGCCATGTCAGGTGATAAGCACAGTCTTTTGTGGTGTTACGGATATCACGACCACAGTCTCTGGCAGCTGAAGGCCAGACTGCAAGCAGCAAGGGTAACCGGGTCACAATAAGAAGGGTGGGAGGGGGAGGGGGGGATAGCAGGGTAGAGGTGGGGGATGGTAAAGTGTTGCTAGTGGGAGTGTGCATAGATGAGGTTATGAGGTTGGAGAGGGTAGGGCAGCTAGGTGTAGTCAGGAGGTTAGACGGGGGGTTGGGGTGCTGAGAGAGCAGGGGTAGTGGAAAGGGAGAAGTAAAAAAACTGGGTGCATTGGTAGAATAGAGGGCTGTGTAGTGCTGAAATGGGAACAGAGAAGGGGCTAGATGGATGACAATGAATAACGGAGGGTGAGGACAGGAGGGTTATGGGCACTTAGGATATATTGCAGGGAGAGTTTCCACCTGTGCAGTTCAGAAAAGCTGGTGTTGGTGGGAAGGATCCATATGGCTGTGAAACAGTCATTGAAATGAAGAATATCATGTTGGGTAGCGTGCTCAGCAACTGGGTTATCCAGTTGTTTCTCGGCCACAGTGTGTCAGTGGCCATTCACGTGGTCAGAAAGTTTGTCGGTTGTCGTGCCTGCGTAGAACACAACACAGTGGTTGCAGCTTAACTTGTAGATTATATGATTTCACACATAGCTCTGCCTTTGATGGGATAGGTGATGTTCATGACCTGACTGGAGTAGGTGATGGTGAATATATGGGACATGTCTTGTATGTCTATTACAGAGATACGACCCATGAGGCTAGGGCTGCCAGGAGGGGTTGTGTAGGGATGAATGAGGATATTGTGTAGGTTTGGTGGGCAGCAGAATACCATTGTAGGAGGGGTGGGAAGGATAGTGGGAAGGACATTCACCATTTCAGGGTACAATGAGAGGTAGTAGAAACCCTGGCAAAGAAAGTTATTCCTAGGTGGTACTGAGTCACAAGGGGAATGCTCCTCTGTGGCTGGATGGTGGGACTTTGGTGGTGGTGGTGGTGGTGGTGGTGGTGGTGGGTGACTAGGTAGGTAAGGCACGGAAGATCTGTTTTTGTACAATGTTCAGAGGGTAATTATAGTCTGTAAAGGCCTCAAAGAGACCCTCGGTATATTTTGAGAGGAACTGCTTGTCACTACAGATGTGACAGCCATACAGCCATGGGTGGCTAGGTTGTGTGGAAGATAATTCCTAATATGGAATTGGTGGCAGGTGTCACAGTGCAAGTGTTGCTGGTGGTTGATATGTTTGATATGAACAAAGGTAGTGATGTAGCCATCTTTGACATAGAGATCAACTTTGAGGACGGTGGCTTGTTGTGTTGAGAGTAGGACCCGGTGGAGTGAATGGGGAGAAGGTGTTGAGGTTCTGGAGGAATGTGGATATGGGGTCCTCATCCTTGATCTAGATCACGAAGAAATCATTGGTGAATCTGAACCAGGTGAAGGGTTTGGAATTCTGGGTGTTTAGGAATGATTCCTCTAGATGGCCAATGAATAGGTTGGCATTGCATGGTACCATATAGTTTCCCATAGCTGTACCCCAGATTTGTTTGTAGGTAATGCCTTCAAAGGGGAAGTAATTGTGGATGAGGATATAGTTGGTCAAGGCGACTAGGAAGGGGCTTGTCAGTTTGGAATCTGTTGGGCATTGGGAAGGGTTGTGTTCAGCAGTGGGAAGGCTATAGGCATTAGGGATGTTAGTATAAAGATGCAGTAGTGACCAGCTGGGCACCATATGGTAAAGGAACAGGAACTGTGGAGAGTCAGTGAAGGAAATGGTCGGTATCTTTTGCATAGGAGGGTAGGATGCGAGTAATAGGCTGGTGTTGGTCTAAGAGAACAGAGATTCTCTCAGTGGGGGCATAGTAACCGTCCACAATAAGGCATCCTGGGCGATTGGGTTTATGGACTTTAGGAAGCATGTTGAAGGAAAGAGTGCGGGGAGTGGCAGGGGTGAGGGGAGAAATTGACTCTGTGGAGAGTTTCTGGGGTGGGCCTAAGGATTTGAGGAGAGACTGGAAATTGTGCTGGATTTCTGGAGTGGGGTTACTGGCAGGGTTGGTAAGGGGATGAATCTGACAGCTGGTGGAGTCCTTCGTCCAGGTAATCCTTGCAGTTCGAGACAACATTGATGGAACTCTTGTCAGCAGGTAGGATTATAAAGTTGGGATCATTTTCTAGGTACTGGACTGCAGTTCTTTGTGCAGATGTAAGGTTAGTTTGCATGATGATGGATTTGGATTATGATGGTGAAGCAAGGTTCGAGGTTAAGATATTCTGGAAAGTTTACAGGAGGTGATTTGGGTGCAGTGGGGGTGGATCATGGTTGTATGGAGGAGTGAATTGAGTCAGGCAGGGTTCAATGTTGGTATTTTGTTGAGTCTTATTGGTAGCGTTGGTGTCAAAAAAGTTTTTCCACTGTAGGGGCTGGGAGAAGGAGAGTAGGTCTGTAACAAGTTGTGCATGATTGTATTTGGAATTAGGGCAAAAGGTGAGGCCTTTGGAAGGGACTGACACATCTGCAGAATTTGTCAGCTCTGAGGGGGCATGTGGGATGGTTGGAGGTTGTATAGGTGGTGGATAGTGGCAGTCCAAGGCAGGAGTAGGAAATGAACAGGGTGGAGGGTTTTTTGAGGTGCTGTTGTGCATGTTGCTCTAGTTCCTGTAGGGCAAGACTTTAGATGTGTGTTATGCAATCCAGTAGTTTGGGATTGTATAGCAGGAGAATTTTGTGGAGGGAGAGGAGGTACTGCAAGGATGTTTGGGCCTGATTGATATGGTTTTGCAGGACTGTGTTGGTGAGAGGTAAGGATTGGCAGAATCTGAACAGATGGAGGTCACTGTGGAAGGAAGGGTAGCAGCTAGAGATGGGTAATTTGATGGTAAGGTCATTTTGGGGGATTCCATGAGCGAAGCAACAACACAGGAACAGTGTCCGGGACTGTATTCTGTCTAGGGATAAGAAAGCTTATCCGTATTGATGCAGACGGAAGGAGCAAGGATCCATGGTGCTGGTAAAAACTCATAAAAATACATAATAATAAATTTGCAAAATACACCCAAACACATGGGAAAAATCACGAAAAGGATGAAATAAGGGGAAATAAGACGAAATTTGAGGTACTACGCTGATAGTAGAGGTGAAAACCAACTATTTCACAATGAGATCAAAGAAAAAAAAATAAATAAAGAGATTGTAATGTGGATTAGTGGTCTGTAGGTGCATAAGTGTGAAGAAGGGACATGGCAGATATGACCAGATTAGGTGAAGTTAGTAGGTGCGAACTGCAGTAGAGAGGAGGAGGAGGAGGAGGAGGAGGAGTGGGGTGGGGGTGGGGATGGGTTGGGAAAATGAGATAAGAGTTTGTGTGGCACAGGAAAGATGCGGGAAATAATTACATGAGAATACACGACAGTGATGCAGGGAGAATGATCAATTTGAAGTTATAGGATTAATGATATTGGTGGGGGTAATGTGGGACATGAGGTGCTGCACCAACAATCTGTGTGGTCTTGTAGCCATCTGTTGTGCACAACCGTGATGGTTGATACAGTGTGGCTTCTAAGTAGAGCATGCATTGCATTTTGTATCAGGTGAAAAAGTAGGATGAACACTGAGTGTAGTGATGCATTAGCAAATAGTATCAAAAGAAAACAGCACTGGATTACAGGATGTAAGAAAAGCAGTCAGGCTAAATTAAACAATGGAAAATCCAGGATGGAATGCAACAATGTCATGAAAAGGGTAGTTGCTACTTCACCATATAGTGGATATTGATTACTTTAAAATATGTGACATTTTTCTCACTGCATAAACTAGTTAACTTAATCTTTGATGTAAGAGATCAAACCAATGTTCAAAAGACACAGGTAGCTTATTAACAAAGAGCTAAGAAGGCAGTTGTGTCATGGTTATCCCTTCATCATTGACTCACCCAAATAGCTGTGCGCGCTAATGTGCCACTTCCAGGATGGGGAGGTGCGCTGGCCTCGGATCAAATCTGCCCAGCAGATTAACGACGCAGTTCAGTGCACTGCCCAGCCTGGATGCAGTTTCTAAGTAGTTTCCCAAATCTCACCAGGTTAGTACCAGGCTGGTACACAAGACTGGCCTCATGTAGATGAATCACAAAAGTTTAGATAACTTTCAACGTCTTTTATGTGAATAACTTCATACGCAAACAGTTGGGGTACATACGTTCTTTCCCAACAGGTAACAGAGTAGTGATTGAGAGGATATCTGGCACCTCTTAAGCTAACCATGCCAAATCCGTTAGTGACAATGTTGACCCTGTGCTGACATGGGACATGGGGAGAAGGAGAAGAAGAAAAAAGATTATTATTCATTTGAAACTTCCTGGCAGATTAAAACTGTGTGCCCAACCGAGCCTCGAACTCGGGACCTTTGCCTTTCACGGGCAAGTGCTCTACCAACTGAGCTACCCAAGCATGACTCACGCCCCATCCTCACAGCTTTACTTCTGCCAGTATCTCGTCTCCTACCTTCCAAACTTTACAGAAGCTCTCCTGCGAACCTTGCAGAACTAGCACTCCTGAAAGAAAGGATATTGCGGAGACATGGCTTAGCCACAGCCTAGGGAATGTTTCCAGAATGAGATTTTCACTCTGCAGCGGAGTGTGCACTGATATGAAACTTCCTGGCAGATTAAAACAGTGTGCCTGACCGAGACTCGAACTCGGGATGGTAGAGCACTTGCCCATGATAGGCAAAGGTCCCGAGTTCGAATCTCGGTCGGGCACACAGTTTTAATCTGCCAGCAAGTTTCATATCAGTGCACACTCTGCTGCAGAGTGAAAATCTCATTCTGGAAACATCCCCCAGGCTGTGGCTAAGCCATGTCTCCGCAGTATCCTTTCTTTCAGGAGTGCTAGTTCTGCAAGGTTCGCAGGAGAGCTTCTGTAAAGTTTGGAAGGTAGGAGACAAGATACTGGCAAAAGTGAAGCTGTGAGGACCGGGTGTGAGTCGTGCTTCAGTAGCTCAGATGGTAGAGCACTTGCCCGCGAAAGGCAAAGGTCTCGAGTTCGAGTCTCGGTCGGGCACACAGTTTTAATCTGCCAGGAAGTTTCGTATCAGCGCACACTCCGCTGCAGAGTGAATATCTCATTCTGGATTAATATTCATTTGATGTTGGGTAGTTAAATAGTTGAAGGTACAATTTAACTGTGGATGAGCAAATGATTGGTCCAGAATTTTACCCTTGCATGCAGTGCCTTTGTAATAATGTACATCCTAAGTATAAAGCTGATAAATTGAAAAGTACTTGGCAAATTTCATCAGTTTGTGGAATCTGTCAGCAAAATAAAATTGCCAAAAGTAAAAATGGTCACACTTTTTTGATGAAAAAGTGAAATAGACTTTCATTGTATCTCATGGTATACTAATATTTTGCATAGAGGAGCATTTTCTTTGAAAATAGTGTTTTATTTGTAATGCATGGCTAGGGGAAAGGTAGATGGCACCTACAAAAAATTAAGGAAAACTTTCGGAAAAAAAACTGCTGTATGAAGACAAAGAAGTCAGATGGCAAGCCAGTACTAAGCAGAGAATGGAAATCTGGAAGGTGGAAACAATACATAGAGGGCTATACAAGGGAAATGAACACTAAAGGGAATATTATACAAAGGGAAGAGGAAGTAAACAAAGATGAGCTGGGAGACATGATGTAGATGTAGATATGATATCGCAAGAACAATTTGACATGGTATTGAAAGATGCAAGTAGAAAAAAGGCCCCTGGAGTAAACAACATTCGCTTAGAATTTTTGAGATCCTTGTGAAACTATTCCACCTGGTGTGAGAGATATGAGTGAAATACTTTCAGATTTCCGGAAAAAGGCAGTAATTCCAATCCCAGAAAAGGCAGATGCTGACAAGTGTGAATATTATCACACTATCAGTTTATCAAGTCATGCTTGAAAAATACTGTCACAAATTATTTACAGAAGAATGGAAAAACTGTGAAAAACTGGTAGAAGCCAACATCGGAGAAGATCAGTTCATGTTTTGGAGAAATATAGGAGCACTTGAGACCGTACCCACACTATGACCTTAGAAGACAGAATGAAGAAATGCAAACAATTTTTTATAACATTTGTAGATTTGGAGAAAGATTTTTACACTGTCTTTGAAATTTTGAAGTAGCAGAGGTAAAATACAGGGAGTGGAAGGTTATTTACAGCTTACACAGAAACCAGATTGCAGATAGAATAGTGGAAGGACATAAAAGAAAAACAGTGGTACAGAAGACAGTCAGACAGGATTGTAGCCCATACCAGATATTAATTAATCTGTACATTGAGCAAGCAGTGAAGGAAACTGGGGATAAATGTTTGAAGGGAATTTAAGGTCAGGAAGAAGAATCGAAAAGTTTGAGGTTTACTGATGGCGTTGTAATTCAGTCAGAGATCCAAAAGACTTAGAACAACAGTTGAATAGAATGGATAGTACCTCGAAAAGAAGTTACAAGATTATAGTGACCAAGAGTGTCAGTGAAGGAGTCATCAGTGGGTGTACTCAGTGTGTGAGCTCTGAAAGAGGAAACTGTTTTATATCGCAAGTTACCTGAAACAATGTGTGTGTAAATGAAGGAACATTACACAATAGAGAATTAACGAGTGAGGCAGTGCAGCTGTTAGAACACTGACCTTGTATTCGGGGGGATGGAGCTGCTCTGTCTGGCCATCCTGATGTGGGTTTTCCTGTATCACTAAGGCATATGCAGGACTGATTCCTTAATGTAGGCCATGGACGAATACCAGTTGTATCCCTGTATGGTAACTGTCCTATCCTGTTAAAGCCTGTTACAGGTATGCTGTGTATTATATCCTATTGATTGGCGGCATTGTATTACCTGGGAAAATTGTATATCATTGTGAGATAACATTCTGATGAATAAACATAAGTAAATAAATTAGTAAATAAGTGAAACACTGGAATTGCTTCAATGAGTCTCAGGGGTGACGTCGGGTAATGTTTCGATAGCAACACAATATAAAATCAGCATCTGGAGATGAAGAGTAGCTGTCTCATTGAAATATTGTCACAACATGATCTGACCTGACATTGAAGCAGTTATTATGTCGGGGAAGTCTCAAACTGTTGGGTTGGCTGAAGAGCCAACACCGTGTTACTATTGGAGGCCGAAATGCACGCGTTTAGCTCATGCAGGCTGGCTTGAGGAGGGAAGGACTATACTGACGTGAGGTCTGGAACATGACAAGGAATTAGAATTCAGAAAGCAGACATAGCCAGTTGATACTTAACTTTAATCCATTTATGATGATCGTCGCTCTTGACGGTACATGATTCACAATATTATCTGTTCATAATAGTAACTGAATATGGCGCCTTGCTAGGTCGTAGCAAATGACGTAGCTGAAGGCTATGCTAAACTATCGTCTCGGCGATAGAGAACGTAAGTAGGCAGTGAACCATCGCTAGCAAAGTCGGCTGTATAACTGGGGCGAGTGCTAGGAAGTCTCTCTAGACCTGCTGTGTGGCGGCGCTCAGTCTGCAATCACTGATAGTGGCGACACGCGGTTCCGACGTATACTAATGGACCGCGGCCGATTTAAAGGCTACCAACTAGCAAGTGTGGTGTCTGGCGGTGACACCACACAAACAGCGCAACACAGGAATTATACGAAGTTCAGAATAAATGTCTGTCTCTTAAGGCAAATGCTTGACACTGGCACAAAGTCTGAAGACCAGCCAGGATATACCACCCCAGGAGCACAGCGTAGGGCACGGCCGGTGGGGGCAAAGGCTCCGGTTGCGACTGCCAGAAGCTCGTCGGTAGTGCGGCTGTGTCAATCCTTTGCGATTGGTGCTGGGGTTGGAACTCTGGATGTTGTAAGGAGTAGACCCTGTTGTAGCTCCGTGAGTAGAACTGCATACCTGCTGCTGAGCATTCGCTTAAGTTACCTATGCGGTGTGCTGGACATGGGATTGGCAGGTGCAGTATAGTGTTGTGAAAGCAGTGTTGCCTATCACAACTTAAGTTACATTGGCGCTGATGTGGGTACCACTCCTTGCCACAGAGTCTGTTAGAGGCTAACTCATAAATGGATCAATGTGTTTTGATTATCTGCTGTGTTGGTATGTGGTTGTGAGGCTGGTGGGGGCCTGTGGTGCTGCAACGACCAGTCATCTCTGTAGTGCTGGTAGATGTAGGTGCATGATATAGCAAAGATGGACATCGACAAAGCTAAATCGAGGGAAATGCAACATAGGGAAACTACTCCCTTTGTCACGAAAGTTTCAGGACAGGTTTTTTTTAAAACAGAAAATTGCACTTACCAATTAACGACCCTAGGTTTATTGACATAGTCTCCTTGGCTCTCTATACAGTGTTTCTTGAAGTCTCGGAAGCGAGCAGGGAAATTTTCAACTGTGCTGCTTGCAAGTTCATTTGCCACAGTCTGCTGAATGTCTGTATGGAGCTTTCCTTTGAGTTGCCCGTTCACTCACCAAACGAGAAAAAATTGGAAGGTGAGAGATCGGATGAATACGGTGGGTGTGGGATGGCGACAACAGAATGTTTAGCCAGATATTTGGTGAGAGATAAAGCAGCGTAGGGCCTCGCATTGTCGCGCAGTAAGAATCAGTCCTGAGAATGCCACCAATTGGGGTAGTGACGTTGAATTGCTTGTCGCAAACGTTTCGAGACTTAGACATAAAAGGTTTGGTTCACTGTTTGACCTGGAGGAACGTACTCGTGGTGAACTAATCCTTTACTATCAAAGAATGTGATAGACATTGTCTTCGTTCTCGAAGGTTGCCATTTGACTTTTTTTTTAGGCTGGTGATGCGGTACCTTCGATTCGGCACTCTGACACTTCGTGTGAGGGTCATACTGGTCACCGACTTTCAGCCCCAGCTATAATCTTTGACAAAAATGTGGGCTCATGTCTGGCTCTGCCCAGTAGTTCAGCAGAAATGCTTCATATTTCCTTTTTCTGTTTGTCCGTCAGTGAGTGAGGGACGAGTGTCGTATTTTCCTAAATCTGTGGATAAAATATTATGACACACACATCACAATTCAATTTAAATTCTTCTGATATCGCATGCACAGTTACGTGACAATCTTCTTGCAATAACTATCTTACACACTCCACGTTTACATCGGTGCGTGCTGTAGATGGAACACCAGCTCTCGGATCGTCTTGTGCCGAATCTCTGCCTTCGCGAAACTTTTGTGCCACTCAAAAAACTCAACTTGTTGAAAGTGCTTTGCCTGCATATGCTTGCTTAATCATTGTCCACATTCACTATGAGTTTTTCTGAGTTTAATGCAGAACTTAATGTTCAGTCCTTGCTCACAATCACATCCTTTGTGTCACGGTAACTAATGTGCCGAGAACCCAAACAGTGTGTTGCTAAGCACAACCCTGCCACCTAGTGAGATAACATGTAAACATGGCCAAGGTCATTTCGAGGATGCACACCTATCAGGCAACATAAAAACAACATTTGTTCCTTTTTAGTAGTGCAAACGCAGATAAAGAAATCTGTCCAGGAACATTTCTGACAGAGGGAGTAAATCAGGACATGCTGAAGGAATTAGATAAGGAATCAGGACACTAAAAGTAGTCAGTGAGTTTCACTGTTTGGGCAGCAATGTAACTGTTTATGGTTGATGTAGAGGGGATATAAAATGCAGACTGTGAAGTAACTGGAAAATTTTTCTGAAAGAATAATTTGTTAAAACTGGTACAAATTTAAGTGCTAGGAAATCTTTTTCAAAAGTATTTGTCTGAAGTGTATTCTTCTATGGAAGTGAAACAGGGATGATAAGCAGTTCAGATAAGGAGAGAAGCTTTGGAATTGTGGTGTTACAGAAGAATGATGAAAATTATAGTAGTACATTAGAGTAGTACATCAAGTACTGCAGATTGAAACTGAAGAAACTGCAAAAAGGTGGGAATTTAAGGAGATGGGACCTGGATAAACTGAAAGAACCAAAGGTTGTTGAGAGTTTCAGGGAGAGCATAAGGGAAGAATTGACAGGAATGGGGGAAAGAAATACAGTAGAAGAAGAATGGGTAGCTCTGAGGGATGAAGTAGCGAAGGCAGCAGACGATCAAGTAGGTAAAAAGATGAGGGCTAATAGAAATCCTTGGGTAGCAGAAGAAATATGGAATTTAATTGATGAAAGGAGAAAATATAAAAATGCAGTAAATGAAGCAGGCAAAAAGGAATACAAACGTCTCAAAAATGAGATTGACAGGAAGTGCAAAATGGCTAAGCAGGGATGGCTAGAGGACAAATGTAAGGATGTAGAGGCTTGTCTCACTAGGGGTAAGATAGATACTGCCTACAGGAAAATTAAAGAGACCTTTGGAGAGAAGAGAACCACTTGTATGAATATCAAGAGCTCAGATGGCAACCCAGTTCTAAGCAAAGAAGGGAAGGCAGAAAGGTGGAAGGAGTATATAGAGGGTTTATACAAGGGCGATGTACTTGAGGACAATATTATAGAAATGGAAGAGGATATAGATGAAGACGAAATGGGAGATAAGATACTGCGTGAAGAGTTTGACAGAGCACTGAAAGACCTGAGTCGAAACAAGGCCCTGGGAGTAGACAACATTCCATTAGAACTACTGATGGCCTTGGGAGAGCCAGTCATGACAAAGCTCTACCATCTGGTGAGCAAGATGTATGAGACAGGCGATATACCCTCAGACTTCAAGAAGAATATAATAATTCCAATCCCAAAGAAAGCAGGTGTTGACAGATGTGAAAATTACCGAACTATCAGTTTAATAAGTCATGGCTGCAAAATACTAATGCGAATTCTTTACAGACGAATGTAAACACTGGTAGAAGCAGACCTCAGGGAAGTTCAGTTTGGATTCCATAGAAATGTTGGAACACGTGAGGCAATACTAGCCTTACGACTTATGTTAGAAGAAAGATTAAGAAAAGGCAAACCTACGTTTCTAGCATTTGTAGACTTAGAGAAAGCTTTTGACAATGTTAACTGGAATACTCTCTTTCAAATTCTGAAGGTGGCAGGGGTAAAATACAGGGAGCGAAAGGCTATTTACAATTTGTACAGAAACCAGGTGGCAGTTATAAGAGTCGAGGGGCATGAAAGGGAAGCAGTGGTTGGGAAAGGAGTGAGACAGGGTTGTAGCCTCTCCCTGATGTTATTCAATCTGTATATTGAGCAAGCAGTAAAGGAAACAAAAGAAAAATTTGGAGTAGGTATTAAAATTCATGGAGAAGAAGTAAAAACTTTGAGGTTTGCCGATGACATTGTAATTCTGTCAGAGACAGCAAATGACTTGAAATAGCAGTTGAACAGAATGGACAGTGTCTTGAAAGGAGGATATAAGATGAACATCAACAAAAGCAAAACGAGGATAATGGAATGTAGTCAAATTAAATCGGGTGATGCTGTGGGAATTAAATTGGGAAATGAGACACTTAAAGTAGTAAAGGAGTTTTGCTATTTAGGGAGTAAAATAACTGATGATGGTCGAAGTAGAGAGGATATAAAATGTAGACTGGCAATGGCAAGGAAATCGTTTCTGAAGAAGAGAAATTTGTTAACGTCGAGTATAGATTTAAGTGTCAGGAAGTCCTTTCTGAAAGTATTTGTATGGAGTGTAGCCATGTATGGAAGTGAAACATGGACGATAACTAGTTTGGACAAGAAGAGAATAGAAGCTTTCGAAATGTGGTGCTACAGAAGAATGCTGAAGATAAGGTGGGTAGATCACGTAACTAATGAGGAGGTATTGAATAGGATTGGGGAGAAGAGCAGTTTGTGGCACAACTTGACTAGAAGAAGGGATCGGTTGGTAGGACAGGTTTTGAGGCATCAAGGGATCACAAATTTAGCATTGGAGGGCAGCATGGAGGGTAAAAATCGTAGAGGGAGACCAAGAGATGAATACACTAAGCAGATTCAGAAGGATGTAGGTTGCAGTAGGTACTGGGAGATGAAGAAGCTTGCACAGGATAGAGTAGCATGGAGAGCTGCATCAAACCAGTCTCAGGACTGAAGACCACAACAACAACAATAACATCAAGTAACTGATCAGGAAATACTAAACTGGGGAAAAATAAATTTATGGCTCACCTTGGCTAAAAGAAGAGGTGGTTTGAGAGAACACATACTGAAGTATCAAGGAATTGTTAGTTGGGTAACAGAGGGGGGAGAGTGAGTGAGTGAGTGTGTGTGTGTGTGTGTGTGTGTGTGTGTGTGTGTGTGTGTGTGTGGAGAATTTGTAAAATTTGTAAAGAGAGATTAGCATGTAGAGTTGCATCAAAACAGTCTCTGGACTGTAAACCTAAGTTGTAATGAACTATATTATACTTGGTGGTAAGAGTTGGGGCAGTGGGTAAGTGGTAGCCTCTGAAATTCAAGTCTGGGATTTCTTTCTGTCATTTATCATATTTTCTGCGTTTGGCAGTGATTTGTCATTGAAGAAAAGTCAAGTGGCACTTTTGCGTGAAATCCATGTTAAACTGGGTAAACCAATTCTGAAACCTAAAGAAGGTGCAGGGATAAGAGAGGCAACAGGACAATGCACACTAAAGCAAATTATTTTTCAAACCAACTTCCAGGATGACTACTTCTTCACTTCTTAATGTCAAAATGATCAGATGTTCAGCATTTATTTTAAAAAGCCATGAAGCAAAAATGGTGGTTATTTATTAGTCACTGCACGTTTAATGTGAGTAAAATATTTTCTTTTCATATAACTGGCCAGAGCCACAGATTCGTATAGTTATGAGGAAAATGTGTATTTCATTGTTCATAATTTAATCTTCTTGCTTCTGATGCTACAGTTAACACTTTGACTGTGGTCACGTAAACCTTGTGGCTTTTTAGAATGCAAGCCGTTTCTATCAGTTTTCAATATTTCTTATTAAGGAAAGTAGCCAACACTTTACTTTGATGCTGACCTTTTGTTAAAGCTAAAACTACTTCACTTGTATTACCTGTCTCCAGCTTCTGTAATGTTTAATTTTTTTCCCTTGTATTTTTAAGGAATGTTTAGCAAAAATTTACTGAAGTAGAGGGTTGGGTGGTAACTGTTCTAGTTCTCATAATCTATTATTTTACTTTCACTGACTAAAAAGTAACATGCTAAAACCCTAATTATAAATTTTCACACTTTATTTTTACATAGTAAATTTTATGATACATTCTCAGACATGGTTCTTTGTGCATTGTGACTTGTACTTTTTGCACTGGTATGTTGTGTCTTCAGTTACAACATTTCATGTTACTTTTATCTGGCTAAGCATACTTTGCATATTCTCTGGATTCATGTTTTATATCATGGTGGTAACATTTTTTTTCAGGAAGTGTTTTCCTGTAGATAGCCTGTCCAGTTGACACCCAGTTGAACTAGGTCTGCGAGTGTCATCAGACTTTGCCTATTGGCAGTTTTGCCCACCATACCATTATGAGTTTAAACAGAGGCATCTTCTTATTTTTTACTGTATTTCGATGAATGCATACATTCACTAGGTGCATGAGGAATCAGTGAAATCTAAGACTCATAGGGCCCATCAATATACACGATTTCCTATATATGTGTCACATCAGTGGATGGGATTGGCAGTTAAGGTGTTAACAGTATTCCTGCTACTTTAAATTCAGTCACTATCTTCAGACGTTTCTGCACCTTTCTAGTTTCTTCCTGTTAGAAATTAACTTTGCTTACATTCCGCTAAATATGGAGCCAGTTTCATATGTAAATCACTATTATTTATTTGGACATTTTATTTGTGTGCATTCAAAAGTCAGGAGTAGAATTTAAACGATTTTGTTCTTTTCTGTATTTCTAACCCTTCTGAAGCCTACTATTACTTTCAGAGTGGCACATTATCAATTCAAATTATACTTATCTTATTCAGGGGATGAGTTTGTCCTGAGATCTTGGTGCCTAGGTAAACAACTGAATAAAAGTATTTACTTACTTTCAAGCTTTTATTACAGTAAACCGTCAAATCACCGAAACGTGAACAATACATTATGAGCCGAACAAACACTGACCCCATCTAAAACAGTCTGACCAAGCACAAATAAGGCACCAATGAAAGATTAGGCAAGAGTTAATAAATTACATGGCCCTAACAGCGATCATCTTTATAATCATTCACCAGTCAGTCTACTTCTAGTTTTATTAGAATTTGTTCTTACAATTAGATTTATTATGCTTAAGCAATATTTAACAGACTACATGTGGCATATTACTCAGAATTTTTCTAAAATATGTTGACATGAAGTTCTCTTACAAAATGTAATGCTTTTTTTCATACAATTTAGAGACTGTTCCATACTTATATAAATTCATACGTCTATCATGGTTTGTTAATTGCTCTCCTGCAGCTATTACCAGTATACATTAAATAAAATTATCCAAGCTCTGTTTCATAACAACTGACCTGTTTTTAAACAACACGAAACAGTGCATTAAAACAGTGAAGTACTCATCACCCATTACTTATTATTATGGAATGTAAGTTAGTCAAATTTGAATAGCAACACACTTTGTATTGTGGGCAACCACAGCTGTAAGAATGCATTATTTTTAAACACAACTGCAGCAGCTGTTGAATAATCCTTCATTTGTACAACCAGTTTTGCAGCAATTAAGTTGCATTATCAGGTATATCTGAATAGAAAATAACAGATTGGAGGAAAACTTGAAAACCTTTTGACAAGAGGTCCAGTGAAATAAATATGTAACTTCAATGATGATTAGAGACAAAATACTCAAAATGGGCAATAACCCTCAAGAGAATTGATTAGGCAGTTAGCAGAATACTTACATTCAAGTCGTTAACATTGAAACATAGAGATTGACACCCCCATCACTCTGTCATGTTGCATTAAAATGTCCTGAAAGGAACTGTAGTTGAAATAAGGGTGGCAGAATGAAGGAGATGGCTGTGGTAAATGTGTCAGTTCTAAAAAGGAACACAGAGAAACATAAAATAAAATGTATCAACTGGATCAAGGACCAGATAAAACTAAAGACAATCTATTGTATCATCCTTACCCAGATGACAATAACCATATCTTCACGCAGGGCCTTGAAGTGCACGGTACTAGAAAAGTTCTAAAATCATATAAACTGCAGTGAAATACCGGAACCCATGATGAAAATAAGATGGTGGAAGACAAAACGAGTCACAAGGGGAAACAAATGAGAGGGTAGGATAACCGTATGTGCCCGACATATCATAGCCCATGCTGGCTCTTGCTGTGATATGTTGGGTGCATCAGACTCAGGACTTTTATCATTCTATTTGTTTCTCTAGCCACTCATTTTGTCTTCCTCCCATCTTATTTTCATTATGGGTTTCATTATTTAATTACAATTTATATGATTTAGAACTGTTTTGTACTGTACATTTCAAAGGCCCACATGATATTGTCCTCTGGGTAAGCATGATACAATAGATTTTCTTGAGTTTTGTCCAGTCGTTGATGTGGTTGAGACATTTTTATTTTATTGTTGTCAATGTTCCTCTGTAGAACTTGAGGCTTTTACCATGGCCGTCTCTTTTTGGTATGTCATTCTTATTTTGACTACTGTTCCTTTCAAAGAGGTTTTAATACAACATGATGGTGATGGAGATGTTAAATAATCTATAGGTTTTGCTGGTAATGTTTTGAATGTGAGTATTCTGTGTACTGCCTATCGGATTCTCATGAGGACTGTCTATTTTGGGTATTGCATATCTAACCATCATTGAAGTTACACATTTGTTTCACTGGAACTCTTGTGAAAAAGTTTTAATTTTTCCTACAATCTGTTTTTCTTCTTATTCAGTTGTACCTGATGATGCAACACTAGTGTTTCAAAGCCAGTTGTACTAATAAAGGAGTATTGAACAGGTGCTGCAGTTTTGGTGAACAAGAATACAAATTTCACTAAATTCAAGATGAAACAACATATTTAAATTTTCAACCAAAAGTGCATTACATGTTGATAAAAAAAAAAAAAAAAGGAAAAGAGAGAGAGAGAGAGAGAGAGAGAGAGAGAGAGAGAGATCTTAAGATATTTGTATTGAAATGTATGAAAAACTTCTGCTTAAAATGGAAGGCAGTCAGCTCGGTGCATGTATTTTGACTTCTTGCACTTCCTGTCCAACCAAAGGAAGTTGTAATCTTCCAGTGAGAAGGAAAAAAAAACCTTCAGTTCTGAAAAATCTTGTGACTGACACTGACATTGGCTGTGAGAGGCCTTCTGAAGCACCAAGGGGGTGGGGGTGGGGGGGACCAGTGATCCACAGCATGTTTCCTCATAGCTGTATTCTTCATCGTCATCCATGCACACCAAATAAATCTGTCAGCACACCATGGCTGTCTCTTCCACTGCTGTATCCATTTATCCTTTGTGTCTGAGCAATGTGGCGTGGTGTGAATAACCACCATATGCTGTGACCTGGCATTATGTTGACATCCATGTGAATTGGTGTCAAACCACTGTCAGCAACATTAGGTGCTGGATTTTCTGGACTGACAGTAATTTATTTATTACTTCCAGTTTCATTGCATGGATCCATTAAAATGATAGACTTCTTGTATTTTTCTTTAAAACCTACAGAGTAGTAGCTTTATAAACCAGTGTAGGCCGTGTACACTCTGCATGTGCCTAATCTGATGTGGTAGGAGTTTGTCGAGAATTACTTCAAATTTGGCAATGTTTAACTACCTACTATGTTTCTAACAGGGCAGCAGCAGAACCATGCTTTAACAAAGGTGAGTAGAACTCATTCCATTTGTCGTCAGACCTTTTCACCTTGTATAAAGAATTACATTTCTTCTCTGCTAGTTTGTATTTAAGGATAATGTTTGAGGATTCTATTTTGCATTACAACTTTTGTTAATTCTGGTACAGCTGAATTGAGATGCTCTATCACCTGACAAAAGTGACCAGAAAAATGAAAATCTAAGTTAGTGAAGCATAAAGTGTCTGAGGCATATCACCCACCAGATAATGACATCATGTGGTTTATTGATACATTTACCAGTGTAGTTTGTCTGACTGGCCTTAATAATTTTACTAAATTTGATGATTTTGATACAGGTGTAAGTTCACAACCTTTTAAATATAGTAAGCTCAGACACTACATGAACACAAACACTAAAATAGATTATGCCACAATCAGCAAAAATGTTAGAGATAATGTAAACTACAGTTGTGTGTCTGTTCATGTAGTGTCTGAGCTTACTATATTTAAAAGGTGAACTTGCATCCGTATTAAAATCATGAAATGTAGTAAAATTATTAAGGCCAGTCAGACCAACTACCCTGGTAAATGTACCCATAAACCACATGATGTCATCATTTGGTGGGTGATATGCCTCGGACACTTCATGCTTCATTAACTAATTGTCGTCACTGTGGAGCACAACACTCATTTTGAATCCTGCTTCTGTGGCATTGTGTTAAAGAAGGGAATTTTTTTAAACTGCTACATGTTTTCTGGCATAAACTGTCACACCATTGCTTTCATGGCGTTGGCTGCAAGAACTGTTTGCTAATAAGTAGCCTTCTAATTGGTAATATATTATTTCCCTGGACTTTCATCTGAGTTAATACTAAAAATTGTGGTTACTGTTCCTTTATGAATATTTGCAATATGTAGAGTTTGTTTCTGAGGTATGGTGCATTTAAATGCAACATCTTTAAAGGTGATATTCCTTTGTTGGATTACTGTTTTGCATGAGTTACATTTACTTAAGTTACCTTTATTATTACAGCAGCCTAATACATTAATAGGGCATTTATGATTGTGTTGCAATAATTATATATTTTACAGCCTGAATTTTCTCCAAGTACACAGGACTCTGACACATCTGAACTACATCCCTGAAGATTAGTTGACAGTACAGTATAAATTTGCTACATAATGCCTGTATAGTGCCACCTTTATAACTCTAATCATTTCATTCAAAGACACTTGTTAGACATGGAAGTCCAGGGAAGTGGATTGATAATTTCTCTGTGATTTTGCTTGAAATTTTGTTGCTCTCCATGCCTCACCTTAAAGGTTATTTTCTTTCAACTGTTTCAGGAATGTCCATCTTCAGAAGACCATCTTACATCCAGTACATTCAATATTGTCAAAACAGAGAATGAGGACAATGAGGGGCACACAGGGAGCAATGATGACGGGGAGGTGAGTCACGTTCCTCTGTAACACGACGATTCTATTATTCAGGCACTCCACGTGTCATGTATAATTGTGCCTCGGCAAAGGCTTCTAATGAGGAGAGGGTTCGACTTCTTGAAACAGTGATGTAGGTTAAGGTCCAAAGTATCACACCCTGTAGTCATTCAACCTGGTGGTCTCTTGTTTGTGAGAAATGGACGAAAAAATATTTTGGAATTTGGCGTGATGTTCTATGGCTTTAAAAATAGTTATGTTAATCAAAGTATTTTCATAGTGTAGTGATTATCGTGAGGATGTCACATGAAAAAGGTTGTGGGTTCAAATCTTGTCAGCTGCATTGAAATCTCTTATATTTAAATCTTATCGAAAATTCTGTAAGCATTATTTTTATTCAGTTAATTGGTTTAAATGCAGTTTTTTTGTTTCTATTCCATTGTCACATCATTTTAATCAGCATGTTAACTGTCAGTTGCTCTCATTTCTTCTTCCTATCATTCGTTTTCCACTTGAAATCTTTCTGCATATAAATTTCATTATTTTTATTTATCTGTCATAGCATTTACACATTTAAAACTGCTGATTTATTGGTTAAAAACAAAAGACGAATCTATTGTATGGACTGTGCAGTGGTGTCAAAAACGTTTTTCTCATTGGTAGATGTCCATTATTTTTAATGAAAATTGTCACATAAACATTTAAAACATAAATTCTTACTGTACTGTGTACAAAGTAATGCAGATAAAGATTAAAACAAAAGAAGGGATCATAGCCTACATAAAAGAAGATTCAGCAAAATGAGGAATAAACATAATGGATGCAGTAACATGAACGGAAATAGAATATGATAAGAGAGAAAGAAATAAATTGAAATCAGTAAATAATTATTATTAAAATCACATTCACAGAGGTTCCAATTGGAAAAGGAATGGTAGGAAGGAGAAATAACAGCAATTGGAAAATAATGGTCAGTCATTTCAATATAGATTAAAAACATAAAAAAAATTCAAAGCACATGACAAGAATCAAACTCAAAATCTCTTGCGTGCAAGGATCACACAATAACTTGTAGTGCCTCAAGAATTTCGGTGTAAATTCTAGAAACACTCAGCCTTCCACCATCTCAAACACCCGCTATTTTAGGTACGAGTGCGGGAGAGTGAGAACATTTCTACCGATCCACCTGTTTCTATGTGCACGTCGGAAGTTTGTTATTAGAAGACTGTAAGAGGGGCGAGTCACTGACGGTGACAAGTGTTTGCCGCCATCGCCACAGAAGGCATGATGAAAACTCAAGGAATAATTATGGAATATTCTTTATATTTTTAACTCACTTCATTTCTTGGACTTGAAGAAGTCAAGATGCATGTTCATTTTTTCACATGGTTTTCGAACCAACTATTATGTCTCAATGTACTTAAATATTTCTAAACCTCGAGATACGAGTGAGATGACGAAGACATTTATATCTCTAAGAAGAGAATTTTGCTGTGCATAGTAGTTCTAGTACATCATTAACCGACGAGTACGTTGACACTAAAGTTCATATATGTGATCAATAGATAACAGAAATAAGAATATATTATTTTCTGTCACGAAAAACATTAGATTGTGGCAATCAAAGTGACAGAAGTGAAGACGCCAAATTTTCGACTAAGAAGATTGGGTGTGGAGAGTAAGCAGTTTTCACGCACATACATTGCGCTGACGCCGACGCAGTAACCAGCCACCGATGACGACTGCGCCAGATGCTGCTCACCAGTGCTGACTCCTTCTCCACTCGCCGACGATGACACTGAAACCAACATTTGACGCCGCCGGTGCCACTGCCGTCCCCTGGCGCTGATTACACATCCGCTCACCAACGCAGCTAGATTCTACGACAGGTGAGCAAAAACCAATAATTATTTGGTAAAGTTGAGGCGATGGTTGAATGATAAACTGTTAATGTAGATACTGTACTCAGTGGTGAATTTTCTTCTAGATGATTATTAGGTCTAAGATCAATAAAATTGTGGATCAAGAACAGCAACAAACTTCAGAACCAGCCACGGCCATTAAAGTGACTAGGGAAATGTCAGATTGGTCTGAAGTAGTGAATTTAATCAAAGCTCAAAATGCCCAAATTGCAACTTTAAATGAAAAATTAGATGCACTGATTGCAAATTCAGTCACTCTAAGACAAGAACGAAGTGCTAGAGTAGATGACCAAAGTGCTAAGTTGGATGACGAGAAGGCTGATTCAGCCACTCTAGGTGAAAGGTTAGATGCTCAGAGTGAAATTCTGAGTAATTAAAGTGAAACCTTGAACACTCAAGCAGCAAATATAGTTTTATTAAAAACTGAATTTGACTCTAGTTCTTTGAATATACATGTTAATCAACTATTTACCGAATTTAACCAGAGACAGGATGAGCAATTTCAGAATTTAGCTAAAAAACTAGAATTGATATTGAAGATAAATATAATAATGTAGAATCTGAATTTAGTGGAAAATTAAAATTTTGTGAAAATGTATGTAATGTTAAATTTAATTCCGTAAGACAGGAAATGAATATTTTGAAAGAGATCAACCTAAGGAAGTAATGTTGATTATTCAATTGAAAATCCCAGGTGTTACTACATGCATTGTTAGTTTGTGAGTAGTTAATATAGGATGAAGTTTTAAAGGAAAAATAGCCAACTTTGACATTATAAATGTAAGTAGTTTGGCGGAACCATTTGAACTAATTAAAGATCGAGAAGTTACTGAGAGTATAATCTCTGGAAACATTTCAGTGGTTGCTTTTTCCGAACTTAATGATGCTAGCAAGGTTATGGATGACTTGTGCGAAGAATTCAAACTTGTCTGTGACAAAGTAGAAAATGAAATAACTTTACTTAATGTTGTGTTTCCTAGTAAAGTGGTAATTGTTTTGCTGTGGGGAGACCTTCACACAAAATGTAATGTGAATTACTGGTCTGCATTTGCTCAAGTGAGGTTAATGTCAGATTCTTGGGATCTGGACAGAGTCACATTTGTCTTCCAGGGACGTTAACATTCTGTGTTAATGGGCGGAGTGATGACTGTCGGATTCCTAGTTGTTTTCGGTATTTCTTCTGTACTATTTTTCCTGTACCAAATTCCCTTCAAATCTTGAACTATTTTGTAATCTATTCTTGAATTCTTAAGCTATCCTATAGGTTTAGTATATATGAAACCGGAATATGACTAAAAGATATACTGATTAAAGAGGATCAGAGGTAAACAGTGATCTCTAGAAATGAAATGAAACAAATAGAATATTATATTCATGGAAAGTATAATATGAGGGTACTAATTAAACAGAGTGATATTGAGATGACAAAAACTGATTAGAGTATTGTGTGTGTGCAAAGGATAGTAATGTGGTTAACTAAACAGCTAATATGCTATAGTAAGGTGAAGGTGAGAATGTCCGTTCTGTAGGAGACATTTAACATAATACCTCCTCCGGCTTCTAACTCAAGTACTGGTGAAGTAGGGATCCTGGGGAAGGGGGGGTGGGAAGGGTTTTCCTGTCATTGGGGCTATCTTCTTTCACTTCTTTGATCTTAGCAACCTGTTCTACTTTTTCCTTTCTTACTTCTCATCTGAGTACTTGCCTTTCTTTTCCTTCCATGTTCATCTACGTACACACAAAAATACACTTAAACACAAACAGGAGAATTACGAATTAGAAACCAGAAATGATGTCAGAACTGCCAAGGGATGTAGGGGAATAAGGATATATGTACATCTGGGTAGATTCACACATTATATGCTTTGATATGTGACACTTCTTATGTATACATACATGTATATAAAGAAAGAAGGGTAACAATCAACTCATGCGTCTTGGAGCCCAGTTTATAGGGAAACAGATGTAACCAAAAAGTACAATTCATTTTTAAATGAATTCATGTCTTTATTTGAGTCCATCTTTCCCAAAAAGAGTAGTTAGAAATAGTCATGTAGGCAATGCCAAGAAGTCTTGGTTCACTACACGGATAATATCTTGTAGAACAAAGAGGATGTTATACAGTTCTCTCAGGACTTGTAATGGTCCAAAGAAATGACAGCACTACAAACTTTACTGTAACATTCTCAAGAAGGTTATAAATAAATATAAAAGTATGTTCATAAAATCAGAAATTGAAAGCTCAGAAAATAAAATTAAAACTATATGGAATGTAATTAAAGAGGGAAACTGGTAAGAAAACAGGAACATGTCTCAGGTAGAGATTAAAACAGGGGACTGTATCACAAAGAAACCTGAGTTGGTTACAGAAATATTTGATAACCACTTTTGAGAGCAGCAGAGAAGACAGGCTGTAATGGTCCTATGGAAGAATCATTGTCCCTCCTACAGAAAGCTATTAGCAACAGATATCCCACAGTTATATATACCTCAAGTTACGGTAAGCGAAGTCATAAGAGTAATTAGACACTTAAAAAATAAAAATTCTGCTGGTGTGGACAATATTTCTAGTAAAATACTGAAACACTGTTATAAATTTGATAGTCCCGTCTTATACAACATATACAATACACCCCTACAAGAAAGGATTGTCCCTGACAGACTAAAATTGGCTGTAGTTATTCCTCTCTTTTAAAAAGGTGATAAAAACAATGTAACAAACTATCGCTCAATATCACTATTAACTACCTTCTTGTAAATTCTTGAAAAACTCATGCACAGGAGGATTGTAGATCATCTCAACTTCCACACTATCTTAAGCAAAAATCAGTTTGGTTTTCATGATGGTCTTTGTACTGACCAGGCAATATTCTCTTTCAGCAACCAAGTTTTGGAAACCATTAACAAAAAAAGTCTCCAGTGGGTATTTTTAGTGATCTTACGAAAGCTTTTGACTGTGTAAACCACTAAATTCTTTTGAAAAAGGCAGAATACTATGGTTTAGGTGGTACTGTTGGCTTGTGGCTACAATCATATCTAAAGGATCAGAAGCAGACTGTAATGCTAAATGGCTCTTCTGGAGAACCTGCCTCTTCTGAGTGGGGCACGATAACGTGTGGTGTACCTCAAGGCTCCGTTTTGTGCCCACTGCTATTCCAATCTTCATTAATGATCTTCCTCATTGTTCTGAGACAGACAGCAAATTTACCCTGTTCACTGATGATACCACAATTCTAATTGACGGTTTGATAGATCACAATCTTGAACAAATTACAAATACTGTTCTTAATGACATCTTAAATTGGTTCTCCTCAAATGGTCTCTCACTCAATGTAAATAAAACTCATTATATGAGGTTCCATAAATCACAAAGTAATCTCGATGAAATTAACATAAAATGTAGAGATCAACCAATACAGAAAGTTGAAGATACAAAATTCCTGGGTGCTTTTTTAAATTTTTGTCCTCCTCGCCGTGTCCGGCTACAGCGACTCCATCAGTCTTCTCTGTCCTTGTTGTGGTAGGCTCGGATGTGGCTCGCGAATCCGAATTTCGCTTTGAATATCCTGTTGCATGAAGCACAGTGAAGTTGACCAGCAGAGTTGTAAGTATACGTGTAGACAGGCTTGAGCTGAGATTTTCGGAGCTCTCTTTTAGCATCCAGGTTCATTAGATGCTTTTTCTCAAATTGTTCGATGCTCTTATGTACAGTTGATGGCCACTCCAATCGGCGCAATGCTAGCTCCTCCCAATGGTTGCTTGGAATGCCATAGGCTGCAAGGTGGCGTTTAATGGTGTCTTTATATCGCAGGTGTTGACCACCTTTCCTCCTCTTCCCGCACGAGAGCTGCGAGTAGAACACCGCTTTAGGTAGCCTACTGTCATCCATGCGTACTATGTGACCACTCCATCTCAGTTGATGTTTCATTATTAAAGCTTCAATACCAGCCAGTTTCACGTGGCGCAAAATCTCCGTGTTTGGGACATGGTCTTCCCATTTGATGCGCAGAATTGATCTCAGACATTGAAGATGAAATTTATCTAACTTCTTAATGTCAGCTTTGTAACAGCACCAGGTTTCCGAGGCATAGAGTAAGGTGGATAATACTACTGCTTTGTAGACTGCAATTTTTGTTTGTAGTTTGAGATCATGTGATTTCCATACTCGGTCATTAAGCTTACCGAAGGCTGAGGCTGCGCTGGCTATATGCGCTGCGATTTCCGTTGTCAGGCTGTTGTGACTTCTAATTTGGCTTCCCAGGTATTTGAAATTTGACACATTTTGCAAGGGTTTGTTATTTATCTCAATACTGGAGTCATCTGCATTAAGACCTCTAAGTGGCTGTTTGAGAACTTGCGTCTTAGTGATGCTAATGGCTAAGCCAAATCTTCTGCAGGAGACATTTAGCAGATTTATGTAAGCCTGAAGAGTTTCGCAAGAATTAGCCATCATGCATACATCATCCGCGTAGAGAATCTCTAAGATGGATAGTTTGGTTACGCGACTTTTTGTTCTGAGGTGAGAGATGTTGAAGACACTTTTGTCTGTCCTTGTGTCGAGACTAATTGATTACTACAGGCTTTGGTCGCGTCTCTCATAACAACTGCGAAGTAAAGTGAGAAGAGTGTGGGAGCCAGAACACAGCCTTGTTTTACACCACACGTCATGGGAAACTGTTCTGAGAGCTTGTCCTCATGGCGGATTTTTGCCATCATGTTTTCATGAAACTGCCGAATCAAACTGACAATTTTGTCAGGGCACCCAGTTTTCTTTAGTATGATCCAGAGAGCTTCCCGTGGGACACGATCAAAAGCTTTTTCCAGGTCTACAAAGTACATGAACAAAGGCCGATGTTGCTCTAAGCTTTTCTCTTGCATTTGTTTGACAACAAATATGGCATCCACTGTGCCTCTGTTTGGGCGAAAGCCACACTGGGTTTCTGGTAGCAGTTTTTCTGCAAAGTGTGTTAACCAGGTGTTAATTATGTGGGCAAGGACTTTTCCCGCTGCTGAGAGAAGAGAAATGCCCCTGTGGGAGCTGCAGTCTGATATGTCACCCTTGCCTTTATAGATCTTGGAAATACAAGCATCTCTCCAGCCTTGTGGAATCATTTCATACTCCCAAATCCTTAAGATCAGAGCAAACAATGGTTTCTTGATGTTTGGCCCCCCATATTTATATAGCTCTGATGGAAAATTATCTAATCCTGCTGTTTTGTCATTTTTCAGCTTAGCCAGTGCTGAAATGAATTCATCGTAGGAAGGGGCATCCGCAAGTTGTTTCTCAACTGGCAGTTCTTCAAGTGCTTGTATGTATGGAATATCAGTTGTCTGATGGTCGGGATTAAGAACGTCATTAAAATGTTCCGCCCACCGAGACAGGATGTCACTCTGTTGCATCAGCCAACAACTTTTATCTTTGTTATAGACTGGTGCTATCTTCCCAACTCTTGGACCAAAGATAGTTTTCAGGGACTCAAAGAATCTGCCCGTTTGGTGTGTGTCGGCCTATAACTGTATTTCATTTGCTTTATTTGCCCACCAACTGTCTTTGAGAGCATGTACCTTCACTTTCAGATTGTAATGCACTGCTCTATGCTTGTTATCATCAGGGGTGCAAAGATAGGTTCTGAAATCATTAATTAGCTTTCTGATCTCTGGATCTGAGTCATCAAACCAGTCCTGGTGCTTCTTCTGAGGCTTTCCCAAGACTTCTGAAGCACAGCCACGCAGTCTGCTAGCGTATGCACTCCACTGTTCATCTACAGGGGCAGATTCAGATATCAAAAGGCCATCGACACCAAATTTTTCATCCAGTTTTGCTCTCATAGTCTGATCATTGGCCAAGATTTCGCAGGACAATTTTGTTGGTATTTTGTGTGAAGCTCGGCATGGTGCCTTCAAAGTTATCTTTAATTTGGACCTCGCGAGTCGATGGTCTGCCCATCCCTTAGCGCCTCTCACGGCACGTGTGACCAGTACGTCACCAAGATCTTTTTTCCGTACTATCACATAATCCAGAAGGTGCCAGTGTTTAGATCGCAGATGCATCCATGTCGTTTTATATTTTTCAGGCAGACGAAAATATGTATTTGTCTGACAGAGTTCAAACTCGGCACATAGAGTTAGAAGATCCAAACCATTCGAGTTGCATTTTCCAATCCCATGGCGACTGAGGACTCCATTCCAAGCACTGAAATCATTCCCAACACGAGCATTAAAATCACCAAGTAACAGAAGTTTATCTGCAGAAGGAATATCCCTAAGGATATGTCGGAGGTCTTGGTAGAACTTGTTCTTCTCTTCATCCGGAGATGGCAATGTAGGTGCGTATACATTGTTCAAGTGAAGATATTTCTTGGATGCCAGGTGAAGTCTGAGTGTTATTATTCTGTCACTGATACCTTTTGGGAGTTCTGTTAGTGAACATGCCAATTTATTGCGTATGGCAAAGCCTACCCCACTTTCCGCCCTTTCAGTGGATGATTTTCCACTCCAGTAGTAGGTATAACCTCTGAGTGGTTCACATAACTGTCCAGAGTCACTAAGATGTGTTTCACTTATGGTGGTAATGTCGATGTTATATCTAGCCAATTCCCTTGCGATAAGTCCTGTCTTTCTCTCTGGGCACTGATTATGGTCGTTATCCTGTAAGGTACGGACGTTCCAGACTCCAGTCATTAGATATTTAAGGTAACTGTTTATTTTATTATTTTTTTGACCGCATATGTTAGTGAACAAGTGACCGCAGTTTGCCACTTGTGCTGGGTTGAGACGGGCTGAATTAGGGAAAGCAGAGCGATCCTAAATAGGGCTGCTTTGTCGTCTGACGAGCTGCCGAACCAGTCCTCCCATCTCTCACGAGTACCAGAACGACCATCACCATCTGACCGCCTAACGTGCAGGGCACCAACTAAGGTTCAGGTACACCAAACCCTTGCCTCACCATCAGTACTCCATCGCTGCAGGACTTTCAAAGCTCATAGTCCATTGAAACTTTGCCGGAGTCATCTGCGCGTGAAGGTATTTAAAGTGGACAAGCAGTTGCGCAGATGCAGATCCACTCTCTCGTCCTCTGCCTCTGGTTGGCAGTGGATCGTAGGGCCGATACGACTGGCAAGAGGCAGGGGATGCAGTGAATGGCCATATGCCACTGGAAGTATCCTGAAATACGCCCTTAAGGCACATCACTGGTGCGTTGCTTTGTCGGTACAGAAGCCGTGAGTGTTTACCTATCGATATTACCTGCCTCCTACACCGATGAAGAGACTGACAGAAGGGAAGAAGGAAAGGGAAGGGACTGGAAGTGAAAGGGAGGAAAGGACGGTAGGTCGTTGTGAGGCACACTTCGTCTGGCTCCTCTGCTGAGACCTGACCGGCTAGGTTGAACCTGCCAGTAGCTACGCTACCACCGATATAGCTCTCAGCATCACAGGAACATGCAAACTCTCCCACCCGCACAGACAGTGCTACGATAAGGTGGTGCCTCCAGGGAGAGTCCTGGGTGCTTATATAGACAGCAAATGTAATTGGTCAGTTCACATTCTTCATTTATGTAAAAAACTTGGCTTGGCAACATTTGCATTATGGGTAATTACTTCAGTGGCTGAAGTTGATGCCATTAAGGTTGCCTACTTTGGCTACTTCCACTCATTGACGTCATATGCTATCATATTCTGGGGGAACCAACCACTTGCAAAAAATGTTTTCACCGTCAAAAAAAAAGAAAAGCAATCAGAATAATGTATGGGGTCCATCAAAGACACTCTTGCAGGCACTTGTTTCGAAATATAGGTATCCTAACAACTGCCTCACAGTATATTTTTTCCTTGCTGACCTTTGTGTGAAAAATTATTCTATCTACCAAGACAACAGTAAATCCATGGCTATAACACCAGAAACAAAAACAATCTACATGTCGAAATGAAACGTCTCACTCTGGTACAAAGAGGAGTTTTCTACTCCAGCATTAAGCTGTTCAATGCACTCCCACTACATATCAAATGTGTTCATGCAGAACTGCCAAAATTTAAACAATCAAAGATTACCTGACAGAGATTTTTTTATACTGTGGATGGATATTTGAAAGAAAATGTGTACCGTCACTAAACTTATTGTGTCTAGAACTAGTTCAATTGATTTTATTGAGCATTTCAGCATTATCACACTTTTTTGTAACAACAGATTGGCTGTACCTGTATTTACTCTTGTAGGCCTAATATCTGATTTAACTTTGTGCTCTTATTTATAACCTTTATTTGAAACTCCTTTTTCTGTTAAATGGTTGTTATGTTATCTAGCTGACATTGTATCTATCACTGTATTTATAGTATGTCTTACTTAAACTATGTAGAATTTGGCATTGAATTGCCCTTGTATTTATAGTAAGTTCAAATTGAAACCTGTAAAATTTGACACGTTCCATATCCTCGTGATTGACTCGCTAACTGGATCTATGGAACATAAAATAAATAAATAAATAAATAGAGAGACAGGAGCAGGAGAAAGGGTATAATAATAATAAAACAGTGATAAGCTAAACTGCCCCCCCCCCCCCCTCGATGAACCATGGACCTTGCCGTTGGTGGGGAGGCTTGCGTGCCTCAACGATACAGATAGCCGTACCGTAGGTGCAACCACAATGGAGGGGTATCTGTTGAGAGGCCAGGCAAACATGTGGTTCCTGAAGAGGGGCAGCAGCCTTTTCAATAGTTGCAGGGGCAACAGTGTGGATGATCGACTGATCTGGCCTTGTAACACTAACCAAAATGGCCTTGCTGTTCTGGTACTGCGAACGGCTGAAAGCAAGGGAAAACTACAGCCGTAATTTTTCCCGAGGGCATGCAGCTGTACTGTATGATTCAATGATGATGGTGTCCTCTTGGGTAAAATATTCCGGAGGTAAAGTAGTCCCCCATTCGGATCTCCGTGCGGGGACTACTCAAGAGGATGTTGTTATCAGGAGAAAGAAAACTGGCATTCTACGGATCGGAGCATGGAATGTCAGATCCCTTTATCGGGCAGGTAGGTTAGAAAATTTAAAAATGAAAATGGATAGGTTAAAGTTAGATATAGTGGGAATTAGTGAAGTTCGGTGGAAGGAGGAAGAAGACTTTTGGTCAGGTGAATACAGGGTTATAACTACGAAATCAAATAGGGGTAATGCAGGAGTCTGTTTAATAATGAACAGCAAAATGGGAGTGCGGGTAAGTTACTACAAACAGCATAGTGAACGCATTATTGTGGCCAAGATAGACACGAAGCCCACACCTAATACAGTAGTACAAGTTTGTATGCCAACTAGCTCTGCAGATGACGAGGAAATTGATGAAATGTATGATGAGATAAAAGAAATTATTCAGGTAGTGAAGGGTGATGAAAATTTAATAGTCATGTGTCGCTGGAATTCAAGAGTAGGAAAAGGGAGAGAAGGAAACTTAGTAGGGGAATATGGATTGGGGCTAAGAAATGAAAGAGCAAGCTGCCTGGTAGAATTTTGTGCAGAGCATAACTTAATCATAGCTAACACTTGGTTTAAGAATCATGAAAGAAGGTAACATGGAATAACCCTGGAGATACTAAAAGGTACCAGATAGATTATATAATGGTAAGACAGAGATTTAGGAACCAGGTTTTAAATTGTAAGACATTTCCAGGGTCAGATGTGGACTCTGACCACGATCTATTGGTTATGAACTGGAGATTAAAACTGAAGAAACTGCAAAAAAGTGGGAATTTAAGGAGATGGGACCTGGATAAACTAAAAGAACCAGAGGTTGTAGAGTGTTTCGGGGAGAGCATAAGGGAACAATTGACAGGAATGGGGGATAGAAATACAGTAGAAGAAGAATGGGTAGCTTTGTGGGATGAAATAGTGAAGGCAGCAGAGGATAGCGGATAAAATAGGTAAAAAGACAAGGGCTGGTAGAAACCCTTGGGTAACAGAAGAAATATTGAATTTAATTGATGAAAGGAGAAAATATAAAAATGCAGTAAATGAAGCAGGCAAAAAGGAATACAAATCTCTCAAAAATGAGATCGACAGGAAGTGCAAAATGGCTAAGCAGGGATGGCTAGAGGACAAATGTTACGATGTAGAGGCTTATCTCACGAGGGGTAAGGTAGATACTGCCTACAGGAAAATTAAAGAGACCTTTGGAGAAAGGAGAACCACTAACATGAATATCAAGAACTTTGATGGAAACCCAGTTCTAAGCAAAGAAGGGAAAGCAGAAAGGTGGAAGGAGTATATAGAGGGTCTATACAAGGGCGATGTACTTGAGGACAATATTATGGAAATGGAAGAGGATGTAGATGAGGGTGAAATGGGAGATATGATATTGCGTGAAGAGTTTGACAGAGCCCAGGAGTAGACAACATCCCATTAGAACTACTGACAGCCTTGGGAGAGCCAGTCCTGAAAAATCTCTACCATCTGGTGAGCAAGATGTCTGAGGCAGGCGAAATACCCTCAGACTTCAAGTATATAATAATCCCAATCCCAAAGAAAGCAGGTGTTGACAGATGTGAAAATTACCGAAATATCAGTTTAATAAGTCACAGCTGCAAAATACTAACGCGAATTCTTTACCGATTCATGGAAAAACTAGTAGAAGCCGACCTTGGGGAAGATCAGTTTGGTTTCTGTAGAAATGTTGGAACACGTGAGGCAATACTGACCCTACGACGTGTCTTAGAAGCTAGATTAAGGAAAGGCAAACATACATTTCTAGCATTTGTAGACTTAGAGAAAGCTTTTGACAATGTTGATTGGAATAATCTCTTTCAAATTCTGAAGGAGGCAGGGGTAAAATACAGAGAGTGAAAGGCTATTTACAATTTGTACAGAAACCAGATGGCAGTTATAAGAGTCGGGGCGTATGAAAGGCAAGCAGTGATTGGGAAGGGAGTGAGACAGGCTTGTAGCCTATCCCCGATGTTATTCAATCTGTATATTGAGGAAGCAATAAAGGAAACAAAAGAAAAATTCGGAGTAGGTATTAAAATCCATGGAGAAGAAATAAAAACTTTGAGGTTCGCTGATGACATTGTAATTCTGTCAGAGACAGCAAAGGACGTGGAAGAGCAGTTGAACGGAATGGACAGTGTCTTGAAAGGAGGGTATAAGATGAACATCAACAAAAGCAAAACGAGGATAATGGAATGTAGTCGAATTAAGTCAGGTGATGCTGAGGGAATTAGATTAGGAAATGAGATACTTAAAGTAGTAAAGGAGTTTTGCTATTTGGGGAGCAAAATAACTGATGACAGTTGAAGTAGAGAGAATATAAAATGTAGACTGGCAATGGCAAGGAAAGCATTTCTGAAGAAAAAAAATTGTTAACATCGAGTATAGATTTAAATGTCAGGAAGTCATTTCTGAAAGTATTTGTATGGAGTGTAGCCATGTATGGAAGTGAAATGTGGATGATAAATAGCTTAGACAAGAAGAGAATAGAAGCTTTCGAAATGTGGTGCTACAGAAGAATGCTGAAGATTAGATGGGTAGATCACATAACTAATGAGGAGGTATTGAATAGAATTTGGGAGAAGAGGAGTTTGTGGCACAACTTGACTTGAAGAGGGGATCGGTTGGTAGGACATGTTCTGAGACATCGAGGGATCACCAATTTAGTATTGGAGGGCAGTGTGGAGGGTAAAAATCGTAGAGGGAGACCAAGAGATGAATACACTAAGCAGATTCAGAAGGATGTAGGCTGCAGTAGGTTCTGGGAGTTGAAGAAGCTTGCACAGGATAGAGTAGCATGGAGAGCTGCATCAAACCAGTCTCAGGACTGAAGACAACAACAACAACAACAACAACAACAACAACAACAACAAGCTAAATTGGAGTTAATCGTGATAGTCATTTTTGAAAAACCAGGATTACAGGTACTCTGAGTTATAGAGAAGTGTGACTTGATGAATATGTGTAGGCATAGTATCTACTGAGTGTCAGTAAATACAGGTAGACATAGCATCTACTATGAGTTGAAATCTATGTGTAGGCATACTATCTGCTTATATGGTAGAAGTGAGGAGTGAAAGAGGACTCTAGGGTATTAGATGAAGTATTAGAAAGTAGAATTGAGGTGTAAAGTAGATTTGTAATTTTACCAGGGACTATTTGATCATAGTGTACATAAAGAAGTATACTAGGGCAATGAACCATGAGGCCTTCTCGGGAAGGATATGGAGGGCGCACCCAGCTTTTATGGGATATAAAAGGCAGATAGGCAGACGTATGAAAGGCTGACCTATACTGTGCGGACAGGGGCACCAAGAAGGGGATTGACCTGTACCATAGGAGGATAGGAATAAGAAAGGGGTGTACCTACCAAAACGGAAGGAGAAAGGGTACGCCTAGGATCAACCCATGTAAGATACAGGTACTGTTCCTAAAGGGAAAAAGGGCAGTATCGTGACAGAAGTCACACATTTAAAGGAAATAGTCTGGTAATTTTGAATTCTATGCATCAATAGCCTTATTACGTTCCAGGTTACAAATGTCCAAGAAGATAACATTTTTATTTTATCCAGAGTTTCTCCAAATTACAATATGTGATGAATAAGTACTTACAAGGTAGTAAAAAAAACAGGAACAAACAATAGATTACTCATGAGTGAGGTACACCTGGAATTTACGATTGGAGGGGGAATAGAAAACAAAAATTTGGTACTCACGAATCTTTGGAGATTGAAAAGAGCTAACTCCAACATGTGTTGAAAAGTTCACATTTTATAATTGTAGTAAAATATGCACGGTTATTAGTAGAAAGAGATGTACTGTTAAATGATAAAGAATTATCTTGTGTGATATTATTGTACATAATGAATATGTATAAAATATCGTGTGTTCGAGCTGAGGGGAGGGATATGTAGTGCCTCAAGAATTTCGGTGTAAATTCTAGAAACACTCGGCCTTCCACCATCTCGAACACCCGATATTTTAGGTATGAGTGCGGGAGAGTGAGAACGTCTCTACCGATCTACCTGTTTCTGTGTGCAGGTCGGAAGTTTGTTATTAGAAGACTGTAAGAGGGACGAGTCACTGACGACAAGTGTTTGCTGCCAGTGCCACAGAAGATGTGATGAAAACTCAAGGAATAATTATTTAGTATTTCTTGATGCATTAGTGAAAGTGATTATTGTAGAAAAAGAGAAGAAAACAATTGACTATATACTTTTAACTTACTTCATGTCTTAGCTCTGCTTGAGGCAGAGTGCATGTGGTGTCCATAAATTATTGGATTGTTAAGACTTATGATATTGCACTTGTGTTTTATCGAGTCTGACATTTAAAGACACCATTTGGCTTGCCGGAGTTTACGTACTTATGTGAAAAAGTGTAAATGTTGCTTTGTGTTGAGAGTTGAAAATATACCGTGAATGAATTGAAAGTGTTCCACAAGCACAAAAATTATTTCAAGAATAGAGAAGTAGCTTAATAAATTCCTGTAACCCGCTATGGTCTTTGGAGAAGAAGCTTTTAGAGATCGATGTAACTGATTACCCAGAGACGAGGATCCACTGCGTTTCGAAATTTTTTTCCATCGATTGCTTGGAAATGAGGGCCCACCACCGTGAATAGCTGTAGGGTGTGATAGCTTATACCTTAACCTACATCACTGTATAAATGGTTCCAAAATGTCAGTCCCACCATTGGGCACCTCTCCTTGAAAGAAAGAGACCCCAAATAATTATTCCAGAATGAATATTCCGGATTCCAGGCCCAACACCTTCCTGACCTCCTGAGAAAGAGTAAACTGGTCTCTGTTTTCAGAAGCAATTGTTTTGAGAGAATTTAATTATTTGTTCAATACGGTAGCAACCATTAAACTCAGTTAAAAATTCCAACAGCTCCTTTCTTCCTCAAGGAGGCAAAGTGATAAACAACAATGTTCTGGCGGTTGGAGCCTCGGCAAAATGTGAAACCTTTCTGAACAAAAAGTTCTGTCCACCAAGTTACTGCAGGCAGTACTTGGCCACTACTCCTCCCAGATGTTGACACTGGGCCTATTTTTCTGAGGGCGGAAGCTCATTACAGAATGGACACACTGAAGTCAAAAAACTCTGGTGCACTTTTTGCCAGATTCTTTTTGGACCAACAACTGCAGCCAGATGACTCCAATGTTAACACGGTCTGTTCTTCATAATTTCCATCTTTCATCGAATTACAGTTTGCCTAATCATTATATTGACCAGAAGATTGTAATATCCCCGATATGTTGGATCACATTGTCCTACAAGTTATTAGTGTTTCTTCCTGTTCCATTCACGTATGGAGCATGGGAAGAATTATAGAATGATTGTTTAAATAACTCTGTGCATACTGTAATTATTTTAATCTTTAGGGCTCAGATTTTAATTACCTAAAAAACAGTGAAATATACAAGCATTTATGACCTAAAACTTACTTAAATATGACCTTAAAAATAAAATATGACTTAATAGAAGTTTATTTAAAGCATTCTTGTTTGTTATTTAATTTTTTATTCACCATAAAGTAATACAAAATTCACTTCTCAAAATATTGTAAGTATAGTTCTTTCTTTTTGTAGGATTTGTGGCTAATTTGCACCTATTTTTTGCATGTCTGAATGTTTTATTTTCTAAACACAAAGTACAATGAAAAGATCAACTATCGAAACAGTAAAACAATGTTTTTATTTCTACATAGTATTTAAAGTATTTCACCTTATTTAATACCATATGTCAATCTTCAGTATCTGCAAAGTTGCACTGGATCACAAGGTGCATTTTCAGGTTTTCCATTGTCAAAGATCTACCGTTGTCACTGAGGATAGTTTTGGACCTGGAAAAACTCCTCTCCACTTCACAAGATGTCACTGGAGTGTATTTGAAGGCAGCCAGGTCACTGGAGTTCAGCTTTGTTTCAGTATCTTCCAATGTTGCGCCATTACCTGAAAGACTGTCACTAATTTTGCACAGTGTAGAATATCCAAGATTCCGTTGGAGAACACTTTGCAATTTGGTTTTCACTTTGTCAGCCACATGACCACGAGCTCGACCCAACTCACTCTGCACATGTCGCACAATACTCAGGGCCTCACATAGCTGAGTGCCAACAGCTTCCAGTCGTTTGATGGCTTTTGATATCACTGAAAAATTGGCGTTGATGTGTGCCAAGTTTTGAGACAATGTATCAGTAAAAACTTCTTTCACATTTTTTATAGCACATGATTCATTGTTATCAAGCTCACAGAAGATTGTCTTTATTTGGGTGTAGTTGGTGCAGTAATACTCAGCAGCATTAAGCCAAGAACCCCATCGTGTAAGAACAGCTTTTGCTGGGAGGGGTGTTGGAGGTGCTTGTGGCTTGAATTTCTGCAACCATAGCAGAGCCTTCACATAGATTTTCTTGCCACAGGAAATGAATTTGTCCATGTCAGGGTAAATTGATTGCACCTCTTTGGCAACTCTGTGCAACGCATGTGCAAGGCAAGTGGCGTACACCATACTGGGGTAGAGAATCTGAAGCCCTTTGGCTGCTTTAGCCATATATGAAGCACCATCTGTTACAAGGAGCAAAACGTTATCTCTTTTTCACACCATCCGGCCACAGTAGCTTCAGAGAGTTATCAAACGAAATAGCAATCGTCGAATTGTTTCACATGTTAGTAGAAACATATCTCTAGGGACATCAGCTTTTAGAACCCCAACAACAACATTTGCAATATATCACCCACTAATATCCGTAGTTTCATCTATCGACAGCCAGACCTTTTGCTCAGCAATAGTAATTTGTATTTTGTTGAGCACATCATTGTAGCATACGGATAAATAGTTCTTTCTCAGTGTAGATTCATCTGGAACTGGATGTGTTGTGTACTTCTCCAAGAACCGTCTGAAGCATGGATTCTTCAGCTTTTTTGTGTGTCCCGTAAGATACGAGAAAAACAGTATGTGCATTTTTGGCAAAAGTTGACGGAAATGTGGCCTATTATATTAAAAGTTAGCTGCAATATGACCTATTACTAAAATTTGTTGAAATATGACTTTATATGCTCAATCAAAATACATTTTTTACTCTAAAATGCCTAGATTTGTATATAAATTGTTCTAAAATTCATCCTATAGTTCAGAAAAAAATATGACTTGTCATTAAAATCCGGGCCCTACTAGTCTTATGCTCATGATCCTAATATGAGCAATAATAGGGGTTGTAGTACATTTCTTGAGTCCTCATTTAAAGGCAGTTCTTGAAACTTTGTTAATAGACTTTCTCGGGAGTTTAAATCCATCTCCAACAGTCTTCCAGTTCAGTTCCTTCAGTATCTCTCTTACACTATTCATTGGATTAAACAAACCTGTTATCATTTGTGCTGCCCTTCTCTGTATACATTCTATACACCCTGTTAATCCTATTTGGTACAGGTCCCACACACTTGAGCAACATTCTAGAACTGGTGGCACAAGTGAGTGAAACTAAATTTTTCTGGGTAATATGAATTATTTGTCATGTGACCTCAAGAGCAACTTACAGAGTCCTCTTCAATGAACTGTGGATACTAACTACTGCTTCCAATATAATTATTTATTAATGAAATTTGTGATGGAATAAATCTCTTGTTGGTCGGCCGAGGTGGCCAAGCAGTTCTAGGTGCTGCAGTCTGGAACTGCGTGACCGCTATGGTTGTAGGTTCGAATCCTGCCTCGGGCATGGGTGTGTGATGTCCTTAGGTTAGTTAGGTTTAAGTAGTTCTAAGTTCTAGGGGACTGATGACCTCAGAAGTTAAGTCCCCTAGTGCTCAGAGCCATTTGAACCAAAACCTCTTTTTGAAACAAAGAGCTTGCCTCATGAATCAATACTGGAAATAAGAATAATTTTTATACATAATTAAAGTGATTTTATTGGGTCAAGAAAGGTGCCCATGATTCAGGACACACATTTTCAGGAAGTTTGCCAGTAGCCATAAAAATAATGACTAATTAAGTTACGTTTAAGAGGAGCCTAAGCGATTTATGTATGACCAACTCTTCTACTACATTAATGAGTTTCATAGTAGAACTGATTGATGCCTATATTATTAATAATATTAAATGATGTGAATGTTACGTAAAATCTGAATTACTGAGGAGAGCACCATTTTCCATGCTCGCCAGAGTGCAGGATTCTCCAGAAAGGAAGGAAAATCATGGAGTACAAGACCCTGGACTGACTTACACTGAGGCTAAGAGAAAATTTGAACATCTGCATCCTGTGCGTATGATATCATCTTATGGCGCCACTACAACAGTTTTGGCACCACCAGTTTGGCAACCCAAGTCAGCTCTCAGAGCTAGAAACTACATTTGCCCCCTTGATGGTGGGGGCATTTCCCTCCCTCTTCTTCCTGCACCATCTACTTTGGGAGCAACACCCTCCCCCCTCCACCTCCCCCCCTTCCCCAACCATTGGGGACAACCCTCCCCACTTCTAAGTCAGAGAAGCGTAAGTCTTCTTCGTCTTCTCTTGCTAGGAAGGGGACCCTTGGGTCACTCCCTTCCCATGTTTCTGCTAGTGGGAAACGTGACACCCACCAGTGGCTGAAGAGCCCAAAAGCAGCTGGTCATAGGGCATCACGCTCATCCTCAGTCTTGGAGACTGAGCCAGTGACGTCCTTCCATCCAGGGAAACCCAAGGAGCAGCAAGAGAAATCCAGAAAGAAAACCCTTAAGACCAAGGAAATTGCAGTGGCACCCACACCACTGCTACCTACAAGCTCTGCATCTGAGGATGGGGTGGAGATTTTGGCATCCACGGAGGACCTAGATCTCGCCAGACCCTCAGATGAAATGGATATAGACTGCTCAGGCAAAACATCGGTGGCAGCTGGGGACTCTGAGGCATAAACTGCCTCGTTGAATGTTCCACGCCTTCCCAGTCTCATGATGATGTCATCCTCCAGTGGAATTGCAGTGGTTTTATCCACCGCCTGTCTGAGTTACAGCAACTGTTAAGCTTTACACCTGCTATCTGCATTACCCTCCAGGAAACCTGGTTTCTGGCAATGCGGACCCCTGCCCTCTGTCGCTATAAGGGATATTAAAGGAATAGTAGCGACTATAATCGAGTGTCAGGTGGAGTTTGCATTTATGTTCTAAACTCAATCTGTAGTGAATAGTGCCCCTTCAAAACCCACTTGAAGCTGTGGCTGTCAGAATGAGGACGACACAGGAAATAACTGTCTGCAATGTATATCTTCCTCCAGTTGGTGCAGCATCCCTGAATGTATTAGCTGCACTGGTTGATCAACTCCCTAAACTTTTCCTACTTTTTGGAGATTTTAATGCCCATAACCCCATGTGGGGTGTTACCATGCTTACTGGCTGAGGCAGAGATGTCAAAATATTTACTGTTGCATTTCGACCTCTGCCTCTTAAACATTCGGGTCGCCACACATTTCAGTGTGGCTCATGGTAGTTACTCAGCCATTGATTTATCAATCTGCAGCCCAGGACTTCTCCCATCTATCCACTGGAAAGCACATGACGACCTGTGTGGTAGTGACTACTTCCCCATCTTCCTGTCATTGCCCCAGCGGCCGGCCCATGGACACCTGCCCAGGTGCGCTTTATACAAGGCAGACTGGGAAACTTTCACCTCTGCTGTCACCATTGAATCTCCCCTACATGGTAACATCGATGTGATGGTTGAGCAGGTGACTACAACAATTGTTTCTGTGGCATAAAACACGATCCCTCGCTCTTTAGGGTGCCCGAGTTGTAAGGCAGTCCCTTGGTAGTTGGTGGAGGTCACTGAAACAATTACGGAGCATCGGAGAGCTCTACAGCGGCATAAGCAGCACCCTTCCCTGGAGCACCTCGTAGCACCTCATAGCTTTTAAATGACTCCGTGCCCATGTTCGCTACCTTATCAAATGATGGAAGCAGGAGTGTTAGGAGAGAGATGTCTCGACCATTGGGTGCCATATGTCACCTTCCCAAGTCTGGGCAAAGATCAAACGAGCACTTTGCCCGAGCCCGAGCACTTTGCCCGAGCCCGAGAACTTTGCCCGAGCCCAAGAACTTTGCCCGAGCCCGAGCACTTTGTGCTTAACCTGAGCACTTTGCGCTTAGCCCAAGCACTTTGCGCTTAGCCCGAGAACTTTGCGCTTAGCCCGAGCACTTTGCGCTTAGCCCGAGCACTTTGCGCTTAGCCCGAGCACTTTGCGCTTAGCCCGAGCACTTTGCGCTTAGCCTGAGCACTTTGCGCTTAGCCCGAGCACTTTGCGCTTAGCCTGAGCCCTTTGCGCTTAGCCCGAGCCCTTTGCGCTCAGCCCGAGCCCTTTGCGCTCAGCCCGAGCCCTTTGCGCTCAGCCCGAGCCCTTTGCGCTCAGCCCGAGCCCTTTGCGCTCAGCCCGAGCCCTTTGTGCTCAGCCCGAGCCCTTTGCGCTCAGCCCGAGCCCTTTGCGCTCAGCCCGAGCCCTTTGCGCTCAGCCCGAGCCCTTTGCGCTCAGCCCGAGCCCTTTGCGCTCAGCCCGAGCCCTTTGCGCTCAGCCCGAGCCCTTTGCGCTCAGCCCGAGCCCTTTGCGCTCAGCCCGAGCCCTTTGCGCTCAGCCCGAGCCCTTTGCGCTCAGCCCGAGCCCTTTGCGCTCAGCCCGAGCCCTTTGCGCTCAGCCCGGAAGGGAGCATCCTCTCGTTCACTACATGTCACAGTGAATCCTATAATGCCCCATTTACAGAGTGGGAATTCCTCAGTGCCCTTGCACATTGCGCCGACACAGCTTGTGGGCCTGATTGGATCCACAACCAGATCTCGCCTGACTACAAGCGACATCTCCTCGTCATCTTCAACCGGATCTGGCATCTTTCCATCACAATGGTGGGAGAGCAACAGCATTCTGGTGCTCAAACTCGGTAGAAACCCGCTTGATGTGGATAGCTATTGACCCATCAGCCTCACCAACGGTCTTTGTAAGCTATTGGAATGTGTGGTATATTGGAAGTTGGATTAGGTCCTGAAGTCACGTGGCCTGCAGGCTCCGTGTCAGGGCAGCTTCCACCAGGATCGCTCTACCACTGATAATCTTGTGTCCGTTGAGTCTGCCATCTGAACAGCCTTTCCCAGATGGCTACACCTGGTTGCTGTCTTTTTTAGACTTATGTAAAGCATACAACACGACCTAGCAACATAATATCCTTGCCACATTGTATGAGTGGGGTCTCTGGGGGCCTGCTTCCAATTTTTATCCAGAACTTCCTGTTGCTCTGTACTTTCCATGTCCAAGTTGGTGCCTCCCATAATTGTATCCATATCCAGGAGAATGGAGTCACGCAGGGCTCTGTATTAAATGTCTCTCTATTTTTAGTGGCCAGTAACAGTCTAGCAGCAGCTATCGGGCCCTCTGTCTCACCTTCTCTGTATGCAGACGACTTCTGCATTTCGTACTGCTGCTCCAGTACTGGTGTTGCTGTGCGGTGCCAACAGGGAACCATCCACAAGGCAGAGTCTTGGGCTCTGCCCACAGCTTCCAGTTTTCAGCCACAAAGTCGTGTGTCGTACACTTCTGTTGGCGTCGTACCGTTCATCTGGAACCAGCACTTTACCTTAATAATGATTCACTCACTGTAGTGGAGACATATCAATTCCTAGGACTGGTTTTCGATGCGTGATTGACTTGGCTCCCTCATCTTTGTCAGCTTAAGCAGAGGTGCTGGCAGCACCTCAATGCCTTCGACTGCCTGAGCAACACCACTTGGGGTGTAGAACACTAAGCTGCTGCAGCTCTACAGAGGCCTTGTCTAATCCTGAACTGACTATGGGAGTGTGGTTTATGGTTCGACAGTGCCTTCAGCATTCCATTTACTCGACCCTGTGCACCACTGTGGGGTTAGACTAGTGACAGGAGCTTTAAGGATGAGTCTGGTGACCAGCGTCCTGGCAGGCTGGGGTCCCTCCATTGCAGATCAGACGTGAGCAACTGCTTGCCAGTTATGCTGCACACATTCGTAGTTCCCCTGAGCATCTGAATTACCATCTCCTTTTCCCGCCCGTGGCGGTCCATCTCCCACATCGGTGGCCCAGTTCGGGGCTAACAATTGTGGTTTGTGTGTGGTCTCTTCTCTCTGAACTGGAGTCCTTCCCTTTACCACCTCTACTTGCGATCTGTTCATGTAGGCCTCCATGGTGTACGCTTCAGCCACAGCTTCATCTGGATGTTTCACACTGCCCTAAGGACTCCGTTAACCCTGTGGCTCTCCGTTGTCACCTCATCTCGATTCTTGACATGTTCTGGCACTATGAAGTCGTTTACACCAATGCCTCAATAGTTGAAGGTCACGTTGGCTTTGCCTACATGCACAGTGACCATATTGAACAGCATTCCTTACCCGATGGGTACAGTGTATTCACTGCAGAGCTGGTGGCCATCCCTAATGCACTTCAGTATCTCTGCTCATGCCCTGGGGAGTCTTTCTTTTTAATCTGCTGAATCCTTGAGCAGCCTGGAAACTATCGACCAGTGCTACCCTTGTCATCTTTTGGTAGCATCCATCCAGGAGTCCACCTATGCCCTGGAATGGTCCAGTTGTTCAGTGGTGTTCGTCTGGACCCCTGGTCATGTCGGAATCCTAGGAAATGAACTTGCTGACAGGCTGGCCAAACAGGCTACGTGGAAACCGCTTCTGGAGATCAGCATCTCTGCAACTGATCTGCATTCGTTATTACACCGCAAGGTTTTTCAGCTTTGGGAGACGGAATGACAAAATCTCAGTACGCACAACGAACTGCGAGCCATTTAGGGGACGGCAAATGGGTGGAAGTCCTCAATGAGGGCGTCCTGCAGGGACTCTGCAGTTCTCTGCAGGCTCCACATTGGCCATGCATGGGCGACCCACGGCTACCTCCTGCGCCGTGAACACCCACCTCAGTGCCGGTGCGGCGCCCGGTTGACTGTGGCCCATATTCTTCTGCTATGTCCTTCTTTGGCTGCCCTGCATCTTCATCTTCGGTTGCCGGACTCGTTATCATTGATTTTAGCGGACAACACCTCATCGGCTGATTTGGTTTTACATTTCATCTGTGAGGGTAGGTTTTATCAATCGATCTGAGTTTTAGTACCTGTCCTTTGTCCCTCTGTGTCCTCCACCCTAGTGCTTTTGGTTGGAGGTTTTAATGTGTTGCAGGGTAGCTGGCTTTTCCTTTTTATTTTCGTGATCGGGCAGCCACTGTAATCTGCTTCCTTGTTTTACTCTCTTCTAACTGTTTCTTGCCTCTCTCTGTGTTCTGTTGTCCTCTTTTGTTCCTTTTAGTGTTCGTTGCCTTTCCTTCATTCTTGTGGTCTTTCCTTTCTTTCTGTTTTGTGTTATACATCTCTTCTATTTTATTCTTGCACTTGTAGCATTGTTTTACTAGGAACAAGGGACCGATGACCTCATAGTTTGGTCCCTTTCCCCCCTCTTTTAAACCAACCAACCAAAATCTGAATTGTGCACATATCCAGTGCGGTGATGATGTTAACATAAATAAGTGCTCTTTAATTACTTTCTGTTTGATGTGTGGTTAGAATACCCAAGAATTATCAATTGTATCTCAGACTGTTGCATGTTGCATGTGTCTGTGATAAGGGTATTACCCTTTAAATGAAAATATGTTCAAAATTTTCTGACTTCTTCTGCATCCATGAGGACCATTTTATTTTTTTTTGTAAATATCTATTATGTGATCATGTTTTATAGTCTGTTGTATATCCTTGAGAATCTGCTCACTATGTATATATGGAACAAAAGCACCTCTAGTATAACTTGCAATACAGTCTTATGGGTTAGCACTTCCATCGGGCAATCCATTTATTTTCAGCATTTAAAACATATGTTTGTGCTTACCTACTTATAAGAGTTATTATGGTGTAGGTGAGTATCTACCACATTAAGGTGCACATAATTATTGTAAAAATATAATTGTAAAAATATATTGTAAAAATACAATGATAGTACAAAATTAAAACAAAAAAAATTTTTAATGTGGGAAATGATCGAACTTGCTGCATTCTGTGTAAACAGAACTGATTGTACAACTGAAGGATTACTGTTTTCTGCAATATTAAAAAAGTGGTGTGTAAGTGTATGTGATTACTTTTGGATGTTTAGAGTCATAGAAATTTGACCTGTCCAATATTTTAATAGTATTGCTGTACAGAAATGATTAAAATACCCAATATAATACATTCCAGGAAAAATTATATCTTATGGAACTATTGCTCGACACAATATTATGAGAAGGAAAGTTGCTACTCACCATATAGCAGAAATTCTGAGTCGCAGATGGGCACAACAAAAGACTCTCACAATTAAAGCTTTCAGCCATTGTCCTTCATAAAAAATAGACATGCACATACGCGTAAGCCCATGCACGCACGTGCATAAGAGCGCACGCACCTAAACGCTCTTACTTTTCCATGTCATTGCCACAACTACTGTCTTCACCTCTCAAAGCAGAAAAAAAAAATGTGAATATGTTCAGATGCCAAAATTTTGGGGAAGGTAATACGAAACAGCTGGTACACCACTTTTCGGTCAGTCTTTTAAATAAATGGGAACATCTATGCATTTTTTATGCGCTGACAGGAGGATTGTTTTGCTGGTTTCCTTCTTTTCCCTGCTGCGACAGGACATGTAACTCCTATGAAAAGAAATATGGTGGTCAGTAAAATTTAGGTTACTTGTGTGAAACTCAAATAATGCAAAACTAATTTTACAGCTGAAACCAAATTTTATGTGCAAAGATTTTTTTCATGTGCTTCAGTACAACAACATAAGGTTCACAGATGATAAGAGACACTTCACAAATTATTTCTTCATGCTATGTCACTTTATAAACTAAATTTTTGCCTCACACTGGATTTTACATGTGTGTTTTACCTGTAGAAGTAGGCTAACACTGAACCTCTGTACCACAGAAACTGATAGATATGAAGAACATTTTCAACTTTGTTTGAGATGGGTATCTTAGGAGTGCATTGGTACCTTAGGAGTACTTCGTAAAAATGACTGCCATTTGCTGTGTATGGCTGTTGTGGAATCCACAGCTGTGTTTTGGTAGCAAAAAAACAATTTTTTGAGGCGTTTCTTGATAATTGATACAGATTTTTGGAAAGGGGATATAGCTGTCCTAGATAAATATGTGGAGGATATACTGTTAAAACCTGAGCAATTTACTGCTGTTATTTGTTATTTAGAATTCACCACATACTGTATTTCATGTGTAGAAGCAGGATAACTTTGAACCTCCATATCTTGGAAATAGGTGAAGCACCGAGACAATTTTCAAGGTTGTTAGAGATCGAGGTCTTAGGAATGAGATGTAAATATTTGTCATTTGCTGTGCATAGCTGCCTTGCAGTCCTAGGTTGGTTCTAGTCCACTGGTGACAGTGAAAATATAGTAAATGACCCCTTTCTGTGGAGTTTTCCAAGGAACCGTCCATGAACTAGTGGTGGCTCTGCAAGTCCCATGAAGCCCATCGTAGACCACATCAAATGCAGAAAGAACCAGCCAATTTGCTCTATTTCCCTAAGCAGGAGGAAGTGTGTAGTATTCATATTTTGATCCTGTACTGTAGGCTAGTGAGACTAAGACAATTGTTCTGTTGTGTAGACTGAGGTCCATCCAAAACACTTGACCCTACATCTTTCTCAGTGAACACTGGAAAATCCTGTTTTTATGGGTGGCATTTTGGAACATATTAGGTACGTGTGATGTTGCATGTGTACTGATTCTACCAGCACTACCAGTTGCTTTGTGTGAATTGTGTGTTCCAACTTTTTGTAGTGTGAACACACCTCTATTTTCTAGGACGTGATATCCCATTCCCGAACATGTGAATCGATGTTAAATAAGCTATAAATGCTGATTCTAAGTTCGTGTGCTGTATAAATGTCCTTTATGATAATCATGCCGTAGCATGTTCATAACTGTAACCACTACCCTAAAGGCTTTTGTTAGAAAGAAGCAAATCAAGGAAAATTTACAAAGTATTCCTCCTTCATTTTTATGAAAGTTTCTTGTAGCCTCTTGCCTGCCTCGGTGTTTGAATGTGCTTACTGTAATCGTGTCTTGGTCTCACCTTGCAGTTTCTGCCCTCAACACTTTTTTCTCTGTTACACAATTGATGATTTATAACCCTACCACCACCATTGTAATTTAGTATGCTTTTTGTTGTGACTCGCCGATCTTTCAAAGTGCCGCCACGCAGTTCTGCACGTCCTCTACATGCGGCGCTGTCTGCCAGCCATGCAGCAGCAGCGCCACCTGAGTGGCCAGCCAGCCAGCGGCCACTAGACTCGGACTCAGTTATGATTTGACTGTTAAAGTGTACACACGTCTTACTCTGTTTACTTGATCTGTGACTTTCATGTATTACATCTTCCTTGAAATATATTTGTGCAACTTGAAGTTATAACAATTGGCGATGAGGTAGTGATTTTTCTTTTCCATCGTTGACCCACATGTTTCCATGGCTACTTTAGAGCAACTATTTCATGGTCTCATAGAACAGCAAATGCTTCTCACAAATACGATTCGTGATTTCGTCGCGGCATCAAATGCGGGGCATCTCTCGTCGTTCTCTCTACCTCCATTTCCTCTTTATGACGAGACGGCGGAAGACTGGTCTGATTACGAGAAACGTCTTCGACAGCACTTCTTGGCATTTCATGTCGCGGATGAACAAACATGTAAGTCTCTGTTCCTTTCATGGATTTCACCTCAAATGTATTGGTTGTTGTCGCAATTGGCTCCTTTGAAAGATCCTGCGTCTTTGTCCTTTGCTGAAATGTCTTCACCTCTGTCCGTCTATTTTCAAAAGCAAACGCATGTGGTAACCTCTCATGTTGCTTTTTATCATTGTCAAAATCAACCGAATCAATCCTATTGCACTTGGGCTGCTGAACTTCATGGCCTCAGTAGAAAGTGTCAATTTGTTACTGAAGTTCACAAAGAATCCTACGCCGATTTCATGGTATGGGATGCTATTATCCGATCGGCGCATGACAAAGAAGTGAGGCAAAGTGCCCTTCAGGTGGCAAATCTGACTCTCGATGAAGTCCTATCCATCGTGCAGTCTTTTGAAATTTCTTGTGCCGCTGGAGCGCAAATAGAGGCTTGGGGTGACGTTGGGAAAATACGAAGCTGTCGATGAAGCGTGTGGTGTCCCCCCACCGGCCGACGTGGCCGTAGTACACTCCCAAGCGCAACCTCGACCTAATTGTAAACAAACCTCTAAGAAATTGCAGCAAAACCCACGGCAACTTCGTTCGTGTCCACGGTGTTTTACGAAACATTTATGAGAAGATTGTCCACAATGTTGGGCCGTGTGTCACAAATGCAAAAAGAAGGGTCATGTGTCATCCATTTGCAAATCTGACCGCATACATGATGTTCATGAACATGAACATGACGCTGATTCTGATTCTGATTCTGTGTTGTCTGTCAATTATACTTCTTCCCTTTCAGGGAAGTTATTCCTCACTGTCCAAATACTTGGTCGAGATGTTCGCATGCAGGTGGATACTGGATCTGCTGCCACTATTGTCAGTTCTCAGACGTATCTTCAGTTGCGTTTTCCAATCTTATCACCTGTCACTAGGCAATTATGGACTTTCAATAAACAGAAGATTTCTCTCTTGGGACAATTTGATGCTGAGGTATCTTACAAATCTGTCATTCGCACTGTTCCCATATTTGTAGTTGACCATAGTAACGCGTAGAATCTTTTTGGTTTCGATGCCTTTCACGTTTTTGGGTTCTGCATAGATGACTCTGTCAATATTGTCTCTGATGCTATTCCTTATGCTCAATTGGATTCCTTGTCAACGACATTTTCGTCCCTTTTTTTCTCCTGGGTTAGGCCGTGCAAACGACTTTGAAGCTCGTATCACGCTCAAACACACTGCTCGGCCTAAGTTTTTTCGCGCTCAGCCCATTCCTGTGGCCCTTCGTGATCAGGTCAAATGGGAGCTGGATCATCTCACTGCTTCAGGGGTCTTGCTTCCTGTCACTTCCAGTGAGTGGTCCTCTCCTGTTGTCGTTGCTAAGCCAAATGGTGATATTCATCTCTGTGGCGATTTCAAAGCCACTGTAAATGCTCAGTCTTATCGACACTTACCCTATGCCTCGATCTGAAGAATTGTCCACTAAACTTTGCTGGAGGCCAGTATTTTTCTAAACTTGATCTGTCAGAAGCTTATCATCAACTTACTCTCGACACTGCTTTCCGGCAGTTTCTGGTCCTTAACACGCCTTTCGGCCTCTATCAATACCAATGATTGCCATTCGGGGTTGCGAGCGATTCTTGGAACAATTATTGCTCACTGTCCCTGGGTGTATAAATTACTAGGACGATATTGTCACTGGCTCCACTACTGACGAACATCCACACTTTTTCCATGCCTTACAGATTGCCGGTCTTAAGTGTAATCTTCAGAAATCAAAATTTTTTCAGGCATCTATCACGCACTTGGGGTTACAACTCTCTCGGGATGGTATTCGTCTACTTCAGCAAACTGTCACTGCGATCGATGCCCTTCCTCACCCTACATCTGTTAAGGAACTGCAGGCCTTCTTGGGGAAAATAGCATACTATCACAAGTTTTTACCATCTGCTGCTTCGGTGGCTCAGCCGTTGCATCGCCTGTTGCATAAACACGTGCCTTTTCACTGGTCCGCGTCATGTGATGCAGCTTTCCAGAAATTGAAGACTATGCTGAAACAGACCCCGTGCCTGGCTACTTATTGACCAACATCTTGTTCTTGCCACGGACGCCTCTCAATACGGGGTTGGTGCAGTCCTTGCACACCGTTTTTCTGACGGTTCTGAACAACCCATTGCTTATGCCTCCAAAACGCTCACGGATGCCCAACAAAAGTATTCTAAAATTTATAAAGAATCTCTGGCCATTATTTATGCTCTTCATAAGTTTGGTGTTTTTCTCTTTGGATCCAAATTTCATCTTGTTACGGATCACAAACCACTTGTTTCCTTGTTTCATCCATCAACATCACTTCCCGACAAGGCTGCACACCGCCTCTAGTGTTCTACATCTACATCTACATTGATACTCCGCAAGCCACCCAACGGTGTGTGGCGGAGGGCACTTTACGTGCCACTGTCATTACCTCCCTTTCCTGTTCCAGTCGCGTATGGTTCGCGGGAAGAACGACTGTCTGAAAGCCTCCGTGCGCGCTCTAATCTCTCTAATTTTACATTCGTGATCTCCTCGGGAAGTATAAGTAGGGGGAAGCAATATATTCGATACCTCATCCAGAAACGCACCCTCTCGAAACCTGGCGAGCAAGCTACACCGCGATGCAGAGCACCTCTCCTGCAGAGTCTGCCACTTGAGTTTGCCAAACATCTCCGTAACGCTATCACGCTTACCAAATAACCCTGTGACGAAACGCGCCGCTCTTCTTCGGATCTTCTCTATCTCCTCTGTCAACCCGACCTCGTACGGATCCCACACTGATGAGCAATACTCAAGTATAGGTCGAACGAGTGTTTTGTAAGCCACCTCCTTTGTTGATGGACTACATTTTCTAAGCACTCTCCCAATGAATCTCAACCTGGTACCCGCCTTACCAACAATTAGTTTTATATGATCATTCCACTTCAAATCGTTCCGTATGCATACTCCCAGATATTTTACAGAAGTAACTGCTACCAGTGTTTGTTCCGCTATCATATAATCATACAATAAAGGATCCTTCTTTCTATGTATTCGCAATATATTACATTTGTCTACGTTAAGGGTCAGTTGCCACTCCCTGCACCAAGTGCCTATCCGCTGCAGATCTTCCTGTATTTCGCTACAATTTTCTAATGCAGCAACTTCTCTGTATACTACAGCATCATCCGCGAAAAGCCGCATGGAACTTCCGACACTATCTACTAAGTCATTTATATATATTGTGAAAAGCAATGGTCCCATAACACTCCCCTGTGGCACGCCAGAGGTTACTTTAACGTCTGTAGACGTCTCTCCATTGATAACAACATGCTGTGTTCTGTTTGCTAAAAACTCTTCAATCCAGCCACACAGCTGGTCTGATATTCCGTAGGCTCTTACTTTGTTTATCAGGCGACAGTGCGGAACTGTATCGAACGCCTTCCGGAAGTCAAGAAAAATAGCATCTACCTGGGAGCCTGTATCTAATATTTTCTGGGTCTCATGAACAAATAAGGCGAGTTGGGTCTCACACGATCGCTGTTTCCGGAATCCATGTTGATTCCTACATAGTAGATTCTGGGTTTCCAGAAATGACATGATACGCGAGCAAAAAACATGTTCTAAAATTCTACAAGAGATCGACGTAAGAGATATAGGTCTATAGTTTTGCGCATCTGCTCGACGACCCTTCTTGAAGACTGGGACTATCTGTGCTCTTTTCCAATCATTTGGAACCCTCCGTTCCTCTAGAGACTTGCGGTACACGGCTGTTAGAAGGGGGGCAAGTTCTTTCGCGTACTCTGTGTAGAATCGAATTGGTATCCCGTCAGGTCCAGTGGACTTTCCTCTATTGAGTGATTCCAGTTGCTTTTCTATTCCTTGGACACTTATTTCGATGTCAGCCATTTTTTCGTTTGTGCGAGGATTTAGAGAAGGAACTGCAGTGCGGTCTTCCTCTGTGAAACAGCTTTGGAAAAAGGTGTTTAGTATTTCAGCTTTACGCGTGTCATCCTCTGTTTCAATGCCATCATCATCCCGTAGTGTCTGGATATGCTGTTTCGAGCCACTTACTGATTTAACGTTAAGACCAGAACTTCCTAGGATTTTCTGTCAAGTCGGTACATAGAATTTTACTTTCGAATTCAATGAACGCTTCACGCATAGCCCTCCTTACGCTAACTTTGACATCGTTTAGCTTCAGTTTGTCTGAGAGGTTTTGGCTGCGTTTAAACTTGGAGTGGAGCTCTCTTTGCTTTCGCAGTAGTTTCCTAACTTTGTTGTTGTACCACGGTGGGTTTTTCCCGTCCCTCACAGTTTTACTCGGCACGTACCTGTCTAAAACGCATTTTACGATTGCCTTGAACTTTTTCCATAAACACTCAACATTGTCAGTGTCGGAACAGAAATTTTCGTTTTGATCTGTTAGGTAGTCTGAAATCTGCCTTCTATTACTCTTGCTAAACAGATAAACCTTCCTCCCTTTTTTTATATTCCTATTAACTTCCATATTCAGGGATGCTGCAACGGCCTTATGATCACTGATTCCCTGTTCTGTACATACAGATTCGAAAAGTTCGGGTCTGTTTGTTATCAGTAGGTCCAAGATGTTATCTCCACGAGTCGGTTCTCTGTTTAATTGCTCGAGGTAATTTTCGGATAGTGCACTCAGTATAATGTCACTCGATGCTCTGTCCCTACCACCCGTCCTAAACATCTGAGTGTCCCAGTCTATATCTGGTAAATTGAAATCTCCACCTAAGACTATAACATGCTGAGAAAATTTATGTGAAATGTATTCCAAATTTTCTCTCAGTTGTTCTGCCACTAATGCTGCTGAGTCGGGAGGTCGGTAAAAGGAGCCAATTATTAACCTAGTTCGGTTGTTTAGTGTAACCTCCACCCATAATAATTCACAGGAACTATCCACTTCTACTTCACTACAGGATAAACTACTACTAACTGCGATGAACACTCCACCACCGGTTGCATGCAATCTATCCTTTCTAAACACCGTCTGTACCTTTGTAAAAATTTCGGCAGAATTTATCTCTGGCTTAAGCCAGCTTTCTGTACCTATAACGATTTCAGCTTCGGTGCTTTCTATCAGCGCTTGAAGTTCCGGTACTTTACCAACGCAGCTTCGGCAGTTGATAATTACAATACCGATTGCTGCTTGGTCCCCGCATGTCCTGACTTTGCCCCGCACCCGTTGAGGCTGTTGCCCTTTCTGTACTTGCCCAAGGCTATCTAACCTAAAAAACCGCCCAGCCCACGCCACACAACCCCTGCTACCCGTGTAGCCGCTTGTTGTGTGTAGTGGACTCCTGACCTATCCAGCGGAACCCGAAACCCCACCACCCTATGGCGCAAGTCGAGGAATCTGCAGCCCACACGGTCACAGAACCGTCTCAGCCTCTGATTCAGACCCTCCACTCGGCTCTGTACCAAAGGTCCGCAGTCAGTCCTGTCGACGATGCTGCAGATGGTGAGCTCTGCTTTCATCCCGCTAGCGAGACTGGCAGTCTTCACCAAATCAGATAGCCGCCGGAAGCCAGAGAGGATTTCCTCCGATCCATAGCGACACACATCATTGGTGCCGACATGAGCGACCACCTGCAGATGGGTGCACCCTGTACTCTTCATGGCATCCGGAAGGACCCTTTCCACATCTGGAATGACTCCCCCCGGTATGCACACGGAGTGCACATTGGTTTTCTTCCCCTCTCTTGCTGCCATTTCTTTACTTGTCTCGTTTCAATTATGAGATTCATTTCCAGTTGACGGCTCAACATGTGAATGCTGATGCACTGTCTTGCCTTCCGATGGGTCCTGATCTGGAATTCGATAGGGACGAACTTTTGTGTTTCCACCTGGATGTTGCCGAGCAGCGGGTTGTGGACGGGTTCCCCATCACCAGGGACCAGCTGGCGGCTGCTATGGGTTCTGACCCTACCCTCTCCTGGGTTTTATGCTGTATTCAGAAAGGTTGGCCAGATCGTCTGTCCGCTAAGACTTCTGATCCATTGCGGAACTAATACGCTTTGCGTTACCGCCTCATGGCTAGAGATGGTGTTATCCTCCTTTCCACTGAAAATGCTTCGCCGCGTGTTGTGGTACCTATGTCTTTGTGTGCTTCGGTCTTGCACCTCCTTCACCAAGGGCACTGGGGTGTGTCTCGCACAAAATCTCTGGTGCGCCATCATGTGTACTGGCCCGGCATCGACTCTGAAATCGCACACATGGTCGGTGCCTGCGACCCTTATGCGTCACAGGCTGCCACCCCGAAGTCATTTTTGTCACTGTGGCCTTTGCCTGAGAAGCCCTGGGAGCGTATTCATGCTGACTTCACGGGACCTTTTTTAGGTACTTATTGGCTTCTCATTATTGATGCCTACTCTCTTTCCTTTCATTGTCCATTGCACGTCGCCTACCACTGTGGCAACCACCAATGCTCTAGCTCGCATTTTCTCTTTGGAAGGCCTTCTCTCTACTCTTGTTACTGATAATGGTCCGCAATTTGCCCCTTCTGATTTTGCGGATTTTTGTGCCCGTCACGGCATCATGCATGTCACGGCCCCTCCGTTCCATCCACAGTCAAACGGTGAGGCTGAACTCCAGGTCCGCACATTTAAGGCTCAGATGAGGAAACTCCTGACTTTTTCTGCTGTTGATGATGTGCTGCTTCAATTTCTGGCTTCTTACCATTTCGCCCCCATGGGCGACCACAGCCCGGCTGAGCTCTTACATGGCTGACAGCCCCGCACACTACTTCATCTTCTGCGGCCTTCCACCTCATGGCCGTGGGTACCTTCCTTGGCCGGTTCACCGCCGATGACCTTGTATGGGTATGGGGATATGGCAGGTGGCCAAAATGGAGTCCTGGCCACATCTTACAACACCGTGGCTGACGCCTGTATGAAATCCAGACAAACACGGGTGTTGCAGTGCGTCATTCGGACCAGCTTTGGCCTCGTGTGCCGGCAACGCCTGTACCGGATGCCGTTACACCACCTTCGGCTGTACCTGATGCTCGGGATACTGGAATCTCTCACTACCCACAACGCAGTCCTCTCACCATCATATCGGTTCCAACACAAGAACTGACACCACCAGGAGACATGCCCACGCAGGAACTGGATGACCATCATCTGTCGGAGCAACTCTACTCGCCTCCTTCTCCTACGGACGCGAACACATCGCCCATGTCTCCTGTTGTAACAACCGGACTTGCCGCAACGGGCAGATTGATGCACGGGGCCCCAGCAGATTGGACCCCCACATCTCCTGTCACCTCGACCCGTTATCATCGGGGACACTTCCTTCCATACGGGAACCCTCCTCCTCGAGACTTTACGGCCAGTCTAACAACACCTAGGGACGTTAGCAGTCTACAGGCCACCTCCCTCAAGACCTGCGCAAAAACTTCAAAGGGGGGAAAAGTGTTGTGACTCGCCGATCTTTCAAAGTGCCGCTGCGCAGTTACACACGTCCTCTACATGCAACGCTGTCTGCCAGCCATGCAGCAGCAGTGCCACCTAAGAGGCCAGCCAGCCAGTGGCCACTAGACTTGGACTCAGTTATGATTTGACTGTTAAAGTGTACACACATCTTACTCTGTTTACTTGATCTGTGGCTTTCATGTATTGCGTCTTCCTTGAAATATATTTGTTCAATTTGAAGTTATAACACTTTTACAACAGAAAACTCTGTTTCTATGTTGCCATGTATAATCCTCTTACTAAATTTAGTGTAGTTCCCAAATAAAGTACACTATGGGAAGATAGTCCTGTTAATAGGAAAAGCTAATCAATAGAGTTACCCTTTTTACAGGATGTGACCTGTGTTGTGTCTAATGGATAAGTAAATCAGACTATTCACTTCTTTTCCCAAGATCTTACCCAGCAGTTAGATAGAAATACAGTATGAATAATTTTATATTAAAGCTAGGATACCTCAGTTCCAAGTTCATTTAGTGGTTTGGTTTAAAACACATACTGGTTGCCAGCCTAACCAGGCAACGAAACAGTGAAGTATTGGAAAATCTGAAGTATGAATTTTGTCTACTTTCTTGCTACTGTTTAATTTGGTTCTTCAAATGAATATTACTCTATTTAAACAGTGTTGGACTACACCCTTATACATAACATTTTTAAAAGAGAGAAAACCCAGTAGATAGCACACACTTTCAATGCTGACCATTTCACTTCAAGAAAACCCCTTTCTTACTAGAATTTACTTGCAAAGGCTGTTACTCTTTAAACTAACTCTATAGCCTGTAGTCATTTAAAAGGTTCCAGTAATTTTGATTTACTCTGACTGAATGCTATGTAAGCAAATTTTTACTATAACACTTTGCAATAGTTAAGAAAACTTGTAAAACAAAAATAGTTTGTCTTTATTCCTGTGTAATGTACTAAAGCATGGATGTGTTATTACTCTAACTAAAATTTTCATCACGCCTTTCAGTGAAACAACTAAGACAACTTTTCTTCAACTGTTGCTCAAGATGAAAATATTTATAAACTCTTTAACTTTATGATCTAAAATTACATTTAAATTCGCCCTATTCAGTTTACTCTCTTCCACTACTGAGACGTAATTTCATTACTAGAGGATTTAGTCCCTCACACATATATCTCATCATTTACACAATTCCTCCTCAAGGACTACCACCTTAATGATGGTGGGGAGGTTTGTGTGTATTAGTGATCCACTGAGCTATGCTGGTGGGAGCTGTGCTCCCAGTAGGGTCACTCATACCAGACAGGTCACTTGGTGAGATTCCAGACAAAGAGCAGTCCCCCCAGGGGGCTCCTATCTTGGGAGTATGTGAGTGGCAACCACATGGACTCTTAGATAAGTCTGACATTACTTCTACTTACTTGTGTCAGGCTTCTTCTGTTTCCTTTCCTATCGGCCTCCCTTGACCAACTCTTAGTCTTTCAACCCCAACGGTATTAGGTTTTGAGGCCTTAGGGTGTCTTTCATTTCTCTTTTCTATTCCCAGCAATCAAAGGTTGGCAAAGGACCCTGGGGTCTGCCCAGGCAGCCAATACCTGTTTGCAGAAACAAAACATGTCCACTGAAGTTTGAGAAAGCAATCAGACCTCAAGGATTTCAATGCAGCTCTGCCAACAAACCCTACTCCCACATCCTAGAAGGCATGAGTCACAAGACCCCTAGACAATGCATAACACACAGTGGATACAGGCTACAAAGCCAATGGGCGAAGATGAAAATTGGACATATTTCCAGCACTTTTAAATAACCGGAACATATTGGCTAAGGGAGATAACCCCGAAAGGAAATCCTGGTCCTCCTAGAAGGGGCTTGAGCAGATGGTTGCTAACCAACTCCCAGGAAACACAGACAACTCCCAGTACCCAAATGAACCTCGGAAACAGGATGGTCTCAAAGGTAAATGATAAGGTTATGAAAAAGGACAAACAGAAATGGATAAATGGACACATCAAAGTAGCAACCTGGAATGTGAGAGGAATTTCCCAAAAGGAGGTAGAATTAGTAAATATATTAAGCAACAAGAATATTGATGCTGTAGCATTCACAGAAACTAAAAAGAAATTAAGAGGGAAAAATATGTAGGGGATTACATTATATTCTACAGTGGTGTTGAACAACATAAAAGAGCAAGCAAAGGTGTAGCACTAATCCTGCATTAAAAATGGGAAAAGCTGTTCAAGATTGTACATACATAAGTAATTTTTCGAATTTTGTGCACCACCATGTATCCTTGCTACTTCCACCTGCAACACTACGGAAAAGTTTCCTTATCCCTATCCAGATCCCAGTCCCACATACTGTTCCTTTGTTGTTGCTTGGCTCATGAAATCCCCCCTAATGGCCTTACCATCAAATTACCCATCTCTGGTTGCCACCCCTCCTTCCACAATGGCCACCTGTTCAGATTCCGCCAGTCCTTAGCCCTCACCAACATAGTCATGCAAAACCATATCAACCAAGCACAGTCCTCCTTGCGGTACCTTCTCTCCATCCACAAAATTCTCCTGCTATGTAATTCCTGGAATCCATGACTCTCACTGAAACACTTGCCCTGCAGGAAATTGAGCAACATGCACAATGCCACCTCAAAAAGCTCTCCATCCTATTCACTTCCTACTCCCGCCTCGGGGTACCACTATCCACCACTTCTACAACAACCTCCAAACCTCCCCCACACCCCCTCATAGCTTACAAAACCTGTCTCACAGACCTACTACACTTACCCCACCCTCCAAAACTCCCTCCCACCACCACACAGAACCCAGAACCTAAACAGACCCGCAACACAGTTATGAACCTTTCCTCCAGAAGCCTTAGTCCCACAGCCATGTCAGTCCTTTCCAAAGGCCTCACCTTTTGTCCCACTCCCAAATTCAACCATGCAGGACCAGTTAAAGACCTTCTCTCCTTCTCCCGGTCCCTCCAGTGGAAACACTTTTCGCAACCAACCCGACCAATCAGACTCAACCAGTGACCAACATTGAGCCTTGCCTAACTCAGTTCACTCCTCCATCCAACTGTGATCCACCCCCACTGCCTCCAAACCACCCCCTGTTAACTTTCCAGAATTTCTTAACCTCGAACCTTGCCTCAACATCATTACCCAAATCCCTCAACATGCAAAATAACCTTACATCCACAGAAAGAACCGCAGTACACCATCTAAAAACAGATCCTGACCTTATAATCCTACCTGCTAGCAAAGGCTCCACCACCGTTGTTTTGAACCACAAGGATTATGTGGCAGAAGGACTCCGTCAGCTGTCAGATACTTCCACCTACAAACCGTGCCACAGTGATCCCATTCCAGTAATCGAGCAGGATCTCCAGTCACTACTCAAATCCTTAGACCACATCCCAGAACCTCTCCCCAGAGTCCATCTCTCTACTTACCCCTACCACTCCCCGCACTCCCACCTTCTGCATGCTCCCTGAAGTCCATAAAGCCAACTACCCAGGACACCCCATTGTGGCCGGTTACTGTTCCCCCACTGAGAGAATCTCTGCTCTCGTAGACCAACACCTTCAACCTATTACCCAGAACCTATCCTCCTATATAAAAGATACCAACCATTTCCTCGACCGACTCTCCACAGTTCCTGTCCCTTTACCACATGGTACCCTGCTCATCACTATTGATGCCATCTCCCTGTACACCAACATTCCTAATGCCCATGGCCTTAATGCTATTGAACACTACCTTTCCAGACGCCCTATGCATTCCAAACCAACAACCTCCTTCCTAGTCTCCATGACCAACTATATCCTCACCCACAATTACTTCTCCTTTGAAGGCATTACCTACAAACAAATCTGCGGTACAGCTATGGGAACCCCGCATGGCACCATCCTATGCTAACCTATTCATGGGCCATTTAAAGGAATCCTTCCTAACAATCCAGAATCCTAAAGCCCTCACCTGGTTCAGATTCATTGATGACATCTTTGTTATCTGGATTGAAACCGAGGACACCTTATTCACATTCCTCCAGAAACTCAACAACTTCTTCCCCATTTGTTTCACCTGGTTCTACTCGACCCAACAAGCCACCTTCCTAGATGTTGACCTTCACCTCGGAGATGGCTACATCAGCACCTCCATCCTACTAACCACCGGCAATACGTCCACTTCGACAGCTGCCACCCATTCCATACCAATAAGTCCCTTCCATACAGCCTAGCCACTGCATCTGCAGTGACAAGCGGTCCCTCTCAAAATATACCGAGGGTCTCACTGAAGCCATCACTGACCATAATTATCCTCCCATCCTTGTACAGAAACAAATCTCCCATGCCTTATCTTCCCAGTCTCCCACCACCTTCCAAAGTCCCACAGTCCGGCCACAAACAAGCATTCCCCTTATAATTCAGTACCATCCAGGACTGGAGCAACTGAATTACATTCTCCTCCAGGGTTTTGATTACCTCTCATCGTGCCTTGAAATGAGAAATATCCTGCCCACTCTCTTTCCCACCCCTCCTACCGTGGTATTCCGCCATCCATCGAACCTACACAATATACTCGGTCCACCCTTACACAACCTCTGCTCCCTATCCCTTACCTCATGGCTCATACCCCTGTAATAGATCTAGATGCAAGATCTGTCCTATACATCCTCCTTCCACCACCTACTCCAGACCAGTCACTAACACCACCTATCCCATTAAAGGCAGGGCTACCTGTGAAACTAGTCATGTGATTTACAAGCTAAGCTGCAACCTCTGTGCTGCATTCTATGTAGGCATGACAACCAACAAGCTGTCTGTCTGCATGAACGGCCACCGACAAACTGTGGCCAAAAAACAAGTGGACCACCCTGTTGCTGAACACGCTGCCAAACATGGTATCCCTCATCTCAATGACTGCTTCACAGCCTGTGCCATATGGATCCTTCCCACCAACACCAGCTTTTCTGAATTGCGCAGGTTGGAACTTTCCCTGCAATACACCCTACGTTCCTGTAACTCTCCTGGCCTCAACTTTTGTTAGTCACTGTCCTCACCCATCCAGCCTTCTCCCTGTTCCCATTCCAGCACTACACAGCTGTCATTTCACTGCCACACCCAGTATTTTAATTTCTTTTTATTTATTTTATTTCTCTTCTTTCTGCTACTTACGCTCTCCCCCCTCCGCACCTTCTCTCCTGCCCTCCGTCTAAACTACAACACTTCACTTTCTGCCACTCCCACCATACTATCCCTCTCCCTCCCTGCCACAGCCTCCTCCTTACCCCCACCCAGTTGCCACTCCCATCATGCACTGGTTGGTGCTGCTGTTCGCAGTGTGGTTTCAGCTCTCTGAGACTGCAGATGTGTGTGCAAGTTGCGTTTACGTGAGTGTGTGTGTTGGCATATGTGTATGTGTCTACTGCTGACAATGGCCATAATGGCTGAAAGCTTTAATTGTTTGAATCTTTTTGTTGTGCCTATAGCGACTCAGCATCTCCGCTATATGGTGAGTAGCAACTTTCCTTCCTGGTATTGTTAAGTGAATGAATACTTAGTTAGGCTGAAACCGGTAAGGGATAATGCCACCTTTATAAGTGTGTATGCATCTGAAGAAGGGGAAAAAGCTGAGTCTGAAAGCTTCTATGAAGAACTACAGAATACTATGAGTAAATACAGTGCTACTGGTCAGATTATTATGATGGGTGATTTCAATGACAGAAGAGGAAATATCCCAGTAACAAACATTATAGGTACATTTGGAGAACCAATATGTAATGAAAAGGGAAAATTACTAACAGATTTTGCCACTTACAACAATTTAAAAGTCACAAATTCACGTCTTTTAAGAAAAGGGATATACACAAGTAAACTTGGGCCATTAGAGGTCTTAGATCAATAATTGACTACATCTTAGTAAATGATAAGCTAGCGGGCCAAGTAAGGGATACAAGAGTTTATAGAGGACAAGATATAGGATCAGATCATTTCTTACAAATATGTAGAATAGATCTTTTTACAAAATGGAAGAAAATAATGAAACAAGTAACAAAGCATTTATAAGGTATGTTTGCTTGAAGAGGTCAGTATCAGACACGTGTACCAAAGGAGATTAAATGAAGAACTAGCAAACTTACAAACTAAAGACAATATAGAAGAAGAATGGCAAATTCTGAAGAATACTGTATGCAGAGTAGCAGGAGAAAAGAATACGGAAAAGAGAAGGCCTAAAAATTTGGAATGAGATATAATGAAAGCTGTCAAAGAAAAATAGGATACATGTATAAAATACTTAAGCAACCCCATTATTGAGAACAAACAATACTATAGGGAGAAAAGAAATAATGCTAAATGCGTAGTAAGGAAAGCACACCAGGAACACTGGGATAGGTTTATCTCTAATACCGAACATGATATCCACGGAAGACAACAAATGGCATATAAGGTTTTAAAACCTTAAACACAACAGAAAGAGAGAAGATACAAATACATAGTATTGAAGAAGAACAGTGGATAAATCATTACAGCGAATTGTGGTATGATCATACAGCACAAGAAACTGAAACTGAATAACTATATGAGAAAGGATTAGATGAAATACAGCCTGACGAAGTAACATCTGCACTAACATCACTTAAGAACATAAAAACAACAGGAAAAAGAGGGCATTAATGCTGAATTATTAAAATATGGAGGAATGATGCTACACCAACGACTGCTACATCTCTTGAACGACTGTTGGAAGAAGAAGAGTATTCCCAAAGACTGGAAAACAGCTAGAGTGATATCAGTCTTGAAAAAAGGAGATAAAAGTCTATGCAGTAATTACAGAGGAATAAGTTTACTGGACTGAGCATGCAAGATGTATGCAAAGATTTTAAATAGAGGACTTCAAAACGTAGCAGAAGCAGTACTGCATGAGGAACAAATGGGTTTTAGGAAAGGATGCTCCACAATAGATGCAGTTTTTATTCTACAGCAAATAATAGAAAAATGGAGAGAGTATAATAAAGAAACACACATTGCTTTTATTGACTTTAAAAGAGCTTTAGACCACGTCAATAGACAGAAACTTTGGGAAATAATGACGAATCACAGATATCCAAAGCATAAGAAATCTATATCAAGACACTAATATCACTCTAGATCTCAATGGTAAAACAACTAATGAGGTACCAACTAACAAAGGGGTACGACAAGGCTGCTGCATCTCTCCAACTGTGTTCAACATCTACATCAATGAAGTAATACATATATGGAAATCAGAATTTCAGATAGGAACATTCTTTTAAATAATTTACTATATGCTGATGATGCAGCGATCCTAGCAGATAAGGAAGATGACCTTCAGAAAGGAGTCTACTTGCTAAAACAAATAAGTGCAAAATTTAACATGGAAATTTCAAAAGAAAAAACTAAGACAACGGCATTCATGGGGAAAGGACCAATCGGAACCAAAATAGTGATAGATCAGAAGATTTTAGAGCAAGTAAACCATTTCAGTTACCTCAGATGTGAAATGAGATATGGCTACAGCAGAGATATTGAAATTAAGCTCAGTAAATCCTGTCGGGTATGTGGAACAATCAACAGGAACCTAAAAACAAAACCAGGAAACATACTCAAATTAAATTTTACAAAACTGTTGCAGTTCCCACACTGCTCTATGGAAGTGAGACATGGGTGATTACCAAGAGGCAAGAAAGCCATATTCAGGCACAAGAAATGAAATTTCATAAAGGCGTTAAATGTTGCACAAGAGAAGACAGGCCAAGAAATCAATATATTAGAGAAGAACTGCAAATCTTTGGTCTCAATGATAAAATGTCAGATTACAGAAGGAAATGAAATGAACATCTACAAAGAATGGAGAGTGAGAGACTTCCCTTAAAGGAAAGAAATTATAAGTGCCACGAGAGAAGAGACAGAGGAAGACCACGACAGAAATGGGTACTGTAACAGGCAGTTCCTGCCTAATACCTGAAGAGAAGATGAAGATGATTTGCACAATTAAATGATCCCTCTTTATATTAACTTGGCACTTCATAGGTCTGTAAAACAGGACACTCGGATTAATCAAACACGAGGAGCGAACCCTATATAGTTGTATGACTAGGATGAAATAACAGGGTGAATCAGTTTCTTTAAAGTTCAGGAATGATTATTCACTAATAAAACACAGTTTAAATTAATGGTTCACACTGTAGAAAAGTAGAATAATAAAAAAAAATCTTGCCTGGTGGCTGTAGGCCTGGGTGTGGCGAACAGTTACGGCAGCTGCACTACCCACAGTACGGCCTGCAAGTGTCTTGCTGTACCGGCTCGATTTCTCTTCTTGGCATCATTCAGTTTTACGTGCAGTAACCCAACAACTCGCAGCTATACCGTAAGCCACTTGCAGTCTTCATCCGAGGCATTTTTATCCAAATTCACAGGTAAAGATTCTCCTGCTCACAAGGGTGTTGCCTCAGTCACTGCTGCTTACAGACTGTGTGACTGACTTCCCACACTTGCTCTAGATAGCACACCAGTTCTCCCTTGTCACTTTTTCCATCCCCAGAGCCACTTTCATTTCAAACAAAACCGCACCGTCTTTCACGTAACACCTATGCATTACATTATTCCTAATTGTGACCATTTCTTACAATTGCCAAATTTACATCAGCATGAATAGTTTATACATAGATAATTTAAGATACAATATGTCATCAGAAATTTAACATAATAAAAACTACACATACGTTACTCACATGCAAGGAACTTTCCTTTACATATACAGAAAATGTAGTTCCAATACACGAAAATTTTAAAGCAAAATGTTATAAAAAATTTAGATGAACTGTAAACTAGTAGTGTTATAGATTCCTTGATGCCTCAGGAAGTGTCCTATCAACCAACCCCTTCTTTGTACCATAAATTTCTTCACCAGTTCGATTCGGTGCCTCATTGTTAATCAGTGTACACATCTAATCTTCAGCTTTCTTCTGCAGCCCGTCATTTCAAAAGCTTGTATTCTCTTCTGTTTGAATTGCTTATCATCTGTGTTTCACTTCCATACGAGGTCACCTTCAGAAAAGATGTTTTAATATTTAAATTTATCTGAATAAATTTTCACTCCACAGTGGAGTGTGTGCTGATTGATTCTGCTGACTGATCTATCTGAGCAAGACTATGGAAAGTAAGTGATGAGGTACTGGCATAAATAAATGTGTGAGGGTGAGTTGTGCACACAAAGCTCAGTTGTTACAGCACTTGCCTGTGAAAGGACAAAGTCTACATCTACATCTACATCTACATTTATATCCCGCAAGCCACCCAACGGTGTGTGGCGGAGGGCACTTAAAGTGCCACTGTCATTACCTCCCTTTCCTGTTCCACTCGCGTATGGTTCGCGAGAAGAACAACTGCCGGAAAGCCTCCATGCACGCTGGAATCTCTCTTATTTTACATTTGTGATCTCCTCAGGAGGTATAAGTTGGGGGAAGCAATATATTCGATACCGCATCCTGAAACACACCCTCTCAAAACCTGGACAGCAAGCTACACCACGATGCAGAGTGCCTCTCTTGCAGAGTCTTCCACTTGAGTTTGCTAAACATCTCCGAAACGCTATCACGGTTACCAAATAACCCAGTGACGAAACGCGCCGCTCTTCTTTGGATCTTCTCTATCTCCTCCGTCAACCCGATCTGGTACGTATCCCACACTGATGAGCAATACTCAAGTATAGGTCGAACGAGTGTTTCGTAAGCCACCTCCTTTGTTGATGGACTACATTTTCTAAGCACTCTCCCAATGAATCTCAACCTGGTACCCGCCTTACCAACAATTAATTTTATATGATCATTCCACTTCAAATCGTTCCGCACGCATACTCCCAGATATTTTACAGAAGTAACTGCTACCAGTGTTTGTTCCGCTATCGTATAATCATGCAATAAAGGATCCTTCTTTCTATGTATTCGCAATACATTACATTTGTCTATGTAAAGGGTCAGTTGCCACTCCCTGCACCAAGTGCCTATCTGCTGCAGATCTTCCTGCATTTCGCTACAATTTTCTAATGCTGCAACTTCTCTGTATACTACAGCATAATCCGTGAAAAGCCGCATGGAACTTCCGACACTATCTACTAGGTCATTTATATATATTGTGAAAAGCAATGGTCCCATAACACTCCCCTGTGGCACACCAGAGGTTACTTTGTCTGTAGACGTCTCTCCATTGAGAACAACATGCTGTGTTCTGTTTGCTAAAAACTCTTCAATCCAGCCACACAGCTGGTCTGATATTCCGTAGGCTCTTACTTTGTTTATCAGGCGACAGTGCGGAACTGTATCGAACGCCTTCCGGAAGTCAAGGAAAATAGAATCTACCTGGGAGCCTGTATCTAATATTTTCTGGGTCTCATGAACAAATCAAGCCAGTTGGGTCTCTCACAATTGCTGTTTCCGGAGTCCATGTTGATTCCTACAGAGTAGATTCTGGGTTTCCAGAAACGATGTGATACACTAGCAAAAAACATGTTCTAAAATTCTGCAACAGATCGACGTCAGAGATATAGGTCTATAGTTTTGCGCATCTGCTCGACGACCCTTCTTGAAGACTGGGAATACGTGTGCTCTTTATCCAATCATTTGGAACCTTCCGTTCCTCTAGAGAGTTGCGGTACACGGCTGTTAGAAGGGGGGCAAGTTCTTTCGCGTACTCTGTGTAGAATCGAATTGGTATGCCGTCAGGTCCAGTGGACTTTCCTCTGTTGAGTGACTCCAGTTGCTTTTCTATTCCTTGGACACTTATTTCGATGTCAGCCATTTTTTCGTTTGTGTGAGGATTTAGAGAAGGAACTGCAGTGCGGTCTTCCTCTATGAAACAGCTTTGGAAAAAGGTGTTTAGTATTTCAGCTTTACGCATGTCATCCTCTGTTTCAATGCCATCATCATCCCGGAGTGTCTGGATATGCTGTTTCGAGCCACTTACTGATTTAACGTAAGACCAGAACTTCCTAGGATTTTCTGTCAAGTCGGTACATAGAATTTTACTTTCGAATTCACTGAATGCTTCACGCACAGCCCTCCTTACGCTAACTTTGACATCGTTTAGCTTCTGTTTGTCTGAGAGGTTTTGGCTGCGTTTAAACTTGGAGTGAAGCTCTCTTTGCTTTCTCAGTAGTTTCCTAACTTTGTTGTTGTACCACGGTGGGTTTTTCCCATCCCTCACAGTTTTACTCAGCACGTACCTGTCTAAAACGCATTTCATGATTGCCTTGAACTTTTCCATAAACACTCAACATTGTCAGTGTCGGAACAGAAATTTTCGTTTTGATCTGTTAGGTAGTCTGAAATCTGCCTTCTATTACTCTTGCTAAACAGATAAACCTTCCTCCCTTTTTTTATATTCCTATTAACTTCCATATTCAGGGATGCTGCAATGACCTTATGATCACTGATTCCCTGTTCTGCACGTACAGAGTCGAAAAGTTTGGGTCTGTTTGTTATCAGTAGGTCCAAGATATTATCTCCACGAGTCGGTTCTCTGTTTAATTGCTCGAGGTAATTTTCAGATAGTGCACTCAGTATAATGTCACTCAATGCTCTGTCCCTACCACCCATCCTAAACATCTGAGTGTCGCAGTCTATATCTGGTAAATTGAAATCTCCTCCTAAGACTATAACATGCTTAGGAAATTTATGTCAAATGTATTCCAGATTTTCTCTCAGTTGTTCTGCCACTAATGCTGCTGAGTCGGGAGGTCGGTAAAAGGAGCCAATTATTAATTTAGCTCGGTTGTTGAGTGTAACATCCACCCATAATAATTCACAGGAACTATCCACTTCTACCTCACTACAGGATAAGCTACTACTAACAGCGACAAACACGCCACCGCCGGTTGCATGCGATCTATCCTTTCTAAACACCGTCTGTGCCTTTGTAAAAATTTCGGCAGAATTTATCTCTGGCTTCAGCCAGCTTTCCATATCTATTATGATTTCAGCTTTCTATCAGTGCTTGAAGTTCCAGTACTTTACCAACGCAGCTTCGACAGTTTACAATTACAATACCGATCGCTGCTTGGTCCCCGCTTATCCTGACTTTGCCCCGCACCCGTTGAGGCTTTTGCCCTTTCTGTACTTGCCCGAGGCCATCTAACCTAAAAAACCGCCCAGTCCACGCCACACAACCCCTGCTACCCGTGTAGCCACCTGCTGCATGTAGTGGACTCCTGACCTATCCAGCAGAACCCGAAAGCCCACCACACTATGGCGCAAGTCAAGGAATCTGCAGCCCACACGGTCGCAGAATCGTCTCAGCCTCTGATACAGACCCTCCACTCGGCTCTGTACCAAAGCTCCATAGTCAGTCCTGTCTAGGCGCTTCAGTCCAGGACCGCGCGACTGCTACGGTTGCAGGTTCGAATCCTGCCTCGGGCATGGATGTGGGTGATGTCCTTAGGTTAGTTAGGTTTAAGTAGCTCTAAGTTCTAGGTGACTGATGACCTCAGATGTTAAGTCCCATAGTACTCAGAACCATTTGAACCATCAGTCCTGTCGACGATGCTGCAAGTGGTGAGCTCTGCTTTCATCCCGCTAGTGAGACTGGCAGTCTTCACGAAATCAGATAGCCGCCGGAAGCCAGAGAGGATTTCCTCTGATCCATAGCAACACACATTGTTGGTGCCAACATGAGCGACCACCTGCAGATGGGTGCACCCTGTACCCTTCATGGCATCCGGAAGACCCTTTCCACATCTGGAATGACTCCCCCCGGTATGCACACAGAGTGTATATTGGTTTTCTTTCCCTCTCTTGCTGCCATATCCCTAAGGGACCCCATTACGCGCCTGACGTTGGAACTCCCAACTACCAGTAAGCCCACCCTCTGCGACCGCTTGGATCTTGCAGACTGAGGGGCAACCTCTGGAACAGGCTGGAACAGGACAAGCAGCCATGTCCGGGCAAAGATCAGTATCAGCTGGAGACAGAGCCTGAAACCGGTTCGTCAGACAAACTGGAGAGGCCTTACGTTCAGCCCTCTGGAATGTCTTTTGCCCCCATACTTGAGTCCTGGTCTGGGTCACTGTTCCAATTTGCCATAAAGTGGACACTTATATTTTACGTCAACAAATTTCACTTTACCAGAAATGATTTTCTTGCTATTGCGAGATGGCTTGCTTCAAGAGTCATTATCAGTTAGATTCCAAAATAACAAAACTAATCTACTTCCAGTGTCTTGTTTCTTGATCTAATTCCCTCAGCACCACCTGATTTTATTCAGCTATACTGCATTACCTCCATTTTACTTCTTTTGTTTTATGAAGTATTTACAAAAAAAAACCTGTTCCAGGATTATTCATCAGAAAACTTCATCGGATGTAGCACATTCAATATTGAGAAGACTGAGGATGAGGAAAATGAGGAGGCAGTGAGAGAGGACCACATGGAGGTAAGTCGTGTCGTGTTCCCTGTGGCCTGCACATCATTGGTGTCTTGCTGACAGTAGTGTAAAACAGAGGAAAGTCAAGATTTGTATCAAGTACTTGCCAGTAGAATGTTAGCTTTGCTTTTGAATCTTCAGGCTAAAGTAGTCTAGTGGAAAGGAACGTTCAGTAACAAAACAATGAACAGTTGTAAAGCAAGATGGCAGCGTATACACAAACTGTGGTAAATTGCTCTGTAAATTTTGAGTTATTATCATCAGTAAAGTGTTGTTCATGTGATATTATAGTGGAAAAAGGTATCAGAGCATGGTCACTAATGCATAAATGGTACCACTCAAGTTGTTTTGTGAAATTAAACTCTGATAAAATCTCGTGCGATTGTGGTCAACTGTGTAACAGTCTCCAAGTAGCAACGGAAATGTGCAGTGCCGGAATTGAACTAACATTAGCTTTATTGTGATATAAATGCAGCTAGAAAATACATAGAATTTGTGGAAAATCTAAAGCAAGTATTGAGGAATCCTCATGAAAACTGTGAATCAGAAAGTGATTACAGCAGGCCTAGATCTATAAAACTACAGAACAATTTCGCCATTCTAGATCGTGTAAAAGCAAACAAGGAAGACTTTAATGATAATGATTGCCATCTAACAGACACTGCTGATATACGAAAATATAGAAATAGCATTGCCCCAAGAGGCAGTAATGACAGAAATACATATATTAGGAAATCCAAGTTAGTTGTTTACTCAGACAGTCATGGTCGCGATCTCGCAAAAATCTTGCAAAACGAACACAATCTTAGAGCTGCCAGCTATATAAAACCTGGGGCCCCTGTGAACGAAGTTATCAGGAACATACATCCTGATAACACTACACAAGAAAATCGGGTTTTAGTTATAATTGGTGGTGCAAACGATGTTTATTGCAATGAACTAAAACGTGCCATCCAGGACGTCCGGAAATCCCTAGATACAGTGAAAAATGAAAGTGTAATAGTGACTGGAATACCACACAGATATGACCTAATAGAAAAGTCATGTGTCAACCAGGAAATTATTAAGGCCAACAGCCAATTTCGCATAATATGCAAAGCATACAGAAACACAAACTTCCTAGATGTGAAATTCTTAGAAAGGAAACACTTCACCAGGCATGGTATGTATTTAAATGTTCATGGGAAAAAGTTCATAGGTTCTAGAATAAATGAGATGGCTGAGATAATGTACACAAAAACATCATCATGCCTATTATTGTATCAACTCAAACGGAGAAGCCATCTCATCACAGATGATACCAACAACAAAAAAGCAGCTGAACAAACACAACCAATAGCAGTTGCACAAAATGCAGCAGTACAAACAATAATCGAAGCAGAAATGCCAACAGCATCACCATCAACAGCAGCATCACAGACAGCAGTAACACCAGAAATCCCAGCAATAGCAGGAGCAGCAGCAGACATGGAAAACCATCCATGGGGCAGAAAGTAGATGGAGAAGGGCACCTCCTTCCCATCTAAAGGATTTTTTAATTGCAGATATGACGAAGAAGAAGCCACCAAGATGGTGTTGTTGTTGTTGTGGTCTTCAGTCCTGAGACTGGTTTGATGCAGCTCTCCATACTACTCTATCCTGTGCAAGCTTCTTCATCTCCCAGTACCTACTGCAACCTACATCCTTCTGAATCTGCTTAGTGTATTCATCTCTTGGTCTCCCTCTACGATTTTTACCCTCCACCCTGCCATCCAGTACTAAATTGATGATCCCTTGATGCCTCAGAACATGTCCTACCAACAGATCCCTTCTTCTAGTCAAGTTGTGCCGCAAACTTCTCCCCAATCCTATTCAATACCTCCTCATTAGTTATGTGATCTTCCCATCTAATCTTCAACATTCTTCTGTAGCACCACATTTCGAAAGCTTCTATTCTCTTCTTGTCCAAACTAGTTATCGTCCATGTTTCACTTCCATACATGGCTACGTTCCATACAAATACTTTCAGAAGCGACTTCCTGACACTTAAATCAATACTCGATGTTAACAAATTTCTCTTCTCCAGAAACACTTTCCTTGCCATTCTCTCTACTTCGACCATTGTCAGTTATTTTGCTCCTCAAATAGAAAAACTCCTTTACTACTTTAAGTGTCTCATTTCCTAATCTAATTCCCTTAGCATCACCAGACTTAATTCGACTACATTCCATAATCCTCGTTTTGCTTTTGTTGATGTTCATTTTATACCCTCCTTTCATGACACTGTCCATTCCGTTCAACTGCTCTTCCAAGTCCTTTGCTGCCTCTGATAGAATTACAATGTCATCGGCGAACCTCAAAGTTTTTATTCCTTCTCCATGGATTTTAATACCTACTCTGAATTTTTCTTTGGTTTCCTCCACTGCTTGCTCAATATACAGATTGAATAACATCGGGGATAGGCTACAACCCTGTCTCACTCCCTTCCCAACCACTGCTTCCCTTTTGTGCCTCTTGACTCTAATAACTGCCATCTGGTTTCTGTACAAATTGTAAATAGCCTTTCGCTCTCTGTATTTTATCCCTGCCACCTTCAGAATTTGAAAGAGAGTATTTCAGTCAACATTGTCAAAAGCTTTCTCTAAGTCTGCAAATGCTAGAAATGTAGGTTAGCCTTTCCTTAATCTAGCTTCTACGATAAGTCGTAGGGTCAGTAGTGCCTCACGTGTTCCAACATTTCTACGGAATCCAAACTGATCTTCCCCGAGGTCAGCTACTACCAGTTTTACCATTCGTCTGTAGAGAAAACGTGTTAGTATTTTGTATCCGTGACTTATTAGACTGATTGTTCGGTAATTTTCACATCTGTCGGCACCTGCTTTCTTTGGGATCGGAGTTATTGTATTCTTCTTGATGTCTGAGGGTATTTCGCCTGTCTCATATATCTTGCTCACCAGATGGTAGGGTTTTGTCAGGACTGGCTCTCCCAAGGCCGTCAGTAGTTCTAATGGAATGTTGTCTACTCCTGGGGCCTTGTTTCGACTAAGGGTCTTGCAGTGCTCTGTCAAACTCTTCACGCAGTATCGTATCTCCCATTTCATCTTCATCTATATCCTCTTCCATTTCCATAATATTGTCCTCAAGTACATTGCCCTTGTATAGGCCCTCTATATACTCCCTCCTCCTTTCTGCTTTCCCTTCTTTGCTTAGAACTGGGTTTCCATCTGAGCTCTTGATATTCATACAAGTGGTTCTCTGTTCTCCAAAGGTCTCTTTAATTTTCCTGTAGGCAGTATCTATCTTACCCCTAGTGAGGTAACCCTCTACATCCTTACATTTGTCCTCTAGCCATCCCTGCTTAGCCATTTTGCACTTTCTGTCGACCTTGTTTTTGAGACGATTGTATTCCTTTTTGCCTGCTTCATTTACTGCATTTTTATATTTTCTCCTTTCATCAATTAAATTCGATATTTTGTCTGTTACCCAAGGATTTCTACTAGCCCTCGTCTTTTTACCTACTATGTCCTCTGCTGCCTTCTCTACTTCATCTCTCAAAGCTGCCCATTCTCCTTCTACTGTATTTCTTTCCCCCATTCCTGTCAATTGTTCCCTTATGCTCTCCCTGAAACTCTCTACAACCTCTGGTTCTTTCAGTTTATCCAGGTCCCATCTCCTTAAATTCCCACCTTTTTGCTGTTTCTTCAGTTTTAATCTACAGTTCATAACCAATAGACTGTGGTCAGAGTCCACATCTGCCCCTGGAAATGTCTTACAATTTTAAACCTGGTTCCTAAATCTTTGTCTTACCATTATGTAATCGATCTGAAACCTGTCAGTATCTCCAGGCTTCTTCCATGTATACAACCTTCTTTTATGATTCTTGAACCAAGTGTTAGCTATGATTAAGTTGTGCTCTGCACAAAATTCTATCAGGCGGCTTCCTCTTTCATTTCTTAGCCCCAATCCCTTATTCACCTACTACGTTTCCTTCTCTCCCTTTTCCTACTACCGAATTCCAATCACCCATGACTATTAAATTTTTGTCTCCCTTCACTATCTGAATAATTTCTTTTATCTCATCATACATGTCATCAATTTCATCGTCATCTGCAGAGCTAGTTGGCATATAAACTTGTGCTACTGTAGTAAGCGTGGGCTTCGTGTCTAACTTGGCCACAATAATGCGTTCACTATGCTGTTTGTAGTAGCTTACCCGCACTCCTATTTTTTTATTCATTATTAAACCGACTCCTGCATTACCCCTATTTGATTTTGTATTTATAATCCTGTATTCACCTGACCACAAGTCTCGTTCCTCCTGCCACCGAACTTCACTAATTCCTACTATATCTAACTTTAACCTATCCACTTCCCTTTTTAAATTTTCTAACCTACCTGCCTGATTAAGGGATCTGACATTCCACACTCCGATCCGTAGAACGCCAGCTTTCTTTCTCCTGATAACAACGTCCTCTTGAGTAGTCCCCGCCCGGAGATCCGAATGGGGGACTATTTTACCTCCGGAATATTTTACCCAAGAGGACGCCATCATCATTTAACCATACAGTAAAGCTGCATGCCGTTGGGAAAAATTATGGCCGTAGTTTCCCCTTGCTTCCAGCCGTTCGCAGTACCGGCACAGCAAGGCTGTTTTGGTTAATGTTACAAGGCCAGATCAGTCAATCATCCAGACTGTTGCCCCTGCAACTACTGAAAGGGCTGGTGCCCCTCTTCAGGAACCACACGTTTGTCTGGCCTCTCAAGAGATACCCCTCCGTTGTGGTTGCACCTACGGTACGGCTATCTGTATCGCTGAGGCACGCAAGCCTCCCCACCAACGGCAAGGTCCATGTTTCTTGGGGGGCGGGGGGGGGGGGGGGGGGGGGGGCACCAAGATAAGTAACTTTAAATGTCTAACAGTACTCCACCAAAATATTAAGTGTGTAAAAAACAAAGTGCAACAGCTGGAAGTTAAGTTAAAAATCTTAGACAGCACTGTTATCTGTATTACAGAGCACTGGTGTGAAGAAATTGAAATCTTATATATTAATTTACCCTCATATGTCCAAGCATGTTCTTATTGCAGAAACACAGTAAAAGGTGGTGGATCATGTAATTATGTTAAGAACGGCATTGAATATAAAGTCAGAAATGATATTATCATGCTAAGTGTAGACAAAGACTTTGAAGTGTCAGCAATAGAGATAGTTGCTGTAAATATACCAAAGAAACTAACTATATTATGTGTATATCATTCTCCCAGTGGTAATTTAGTGATATTCTTTTCAAGCTTAGAACTAGCGTGGACTCTGAAACATAATATCCTTTTGTTTGGGGACTTTAACATAAATACAACTAAAACAGATGACACCAGTAACACATCCTACATAGTTTTGGTATATCATCACTAGTCAACTGTGCAACAAGAATGACCACACATTCATCATCTACCATTGATCATGTAACTACAGATGTAGGAAGAGAAAACCGAGATGTACTTGTCAAAAAATCTGGGACTGTCTGACCATCTATGTCAGATTATAAAAGTAAAAGCTTGTGTAAAAAAAAGAATCAAAACTGCATGTATATAAGAGTCTACTCTCCATCAGCTTTGCAAGAGTTTTCCTTAAAGTTAGCACATGAAAGTTGGGAAGGAGTATACATAGAAAATAAAGTGAATAGCAAGTTCTCCAATTTTATGTCTGAGTTTAAATTATAATTTGAAGAAACATTCCCCAAAGCATTAATTCCCATTGGAACACCCACCAACAATAAATGGATTACTAAAGGAATTAGAAAAAGTGCTCAAACTTGTAAATACCTAAACTCCATTAAAAAGGACAACAGTGATCCAGTTTTTTTGCACTTTTGTGGTACATAGCTGTTTTATGAATTTCTCTGTGGAAATCATTCCTATTCCACATTTTGCAGTTGTGAAAGGATCTACAGGAAGATACTCAACACTGCAAAAAAAAATCAGCCAATGATAGGTTCATAAATTTAGCCAATAATAAAAGTAAAGCTACAGGGCTATAGTGAAACAAGAAACAGGAACTGTGAAGCAGAGAGGTACAAACACACAAATCAGGAACAAGGAAAACTCAGAAAATGACCCGAAAGAATTAGCAAATTATGTGAATACCTACTTTAGCAGCATTGCAATGAACTTACAAAATTTTTTTCCAAAAGGTGCTAATCAACCAATACAGAAGCATATAGCAAACTCAATGGTATTGCTTCCCACTACTGGGAGGAAGAATGCAATGTTGGGGGCAATTAGTATCAAAGCTCCACTAACAGAAATCAGAAATGAATCCTTGAAAACTGGGTTGCTTCCCTGACTATCTGAAGCATGCCAAAATTTTACCAGTTCACAAGAAAGGTGACATAGAAAACGTTGAGAACTATAGACCAATAGCCCTATTGTCATGCTCTTCCAAAGTGATGGAAACAATTCAATTCAATTTATTAGCGTCCTTGTAGTACATTATCAAAATGACATAGGACTTGTCAATAAACATTACAATTTAAAATACATGTACATGAAAATTTATAATTGAATTTACTTGTCACTTAGACATTACAATTTTAATAGAACTATAAGAATGTTAACATAAAAATATACAGGTAGGATAACAACATAAAAAAAAACTAGTGATTCTCACATCAAAGATTATTTCCATTCTTACATTAACACTGTTTCATACTTTCATAGAAACAGCAAGTATTTAAATGTGAGCAATTACATATATTTATTATGTCAGGGAAATATTAACTGTGGTTTTATTGTCAATGATTCATAAACTCTTCAATACTTTAAAAACTATTGCTCAATAACATGTTTTTTAATTCTCTTTTAAATACGTGCAGTTTTGGTATTATTTTTATTTCTTTGGAGAGAGCACTGTAGATTATTTTGGGTTGGTATAGTACACTTTTGTGATACATAGCTGTTTTATGAATTTCTCTGTGGAAATCATTCCTATTCCTCATTTCGCATTTGTGAAATTCTCTGTTTAATGTAGGAAATTCCTTGTGTTCTTTTAAGAAACATGTGCTTTCATATACAGTGGCGGTCAAAATAATAGAGCCACCTGGCAAAGGTTTGGAATAAAGTGCACATTTATTACTAGACATGTTTGAACTATGATGGAAACCATTACAACCGAGTCACATTGTACTATAGTCAGTTATATCGATAACACAACACAAACTAATCAGTAATAATCAATAATATTCAAAAGAATACCAGACCACAGGGTCAAAAAAATAGAGCCAATTGAAACAAATATATTGTACTTGATCTCAGTCTTATGAAACGTACAGGAACAGTCTTTTTTGCATAGGACTGCATTAGTACTTCGTGGGGTAACCCTTATTTTTGAGGATTGCCCTGCACCTCTTACCCATAGAGTCTACTAAACGCCTGCATTCGTCACTACTGGATTTCTTCCCACAGTTTTTCTGAAGATGTAGCTTTTGAGCAGTCAATTCTCTTGTCTAAGATCTCCCATAAGTTCTCAATGGGTGATGCGTCAGGGGACTGAGGTGGCCACTCTAATACTTTGATATTGTGCTCTTGAACAAACTGCCTTATGATCCTTGCAGTATGCTTTGGATCGTTATCGTGCTGAAATTTCCATTTCAGCGGCATTTCCTCTTCAGCATAAGGCAGCATCACATTTGCCAAGATGTCTTTGTACATTTCTGCGTTCATTATGCCGTTGATACGGTGTATTGGACCAATGCCGTACCACGAAAAACATCCCCATACCATAACACTTCCGCCACCGTATTTCACAGTTTTTAAAGTGTACTTGGGATTAAATTCCTGGTTTGGTGGGCGGTGCACATAGACTTTTCCATCTGAGGCAAACCTATTAAACTTGGATTCATCGGACCAAAGGATGTTCCTCCACCACGTATTAGGTTTTTGTTCATTTCTCCGGGCAAAGGCTAACCTTTTCCGAACATTAGCTTGTGAAACATGTGGCTTCTTTCTTGCAATGCGCCCATTCAATTTTGCAGATCTCAGTCGTCTTTGAATCGTTGAGGTTGATGGTTGAACATCATGTTCGTCGCTAAACAAAATGGCTTTCAGTCGTGGTGTTGACAAAAATGGGTCTTTCTTCACTTCCCTAGTGATGAGTCTGTCTACGTGAGGAGTAGTTACACGAGGTCGCCCCCTGTTCTCCACCTGCGGCTTTGTTTGTTTTGACCGTCTCATGGCGTTCTGGACTCGTTTTCGCGAAACGTGCAAGACATTGACTATTTTATTCATGGACATCCCACTTTTGAACATCCGGAACATTACTATATGCTCATCTTCACTGGTATGCTTTGCTCTGCCCATCTAGACGAATGTAAACAAAACCACACGTCAATTTACATACAAAACAACTGCATAAAAATCAATTTAAAGGCACATGTGTAAAGCGGCTCTATTATTTTGACCCATAAGATTCTTACCTTTATGCCTCTTTTCACACGTCTAGCTCAAACGCTTCCTTTCGGACGACTAAAGATAGCAGCAACGTCTTCCCTGATGTTGTCTACAAGGGACTGACAACACGGCACTCGTGGCGATTTCGCGAACTAATAGATATCCTAGTTCTTAATCTCGTCAATAGAGGTGGCTCTATTATTTCGACCGCCACTGTACGTATAAGGATGGTAGTGTCATGATTTTTGATTCTTTGAAGGCATGCCTACAAGAGTCTATATATCATATACCTTTTATTATTCTGACTGCCTTCTTTTGTAGTCTAAATGAATGTTTTGTTAGACTGTTGTCCCCCCAAAACTGTACACCGTATCTTAATAAACTGTGCATGAATGAGAAATAAACACATAACGCTGTTTTAATATTACATGAGATTTTAAAGCATTCTAAGTATATAACATGTTTGACTTAATTTTTTGTTCAATGATATTGCATGCTTTTTCCCACCTTAAGTGTTCATTAAACCGTACTCCCAAGAATTTAGTGTATGATGTTTGTTCAATCTTACACTTACCCAGTTCTACTGTAAGGTTAGTTTTTATTTTATTTGTAATATGTCTGAAGGTGATCCACATTTTTGCAATGAGTCTGTTTTCATTAAACCATCTGTCTGCTTCGTCTGTTGCTAATGTGACTTTTTCCTGTAAATCAGCTTCACTATTTGCTTTAACAAACAAACTTGTATCGTCAGCAAACAGTACTGCCTTTGCTTCAGATAGTTGACTTGGTAGGCCATTGATAAATATTAAAAACAGTAATGGCCCTAATACAGATCCCTGGGGTACTCTGTACAAAACTCTCTCGAATCTCGATGAATATGTCCTATCTGCATGGCTTATCTCCACCTTCTGATACCTGTCTGATAGATATGATTCAAACCATTTGTGGGCAACTCTACGTAACCCATAGGCATATAACTTCCTAAGCAGTAACTTATGGTTGATGACATCAAAGGCCTTTGATAGGTCTAAAAACAATCACCAATTTAATTCCTTTCTATTTATGGAATTTAGAACAAGTTGTAAAAAGTTGAAGATAGCTGTTTCAATTGATTTATTTTTATGGAAACCGTTTTGCGCATTAACCAATATTCTATTCTTAATAAGAAATTTGTATAGTCTATGATACATTATCCTTTCTATTATTTTTGAGAAACCTGACAACATTGATAAAGGCCTAAAGTTACTAACATCATATTTATCACCGTTCTTGTAAAGTGGCTTTATAGTTGACATTTTAAGTTTTGATGGGAACACCCCTGTCTTAAAAGATCCATTTACAATTTCAGTGAGATGTGAGGCTATGTTTCTTGCACTTTGCTTAATGACTTTCTCAGGAATCCCATGACATCCACATGACATTTTATTTTTTAACTTATTTATAGCATTTAGTACCTCTGATTCAGTTACTGGATAAAGGAACATTGCCATGTCTTTCATGGGGATTTTTACCTTGCTATTGGAATTGCATTTAGTTTTAATTAAATTTATGGCTATATTTGTGAAATGTTTGTTAAATATGTTGGCAATCTGAAGTGTGTCCTTAACAGTTTTACCCCCACTTTTAGTGACAAAGCTGTTATCTTTTCTTTTGTGTCTACGTATATTTTTATTTATTACCTCCCAAGTTGACTTCATTTTGTTGTTACCTTTCTCAATATATGAATCATTATCAAGCTTCTTAGCTGCAATTATTACTTTCTTGTACAGGCTTCTATAACATTTCACATGTGCTTTCAGTGCTACATTCTTCCTGGCTGATTTATGTAACTTTCTGAGAGTGTCTGATGACTTTCTAACCCCTGTGTAACCCATGTTTTAGTTTTATGTTTAGTTTCGACTCTTTGAAGCAGTGTTTGTAGCTTTCAAGGAGTGAGTCAAACTTTGTGTTGACATCACCAGTTGTTATTTTCCAGAATGTAATTAAAAATTCTTATGCTGTCATCATTTATAAATCTCCTTTCTCTGTAAGTGTTATTGATAACAGGGTTCTTGTAAGATGTATCATTTAAACTCAATTTGATACCCTTGTGATCCGAGAAACCAGTATCAATTACTTCAGTGTTATATTAACACTTGTCCTTGTTTATAAATACTTGATCTATTATAGTTTCAGACATATTTCCGCATCTGGTAACTTCATTTACAGTTGCCATCATATTATGACACAAAAACAGATTGCACAGTTGCTGTTGTTTACTACAATCATTCTTAAAGTTAACATTAAAATCACCAAGAACAATTACATTATGTTTAAGTTCATTCAGTAGTCCCTCAAGGTTTTCCATAAAAATGGCAAAGTTGCCCAATGGTGATCGGTACAAGCACACAATAGTAATTTTTAATTTGGTTAGCTCACATATACTGTATTCAAAATCTTTTTCTATCCATTTTAGTTTACATTTAATTTCTTTCGATTCTACCCCTGTCCTAACATAAATACATGTCCCACACCGTTTATGGTTGATTCTACAAAATTTGCTAATCATTTCAAAATTTGGAATAATTATGCTAGATGCTTGCATTTCTTTTACCCAGTGCTCACTTATACATAGTATGTTAATGTCGTTTAGATAGTCAGTTAATAGAACTTCTATTTCAGCTAATTTACTTTCTAGTCCCTGCACATTTTGGTAGTGGATTTGCTGCACTATTTACCTTTGTACTTTCTTGTGGCTGACACTGTGAAGATTCTGCCTTTTCTTCTTCTTCGAATTGCGAAGATCCCATAAAAAATAGTCATTCGCACAGCAGCTCTTCTTATCCTGAGGCTCTTTCTTTGAGATGTCTGCAGAGCAGCTGATGAGTTTCTGGATCTAGTAGAATGGTTCTTGGCTGTTGGTGTGGTTGGAGTCCTAGTTACAGGTGAGCATGAGGCATTAAGCGTGTCGAATGTGCTGACAGCTTCATCCTTGGAGGTTTCAGGTGCACATGAGTTTACACTATATTTGTAGGCTTTCTCATCTGAAGAAATTGTTTCCGCTTCAACTCTGCTGGATGTTCCTGACATTTCTGCTGGTACCTCATATTCTACCACTCCTTCAGATACTGGTACTGGTATGTTAAGTATCTCTCTCATCTTAGACGTTTCCTTGCAAATTTCCATTTGCTCAGTTACTGCTATGGTGAGGATACCAAGCAGATTGTGTTGATCATTGAGATTATTTATTGTTTTCATAATTTGAGCACAGACATACAGTTGTCCTGCTCTATTTAGGAGATCTCCACTGTTTATGAAATGTTGCTTTCTGAAATCCAGCTGGACAGATGTTGAATTTGGGTAGCACTTTGTTATTTTGTGAAGCAGTCTGTTAGTTTTTTTGATTTCTTCGTTAACACGAGATTTCTTAAAAAAATTGTATGGAATGCTGGTTACATCACATGTACATTTTTGAGCTTTTCGAGCGTCTCTCTTAGCACTCGTCTTGCTGATAATACATCATTGCGGTGGACATCTACTCCGCCCCCTATGATTAGAACACAATCATTTTTCTTTATCCTGATACTCAGATTTTCACAGTTCTGATGATATCTTTCAGTGGAGCATCAGGTTTTATTATGCTAGTAACACTGGATCCTGGGTTATGTAGGGTTTCTGCCAGTCTTTATTTGTTGTGCTCAAGTCTTCCGAAGTTTTGCAGTCTATTATACGATCTTCTTTCTTTTCACAGTCTCTATGTATTTTGATCTCTGCCCAAACTCTTTGCCTTTACAAGTGTGTGTATGTGTGTGTGTGTGTGTGTGTGTGTGTGTGTGTGTGTATGTGTTTTTAGAATGACTCTTTACCTTCTCCCTTAAAACCCACATCCTTTCGTCTTTCCCTCTCCTTCCCTCTTTTCTGATGAAGCAACCGTTGGTTGCGAAAGCTTGAATTTTGTGTGTATGTTTGTGTTTGTTTGTGTGTCTATCAACATGCCAGCGCTTTCGTTTGTTAAGTTACATCATCTTTGTTTTTAGATATATTTTTCCCACGTGGAATGTTTCCCTCTATTATATTTATATTATTAACAGATTTTAATGTGTGTTAAGTGATGATACTCCATTCAATTCACATTCACGAAGCTTTGCTTTTAGGACTTTTATTGTTTTTTTATCAGTTTGCATTAATGTATCTCACACATGCAGAATGTATCCATAATTATGATTCTAAGCAAAGTCTGAAACCATTTTGCACATTTTAATTACAGATTACACATATGATTACTTTAGAATTACTGTTTTCTCGAGAGAAACTATCACACACTGCTGGTACTGACGCCATCTTATAATATAATGAAAAACAGCCTTTTGAGCTAACTAAGTAAATTCAACCTCCTCTGCAATGACCAACATGCTTTCAGGTCTGGTAGACATACAGAATTTGCAATAGTACATTTTACAAAAACAGTTTTAGAAGCATTAGATGAGAACAGCTATGTAACTGGCCTTTGCCTAGACCTGTCTAAGGCATTTGATACAGTTGACCACCAGAAGCAGTCGCTTAAATTAGAGACACTAGGAGTAAGGGCAGTGGTTCTCAAATGGTTTCGTTCATATCTAGAAACCAGAGTACAGTCAGTAGAGATCACATGTCTCCAGTGGATTAAAGTACATTGAGAAACATATATCTGATCCACAATATATCAGTATTGGGGGTCCCTCAAGGAAGTGTACTAGGCCCTGTATTATTTCTGATGTATATAAATGATTTCCCACAACATATCAGCCATGGAGAGAAGATATTCTTTGTGGATGACAGCAACATAGTAATCACCAGGAAGACACCACCACAAATTTTGGAAAATTCTACTGAAGTGCTGAGGGATGTTCACAAATGGTCTCAGGAAATCAAAGTAACTCTCAATGTAAAGAAAACAAATACAATATGCTTTAGAATGAACAGAAAATGGAGTCCCTTAAATGTAAAACTAGATAACATCTCCATAGATGATGAACCTACAACAAAACTCTTGGGGTTGCACATTGACAGCCAAATGAAGTGCAATGAGCATGCTATGAAACTCTCGAAAAAGATATCCACAACATATTATGCACTTAAGAGTCCTTGTATCTGCATGCAGTAGTGAATGTTTGAGAACTGTATACTTTAGTTATGTTCTTTCAGTAATCAGTTATGGTATTATTTTCTGGGGAAACAGTGCTCAGAATTTGCAAACAGTATTTAAAATGCAAAAGAGAGCAGTAAGAATTATAACAAAAAGCAGTAAGCGGGCCCACTGCAGAGAACTTTTCAAAATGTTAGAAATTCTAACTGTTCCTTGTGAATTTATATTCCAAACCATAGTAATGTACATCAAGAAAAATATGGAAAATTATAGCATAAACAGCAGTTTTCATAATAATAGTACGAGAACAAGTGACTGTCTTCACCTAGACAGGAAGAATAAATATAAGACTCAAAATATCTTCTTGTATGAAGGTGTAAAACTCTATAATAAACTTCCGCAGAAAATAACAGCAGCAGATAACATGTACCGCTTTAGGAAACATCTTAAATGGTTTTTGCAGGAACACTGCTTTTACACTATAAGTGAATTCCTTAGTACAAAATGATTGTAAATAGCTTTTGTTTGACAATATTTTGATAAAGAGCAAAAATGATTGTAAATAACTTATATGTCACAATGTTTAATTACATGTAACAACAAACTGTATAAATATATGAATGTACGCAACTGACAACATCCATACATTTTAAAATGTCCACGGATGGCTGAATAAATAAATGAACCTCCCAATGCAGTACACTTCTGACATAGAGGTGTACAGCATGTTTAAAAAGCTTGTATATTCTTACTGGTCAAAACTAGAAAAAAAAGTTCCTATAAACCCATGTCTGGAAACAAATGCTTTTTGATGCTTAAGCTATTTTGCTTGTCTCTGGAGTTGTCAGTACGTGGTGATGTAAACTCTTCCTGCTAGTGTTCATTGCTTGTTTGTCATCAGTTGTCAGTCTCTGTACTTACAAGAGGACCTCACAGACTGGCCTTTTTAAATTTTCTTCTTACTTGTAGGAATCGAAAGTCACTGTCCGAACATCAATTGCCTGAAGTAGTATGGTGCAATACTCAAATAACTTGATAAATTAACATTTAAAGATTATAAGATTTCAGAGTACTGTTAAGTAGAAAACATTTACACTGAAGTGCCAGAGAAACTGGTGTAGGCATGCATATTCAAATAAAGAGATATGTAAACAGGCAGAACATGGCACTGCAGTTGGCAATGCCGATATAAGACAGCAAGTGCCTGGCGCAGTTGTTAGGTCGTTACTGCTGCTAAAATGGCAGGTTATCAAGATTTAAGTGAATTTGAACGTGGTGTTATAATCGGCACATAAGCAATGGGACACAGCGTCTCTAGTGATGAAGTGCAAATTTTCCCATATGACCATTTCACGAGTGTACTGTGAATATCAGGTATCCAGTAAAACATCAAATCTCTGTCATTGCTGCGGCTGGAAAAAGATCCTGCAAGAATGGGACCAACAAATAGAGAGACTCATTCAATGTGACAGACTATAACGTTTCTCCTGGATCATTACATTTAACTTTCAATTGTGTGGAATTCATTTGATGAAAGAATATAACAGTTTCCAACTTCACAAAATTTATTGACAACTGAACTGCATACTCGTCACGTTAACAAAACACAGACTGACATACTTCACAGATCTCTTTGCTCTTTGACTGACTGACAAAACAACTCGATAACTCACTTGACTCTCTCACAGCATCACTGCTTTGCTTTATATAGAATTTTAACGATAAATCTCAAAATAACCCATTATTAATTTTGTACAATTTTGATGTTACAATTAAAGTGTACAAAACATAAAGGAACTGATGTTAAAGCCAAATAAGGTACAAAATACAATATTAATTGACATAATTTTTATAGTATCATCACTAGTTTTAAATATGAAAATCGATCTGAACTTTAATTACAATAACGTCTTTTGTATTATTTTAATTATATAGTTAAAATCAGTTTGGATTTGGTTATTAACATTCACTGACAGTACAAATCTCGCGCTTTATCTGTAAAATTTACAAAGCATTATCCATAAAATTTACAAATAAGGCCTTAAATTCTGAAAATCGGAAAGTTGTGTGGTGTAAACAATTGGAGAGTTAATTAGAAATCTAATTACAGAGGATATTAATTACAGAGGAGGACATAAAAATAGATAACAAATGAAAATACATTGCTTGGTAATAACTTTAAGCCTTTTCTCAAGATAATGATGTTCCCTGTGTCAACCCACCAATCAGCTGCAATTAAGGTAATTAGAGGCACCAATTACTTATGCCAACATTTCCACAGCCTCTTAATATTTGCTGCCAGATATTTAACCCTTCAATTTCTTGATTAAACATCTAAATCAGCACATGTACATAATTTTCTTAATGACAACAATCCCCTGACAATCATGATAATATACGTCCTTCCAGAACATTCTATATGCTTTCACAATAAATATCAAGTGTTTTAGCAAATTGGACAGAATTTTATATGTATAAAGTCCCTAGTAAGCACTGACTAGTCTGATAACTATCAGGATGCATATAAAAAGAAAAGGTGGTATCAGACATTTCATATGAGTCTTGGGGGAGGCTGTATTGTTATAAGATGTGCAACCCTTCAGCAGATTGCTGCAGATTTCAATACTGGGCCATCAAGTGTCAGCATATGACCCATTCAATGAAACATCATCGATATGGGCTTTCAGGGCCAAAGGCCCACTTGTGTACCATTGATGACCGCACGACACAAAGCTTTATGCTTGCCTGGATCCATCAACACTGACATTGGACTGTTGATGACTGGAAACATGTTGCCTGGTCAGACAAGTCTCATTTTGAATTGTATCGAGAGGATGGACGTGTACATGTATGGAGAGAACCTCATGAATCCATGGACCCTCTATGACAGCAGGGGACTGTTCAAGCTGGTGGAGGCTCTGTAATGGTGTGGGGCGTGTGCAGTTGGAGTGATATGGGACCCCTGACACATCTAGATATGACTCTAATAGGTGACACACACATAAGCATCCTGTCTGATCACCTGCATCCATTCATGTCCATTGTGCATTCCAGCAGGACAATACGACACCCCACGCGTCCAGAATGGCCGCAGAGTGACTCCAGGCACACTCTTCTGAGTTTAAACACTTCTGCTTGCCACGAAACATCCCAGGCATGAACATTATTGAGCATATGCGGGATACCTTGCAATGTGCTATTCGGAAGAGATCTCCACCCTGTTGTACTCTTACTGATTTATGGACAGCCCTGCAGGATTAATTGTGTTAATTCCCTCCAGCACTACTTCAGACATTAGTCGAGCCCACGGCACGCCGTGTTGCTGCACTTCTGCATGCTTGTGGGGGCTCTGCACGACATGAGGCAGGTGTATCAGTTTCTTTGGCTTTTCAGTGTATAATCAATTAACATAATTGGCGGTAGCTCACCATGTGACATAGAAGCAATCGTGGAGTTGTTGGATTGAATCATATTAGAAGTGAAATGTTTTCTTACTTTTGTTTAAATTCCATATTTATTACAAAATGAAATGTTAATTATCATGTATTGAATCATTTTTAATTAAAATAACATACCACTGTTTTTAATTATTGCTCATGTGAAAATAAATTGAAGTGTGATATACGTGTGAAATGCCTTATTGTTAAATGATAATTACTAAAATTAATACACTAAACTCTTGTTAGGCTATCCTCTCAGTAGTCCAGCCTACTAGCAACATCTCGTTGTTCAAGCGGAAATGACATAAAATAATGAATTCTTCCTTGTAACAATGTTGTTAATTACAACATTAAACGATGCTGTATATGTTTGAAATTGTGGGTTTCTTTACGGTTCAGTGTCATGGCATCTAAAAGGAAATGTGTTATGCTAGACCTCGAGCGGAAACTCAAAATATAAGATGAAGCGAGGTTCTTTATAGAAAGCCATTTCTACTGAGTACAGTGCTGGACAAGCAATTGTTTATGATCGGACTTTAACATATGAAAAATAATCAAAAGTGTACAAGAAAGTTATGGTGATAGTGATTTAGAACAGGACATAACATGAGAGAACATGAAAATATATCTCACGTCTGGTGCTGAAGCTACAGACATCTTTCTGGAGTACATTATGCAAGAATCAGAAAAATGTAGTACTAATGTAATACTTGTAAAGCCTTTGTAGGATAAAGCACACTGCTGTTGTGTATCATTACTGTGACAAATAAAAATCTGGGATATGTTTCATAGTGGGTGATATTATCGTATATGTACACACTTAAGAACTAAGTTCTCTATTAAAATGAATGTATCTTGGATTTAATAAAGTATAACTCATATGTGTTTACAGTGAATTCTCAATAATCCAGCACCCATATGTGCAAGGAATGGTCAGATTAGCAGGAGCCTAGATACTATGTACATCAACAATACTGTTTAATCTCAATAATAAATATCTTATTTGCCATTTGACATTTTGCACTTTAATACCGTATTTCAGTTTATTGTGGCTACTGGCATTTTCATGCAATTAGCAGTTAAAAATAGACATATTTCTATTTAGCTAGTTAGTGAAAATTTGTGCTTAAGTATTTGTTAACTATCACTTCTACTGGTTAATAGATATGACATATAAGTAAAGTAAAAAAGTTGCAAATAATGAGATTCGAACCAGCAACTTTACAAGTACTAAAATTTCATGCTACGTGCTCAGCTACCAATGACTGTGTTAACACATCACATATGTTTTTTACTTAACAGGACTCAGGTATCTTCTAATCCTCAAATACAGTTTCCTTTTTATGTATTTATTTATTTATTTTTGAGTATTGCACTTTAGGAAATCATTGTATAGGGACAGAGCTTGTAAGTATTATGAGGGCAGACAGTCTAAGGTTCCCTTGCAATTTCTCAGATTGTAATACTGTTGTCCAGACAGTAGCAATTGTAACGGCCTCCTAAATCAGTTTAAATCAGGGTCCATTGGCATCAGAATAACATTAGTGATTCTGTGGAGTGTGAACACTATAAATAGTGAAATGGAGTCCTATTACTCCATGTGGTAAACGGCAGACATGCTGATCTGATATGGTTTACATAACTGTATTAGTCAATGGCACATTGTATGAACATTGTCTGACACCATCACTGCATTCCATCTGAAAATGTGTTCAGCAGATTCTTCCAGCAACTTGCAGAAATGTGGTCATTTGCAACAAAGATAACAGATTGCAATAGACGTAGTTCACATGCCAATGAGCAGGAGCAAGTGTCATGATGGGGAGAAAATGATGCTAATACAAGCGTGTGAAGATTGAAGTGTCTGACAGCATAAGCAATGCTCTTGTATGGTAAATTCTGCATGAGCAGTCAGTGCAAGCTCTCAAGTCACTGGACTGCCATGCCAGGTTACATTACTGTCGGTGGAGTCTTAAGACAGAGGGCTAAAGATCCTCTGTTCACAGCTTGTTTTTTATTTATGATTATGAGGGTCATACTGAGGTAATATGAGTAAATTTACCTGTGAGCCCATATGCAAGTCATTGAGCTGCATGGAAACAAGGCATCAGTCTCACTTTAGTATCAATGTGTGGACAGAAGTTGTGGGTGACAGACTCATAGTGTCACACACTTTATCAGACAAATTAGCAGATGCTGTTCATCATCGTTTTCTGTGCACAAAATTACCTACACTACTCACAATAAAATACTTGTTTGGAATTCCACCCAAGTGCAAGAGAGAATAAACTGACAAACTGTAGAAAGTTTAATTAAATTTGAATAGATTTCTCTCTTCCACTGACACACAATAAAGGCATGAATATGAAGGTAATATAAAATTCATCTGTCTATTATTTACTTGGGCCTATATTAACATAAGATTAATGCAAGTTCCACAAAAGTTCTAACTCAGTGACTGACATAAGCATTGTATTCATAAATGACATGTATAACGAAATGCAAATAATGTCTTTCAGAAAATTATTAAGTGGTTCTTTGCAAATGGACTCTCACTAAATTTTGAGAAAACACAGTTTATACAATTCTGTACAGTAAATGGCATACCGGTAACACCATTGATAAATATAGACTATGAACGGAAGTCTGTTGCTAAGGTAGAATACTCAAAATTTTTGGGTGTGAGCCTTGATGAGAAATTGAATTGGAAGAAACACATCAATGATCTTCTGAAACGGTTAGGTTCAGCTACTTACACTATTAGGGTTATTGCAAATTTTGGTGATAAAC